>NC_086227.1:37559642-38217857 GCF_036321145.2 Pelmatolapia mariae | reverse complement strand
CCAAACGTAATGTTCTTGATGGAGTGGGTGAGCTGATAAGCAGATTTGCAGTAGTAGCTTGCTGCAGAGAAATGGAGGTGGAGTTTAAAGATAGCAGACAGCTTTAGCGGGATTGAACGCGACTTTTCTAAAAGACACGTTGACCTAAACCTTTGCATTAAGATTGGATGAACCCACTGTGGAAAACAGAGCTCAGGCCACCGTGTTAGAGTACATCGTTATGTTAACTGGAAACGTGGCTTGGAGCTGCACATGTCAACGTGCTGCCGTTTTTGCATCCTGTTATGCAGCGTGGATTATTACAAATCGCACTTAATGTGCTACAGCAGCAAATAGCAGGTTGAGATGTTACAGCCTGCATGTGAAAGTGAAGACAAAACCCCAATCCCAGTTCCCACCTTGGACATATCCCTCGTGCGCCTGGACAGGATAGCGCTCTGTTTCTTTTGGAGATTGAACTTTATGTGTGACCTAATGCTAAAAATGACCATGCTCCATTTGGAAGCCTGGAAAAATGCAGGGGCTGTGCCACACAGGAAATTGGGATTGGGCATGAATCTGATGGAAACTTGTTAACACCAGAATATGCGCTTGTTTTGGAACCAGTAAGACAACGGAAATGCGTGAAAGCTGTCAGCAGAGCAGCACCCTGTAAGCAGGGTTAAAGGTCTTCTAATGTCACCTACAGGCACTGACGTTCCCTCCAAGACCCAATTTTAGCCTGGATTTGTTCACCTTTGGTCAAATTGATTAAAGGCAGTGGAATTATCTGTGAGCAGCTCCAGTCAGAGATATGTGCATTTATTTGTATCATTTGGCACCATAAGGAAACCAACACACAGCAGAATTCTCCGGTAAGTTCAACAAAGCATTTCCTCTGTCTTATAAGCAGATTTGTAGAGGTTTATGCGCTTCCTGTTTTGGTTTGCCCTGATGGCAGCTCTTCACTGTTACAGCAGAGATCCTGTAACCTTACCAAGTTTAGCATCCGGTCTGAACCACAAGAAATAAATCATACCTTATAATATTAATCCTCAACCACTAGCAGAATTCTTGGTATTTATCAGTGAGATAAAAAAAACCAAAAAACCAAAACAACACCTGGATTAAAAATCTGGAGAAAAATGCCAACTTATTCTGATGTTGTTAACCAATGTCTGATATGAATATAAATTTTTATTTAAATGAATACATGCAGCTGATTGAATATCTGTGTTGTGGGTAAAAGGAAACCCTGCTCACACTGTACACAAGGCCCTCTTCTACTTCTGGAATCTCAGGGAAACTTTCCAGTTCTTAAAAAAAGTCTCAAAAGCAGACGCTGGAACAGAGAAGCCGGGGCGCTGTCCTGTATTTTGGCCAGTACTTTAAAGCAGACCCTACTTTTCCAAAATGTATTCCCAGGAAATAAATAAATAAATATAACAGTGTGGTATTCCGGGTATTATAGCCTGAAGCTCGCACACACACACACACATACACTCACACACACTGGTTGTAAACTGATTAAATCAGTGGGAACATGCTGCTTTTCTCTCCTTAATTACTCAATTCTCTTAATGTGACCGATGTGTTTAGGCTGCCAGGAAAGACCAGATTAGCTAGTGTGTGTGTGTGTGTGTTTGTGTGTATTTGCATGTGCGTGTCTTTCTGTGTGTGTGTGGGTACGTCTGTGTGTACTTGTATTACTGCTGTTTTAGTGACTAAAGCGGTTCATTGTGGCGGGCTCATCTCCTTTTTGTGGGCATAAAGAAAGTCTCTGAGTTCTGAGGTGAATGCTGAGTTTAACACAAGCGTAAGATTAGGATAATGTTAGGTTAGGGGTACAGTAATGTCAGGGTAAGGTTAGGGAAAGCAGTGGTTATGGTTTTGCTGAGTCTCCTGGAAATGCATGTAGGTTATTGAAGTGCACTCTGAAGAGATGAGAGACTTTCATGACTGTGGGCATGAAACAAGAACACTGTGTCCTCCTGAACCAACCAATCAGAGCACATCCCATGTAGTTGAATGGGAGGTGTGGAGGAGGGGATTCTGACCCCATGTGAGTCAAAACCCCCTCCTCCTACTCCTCCGCCACCACCACCTCCTCCACAGGACTCTTACATCACGTGTCTGCGACAGTATGTCATGAAGATCATGTTATCTTTTCTCTTTTGGTCAGACTTACTCAACCTCTAAAGTTCTCTGTGAGCGACAATCGAACTGATCGGTGAGAGGAATATCTGGATGTCTCTATCACCACAAACTTAAGTACTCCTCAGTTTTTACTCTGACAGAACCTGAAAAGATATTTTATCTCTAACAGCCTCACAGGAGTTTTGAATCCTGAGGTCTTCTGATTCAATGTCCATCAAGTAAAATACTAATGTCAGGCACTCTGTTATCGCATGTTTTTTATGCGTTTAAAGTGTTAAAAATGTGTATTTTTCTTCTCATTTGTTGTCAGATTTGCATTCTGTAATATAGAAAACTGTGTGTCAGGTCTATTTTAGATCTAAACTCCCTTTTTACCCCCTTTTCTCACCTCTGTCTGCAGCAGCTGTCCAGTCCTGCCCTCTAACCCTGCTAATCCTTTTTCAAGACTGGCAAAGCTGGATGCCTCCTTTCTCCAGTGAAATTCCTTGGATATAGAATGGATGGGGTTTTGATATTTATGAGCTGAGTTAGGACATCCAACCCACATTCCTACAGGCTGCAGTCAGACAAAGTGTTTTATTTTCCCTGATATATGCTGCTGTCCAGGTAATGTAAATCTTGTCATCAGATGGTGCACACAGGGCTCTACGCTGACGTCCAGTCACCCTCCAGTTTGGTTCTAATGCTGAAAGGGGCATCAATTATGAATATATCGGATATGACTGCATTTGACTCCCATTCTAAAAATTTTTCTGTTTCTTAAAATCTGTGTGCTGGGTGTCATTTTGGAAATCAGTGCTTCATGTCATGACAACTTTTCTGTAAGATGGCAAGACTTCAGTTTGAGGTAGCCGGATATAATTCCAAACTCTGAAAATCAGCATGGCTGTAAATGTAAAAACATCAGTGATATCAGTGGGTCACACCTCACTGCCTCCTTCTCTGTGCTTTGTATTAGTACGTGTGCCATCTTAATAACTCAGTGTATCAGATGAGGTGTGTGACTTCTTGAACAGGCTTATAATCTTAGAGTCTTGTGACCTGATAGTAAAAGTAATTAAAAGGGAAGTGAAAGCTGTGATAAAAAGTACCGGGAATGCCGAGAGGGTAGATGGCTGTGGGAAAGGGAAGTAACTAAATGGAAATATCGGTTTTTATATCATATGTTGCTTTATCTGACAAACCTGACACTCAACAGGCCCCTTTATGTCACATTAGGATGTCAGTCTTTGAGTTTACAATCATCAAAGTAAGTATGCCTGGAAACAGATTTGGGTGCATTGTATTGTATTGATTTTAGTTTCCCATAGACTAACACAGGAACCATCACCTGTTGGTTTGATGACTTTCACTGTGAAGCCTTAATTGCCTTATCCTTTAAACCACATGTCACAAATTAGAGATAGATATGATTTAAAAACACAAAACATTGCACTCTCATATGGTTCTGGCTCAATCACATGCTGCTTTACTCTAATTCTGACCATATGATACCATAACGCTCTCAGCTGTGGCCTCACATGAGACTAACACGTGTCGGAGCTTTTTCCTCTTTATCACTGGCCAATCTAAAAACTCCAGCGACAGCTACTTTTGAGATTTAGGAGCGATTTGTCATCCAGCCTTGATTTTCTTTCAGACAGAACAGAATGTTCATTCCAGCCATCAGCAGGGGTTATGACATTTGGGGAATGGTGAAATAAATTAAATAGTTATAGCAGAAATGATCAGTCACACACAGTCTTTGGTTTGGACCCAGGAGGCCACCTTACTGCTAATCCCCTTTATTGATTCATTGACCAACTAGGAAACACTACTTGGTCTCCTAACATAACACAACATAACTCTCGTGTTCATCCCTCTACCTAACCACAACCCTGTGCTATCAGAAAATAGTCCTCCAAGGTCAGTGTTATCAGGGCGTAACGGTTCAGCTGGTGCATGTCAAAAAATGTTTTTACCAAAGAAGTCATTTTTTCAGGGTTTGTGTTATTTGTCATAAATATAGTCATAGATCTCACAGAGTAAACATTGCTAGGACCATTAGGGATGATTCAGTGGTGCTATAATGTGTTTCTGTGAGTGCAATGCAGACTTGAATGCTCGCACTGGATAAATTGAATCACATTTACAGAAAAAAATAGCTGAAGACAAATAAAAAATAAATAAAAATTATCATATTTTTCCTGGGTTTGTTACTCATTCTTAAGAAGTTACAGGTGTATCTATTTTCCTTTCATATTTCAGCTATGCACAGAAAAAGGCATAACCCAATGCAAGATGCTGGAGGCAGGAATAAAACTCAGATATGTCTTTAATTCAAGGAAATCTGAAGAATTTACAAAATCTGAAACCAACGAGCAAAACAGGGAATACCGAACCAGAGAGCTCAAGGTAGACTTGGAAATGGGAATGCAGAGGCTGGGAATACGCAGCAGCAGACAGCCTTCTCCTACACCGAACAGACAAAAGGACTTTACACACCGGACGTGCAATCTGCTGCAATAATTTATTTTCAGATCAGATTTTTGCATGCGAATAAACAAATCTGACCACTCAGACCACTGCAGTTGGCAAAGAGTGCACTTGTAGCTCGAAAACCTGCACCGGTACTGAGCGTACAGTGACATGGAAATATAAAGTAATCCTATTTTACCTCAGGCACACAGTAAGACACTGCTTCAGGTCAATTAGCTTTCAGAAATGATTTGTTCAAACTGCCTGAAAAATCGTGATACAGCTTCAGCTGGATCACACCATGAAATTTACCCTGCTGCTGCCTTCTCCTGATAATTTGGCATTGTTTTTATATCTGGTGTGCAATTAAAAAACACCTGATAACAAGGTGAGAAGTAACAGGTGTGATGCACGATTAGGCAAAACGGAATAACAACATGAATAACACAGAGAACAACAGTTAACAAAATAAAACAAGGCACAACTGAACGGGGAACGAGGGAGAAAAAAATGAAAACAAACAAGGCATCATGCAAAAAAAAACAATACATGTAAACACTAATAAATAACAGAAAGCTAAACTAAAGCAAAAAGTTCCAAACTAGACTAAACTCTAAACTCTGGTTCCAAAACCAGACGATCATGACATTTTTAAGTTTTAATGCTCTGAGTGATAGATCGATGTTCAGCCAGAACTCACCAGGAAATAGCTGTGAACAAGATTACATGATATTTATTAGGTTAGTTCTCCATCGTTAACACCGAGTTTCTCTGCATGTTTTATTGTCTGAGCTGCTGTCGGATGAGCCTGGAAAACGCTTCTGGCTCCTCCTCCTCCTCAATCCCTGAAACATAGACTGTCAGGTTTCGGTTATTTGGGGGTCAACTGAATTATTGGTATTTTATTTGGATGCAAGATAACCAACGAGTAAAAACGAGGAACGCCTCAAAGACAGAAGACCCTGGAGATTTTAATTTTCTTTTCTCTTTTGCATGCCTTTGTCTTTAAATAAAGTTAGAGCTTGACAAACTACATTTTAGAGATACATGATTCTAGAGGACTTGTTTTAATTAGCTTCCTTTGGTCTGGGCTGTGGCTGGGACATTTTCATTGTGACTCACTGACATTTATTGCAGTCATAAATAAAGTTTTTTAACTGCATAGGAAATTAAAAGCAACAGAGAATTGAATTGTGTGTCTGCTGTTCTCCGAAGGTCTCGGGTTAAATAATGCATGTAATGGTTCTTTTTAGTATAAAACTCTGGATGCAGCTCGGCTTTCATTATGACTGAGCCATGTGGGCCATAAAGTCAGTTTTACAGGGAAGTAAACTGTCTCCGTTTTCTAGGAACAAACAGATGAAGCACTGCTCTCCAATGTGAAGTTGGCCTTTCTTTTTTCACCATCATTCATGCCAAAACCTCCCGAGACCCAGGAATTGTTAATCAAATATACATGCAAGTGCTGCTGTTTGGCACCCAATACAAGATAGATGCATTTTGTTGGATTGTTTGATTTTTATAATCGTTTTGCACAGACCACTAACCCAAAGGGCAAGCAGTGAGCAGTTAATGTTGTAAAGTGAATGAGTTGACCACAAACAGATGTGAAAGGACTACAGAGACACTCAAAACAGCTGTACAAAGAAAAAAGGCAACCAAAAACTCTTGCAGACTTTAAACACTTTGTAGAGGATCGTGCTTCTTTGTGGGAGGAGCCGTATGAAGAACCAGGATCACTACACATCACTGAGCCTCCAGTGAAGGAACGAAACCCCTCAGCTGTCTGCGGCGTTTTCACGTGGAGCAACCACGTGTCATAAAAAATGGAAGGAGCCTGGAAGAGCGACAAACTGCACTTCCCGTTACAGACATTTAAGATTGGCTCATAAAGTGCATTAATCTCCATGGTCTCCTATGTTAAAATACCCAATTTCAACTCTGAATTTAGCATGTTTACAACCTGGTACCAAACAGCTTTTTGGGTTTCTGTGGATAGTTTTCCTTACTTCATCACAGCTGTATAGGTAGTGAGGGTGAGTGGCTTCTTCTTCTTAAATATCCCCTGTAATTTTTTTTTTATTACTCCTTAAAATTGGATCCATGGCCTCTTTGATTGAAAGGTGGGTGCTGGCATGCTGTTCTAGCTGGGCTTCACCTCAGCTAATTCTAACTGAACTGGATCTCTCCAATGGATTTATGCTATTTGATGAAATTAAAATGGCTTGTTGTTCAATTAACTTTACTAATAACCCCTCCAAGAGGTCTGATCCGGCTTTGGTGAGTGAAACTTTGAAATTTTATTAGTACGTTACAATATTTAGCATAATTAGCAGGACTCTGGACAGCATGATGGTATGGAAGCTGGTGGCTACGTCCATCTGTAACACAAGCTACTGTAGCAGTGTCAAACATAAGGTCCGGGGACCAGAATCAGCCTGACAAAAACTCCCATTCAACCCACTGAACAACTTTGGAAAAGGTGAAGAGAAATTTTTTAGTCCTAAATATATTTTAATAAGCTTTAGAACTTTCCCAATGACCCCCAAGATTATATCAGTGTAATTAAGTAAAAGATAAAGGTTTTAGTGTTTTATAATAACAGGGTAATTGAGACAATGAGCTACCAGAAGTTTTTCTGTAATTTCTCACGAAGAGTCGCACTGACACATTTCTGTCATTTTTGTACAGTGGCAGTTCTTTATCACGTGGGAAACGGAGACAAACTGCTGAAAATGCATTTCTTTTTTATATTAAGAAATCTCAGGGATTACATGTGTAGTTAAACTTCTTTTCGTTCACAGAAAAAGCCATTTGACTCGGTCCGCCCACTTAAGATCAAAGCTGTGTGTGGCTCATGATGTGAAATGAGTTTGATCTCCCTGGTCTACAGAAACTGCTTACCTCTGCATTGTTTGAACTTCATGGTTTGGGTGCTGACTTCACCAGACTCTGTTAAACAAATAAATATAATCTTCAAAGATTTTTAGTAGTTGCTGTGTCAGTTTATCTATGTGGTTACGTTCAGTTTGCAAACAGAGGACCAGAACAGGCTGAATGATATAGATTATCTGCCGGTCTGTTAGCTGAGGGGGGGTGTAGAGGCAGTTTCAGCTCATTAAGGAAAATGTTTCGGAGAACATGAGAATAAAGGTTCTAAGAATAAAGCAGATCGCAGGTTAAATATTGGAGGAAGAGCCTGGGTGTTTATTCCTGGTAGGTGTTTGAGGTCTCATTGTCTGCTTGTTAGTACGTTTTACAGGAGATTTCCATCTCATTCTTTACAGTTACTGCCTGGTTCTGTACTTTTGCCTACAGGCTATTTTAATGTGTGTTTACACCAACTCTGGTCCTGCCGCATTCCCTTTAGTGTGTTGAGGTGTTCGTTCTCTTGGCAGCGCTCCATTATTTACGGCAGCTGAAAATGTGACACAGATTTCTAGGACATGGTGTTCTGGAAGAATTGAACCCCTATGCTTGTGCGCTTGCGTGAGTGAAGCGCCAACCCAAACAAATCCAGTCTTTGTCCCAAAGCAGAGCGTGGAAGGGAGGATTATTGGGACTGGACACCTGTTGTTGGACAAGTTCAGATACAGTGTCAGAAAAGCACTGCCGAAAAATTATGGACAGCGAGATGCTACATCTGCAGAGAATGCTTTAAGAAAGTGTAACTCCAGAGAGTGCAGTTAGTGTGAAAACTGACGTTGCAGATACTTAAACACAGATTTCAGAGCTCAACCTGCAGCATCAGTCTTGTTGCACTTTGTCATTAGTCTTTGTAGAGTAAAGCTTTCTTTAGGGCATGTTTTACTGAGCTGCTGTGATCTATCAGGAAATGTCATACCTTTCCAGCTCAGCATATCATTGCATGTGTCATGAAAAAAATAAACTAAAGCTGACACATAACTGCATGCAGCGCAAAGAAAAAGTGCAGAATTTCTTTTGAACTGAGCTTTAATTAGAGGACAGAACACACGTGATGTGAGGGGCCCACATTTACTCTGTTAGATATTTATACCTGTAGTATCCAGTTCGCTAATGATGGTTAACCACTCCACCTATCAGGACAGTCAGATACAGAAAAGGAAGCAGGCAGTGTCCTTACTCACTTTATGCACTCACTTTGTGTTAACACACCACTCATTAATTATCATGAGTTATTATTAATTTCTGTCTCCCTCCCCTCACCCCCAACCACCCCTTGGTTCTGCCAGGAGTTTCTTCCTGTTAGAAGAAAGTTTTTCCCTCCCACTGTTACCAACCGCTTGCTCAAAGGTTGTTGGGATTTTCTCTGTATTTTTTTTAGGGTCTTTACCTTAAAATATAAACGCCTTGAAGTGACTGTTGTTGTGATTTGGACTTTCCCAGTTGTTCTCCCAACCCCCCTGTGCATTCACTTTGTTTGCACCTTTGGGCTCAGTAACACTGAGTGCCCACAGTCTGCATCAATTCAGGTTTATTAACCACATTCCTTTTCTCATATCAAATCAAATATAATATATGTAAACAAAAAAGCTAAAAACAGCTTCTACTAAAATAATTCTTATTTGTTCTTTTAACATTTTGTGATCCAGCTTTGACTCCTGATGTATCTGGATTTTCCTATAAAGCTCTTTGTACCTGTTTATTTTCATTCTAGTTAAATGCATAAATGTTTTAGTCTCTTATGTTGTGCTTATTTGAATGCACCTTATATAGATAACATGCATTTCCCATCAGGTCATGGCCACAATCCCAATACATCCGTATGATGACCAGAGCTTGCTGTAGCATTCCTAACCTACCCACTTAACTCAGACACCCTCCACAGCTGCGAAGCTGACTCCTCAGAGTTATAGTAAACCAGAGTAGGTGGGTGTGGAGGCGCAGAGTTGGAAGTGGGCTAAAGGTGACGAGGTTTTTCCAGTCAGGACATCTCAGCTCTGATCTCCCTGACTGACGATGGCAGACATGTCAAAACATGTCATTTTAGTCCAAGACATTTAATGTTCTTCGTTTTTCTTCCACCTTATTTATTCCTGCCCTTTATGTTGCAGTATTGAATGATTTAATTATTTATCATTTTAAAATTATCACGTAATTATAATTAATTATGTAAAGTTCATTATTTTGGAGCTAATATCAGGAGGGGGAAAAACTGATTTTGGTACTTTATCTGCCCAGTTCCCTAAAATGACTGGCTCTGTTTTTTTTAGATACATGATTCTGAGGCAAGCTGGGCAGAAACAGCCTAAAAGAAACAAAAATAATGAAAAAACCATAAACTTTATAAGGAAAAACACCCCCAAACCTTAAGGTATCCTACTGATTTCTATACTGTCTCATTTCCTGTTTTTTTTAAATGCCTCCTAATAAAAGACTAAATATTCCTACTGTCCCACTGAGTGGAAAATGGCTGCTGATGGCTTGTTATTGCTGGAGCTTTCAGACTTTTTCTCAATTTCTTTCGCCAGCTGAGTGTGTGGACTGTCCAGGGACCTTCATGTGCGGCTCATTTATCCATGGCAGCTCATTTCCTGAGTTTACATTCAAGGCACAGAGGCAGTCAGAGTGTCGGTCTCAGCTGGAGAGGCCCCCTGACAGCAACTAGATTAATGACAAGGTTGGATTGCAGACTGATGTTTATACTGAGAGCTCAATTTACAAAGTATGCTTCCCAATGAGTTTGAGTGTTTTTAATTTGTGCATAAAAAAGAAAAAATGCTATTACAGTATTTCTCAGTTTTTAATGCAGAAAGTGGCCAATGAGAAGAAAGCATGCTTTTAATGGATTGTGATTTTCAGAGTTGCAGCCTATAGATAATCTTAACCTTTGAATTTAGGTATTTTCAGTCCTATTGGTGCAGGTGCATAAAATCAAGCAGCTAGCCACGGAGTCTGCTTTTACAAACATTTGTGAAAGAATGGGTTGTTCTAAAGAGCTCGTTGAATTCGATTGAAATGTAAAATCAAATTTCTTGTTTCCTAGATCATCCACAATCAGCTGTCATTGGTATTATTGCAAAGTGGAAGCGTTTAGTAATCCATGCAAACTCAAACCATGCAAAGTTACAGAGTGGGGTTGCCGAGTTCGTAAAAGTCGCCAACGCTCTGCTGACTCAATAACTGCAGAGATCCAAACCTCCCCTGGCATTACAACAACTGTGGCTGAGCAGCTTCAGTGGGTGTGGAGAGTAGGTGGCCCAGTACTTTTGTCCATATAGTGTAAGTTTTCTGACTATTCTAGGTCATTGTGTGGAGAAAAAGTACAGGTCAAAACTCACTATGGTCCATTTCATAGGGCTCTAGTCCAGGCTGCAGCAGAAAAAAAATCTCAGTACAGATGCTCACACCTCCCTCCACCTATTCACTATCTACAACACTTCTCATGCGTTCCCAAACCACGCCCTGGTTCTGCCCGTGGTCTTTTCCCGGTTGGGCATGCCCAAAACACCTCACCAAAGAGGGATCAGGGAGGCAAACCATCCCCAGAGCAGCAGCTCGTATGGGGCCTACTTGTGAGTACCCACCACCTTCAGGAGCAGCTGCAGGGGCTTGATGCTTTGTGGATTGGAGACTGGGTGCCAATCAAATCCCTGTTTTGTATTTCCAATCTTAAGCAAAAGTTTTACAGCATTATTCAAACATTTACTTTGTTCGCCATGATAATTATGTTATGTATGATTTTAACAGTTTGGTTGTATTAAGTTTCAGTATATATTCAGTATATATTCAGTAGAATATAGTGGTATACAAGTAAACGGTGTGCACAGAGTGCTACATGGACATTCTAATGGAAGTATCCAAAAAAGAAGCGTTCTGCTTATCACTACAGTCTGAACACAAATGGGATGGGAAGAAAAATGTTTTGTTTAACTGAGAAATATCAGATTTACCAAGAAAAAAAAAAGTTTAATAATGTATATTTAAATGTTAGAGTAAAAACAGCCACACATGTAGAGTTTTAGTTTCAAGATCCATATGTAGACTTTAAAAAGTGTAAAATTGTATCAAACTCATTCTCGTTATTTACTGGAGACACTTAAATGTTCATATATCAGCTTTTTACCTGTAAATGTGACTTTCATGTTTTCAAGTTTCAGTTCAAGGACCTTCGCTGATTTTGTTGAATAACATCATTAAAAATTCACACTAAATGTTCCGACCTGCGTATGACAGATCACGAGTTATCACGAGGACTCGCACTATAGACCTCTTATGGGCTGTAATCCTGATCATAATGTGCTAATTGTTCCCAAATGTTCAGCTGAAGGAGGAGGAGGAGGAGGAAGTGAGCAGGATTCTGGAACTGACCCAAAAACACATCACAATGCAGTTTAAACACATTACTAAAACATTTAGGGGAAAATAATCTTTAAGCCTTTTATGGTCAGCCTGCAGGAGGTTTACCTCAGATGACTTTCAGATGAAGCAAAAGAAAGAACAATGAATCCCCCCAAAAGAGAAAAGCTATTTGTCTCTGGACTTGTCCTGCCTCGTCTTGTTATAAATAAAGGTTTATATTTACAAAAACACACACTGCATACGGTAAGGCACTATTTATACATCTACATACATCTTGTTGTAATCATGTGTCCTTAATGGTTAAAGATGTTTTAATTCACTTTTGTCTAAGCAGCATTTCTTTTCACTGGTGAAGTTCTGTTTTCTTGTAAGTTTAAAGCTTATAATCGCTACTAAAATCGCCTGTTTTACAGGATAACAGGGGGCTGCACAAAAGGACAGCATAAGAAATTAGGATTTTTTTCAGCTGTTAATCATTCAAAGTTACTTTAATGGAGTTCAAGAATAGAAGCTGGAAATGAACATAATAAGCCCTCTTTAAAACGGTCCCTCCAGACAAAAAAGTCTGCTGTTTTTCTCAGAGGATTTTCTGGTTGTTCTTTGATAAAGCCTTTGCTTAAACATTGCACAACAAAAATTGCTGTAATGTGCTGGAAAAAATTAGGGATCTATTTCTGGATTTTAGGATCAGATGCTATCTTTTGTACATTAAACAACATGCCATTGCCAACACAGATTGTTTTTTAACGCAAAGCTATTTTCATCACGAACCCTGTTTTGTTTGTCTAGGTGTGTATTATCTAAATCGTTCTGCTTCAGTTCTTGAGGTCTGTGGGGTCCTTGTCTTTAATGCTGGCATGTAGTTTCGTGTTAGAGGAGGTTGAGTCAGTTCATAGGACCTGAACATAAATCGTCAATCTGCCAGAAAAGTCTGAGTCAGGGTTAAAGATACCTCGGTCTGATTAGCACGGAAACAGCTAAAGAAACAGAGACATGATGTTGGGATTCTGTTATGAAAGTCATGTGAACTTTGGCCTATAATTTTGCATTTTAGTGTCATCTTATCTTGCTCATCAAAGATTCACTACTTTGAAAAGAAAATAAAGGAATGAGAGGACTGTGCAGTGGAAACTTGTCAGCCTGTCTGAAATTTTGGCTGCAGGAATGTTTTTTTTTTCTAGAAGTACTTTGTAAACCTTGATGAACCATTTAGACACAGCAATGAATGAACCTGTGTTAATAAAGAACGCATGATGATTTCTAACAAAACTCGTCACTGGTGTAGAACAGCTTGTCTAACTGCAGCAGGGAATAATGTTTTCATCGGGGGCTGTCGTTACCTCAGGGTCAAAGGCTGTTTCATAACCAAAAGAAGACCAAGCTTGCCCTGAAAACCCAAACAACAGCAGAGATAAGAAGACAGGTTTCTATTTTCAGCTGCACTCCAGATAATTCACCAAGATTCCCGGCAGCACATCAGATCAATCCACAGCTCATAGGGAAGGTGAGTGGCAGGAGTACAGACGGATCTCTCTGCTCATGAGGGTAAAAGAAAAACATTTAAACTTGGATTGATTGAAATCTTCAGAGTGCATTCAGAATTACTCACTCTACTGAGATGCTTGAGTAAATAGATGAGATTTCAAACATGTCAGGAAATTCCAGGAAGGTAATGGGTAGTGGACTTCAAGGCTGGGAACCTCACTGTCAGTTCTAAGCTTGGTCAGCCTGGGTAGGTAGTAGCTGGAAATTTCTACATTAGAGCCATTACGGAGGCAGCATATTTACGAATCCTAGGTTGGGTACCTGACTGGGTGCAGATTTAAAAATCCCTGAAAGATAATTGGAAACGACCTTCCCCTGTGTTGGAGTACCAGTTTGGGGACACTGTGCAATAATTTCTGTTTATCAGTTGGCATGGTACATCTTAACTGACTGCAAAACAAGCTGTACATGTTTTTATCAAGGACTGAGGCTAAATGTGGATAAGAGACTGTTTCATAACCAAAAAGAAGCCAAAACTTGTCCTGAAAATGCACGAGGCATATAAGATGTGAAGATAAGTTTCCATTTTCATCTGCACTGCAGATAAGAGGCCCAGGTGCATCTCTGTGGACAGGTGATTGACAGGAGAACAGACAGATTTTTCTGTTACGGAAGATAAAGAAAAAACATCTGTACTTCAGTTGGTTCAGAGATTTTTCAAATCGGCTGTGACTTTTGATGCTTACATAAATAGATTAAAGAGATTGAGGTGGGTGGGGAACTTCCAGTTATGTAGGTGCAGGAATTATTGTGTCTGTCTCTGATTACAAAAGATCTTGACCTTACTCTGCATGTGTCCTAAAATGACCTGGTGTCTTTTACTTTAAAAGTTGTTTAAATTATTTTGAACAACTGCAGTTACCTGGTTCCTCTTGGTTTGGAACCAGGTAAAGGTACTATGCTGATGATTTGGAAGATACCACTACTGGAAGTCCCAAATAAGCAGCATGTGTCAGATTTCTATAGTAGAACACCTTGATGCATTCTCAATCATCCAGGAAAGTAAATCTCCAAAACGCTACGTCCAGATGAACAGAATCAACTTTTGGAGATATAGTAGAACACCTTTGTTGTGTAAGAAATTGGGAATCCTCAGGTAGATAGTAGGCGGAGGACTTGTAGGTTAGTAACTTCTAGGTTGGGTACCAGGCTGGGGACCACATGGAGGTAATAGATTTGACATTTTTAGGTTGGGTAACAGTGGGGAACCTCTCATAGGTAGTATGTTTGAGACTTATAGATTGAATACCAGGTTAGGGACCCTGAGATAGCTAAGTTAAGCTGGAAGTTTCTTAATTGGTGTCTTGCAGGACAGAGACCACCAGGTATATTGTAAATTGAGCACATGTAGGTACCAGATTTGCTTTTGATTTTACCAATCAAGTGGAAGCCTGTTGTTTTCTGTTTATGGTTTTAGACATTTTGAAATGTTATGCCAACACTGATTTTACGAATTAACATTTTGATCATCTGTACGCAGTATGTTATCATAAATTCTGCTACAGTGACGCCAAGCAGGGATCACTGAACCACAAGTGGGGACCAGTCAGACAGTCTTTGTGCATGCATCTTTGTTAAGGCAACATTGTGAATCTGGTGCTTGCAACATTGTTTTCTAACCTCCCACCCAGCATGTGTTTTTGAAAAGGACTGCAGTTCATTATTGTTCAGTTCACTTTTAACACAGTGGACTGTTTTATGCATGTTATGTGATTCTATGTCAGAACTGACCAAAAACCAACCTAAAATTGCTGCTTTTATCTGTTGCAAGAAAGATTTCTATCAGCAGTTGGGTCAGCAAGGTCCCTGGAGACAAGCTCATTCCTGTAAAGAAACTCAAAGAGCAATGGGTTTAAAACACATCTGAACAACCTGATTATGTATCACTCAGGAAGTGTGAAAACAGCTTCATGTAATTTGTTCTCCAACCACATCTGAAGGATACATTTTAAAGATGTTCAGAGCAGCCACACAAAAAACCAGCAATTGAGAGAGAGGTGGAAAATCATATTAATGTGGTTTACAGCACACATTTTCAGACTGTGCCTCAGTTCAACTTAGTTCTTCACAACAAAAATGACTGGAATAGTTGTGGTAAGTATGAAAAAAGAGAAGTTAAAAAAGTTGCTCCATACAGCTCACTGTGTGAGGTGGCTGTGATTGATGTGTATATCTTTGGGAACAGTGTCAGATGCATTATGATCTGATCCACTTTTTACAAGTTCATCAATATTATCTATTTTTCCCCCAATACACAACAGAGAAAAGAGCTATATGATTACATCAGGCTTCATATAGATGTGTGTGAGACATGAGATATACAGCATATTGTCTACTAATCAGCATGTTGCCGGTTCAAACCCCAGCTACTCCAATCTTCATGTAACCTTGAGCATAATACTGAACCCCAAGTTACCCTTGCAATCATTGGAGTGTGAGTGTGTGAGTGAATGTCTAATGTTAAAAAAGTGCTGGTATGAATGCGGTTGTAATTAGATGAATGAGGTGTAAAATAAAAAGGTTCAGTTAGAGTACAAAAGCGCTACATAAGCACCAGAGCATTTACATCTATTGTAAAACTGGGAATAAGTAGAAAACAGGTTTTCTACTGAAATCCTGGCAGCTGCACAACCTGGAGCAACTTAGGTCACAGAGACCGAGACCCCCCCAAAGAAAAATGTGCATTCCCCAACCAGTTGGCTAAAGGTTGCTGGTTGTTGCTGGGTGAAAATGGATGCAAATGCAGCAAAAACATCATTGTAATTGCTTTGGTTGCTCACAGATTGCAGCAGTCAACGATAGTTTGCGTGGAAGATGCTAACTTGTCTACTAACACTTATTAACAAGCTACCAAGCAGTAGTAAAACACAAAACTTGAAGTGCAGCTAATAATAGAACAAAGGAATGTTCACCTTCAGAGTAAAAGCTGTACTTTGCTGCTAACACATTTCAAAAAATGCCATTTTTACTTTGAAGGTTGAAAGCCTTTGGTAAGTCGGTAAGCTTGCACGAAACCTGGTGTAGTTGATGAGTGTTTGCAGACAAGTCGGCATCTTCCATACAAACTACAGGCGAGCAAAGCAAACAGTCAAAGTTGTCACGAGGAGTTTTTTGTTGAAGCACTGTTTGTCTATTTGTGACCAGCTTCACCAAGCAGCAGCCACAAACCTCCTGCAACCATTTCCCAACCGGCTGGGGGGAACTGATATTTTCCAGGCGGCCACCAACGACACCGCAGAGTTGTATTTCTTTGATATTAATGCATTTTTTGTTGAGGTGGATGACATGGCTTTAAAGTTATGAAGTAGATGAAGGAGCTGCTGTACCTTAAAAGAAAACAGACCTACTATTTCATATGTCATAACACCACTTGTTTGAGTACCTGTACAAACTCTAATTATATTAAACTGTCTTATAAAGGTGGAGAAAGTATTCAGATTTAGTAAATGTACTTATAAATGAATCTAAAATGCTCAATTACAAGGAGTCTACTTAGGTATTAGTTTGCTTTTAGCAGCTTAAATTTGACTGTTTTGATCATAAATGATTGATTCTGTATGACAGAGGATTAATAGTAAAGCCTCAGTGTGTGAGTGGACACTGGGTTTGGATTATCTGTGCACGTTCTAATTGTGTGAATGTTGCATTGTTATATTTTGTTATAAACTAGTTTCACACAAACAATAAAAGCTACTTTCCGCTGTTCCCTCATCGCCACGCTGGGTGGCCAAACATATTTGATTTGGTAGATTTTATCTAGGATGCTTTCCCTGATGAAAACCCAAGGGACTTCCGTCTCCTCGGAGGAGTGACTCACGGATCTTTGGTTTGTTAGGCAAATGCATAAGCCACTGCACTTTGGAGCCACACCAACAATAACAAGTCAATAACTAATCTGCAGCATTGTTCAGCGTTAGAGATCCCAAAATGCTTCAGCATAAGAACATGAAACTACGTGCTGTGTCTAAGCAAGGCTTTGTGAATGTGATCATATCTGGACACAAACTAGGACATGCGTTGTAGCATTGAGCAGCGCATGTGAACTAATCAGGGCTCAGACTTTGGAGTGAAACTGCAGACAAAAGTGACCGGAAGTTAAAAGGTTTGTTCTGAACACAGATGACCAGACAAGTTGGAAACAAACCAACAGTACACACAACTACGACTACAGAGCTGAAGCAGGAAGCGTGTCTGCAAACTGTGAGGACGGGGTGTAATTACACGTACATCACGTAGGTGCTGTGCCATTAAAAAGCCACATGAATGCAGGCTTCAAATCCAGACTTCAGATTATAACCCCATTATAAGTTATAGCTGTGATTATTAGAGTTTCATTTTTCTCACCAGCCTGGCTGGTGGAGATTTCAATGTGTTTTACAGATTTAGGGATTAGCACAGTGTTGATGCCAACAAGCCCTCTCTCCTCTCCTGCTCCTTTTCTGTCCGAGTCACAGTGACCTCGCAGTGAAACAGAAGTGCTCTGTCAGAGACCCTCTGTCCCTGCCTCAGCCGATGCCTGATGTATTTCTAAGTGACAAAAAAGAAGACAACAGCTCGACTGAGGAATGGAGGTTTCTGTTTTCTCATGCTTGGGGGATCTTCCCCTGAAGTGCAGCATTTGGTTTTGCTTAGTGTTCCTCTTCACGTTACACATCGAACCAAAGAAAACAAACTGTTTGTTTTCACTCTTCAGTTGTTGTCAGGCAGGAGACATGTGGGTTTGTGTCACGCTGAATAAAGAGGAATGTTGTACAGTTTTTTACATGACTCGCCCAGCACTGTTTGCTACGGTTTATCCTTACATTTACTTACACTTGAAATGTGCCACAGGACTTGATACACAGCCAGTGATGACAGGTACATAGAAACAAAATATAAACACACAAAACCTGACCCTTAGGCTGGTCACACCTTCAGTCACCTGTCTGAACAAGTGGCGGATGTGTTGCTGCAGCTTTCACCTGTGCAATGGTCATTGGTTGTGACTGATGTAGACCCAGCATGTCTCAGGCATGTTCAACAAGACGCATATCAGTAATAAATGCTGGCCAAGGAATGCTGAAGGCCTGTGCTACTCTGACACTGTGTGCGTGGGCATTGCCCTGCTTAAACAGCTGCAGGGTGGGGTGTTTTTGCAAGAATAGCATAATTACAGGTCAGATCACCTCATTTTAGTACCTCTATCTGAGAGGTTACATCCTGAGGCATGAGAACAATGTAAACTGAACCAGTTCTGAGCTATACAAATTAGTTCATTTGTGTTCAGTGAAGAAATTACAATTCCAGTCAGAACCGAAAACCACCAGAGTATGTTTGGGTTTTCTAAGAGTTAAATGATGGACTGAGATTAAAGATTAAAAATTTATTTTATGACTTACAACCTGCATACCTGTTTTAATAAAGGACACTTAATATTGAGCAATCATTTCTATTATTTTTAACATTTTAATAAAAAATGTTGTTAACACTTCATACACTTCTGCCATCTGAAGTGATCTGTCCAGTAGGAGGTTTTGCTTTAACCGCATTTTCCAGAACTAGAAGATGTTGCATTTAAAATGAAGTCCAATTCCAGCTTTTTTGGATTACAGTTTTATGTCAAGGACCTGGGTCTGGGGACCCAGGGTTCATGAGCAGTGTGGACTTGTTTATTTTGGATGGCCGTATGTGTGTATTGTGCTGCTGTCCCTTGTTTCCCTTTGTTCTGGTATGTGTGTGAAACCAAAACTTACGGAGTGACATGCAAAGGAACACAGGAAGGACCACGGAGGAAACACAGGGAGACTCGGGGAAGACATCACAGACGAACCAGCAACCAGCAAGAGAAAACACAGGGCTTATATATTCACAGGGGCAATCAGGGAACGAGAGACAGGAGGGAAACACAGCTGGGAGAAATCAGAACTGACGAGAAAGGAAGCAAAGCAGAATACACTTACATGAGACACAGACCTTCAAAGTAAAAGAGGAAGTACACAGAGATGGCCTGGGGGGAGAAAGAGAACATTGAGGAGCACATGACGGGATGAGGAAACACAGAACACAAGAAGTGGGAACAAAGCACGATACTCACATCACTATATCCACACAGAGGGAGACACAGGGGTCAACTACACAGAGGGAAGATTACTAAACAAGGAACACAATAAACTAGACCCTATAGAATAACTAAAGACTAACACTGAGGACTTCATACATAATTCAAAATGACAAAAACACAGGAAACTCAAAACACTAGGTTGAAAAAACCCAGGGCCCTGACAGTGTGTGTGTGTGTGTGTGTGTGTGGTGTCCTGGTTTTCCTGGGACACCAGGCCTGGAGGGTTGCTCCTGCTGTGGGGACCTGGAGGCATAATCACACACCTGCAGCTGCAAATCTACCAAATCAAATATGTTTGGCCACCCAGCGTGGCGATGAGGGAACAGTGGAAAGTAGCTTTTATTGTTTGTGTGAAACTAGTTTATAACAAAATATAACAATGCAACATTCACACAATTAGAACGTGCACAGATAAGCCAAACCCAGTGTCCACTCACACACTGAGGCTTTACTATTAATCCTCTGTCATACAGAATCAATCATTTATGATCAAAACAGTCAAATTTAAGCTGCTAAAAGCAAACTAATACCTAAGTAGACTCCTCTAGCCTCGTTGAGGGAGCTACCGAGCAGTGTGGCTGAGCCCCCATCGACACTAGATTGTTGTGTGAGACTCCCTGTCAGTTTCCCAGGTAGTCATAAACCAGTGGTTCCCAAACTTTTTTTGCTGGGCCCCCCTTTGTTTTACAAGAAAATGTTCGCGCCCCCCCCCCCCCCTTTCTCGCGCGTCCTCCAACCACACACAGCCATATTTTGCTCCATTGCGGTTTATTTCACACCTCAAACATTTATTAAACAATTAAGCAAATACGAGTAATCTGCAATAAATTACAGGTAGTAATAAAATAAACTACTAACTCTTTTACGCTACGTCCACACCTACACGGGTATTTTTGAAAACGCAGCTGTTTCGTCCACACGTAAACGGCGTTTCGAATCACCGAAAACGGAGATTTTTTTTAAAACTCCTTTTTTGCGTTTACGTGTGGACGAGGAATACAGAGTTCGTCATGCAACGTCAAAGGTGTGTGCCTTTTTTCACGTCACGCTGTGCGCCATGTTATTGTTTACATGAGATGAATTGCAGAATGGCAGATAGAGACAAAATACTGTTAATCTGACTATCTGCAGGTTTTACACGCTTACATATACACGCAGTTACTGTCCCTCCATTTAGAAAGGCAGAGGCGTCACCGTGTGATTATTTTACATGTAGTTGTTTTTTTTTCCTGTGTAATAATATTCAACATTGCTATCAATACATTTTTCAAAAAATGCCTCTCTGTGCAAAATGGGTTCAAAAACATAAACAGCTGTGGGATACTGTTTGTCCGTGATTTGAACCGGGGGAACAAATCGTGGCAGGATCAGCCTGATATTATTTGTATCCCACTGTAACTTTACTGTATAAAGAGCTAACATCTCCAAAATTTCAGGAGTAGTTAGTCATTACAACAAGTGTTTGTAAACTAAAAATCAAGATTGTGGGATACTGTTTGTCCGTGATTTGGAGAGCCCAGCGCGTGCTCCCCACGCAGGGAAAACCAATTATGCAGGGGAGACCTACCTCGGCACTTGTGCAGGTGAAACCAAAGGGAAGATATGCTTCACCATATTTTCTAGTCTTTGGCTTAGAATGAAGTTGGTTTGGAAACATATTCAGCGATGCTTCATCTCCTGCTTTGCGTTTGTGTGGGAGCCCTGTGCTAGCAGTGTCCAAGTGTTGTTTTTTTTGTTTTTGTTTTTTTTCCCGCTTTTCATACCCCCCCTGCAATGGCTCTGCGCCCCCCCTAGGGGGCGGGCCCCACACTTTGGGAAGGTCTGTCATAGACTATGTGCACGTTAGCATATACTACTTCCGGTGTGGAAACTTCTGTGGGGAGCTTTGTTTCCGGTGTCCTATTCGCGCCCTGTTTATGGTCCAAAACAAGTTAAGCAAATGAATGAATCAAGCGGCGATTTACATTTCTATAGATGTCTTGGGCATTTACCCAATATATCTGTAAATGATGTTCATCGACTTGTCGATATTTTTCCCCCAGCGCCTCTCTTTTTCTCAAAAGAGAAAAGGGATTCAAATGTTATATTTCTCAGTATCTGTAAACAGCGGTCCCTCGTTTATCGCGGGTGTTATGTTCTAAAAATAACCAGCGACAGGTAAAATCAACTAGCCAATTTTATTTTTTGACGGTGCAAAACGTTTCGTCGACATACAGTGCTGCACTTCAGAGTCACACTGCTAGCGATCCATGCGGCGATTCTGTACTGTACAGGAGAGACGTCACGGAGGAGATCGTCTGCAGCGATCAGGACGCATGACACAATGTGATGTAAAAAAAAAAAAAAACATGCAAACTTGCACTAAAAAATCCATGAAACAGCGAGGTGAAAGGTGAACCGCGTTATAGCGAGGGACCACTGTAATTTTGAAGGTAAGTCACAACATACCCTTCGTAAATACCAGTGGCGGTCCTAGCCTGTTTGGCGCCCCGGGCGAACACGCCCTCTGGTGCCCCCCCCCCCACACACACACACACACACACATATATGACCCTATATATGAAGAGAGAGAGAGTATGCATAGTATGCAAACGGCTACCAAACAGCCATCATAATTCGTCATACAATGGGAACAGGACAAATCAACAATTGACACTGACTAATTAATATTATATTATTGTATATATTGTTTGGAGTTTAGTCTGTTACTGTTACTATTGTTACCATTTCTTCTTGGAGGAACTGTAACCCACATAATTTCCTTAGGGATTAAGAAAGTATTCTGATTCTTAATGTTTTAGGATACATGACCTGCCATTATCCAATGACACATCTGCTTACCTGTATCTTTTGCTCGTTTCTCCTTGTAGGAGCCATAATTAAATGTATTGAATTTTAATGATCACTGGGTTTTCATTTGTTTGGTTGCTATGGTGATGTGTAACGGGAGTCACGTGGGTGCTAGCGGTGACATTAAGAGGGCGTTGTCAGTCTGTCTTTCACTGGTTTGATTTTGACAGAGAGGAGGGCTGGGTAGCCGTAGTTTTTGTTGACCGCAGCACAACGAGTTTCCCCTTGTTGCATTAGAGCTGTGATGTTTTAAGAGTTTGAATCGCGAGTCGATCACATTGCTCTGTAAACTTTTCAAGCACTTTAATAAACAAGCAAGCAATTCCACCTCTCGCATTATTGCGTACAGTTGACAGCGCGTCAGGCAAATAGGCAGGCTCCATCCCCGGCCTCTAGCGACTGTGGAAGTCGCTACACTCCTCCTCTTCTTTCTCTTTTTTTAAACTTTAAAAACGGGTTTTGTGTGAGACTTTAAATCAACAAAATATAAAATATACATTTTAAATTGTTATTGATCCCTTTACCCCTGGTCCTAAAGTGTATATTTATTTTCTTACTCTTCTTATATTTATTGTTTGTTTACTTGCACTGCTGTAACTGGAGCCTCGTCGTCTCGTCTGTCTATATACTGGACTGTATGTAGCGGAGATGACAATAAAGTTTACTTTACTTCAGCAGCGAGCAGGCGCACTGAGGGCTCTCGCGCTCACTTTTCCCGTATAGAATTTTGAAAAACCATCGGTGCAAATTATAAGTCTGTATCATGATGTCTGGTGTTTTCGTGTTGTTGGTTTGTTTTTATTTTGTTTTATTTTGCGAGTTGGTTATTAGATGCTGCTCCAGCCAGCCAGAGAATCCCCCGCCGCCCTGCCCTCTCCTCCATGTGCCGCAAGCAGCAGGCGCACCTCGCAAACGGAGGGCGCCCTTACTCCCAGCAAATGGGCGATAGAAAACCGATCGGTGCCTATGCCATTCCCAATATGCGCTGGCATGATGTCGGGGCATCATGCCAGCGTAGAGCATTTTTTTTTTTTTTGCCGATGCCCGTGATGCCGCCCCCCACCACTATGCCGCCCCGGGCAACCGCCCGTGTCGCCCGTATCTAAAACCGCTACTGGTAAATACTAATGTATAGAAACCCTTACCAGCAATCATTCATTTTTTGTGTGGCTTTTTTTCACGGTTTGTTAACATGTCGTGTAGGTGTGTACTTGACTAGCTGATATTGACATAACGGGGGAAACATCTGGTTTGACTATTCTTCACCTGAATGCTGAACATTTGCCTGTCATAAGACCAGTCACTATACAGAGATGTGCTTCTGAATGTGGACGATGTGTCTTCTGATTCTGTAATGCAGTTCTGCTTGTGTTGAGTGACGTAAACAACCGATCGATCTAAACGCTTTAAACCTCAAAATTGATCATTAGATTTTTTATGACACAACAGTGGTGAGTGTTCCCACCTTCTGCTCTTTGTAACTTAACGCGATCTTTCCGTTTTCGAGTTTTGGACATGATTTTGGAGTATATCTTCGCAGTAGCGATTGACCGCAAAGTAAAGCTACCGGAAATGTACAACCCCGCATCCGGTCTCAAACCAGGAAGTTAGCATTTTCTCGTGCACAGGGTCTATTCAGTGCGTGTGAGCGTACCGCATTGGGAGTGTCTAAGGTCTGCCTCTGTGATTTCGGGCGACACACCCGCCGGGGGTCAAACTCTGGTAATTGGTGATTCTGTTCTCAGACATGTGAAGCTAGAGACACCGGCAACCATAGTCAATTGTCTTCCAGGGGCCAGAGCAGGCGACATTGAAGGAAATTTAAAACTGCTGGCTAAGGGTAAACGTAAATACAGTAAGATCATAATTCACGTCGGCAGTAATGACACCCGGTTACGCCAATCGGAGGTCACTAAAATCAATATTGAATCGGTGTGTAACTTTGCCAAAACAATGTCGGACTCTGTAGTTTTCTCTGGTCCCCTCCCCAATCAGACCAGGAGTGACATGTTTAGCCGCATGTTCTCCTTAAATTGCTGGCTGTCTGAGTGGTGTCCCAGAAACGATGTGGGCTTCATAGATAATTGGCAAACCTTCTGGAGGAAACCTGGTCTTGTTAGGAGAGACGGCATCCATCCCACTTTGGATGGAGCAGCTCTCATTTCTAGAAATATGGACCAATTTATTAAACCCCCCAAAATCTGACTATCCAGAGTTGGGACCAGGAAGCAGAGTTGCAGTCTTACACGCCTCTCTGCAGCTTCTCTCCTCCTGCTACCCCCCCAAAAACCCATCTCCATTGAGACTGTGTCAGCTCCCAAACAGACAAAAAACAAACCAAAAACCAGCAATAAAAAACTTAAACATAAAAAATCACAAAGAAAGAACAATACAGAATCCACATCTGAACCAAAGAGTAAAACAGTGAAATGTGGATTATTAAATATTTGGTCTCTCTCCTCCAAGTCTCTGTTAGTACATGACTTAATAATTGATCAACAAATCGATTTACTCTGCCTTACAGAAACCTGGTTGCAGCAGGATGATTATGTTAGTTTAAATGAATCAACACCCCCGAGTCATTCTAACTACCAGAAACCTCGAAGCACAGGCCGAGGGGGCGGTGTGGCAGCAATTTTTCACACCAGTCTATTAATTAACGAAAGACCAAGACAGACTTTTAATTCATTTGAAAGCCTGATGCTTAGCCTTGTCCACCCCAGCTGTAAAACTCAGAAACCAGTCTTACTTGTTATCATCTACCGTCCACCTGGGCCTTACACAGAGTTTCTCTCTGATTTCTCAGACTTTTTATCTGATTTAGTGCTCAGCTCAGATAAAATAATTATTGTGGGTGATTTTAACATCCATGTAGATGCTAAAAATGACAGCCTCAACATGGCATTTAATCTGTTATTAGACTCAATTGGCTTCTCTCAAAATGTAAAAGAACCCACCCACCACTTTAATCACACTCTAGATCTTGTTTTAACATATGGCTTAGAAACTGAACATTTAACAGTGTTTCCTGAAAACCCTCTGCTGTCTGATCATTTCCTGATAACATTTACATTTACAATAATTGATTACACAGCAGTGGAGAGTAGACTTTATCAAAGTAGATGTCTTTCTGAAAGTGCTGTAACTAAGTTTAAGAATATAATCCACCCACTGTTATCATCTTCAATGCCCTGTACCAACATAGAGCAGGGCAGCTACCTGAACGCTACTCCAACAGAGGTCGATTATCTTGTTAATAATTTTACCTCCTCACTACGTACGACTCTGGATACTGTAGCTCCAGTGAAAACTAAAGTCTCAAATCAGAAGTACCTGACTCCGTGGTATAATTCTCAAACACGTAGCCTAAAGCAGATAACTCGTAAGCTGGAGAGGAAATGGCGTGTCACAAATTTAGAGGATCATCATTTAGCCTGGAGAAATAGTTTGTTGCTTTATAAGAAAGCCCTCCGCAAAGCCAGAACATCTTACTATTCGTCACTGATTGAAGAAAATAAGAACAACCCCAGGTTTCTCTTCAGCACTGTAGCCAGGCTGACAAAAAGTCAGAGCTCTACTGAGCCAACAATCCCTTTAACGTTAACTAGTAATGACTTCATGAACTTCTTCAGAAATAAAATTTTTATCATTAGAGAAAAAATTACCAATAATCATCCCACAGATGTAATATCGTCTACAGCTACTTTTAGTACCATTGATGTTAAGTTAGACTCTTTTTCTCCAATTGATCTTTCTGAGTTAACTTCAATAATTACTTCCTCTAAACCATCAACGTGTCTTTTAGACCCCATTCCTACAAAACTGCTCAAAGAAGTCCTGCCATTAATTAATTCTTCAATCTTAAATATGATCAATCTATCTCTAATAATCGGCTATGTACCACAGGCCTTCAAGCTGGCTGTAGTTAAACCTTTACTCAAAAAGCATCTCTAGACCCAGCTGTCTTAGCTAATTATAGGCCAATATCCAACCTTCCTTTCATATCAAAAATCCTTGAAAGAGTAGTTGTCAAACAGCTAACAGATCATCTGCAGAGGAATGGCTTATTTGAAGAGTTTCAGTCAGGTTTCAGAGCTCATCACAGCACAGAAACAGCTTTAGTGAAGGTTACAAATGATCTTCTTATGGCCTCTGACAGTGGACTCATCTCTGTGCTTGTCCTGCTAGACCTCAGTGCAGCGTTCGATACTGTTGACCATAATATCTTATTAGAGCGATTAGAACATGCTGTAGGTATTACAGGTACTGCACTGCAGTGGTTTGTATCATATCTATCTAATAGACTCCAATTTGTTCAAGTAAATGGAGAGTCCTCTTCACCCACTAAGGTCAATTATGGTGTTCCACAGGGTTCAGTGCTAGGACCAATTCTATTTACATTATACATGCTTCCCCTGGGCAGCATCATTAGAAGACATAGCATAAATTTTCACTGCTATGCAGATGATACGCAGCTCTATCTATCCATGAAGCCAGGTAACACACACCAATTAGTTAAACTGCAGGAATGTCTTAAAGACATAAAGACCTGGATGGCCGCTAACTTCCTGCTTCTTAATTCAGATAAAACTGAGGTTATTGTACTTGGTCCTGAAAATCTTAGAAATATGGTATCTAAGCAGATCCTTACTATGGATGGCATTACCTTGGCCTCCAGTAATGCTGTGAGGAACCTTGGAGTCATTTTTGACCAGGACATGTCCTTCAAGGCACATATTAAACAAATATGTAAGACCGCTTTCTTCCATTTGCGCAACATCTCTAAAATTAGAAATATCCTGTCTCAGAGTGACGCTGAAAAACTAGTTCATGCCTTCATTACTTCCAGGCTGGACTACTGTAATTCGTTATTATCAGGATGTCCTAAAAACTCGCTGAAAAGTCTTCAGTTAATCCAAAATGCTGCAGCAAGAGTACTGACAGGGACTAGAAAGAGAGAGCATATTTCTCCTGTTTTGGCTTCCCTTCATTGGCTTCCTGTTAAATCCAGAATTGAATTCAAAATCCTGCTCCTCACTTACAAGGTCTTAAATAATCAGGCCCCATCTTATCTTAATGACCTTGTAGTACCATATCACCCTATTAGAGCACTTCGCTCTCGCTCTGCAGGCTTACTTGCTGTTCCTAGAGTATTTAAAAGTAGAATGGGAGGGAGAGCCTTCAGTTTTCAGGCCCCTCTTCTGTGGAACCAGCTTCCAGTTTGGATTCGGGAGACAGACACTATCTCTACTTTTAAGATTAGGCTTAAAACTTTCCTTTTTGCTAAAGCATATAGTTAGGGCTGGACCAGGTGACCCTGAATCCTCCCTTAGTTATGCTGCAATAGACGTAGGCTGCCGGGGATTCCCATGATGCATTGAGTTTTTCCTTTCCAGTCACCTTCTCACTCACTATGTGTTAATAGACCTCTCTGCATTGAATCATATCTGTTATTAATCTCTGTCTCTCGTCCACAGCATGTCTTTCATCCTGTTTTCCTTCTTTCACCCCAACCGGTCGCAGCAGATGGCCGCCCCTCCCTGAGCCTGGTTCTGCCGGAGGTTTCTTCCTGTTAAAAGGGAGTTTTTCCTTCCCACTGTCGCCAAAGTGCTTGCTCATAGGGGGTCATATGATATGATTGTTGGGTTTTTCTCTGTATTTATTATTGTGCGATCTACTGTACAATATAAAGCGCCTTGAGGCGACTTTTGTTGTGATTTGGCGCTGTATAAATAAAATTGAATTGAATTGAATTGAATTTCCCAGGAGGAGTGCAGGAACGAGAGGGCAGCGAGCACGGGGTGCACAGACACTGGGAGAAAGACACAGCAAGGGCTTCGGGGGCACACAGGGATTTATTGTGTGATTATTTGCTACACTGTAAATAAAGGCCATGCTTTCATTGCACAGAGTCATGCGTTTGGGTCCTCTGTCCCCACATCCCCACATACCTTGACAGTTAAAAGCTGTTTTAAGCAAGCAAAAATTCAATAAAGAGGGTAACTTTAACCAAGCCATACCCCTAACCCATTCAGGGTTAGGGGTACAGTGTAAGAGAGGACTTTAATACGGTGGCTGGGAAGTGCAAATCACATTTACAACATCAACAACAAAATAACATTTCTGAAAACACTTTTACATAAAAAAAAAACAAATAAAAAATTGACAACAAAATAACATTTAAGAAAACACTTTAACAAGTCCGCAACAAATTAACAAGTGGCTCTTGACGGAAAGGGATTGTCTGAAATACCGGAAGTGACTCAACGATTAGGCTTACTCCATATTTGTAGTACAGAAAAGTGATTTGTAGTCAGCTAAACGAGGGCTTTTCAGAGAAGTAGTGTTCAGTTAATGTTTGAAGAGATTTTACAAAAGAGTATGGGTGAGATAATGAGGTTCAGATTTTTAAATGTCACGGGGATTTTTTTAAGAAAATATCCAGGCCTTAAAACCGTCATGGTCCACACTCCAGCCCAGCAGGTGGCGGTAAAGCGCCTTTAAATTAGCGGCAGAAGAAGCAGCAGCAGCTAAACGCGGGATGTCAACAAACGTCTAGAAACTAACTCCTCACAGCGCTTCGTTACATTTATTACCCTGACGGTGCTCGCTGCACTACATAGATAAATGGAAAATGTTTTGCCCGTTTTGTGGCGTTAGCTTCAGCCTCTTTACTCCTTTTTGTGCATCCCGCGTTTAGCTGCTGCTTCTTCTTCTGCCGCTAATTCAAAGACATTTAAAAATCGGAACATCATTATCTCACCCATACTCTTTTGTAAAATCTCTTCAAACATTAACTGAACACTACTTCTCTGAACAGCCCTTGTTTAGCTGACTACAAATCACTTTTCTGTACTACAAATATGGAGAAAGCCTAATCGTTGAGTCACTTCCGATATTTCAGACAATCCCTTCCATCAAGAGCCACTTGTTAATTTGTTGCGGACTTGTTAAAGTGTTTTCTTAAATGTTATTTTGTTGTCATTTTTATTATTTGGTTTTTTTATGTAAAAATGTTATTTTGTTGTTGATGTTGTAAATGTGATTTGCACTTCCCAGCCACCGTACTTTAAGCATAAACATGAGAACCACAAACTGAGTGCTGAAGTGGAAAAAAGTGAATGAATCCCATTGGCCAGCAACATACTTGTCCTCAGATCCAAAGTTCAGCCACACTACTGCTGCGAACACTCAGTTAAACTGTAGGGGTCCAGTGGTTTTGCAGCAAAATTCAGTCAGTTTAATATTTCACAACAACTTCATGGAAAGGAGAACAGCTGAAGCTCTGGAGAACAGTTTAATAGACGTTAAGTAGATTTAACAGCTTCCAGCTGCAGGTCACTGATCAGACACTTTGAAGACAGCCACTGCATTTTTGAGAATCATCTCCAGTACACATATTAAAGGGACATAATTTGTGCCATAGACAACAGGATGTTCTAAGCCTTTATTTATGACAGGTTACTGACCGGACCTGCAGCATGTGATGATCCTAACAGATGCTGATCTGACATTTGATTAGATTCAAACAGTTGAGAGGATTTGTTTTCCATATGGGTGCCAGCAGCATGGAAAACTGTTGCAAATGAGGCTTCATTATATTAACTTAACATTATATATATATATATATTAGGGGTGCAACGATACACAAAATTCACGGTTCGGTTCGGTTCGATACTTTGGTGTCACGGTTCGATATTTTTTCGATACAAAAAAATGTTCATGCTTTTTTAATTTGTCATTTATTAAAATTATAAATATATATTTTAACTCAAAAGTACAGTTTTTAAATTTAATGTTGCTGAAACGACAAAGTAATAAAAAAATAAATATCTCATGGAAAAATCCCTCATCTTTGGAAAAGAGAGTTTATTACAGAAAAATGGCTCTTTCCAAAATAAAAGCTATACTATACGCTTCTTCTGGGGTATACTCTCTGCAGCATATTAAACATATCAGATCCCCATAAGGAGAATCATGTGCTAACGGCTGTCTAAATGACTCGGGTAAAGTTTGTAGCATGCGTGCTTGTTGTTTTTGTCTGCTTCCACTTGTCTTTGCACTAGGATGATGTCGGAGTAAATGTGCAGTCATATTCATTGTGTTCCCACTAGTGCTGTCAGCGTTAATCTGAAATGACGTTAACGCCACAACAAGGCAAATCTCCGTTAACGAGCTACCGCGGATCGCCCCGTGCGTGGGGCTGGACGGCGTCAACACGTTAACGAGCAAACTGCGCTAACGCAGTAGTTCCCAACCATGTAATTGAGCATTGCGTGGCACATCCGACATGCTGTTTTACTTTTGTCCATGATGCGCTTACCTTCAGGGTCATACTTCACATGAAGACCAAAATAGTTCCAAAGGCCAGATCTGAATGAGGGTGGGGGAGGTTCAATTTGCCATGTTGCAATGAGCTAAGCTTCTGTCTTGCTAGCTTGCGCTGTGCTCAGTGGATCTGCGCTCGACAGTGCAGCCTAGGCGGAGTAGTCGAACGCAGATCCACAGCATCGTCAGAAGAAAAGTTTTGTATTGTTCGATACACATGCGTACCGAACCGAAAGCACTGTATCGAACGGTTCAATATCGATACGAGTATCGTTGCACCCCTAATATATATATATATATATATATATATATTAACATTATATTAACATATAATGTTAATATATTAACATACACAAGAAATTGTGTATGTTACCTAATGTCCACCTACTGTTACTCATTTATATTAAGATTTAAACATCTAGTCGGTATTGGTATGGCGAGTAACCTTCAGTAATAGTAATAAATCACATTCATGTAGTTGTAAAAAGCATGATAATATATTATGTAATCCAAAGTATTAAGAATACGTTACTCTCATTGAGTAACGTAACGGAATACGTTACAAAATACATTTTGGGGCATGTATTCTGTAATCTGTAGTGGAATACATTTTAAAAGTAACCTAAAAGTAATATAAGGCTTATATGATTTACTCATGAAAGTGGCCACGTTTTCATTACTTTCATATATTGTTTTTGTCACGGATCCGGCTCTGGGGACTCGGGGTCCGTGGGCAGTGGGGACTATGACTATTTTTGTTATTAGTATTATCATTATTATTATTATTATTATTATTATTGTTATTATTTTTGTCATTACTATTATTATTTGGTGTGTTCTCTGCACTGCCCCTGTGCGCATCTGTTTGTAGGCAGGTATGTGTGTGTGTGTTGCCTTTCTTCTGTGGCCAAGTTACAGGCACCTTCAGCCCTGGGGGCGTGGCCTGACTTGAGGGCTGGCCACACCCGAGGTCCTTGCCGCACACCTGCTCCTCATCTGGGCTCGTCGGGGAAGCTATTTAGATGAGCGATGGAGCTTCCACCGACGCTGGATTATTGCGGTTGACTACACGTCAGTCTTCAAGCACAGTCAAGTGTGAGTGTATGCCTGCTGGAATAAGTGTGTAATGGCTGTCTCTATTGTTGTCCCCTCAGGAGGAGTGTGGGACGAGAAGGAGCAGTGAGCACGAGGAGTGCAGGGACACTGGGGCAGAGAGCACTACACGGAGACTTTTGGGAAGAAGACACTACACGGGAGTCTGGGAAACTGGGGATTTACTGTTGTTTACTTCACCACCTTGTAAATAAACACTGCTGCACTGTAGAGTCCGGCGTTTGGGTCCTATTTCCCCATCTCCCCACGGTCTGCCTACACAGACCCTGACAGTTTTAATAAGTATCCAAAACATACAAGTTTCATTTATATAATTTTTCAAGGGATCTTATATCTGTTTTCACTCTTGTATGCTTTTCATACAAGTTTCACACAAGACAGATACAAACTTTATAAGATTTATAGATATCTCTTTTCCATATGGGTTGAGTCAACTGTCCAATTACTTTTGGTCCTTATAGAAAGAACGTGGCACATGTTAAGGACTCTTCATCCAATTTGAATGTGGATACCCTCAAATGAAAGCTGAGAGTCTACACATTATGTCTATGTCTGTTATATAACTATAATTGGAATATGTTTCAGTAAAAAAATAAACAAACAAACAAAAAACTTGTTTGAGGTTTGAGTGCTCCAAATGTATATTTGCCCCTAGCTTGGGGGGTCACTGCACCGAGCGCTCCACACCCTCCACGTGATAGACGCAGCGATACCGAATGACAGCAACATCAGGACGAAGGAACACAAGAAGCTGGAGAAGTACCAAGGGCTCATAGGAGAGCTCGAGAAGATGTGGAGGGTAAAGGTAACAGTGGTCCCAGTGGTAATCGGAGTGCCTGGTGCCGTGACTTCCAAGCTAGGCAAGTGGCTCCAGGATGTCCCAGGAACTACATCGGAGATCTCTGTCCAGAAAAGTGCAGTCCTAGGAACAGCAAAGATACTGCACAGGACCCTCAAGCTCCCAGGCCTCTGGTAGCTCTTGCCGGCAGGGGCGAGAGGGGATATATATATATGTATACATATACATATTGATATATTTGGTTAATTAGACAAAGATTCTGAGAAGTGCCCCTAACCTGCTCCACAATGGGAGAAATATGGGATTGTTAACAGTTATGAAACAACCATCATGTCATTGCACAATCCTGCTCTCATTACGTCTTCTGCCATCTGAGGTTACAGCTTTCTGCTGTTTGTTCAGAGCGATTCTTGAGTTTCACGCTGCATTAAATCTGCACCAAGCAATCAGACCTGCAGAGGAGTGAGAGCCAAGCAGCCAGCCAGAGGACACGCATCTGTTAACACTCAGCACCGTGTGTGTGCGCATATGCGCGTGTGTGTGTGCATGCTTTACTCCTGTTGTGGGAATCTGAATGTGATCACACCTTCACATTGTGCTGAGTCACTGCTCCACGGGGGACAAAAGACACAAGCTTCCCATGATGTAAATTATTAACATTTTTATTTCAGTCTGAGGTCAATGTAATGTAGTGCAGAAAGGTGAAGCAGTATCTGTGTGTGTGCGTGCGTGTGTGTACAGGTGTGCAGGCAGGACTCGTTGATGCAGTAAAACAGAAGGAAACATAGGTCTCTGACTTTAAAACAAAAGTGACTGCTCTTTCTGCACTTTGCTCTTTCAGTCATTTTAAAAACATTTCAAAGCATGAATACATTTTCATACTCCGCAGCCATCAGCCCAGCTTCAGGTTTAAGCAAAACGCATCTCCTGAGACCCGGAGTGTCAGAAACACAAGTAGATGAAAAGTGGTGGTAACCCAGCACTGGGGTTCATGTGCTCCCTTCTCTGTAATCACTGAGGACAAAGCTGGAAATCAGTTGTGTGTTGAAAAATACTTAATCTGTAGTCCTACTGAAAAGTTCTCCGGAGATACGAGTGGTCCAATAACAACACTGTCCTCATCTGGCCTGCATTTTCAGTCAGACACGATGATTTTCTCTGGACAAGGTTCGATTACTGGTAAACAAAACTAAGCACTGAAATTATCCAGAATTTATTCATATTTGTCTCTATTTGATCTGATTAATGATACACTTGTTGTAAATTTGCACCACTGAAGAGTAAAATCAACATTCAAAGCTTCTCTATGCTTGTCCTTGGCTCTTGCTTGGCTCTGTCAAAGCCTGGCGTTAAGACAGCTTTAGCTTAAACTGACCTTAAACCAGCATGTCCAGCGATTTAGCTGAAAACATCGAAAGAGCCGTTTTGTCAGCCATCCAAAGGTTCAGCAGTAGTGCACCCTCAGCAGCTGCAGTCTCCACTTCACAACCGCCGCAGCACATGTCCAGCTAAATCGCTGGACATGCTGGTTGGCAAGAAGTGAAGCAGCTCATGGCATTGAGAAGTGACTGTCAGGGGAAAGCACACACAACCAATGTTCCCTCTAACGTGCGCAATTGCGCACTGCTGGCACGGTCTCTGCGCACAGAAAATCTGTGTTGCGCACAAAAAAAAATCTAACCTGATTTGAAATTGAAATTAATACTTTAACAATTCTGTTTTGCAGTGTTAGTCAGTAAGTGACTGGCTGCTCCTGTATGGGATTAGAACGATTCCACCTTATCCCATAGTCCAGCCAATGATGCGATTTACATTCGTATATACGCAGCTAATCAACGTGGTTGACAGGCTATGACAGCGTACTTATGTGCCGACACCGGTGTTTTAGCGAGCAAAGCGGCGTGGCTGATGCGGAGTGAAGCCACATTAATGACAACGTGTACAACCATTGGAGATGTGAGCAGGACAGATGGAACAATTACGGAAAAAGTGTGGACTTTATACCAGTTTTTAAATTGTTTTGATAGGCCACGTAAAACCAGAGTTATGATTAAAAATATCTGCAATGTTTGGTTTTCTTCCTGAATACTATCGTTGTTTATTTACTGTGGGAAGAAACGGTAAAACGGCGTTTTATAAGGAAAACGCTCGAAAGCGCTCTCCACCTGTGAGCAAAAACAAACTCCTCCCACCTTTCCTATTCGTCCAAAAAAGTACCATGTCGACCAATCAAAAAATGATATGGCAACGTGGCATCTAGTTGTTACGAAACTGGGGGAAGTTTTAGGAGTGACGGCGGTGCTTTGAGATGTGAGTGATTTGAGACGTTTAGCGCAAATCTTGTGTAGTTAGTGTGTAGTGTAGTCAATAGTTTTGTTGTGTGTGTCAGAACAATGAGGCGACTGCTGAATGTTACAGGTGTTACAGGAGTGATACATCTGCTGTTGTCAGGCCTGCAGGTATCAGGCTGTTGTTCTCCTTTATCTCATAGTGGACAGAAATTATTTTTTGGAGTGGCACAAATAATTTGTGTGGCATCAGATTTGATGCAGAACAGCTGATTGTTCTGTAAATAGTTTGAAATGTTTATTTAAAAATGCCTTGGCTGCATTTAAAAAAAAATAGCTGCAAAAAAACTTTGTTGTTTGCCAAACTGAGTTACTTTTTTAAAGAAGTAACTATATAATTAATTGCCCAGCATTGGTCATTATATACTGTATTTTGCAGACAGAGAGCTACAGACTCTCTCCCAGACCACAGACTCATAATGCAAGTCAGAGCTTTTTTTAAAAAGAAAGAAAGTTGTGTTTTCAAAATTGGAGTTCAAGTTATTTTTACTTCCAATAGTGTTAACATACTACACAGGTCATGAACAAGATTTTTTTTTTTTTACATTTTCATTGTAAGTGGGCTAAAGCAGTTAATTAAAAGTAGTCTAACATAAATGTAAATGCTGTAATTTGATTATCTTAATAAACCATGTAACTTGGATGGATTCAGTGCTGGCGTGACCACATTGCACACGTCTGATGTCGCTCACAGTGGTCCAAGGGATCGCTCAGGGAGTTTGTGTGTTCGCTCAGACACGTGAAAAATTAGAGGGAACATTGCACACAACATTACCACTACTGGCACACTTTAGCACCGGAGGTTTTCGTAAAGCTTTTATTTTGGTATTTCCGTTGACCCGTACAATAAATTTGCATGTTAGCTCAACATTTATATTTAACATTTAACATTTACATTTAAAATTGTGTTTTAAATATAAAAAGTTGCAAATATTTTAGTAAATGTTGTAAAAAAATGACTCGAAAAAACATGTTTTAGAGCTAAATGTGGAAAAATGTTGCTGTTAATTTCAACGTGTTTCAGTTTACAAATGGCGCCCCATATAAACTGACAAATAAGTAAAGATCAGCCATCGTTGCAAACTAGCCATCATCAGATTCATGTGGCCTGTAAGTTTACATGTAGTTTTCTTGCTTGTTAACTTTACTTCTTGAAAAATCTCATTATCAACAACAACTGCCTGTGCAGCTGTGATCTTGTATGCATTGCACATTTATTTCCGGATTCCTTAACTGAATGTGTTTCACATGCAGTTTTGGCTCCAATACATTTGAAGGCAGATAACTGGATATAAGCCAACGTGTTGCATGGTCAACATTTCTTTGAGTTTAATCACCACTTTGTCAGTGCTGGATTTTCTCTTTTACCAAACAAATAAGTATCTTTGTAAGGAAATAAAGGCCACTGATCAAAGACCATTGATCAGTGGCCATGAGTACTATTCACAGAGAGTTGGGTAATGGCTGCAATCACAGCATTGTAAGATGGCGAAAGATGTACCCTTAGGCTCCCTCCTCGATTCAGAGAAGGTCTTTCCTTTTTCACAGTCCTTCCCTTCAAGTCACTTGGATGAGTGACAAAACATTGAAAACGCTACGTCCAGATGAACAGAATCAGTGTTTTGGGACAAAGCAGTTAAGATTATTCTGAGAGTCTTTAGAGGTTTAAACTTTGATTAGCCTTTGGTAACATGCGTTCATGTCATGGTCCTGGGCCACATTGGCCCAGTATTCTTAGTTTTTGTGCATTTTGTATTTTGCTCTTTATTTAGGCATTGGTTCCTGGGTCGTTCAGTTAAGATGTTCCTTATTTGGTTACCCTCTGTGTGCCCCTCTGTATCTGTGAACCCCCGTGTCCCCTCCTTGTGTTTTATTCCATGTTTCCCCAGCCCGTTATGTCTGAACCTCTGTGCACTTCCTGTTTTACTTTGACAGTCCCTCGTCAGTATGCGTCACGTTGTGTTCACTCCTGCCATGTCTCGTTATGATTATCTGTGTCACCTGTGTTCCCCGTGTGTCCCCACTTCCCTCGTTAACCCTCTGTGTATTTATGTGCATGTCTCTCTCTGTTCAGTGTCGCGTCGTCAATGTCTCCTCCCCGAACCTGTGTGTCTCTCTGTGTTCCCTCGGTCCTCAGTTTAGTTTTGTTACTTTGTAAGTCCTGCAATAAAGCAGCGTTTTTGAGTTCCACTTCTGTCTCTGAGAGTTTTGCGTTTGGGTCCTCATCTGCCTCCACACAGCGTGTTCATGACACGTTCATATCTATTGAGCGACAGTGGGGAAGACGAAGCTGGATATTGAAGGGGTGATGCTGAATGCTGTCAGTGTGCATGCTAGAAACCTTGGATATCAGAGAAAAAGGAATTCTTTTTAATGCAAAGTGGATAGACTGGTAGAGAGCGTAGCCACTGGGGAGTGACTGGTTGAGTTGTTGAAGTTTAGTTAAGAGAGTTGGTGATCAATGAGGTGGAGTATGGCTTCATGCTGAGAAAGAGCACTACAGATGTGATGTTTGCTTTGAGTGTGTTAATGTAAAGGATAAGTCTTTGTTGATGTAAAGAAAGCATATGATAAGCTGCTGAGAGAGGAACAGTGGTTCTGCATTCACAATAATTGATGGTGCATGAAGAAAGAAATAAAGCAAAATGTGACTGCTGATTTCTTCAGTTTGATTTCCTTTGGTTAAGACAGCGATGTTGGTTTATAAAGATTAGAAAATGAAATTATAGAGAAAAAACCTGTGGTTAGGTTTAAAACCTGCAAAGTAGACACACAGATAGCTCGGTGAATGTTATTTTATCACACTGACTGAGTGTGAATGGATGAGGACTCAGAATGCCTGCTGTCACGTTCATATGCATGTTGCCAGCATACGAGACAAGCCTCCTGCAGAGCTTTATTGTACCAATAGGAACACAACGGATCTGGATCTGGTTCTGAAGTATTCCTTTTTAAAGATTCTTCCGGGAAACTGTTTGTTAACAGAGTTTGATTCACTCATAATACTGTCAGAAACTTATGGCCTCCTGGCTGCAAACATGAGACATGAACAGCTGAGGACAATTATGGGGTTTAATTTAATGTTTCTGATTTCGGAAAACAGCTGCTAAAGCTGTTAGAGGAATTAAGTAAAGAGTTTTCTTTTATCTTTTTATCCCACTGGAACACACTGCATTTTAAGCCAAACAGTGTGGTGCACAACTGCTTTTGTGAAGCCTGCACGGTGTAGACCTCTGGTTCCTAACACTCTGAAAAGATGACAGGACAGAAAAGCACACCAAAAACCAAATCAAATTAGGTTCATGAAACCTGCTTTAATCTTAGCCAGGACTGGATTATGAACTAAGCGCAGCAGGCATCTGCCTGAGGGGCCGGGCCTGGACTCCAGTTACGCACAAAGCTTTTGCCATCATCATTATTTTTCTGTTTTTCTCTCCAAAAAGTTGTAAAGCTTATGTAACACCAGCAGAAAGTGATCTGAGCCAGAGAACAGGCAAATCTTTGGTAATAATATTAGCAGGGCCACAACTGGAGCTCAGCCTGAGTGAGACAACGATGGGAAATGTGCCACAAAACCAAAACTAGGAGCTAAAAGAAGTTAAAAAGCAGCAGCAGCGTTGGATAAAAAATATCTCAGACCTATGTTAGAAGTATTTTGTAATGCGTGTAATTTCGGGTGACAACGTGAGGGCAAACATGTTGTTGTGCTTACTCCAGTCTGACCTCCAGCAGGCAGCCTGGTTTACTAGCAGACAGGGAGGAGGTGTGGTTATGTGATGCCCTCCAGATTTTGTCCCAGTGAGTTCTGGGAAGTGGGAATCCACAGGCCCCCTGGAAGGTCCCCTCTTTGTCCCAGCATTCGTTATCACACAGCGGAGACCTCTGCCCCAGATATTTGTCCCATCACTCTGACCAGAACAAGAAATCCACCTCCTCACAGGAGTAAACAGTAACCACTGACTGGTTGATATTCACTATTAGTTCAGCAGTTGGTGGCTCATTGAACATCTGGAACTAGCAGTGTATTCTTTCACACGGTCAATTGTTAAATTACACTTCTTGGGTTTTTATAACGACGTTCATCCCTTTTATCAGTTTATACTTGAAGTCTTTCAGTTTTGATGGAGCCACTGATTAATCAGGAATGTTGGATTACATTTCCCACCAGCTCTTTGCAGACTACAATTACAGGATCAGAGTTCACCAGAGCTGGTCTGAACTGGACCGACCTCCTTCCTGAGGAAACCACAACATTGCTGTTTGTTTGAGTCCCTCAGCTCTCACATTTTCCTTCCTCCATGCTCACTTGATGTCTGAGAATAGACAAGGTATCAGGTTTAATAAAGTCAGTAAGACTGTGCCATGATGAATCAGTATCGCACAGCACAAAAATACTGTCACAAGTAAACACACATCGGCGCTTTAATTTGACATTTTGTGAACTTTATCCTAAAAATCCTCAACAAACAACCAAGCAAATAAACAAACCATCCAAAATATCTCACAAGTTTGGGACGACTCAGAGATAATACAGGATGTGCTTTTCTTTGAAAACATTTCCTTTTCAATTAAGCTAGCATTATACAGCAGAAATTATATAACGATAACAAAGGAAATCATTAATACATTTTTAAATGAATATCTCCCAAAGTAGATTCTTGTATTCCCGATCACAAAAGAATTCCTGGGAAAGACTAGCAACTTGTCTAGGATGTACTCTACCCCTGCACAATGGCAGGTGGGGTATGCTCCACCCCTCATTACCCTTCGATAGGCTGGAGAAAAGGAATAGATAGATGGAAAAAAGCTCTTTCAGCCTTGTTAGCACAGCTGAAAACTGTTGTACAGACCAACAAAGCAATGCAGTTTGGGTAGTTAAGTGTAAGGAGCAGCAACTTTTGTGGCTTCTGCTATAGTTTCAAAAGACCCAGCAAAAATACTTTTGTTAGGAAATTGTATGAGTAATATCATAAGGGGGAAAAAAGGCAACTGAGTGATGGATCCTACCAAAAAACATAATATCGTATATAACAGTGTGTGGGGCTTCCTTCTCAGAATGGTACAAACGGGCTGTAACTAGAACAAAAAGAGAAGTGTGTAAGAGACCCAATTTTACACTTAAGCACATTTATGTAGCCCGGCATAATAGTTGCCACATAGGACACAATAACTGAGGTTCTTGCAGCGATTTAATGGCATAGAGATAAGATTCAAACAGGAAAAAAACACAAAATATCAAATGAAAAAATATGCACAAAAACATATGGCAGTGGCTCTGGCTACATACAAACAAACAAAAGAACAAATTTATCGCCAAGCCGAAACCACCAAATCATTGCAAATTGCCTACAAGCACTTACACTTCAAGGCAGTTTCTCTAACTTCACATTTAGACACACTGGAACTGCAGACTCTGCATCTTACTACACACGTAAAGACTCGTGTTGCAGATACCGATTGCTAACAATGGCTACAACATATACACAGTGTTGTTAAAATATTGCCTTATAACGTTTTAAAATCATTGACACAATAAAGTCCAGAGCTGGTAAAAGTACAAAGATTCTGTACTTAAATAGAAGTAAAAATACTACTGTTCAAAACTACTCCAGTAAAAGGACAGGCCCTGAAATGTACTCAAAGCAAGAAAGTAAATAGTAGCTGTTTGGGGGACATTTCTATTTTTGTGCAAGCTAACTGAACCTTGGGCTGTGTTAACATAATGATAAAATATTATCAGTAGACAGGAATAAAAACGTTAGTCTAACATCTTTTATTCTAGTTACACTCAGCTTGAGTCTGAAGAAAAAGAAGGAAAATAAAAAATATATCTATATTCTGTTGTCTCCATTGTAGAGGGTAACTTTTCCTCTAAACAGGAAAATGTGTACAGTCAGGTGTTAAAGTGGATTCAGCAGGTGGGGGAACACTAAACTGGTTGTAATGGCTCAGTGTGGGGAACAGAATCAAACTCACAATAATTTCTATTGACAGCTCGAGGAGATTTTCTTAGTGTACAGGCTGTGATCAGCTGACCTGCTGCTCTTTGTGGATGCACACAACTGAATTCAACCAGATGTGAGCAGATGTTTGATGAGTTGTCCTGGCTGATTTCCATCCTCTACACTGACAGTGCAACGTTTATGCTGTCTGTTTTCTAGATGGTATAAAGTTGGTATGAATGTGGAATTCAGTCAATGAATCTAAGCATCATTCACACCGTTCCTTTACTTTAAATCCAGACAGACCCAATATCTGATTTAAAAACATGCAGACTTACATGTAAACTTTAAATGAGCAGTTCCTTCCCTTTAAATCTAAGCTCTCTTCTTCCTCTCCTGTCCTGTCTTTCTTATCTATCTCCATCTCTGAGTGAAGTTAGCTCTCCCTTTCTTTTCTCTCCCTGTGAAATACAGCAGCTGGACCTTTAGCTAGCAACACACTGTGAGACAAACTGCACACAGTTTGTGTGTTTGCTGATGTTTGTTGAGCTGATAGTAACGCTGCATTTGAAATTACCTGAGACTTAAAAAATAAAGTCACTCCCTTTATGTTCGCTCCTCTTCTGTAGAGCTAGCTAGATGCTAAAGTACCAGGGACTTACAGACACCTGCAGCTGTTCTGGTGTTGTTACAACCCCTCCCCCATAAAAACTAAAAAACACCGTCCCACTTTTAACCCCTGACTTTGTCACATGTGATCTCTTTTTATGCAACATCCTCTGGCGATTAATAAACAAATTGTGTGTTTCTGTTTTTCTGTTTAGAATCAAATCATTTTGAAGTTTGAAGGCTCACACTGATGAAATAATAACTGACCAAAATGTGTTAAAGCAAAAGTAATGAGCATGTTTTGAACATGTAAGAAGTAGAAAGTGAGTTTGGCTTCCCTTCCTAACTGTATGTGTTATTTCTAATTTTTTTTTCAAAAAGTTACCTTGTGGTTATCAGCTCATTTGGTTATGAATCAAAACCAGCCCTCCTCCTCGTGGCTCTTTCATGCTCATTAACTTGGTTGTTTTACTTTGGGATAAAAATGAACCAGTGCTGTTGCTAAGAAATGCTATGCCAGATTTTCAAAATAAAAGTTCTTTGCTTCTTTAACATTTTTACAGAAGCTCTGTGTGTTTTTTTTTAAATTGTTTATTTATTTTATTTTATTTCAGAAGTAACACATAAGCTCTGTGTTACTTTGAATCCCAGTGACACAGATTTCTCTCTTTCATGTCACACTGTTTCCTGCTGGACTGAGAAATAGACAAGAGACAAAAAAAAGCATGCAACTCTTGGCAGTATGAACTGAAAGGTCAAAGGTCAAGAACTTCAGAAATCAGAGCTGATTCAGAAAGAACGTGTTGCACAGCCACAGTTTCAGCTGAGTGTAACCCGAACCGGCGCTGAGGACTCAGCATGAGGACACAGGCTGCTTCCAAAACACCTGCTGCTTTTCTTCTGCACTACAGTGTCCTTTTTCTACATTTAGATGTCAGGAAAAACACGCTGACGTGCTCGCCCGCACACCTATGTTTGCCTGACTGAGCAGCTTTAAGAAGAAAACAATAAATGGGACAAGAAGACGTCAGTGAAGCAAGAGCTTCTTTATTTCTGTTCAACCTGCTACAATCATCACTCGATGATAATCCAATAATAAATAATGGTTTCGTGGTTAATGTGTCAGCAGGGTGAACATGTCCTGTACATGTCCTCTGAATCATCTCCTTTACAGTTAATGTTTCTGAGGATAGCAGCAGGTGATGTAATGAGTTCATGAGCACATGAGCTCACGCTGTCCTATATTCACCCTGAGCCAAGAGTATGGTGTCAGCACATGAAGAAAAAGAAATGACTCTGACTCTTTGTTAGAGATGAACTGAGCGACCCTCATGGACAGCTCATTAAACTGTCACATCTCATTAATACGCCAATAAGTCTTCAGTTTCAGTCAGTCCCATACTTGCGACCGTCTCAGAGTCATTTCTTTTTTATAAGAACAATTAACTCCTGTCCGCTTCCACACTCTCACAGGGGCCGCGGCATTTTTAGCATAACTTAGAACAAAGACTGGAAGCAGGAGGAGACTGTAGGACAGCCACAAGTAGGGATACAGTCAAAAAGTCATGGGTCATCCTTTATGTTGCAAAGAACACGCACTGATTGGAAGATGACCCAATTTTCCAACATATGTTTAACACAAAAAGCTTTTTTGAGAACTGAGAAAAAAACTGTCTCCAGTTGGACATTTCATTAATCCGAGAGAAACAGGAGAGTCATCTTCACTGGATTTTTTTCTCTCTGCTAGGAGTGAAACGTGTAACACATCCATACGTGAGTTCCCCAGTATGAGTGCAACCTAACAAACCAGCTTTTCCACAGAGGCTGAGCTCACACGGTCCTGACCTCAGGCTTCACTTTGTCTCTTTTACGCTCCATATTTTACCCCATGGCTCCTCTGCCTGGCTCTCAGCAACTCCTCCCTCTCTTTATAATATTTATAGATGTACTGATTATTTAACACAGTTTGCTGCCAGTGCTGACACAGTATTGTACTTCTGTTCCCCCTAGATACTGTATGTGCTGCTTGCAAACCCACCTGTGCAGCAATCAAACTGGAGGTCAGACACTGCACAGGTCACCTCGTGGCAGACTCTCAACGCCTCTAATCATTTCCCTCTTCTTGCCTTTTTTAGCTCACTGTCTGTGACAGATGTGTTTCTGCTTCATTTCTCTTTCAGTAAAGACATCAGGAGCATATGCTGATTAGCACATATGCTCATAGACATCATGATGTTAGTCAGTGGTTAGTAGACTTCTGTTGAGAGTGTTTTCACAATCACCATCTTACTAGTTTGTAACTGGATATGATGACACTGCATGCTCACATGGCAGTTACTAGTCAATCGCAGGGAAGGCCCATCTGGTATAACACTCTGCTTTATTGTCCATTTGGACTCTAACAGGGATCATACGTTGCAAAATAAACACCATGTTGTATTAAATAAGGCTTAGAAGTTGCAATTAAGCCTGCAGAGCAGGAGAAGTTGATAGATAAACAAACGTGTCTCTCCAGACTTCATTCTGCAGGTTTGAGGCTTTTCTGCATTGGCTTTACTTTTCAGATCCCAGAAGTCATTTAAATTCATCATGAATGTGCTTAAAGGACACCAAATTTCCCCACTGTTTTAAGAGAAAAGGATTCAGAGTCAATTTCTCTAAATTCCAGAAATTTCTTATAAACTCTTTGCTGGTCGAAGAAAAGCTGGCCTGCTCCTCGAGTCAGAAAATTGCTGATGTAGGTTCATCCACAGCTGGAGCTCAAACAGGCCAAGAGAGGAGAAAAGTCTGTGTTTTAGGAGGGGCATATCATTAGAAGGGGGGATAATAATAAATTGCTCTGTGGGGATTTGCGTTCCTTTCTTTGCACAGTGAGAATTAAACTCGGTGACTTTGCGACGCAGCCAGCTGGTATCCCACAGAGCTTTGAACAATGGGAGTTATTTCCATCACTTGGCTCAGGGCTACTGCTGCTTCTGCTGGAGGTGGTGGGCGTGGGGGTGGGGGGATCGTCCGACCACATATTTTAATCAAGAGGAACATTTGAGGTCGTCTCCCCCTCTGTGCTGATGGAAACGAGCTGGATTTCCTCCACTGCTATTCTGCCAGAGTAAACGCTTACATACACGGCGGCCAAGCTGCGTGGAAACACCGACTGTTGCTCCCAGCATGTACTGCGTTTGCACTGTCCAGTAAACTGCTGCTTCATCTCAGTGGAAACAAGCAGCTGCCAGCAGCTCAACCCACTGACCTAGCTAATTCTGGACCAGATCCACTGCAAAACATCTGAGGACATGAACCGGACTGGAACTTTCTACAAACCGAATAACAAACACCATTTAATCCTAAACTTGACCTATTTTGTTTTCCCCCTATTTTCTGTCATATACATGCTGTTACAGTGGTACTCATATTAAACATGGCCAGAGTTTCAAATCATGAGGTTATCATGCACGCAAGTAATTCCTTTAAGGATGTAAGTGATCCTTGTGATGCCAGTGAGAGTGAAGATTATGGAGATGGTAATCTTGGGCACACAGCTCTCCCTCTTATTGGCACGTAACCCTTGTGTTGTCCTCGGGTCTAAAATGGGCCCTAGGTGAATGGCAAACAAGTATATGGGAATCCCGAGGACAACACAAGGTTAATAACCTCAAACCTTATTTTATAGCCACAATCAGAAAGTCTAAGACTCATCTCAATGAATACAACATCTAAAGAGGACGCCACACCCATGTTTTGGTTACTAGAAGAAGTTTCTTCCTCTAAACATTAAAATAAACTAAAGGTCGAAAAGAAACAAAAAAGTGGAAGAAGCCTGAGCCAGCCAGGCAACCCAGAACTTCCCTCTCTAAACAAATGAGGTAAGAAAACTGAAGCAACAAATAAAGCAGCAGAAAACAGGCTACATCCATCTGAGAAGTAAAGAAAATGAATTCCCACAAAGAAGCAGGGATCTGAGGATGCAGCTTGGTCAGTTTTCCCAGCATGCTTTGAACATGGGCAGGGCAGTCGTCGATCACTCCACCTGGCACACCTGAGAAAAAGAGACGAGGTGAGTATAAAGCAGAAAAGAAGAAGCAAAGAGGAAGCAAACACCTTACATTATATGTGTCATTTCGTTGAGATGCTTGCCAAACCGTCTCCCACGAGCTGATTGGTTCGATGGCCACTTCTTGCGCAACGTACAGTGGAGCTGTTCCCACATCTTAGTAGGGAGATCCAGTAACCGTGGTAACCTAATTACCCATAACCTCATTACATATAGAATACCAACTGCCTGCTGCAAAGTTGGGAGCCGTGGTTTGTCTCATTGTCCTGTTGTAAGAGGAAACTGGTTCCAGTAAAGTGAACTCAGATTAAGGGTATGGTGTTCCAAAACAAACAGCATCTCTCATTCAAGGTCCCTTCATCCGGTGCAAACCTCCCACTTTACTACAACAAAAGTAACCCAACGCTATCAAATTACAAGCTTTTTTAAATCAAATTCTGGCTTCAGTGCTCCTGCAGCATCTTTTCAATTGTTGAGTCTCACAAACGTACTTTTTTTTTTTTTTGAAACTCAGAGCCTTCAAACTTAAAGTTGTCCTTTGCTCATGCTCAGCCAGTGCGCTTTTCTTTCCAGCTCTGCTAAAAATGTCAGCTCCAGATTTATCCAAGGGCATCTTGGTCTATGGTTTTGTCATGTTTAACAACACCAGAACAGCTACAGGTGTCTCTAAGTTCCTGGTACTTCAGCATCTAGCTCGCTCTACTGTACAGGAGCGAACATAAAGGGAGTGACCTTTTTTTTAAGTGTCAGGTAATATCAAATGCAGCGTTACTATCAGCTCAACAAACATCAGCAAACACACAAACTGTTTGTGTGCAGTTTGCCTCACAGTGTGGCAGCTGAGCTAACTTCACTCAGAGATCGAGAAAGATAAGAAAGACATTACAGGAGAGGAAGAAGAGAGCTTAGATTTAAAGGGAAGGAACTGCTCATTTAAAGTTTACATGCAAGTCCTCGTGTTTTTAAATCAGATATTGGGTCTGTACATGTGACAATATGTTTTTTCATATTGTGAAACATGCTGCAAAACAAGCTGAGGTAGACTAACTGTGTTGTTTAAAGACTGCATGAGAATCCTCTGCAGGTTAGTGCAGGATGAACAGGTTCGTTTGGTGTACTGTGATGGATTTAAAGTAAAGAACCGTGTGTGACTGGTGCACAGTGGCGTTGTTTTAATGCTCAGATGAAGTGTAGCAGAGATTCATATGAATTTTAGCTGATGATGCCGAGATCCACTGACTGAATTCCACATTCATATCAACTTCATAAACGTTGCACTGTCAGTGTAGAGGATGGAAATCAGCCAGGACAACTCATCAACCATCTGCTCACATCTGGTTGAATTCAGTTGTGTGCATCCACAAAGAGCAGCAGGTCAGCTGATCACAGCCTGTACACTAAGAAAATCTCCTCGAGCTGTCAATAGAAATTATTGTGAGTTTGATTCTGTTTCCCACACTGAGCCATTACAGCCAGTTTAGTGTTCCCCCACCTGCTGAATCCACTTTAACACCTGACTGTACACATTTTCCTGTTTAGAGGAAAAGTTACCCTCTACAATGGAGACAACAGAATATAGATATATTTTTTATTTTCCTTCTTTTTCTTCAGATTCAAGCTGAGTGTAACTAGATTTTTTTTTTTACTTAGACTAACGTTTTTATTCCTGTCTACTGATAATATTTTATCATTATGTTAACACAGCCCAAGGTTCAGTTAGCTTGCACAAAAATAGAAATGTCCCCCAAACAGCTACTATTTACTTTCTTGCTTTGAGTACATTTCAGGGCCTGTCCTTTTACTGGAGTAGTTTTGAACAGTAGTATTTGTTAGTATTTGTATTCCTGCTGTTCTATGTGAAGTCACAGAACAGAGCCTTGTGATTGTGAATGGTTGTCTTTCTCTCTGTGTTGGCCTGTGACAGACTGGTAACCAGGCTGGGGTGTTTTTTGGTTCCCACCGTTTCCAACTTACCTGAAAACCTCCCTGACCCACTCTAACATGGTCTCAGTTGCAGACTTGCCCTAATTTAGAGGACGCTGACCTGAGTGAAATCTTGGTGCTGGAATGAATTGAACTTGAGCATAACCAGTTGTTGCTCCTACGTGAAACATTCATTAAAGCACATTAAACAGTTTCTGCCTTAATGACAATATTATTCTGATTGAATTGTCATTTGCTTTAGTTGTAACAACCCTTAAGAATAATTAAAATAGTTGAGGTGAAGGTGTATATACATTTTACAGCAAGAGACATTTGGCTGTAAAAGGTGCTTTTAGATCAAGTCTAGCAGTTCAGCATAATGCCCATCACTGGGTATTTTTTAGCAGCTACTTTGAAATATTATCTAAATTTGCTGTAATTTCAGTGGTCATAAAAACAGAAAAGTTGCTGACTTTGCCCCAAGATATGATTATAAAAGCTTTTATTCACTTGACATCATGCTTCTACCCCAGCTTTGCTGTTACACAATCCTCTCATCGATTTCATTTCCTTTCAGTGCCATGCCTTTCTTTTATAATATTCTCTACTGCTACCACCGTCTGCCCTGCACTCGTCCATCATTCTCCATCACTGCAAACTACCCAGTTTAACCTGTACTGTCTGTTCAGTATAAACTTTAAATAACATAGAATTATCATAATTAGTTTGTTTTCAAAGATGTTTCTCACTCTGAAATAACCAGATAACTTCAGCAACACATCATCTGCAGAGCCACTCGCTGATTTAAAAAGTCTAACATGAGTGAGGACTTCACATGTGAGCTTTAAATGTCCAGTTCATCACAAAATATTGTGTCATATTCCTCTCCTGTCCTCTCAGCCTTACGCCTCCCTCCAACTCTGAGAGGAAAGTTATCAGAGATTAAGGATTTGATTCTTCCTGTTAAATACAGCCGCTTTACATTCAGCCACCAGACAGGCTGTGATCCAGACTGCGTAGAAGCATTTAGCGTTGTATCATATGAGCTGTTCCAAATGTTGCAGCTAAATTTATCTGTGACTTGAAAAAACTTAACTCAGTTTCAACTTGTTCATCTACAGTAGAGTAAGTGAGATGCCAAAGTATTGTGACCACAACTTTATTGACATCTGCACAGAGGAACCCATGACCATTAACATTCCACCTGAGCTGCGAGCCTCTCGGACTTTGGGCTTGTTTTAAAACCTTTTTGCAAGTTTTAAAAACAGCGTAATATCAAAAGCTCGACTTGTGCTGAACATTTCTGCAGTGCGCCAAAAGTTTTATTTCCTTTTGGTCATAAAAAGTATAACGTAGTTTAACGCCATTGTAAGAGTGTAACATCAGTAAAACAAGGATGTTAAAATAAGATAAGATCAGATATCTTTTCTTATTATTGAAGGATCATGCATGCTTCACGTTCGCTTGCGTGCATAAAGATAGTTTCCTCTCTGGAATCTCAGTGCTGGCCACCTTCCATCAGACCTTGAATCTGTTATGTAACCTGCAGACGAGTCACAGAGCCCCATCATATGGCACCGCTGGAGGCCCCTGTGGGACCCACATTTGTCAGTAGGTGCATGTTTGTCGTTTTCTGCTCGGTGTGGGAGTCAGAACCAGAATAAGCAGGTTTTGTAGGAGATCCTAAAGTTTCCATGTGGAGCTTTTCCTACAGCAGCGGCACAGCAGAGGGGTCGGCTGGACCAAAGCTACATAAACAGTTAAATAATATCAAGAGAAACTTTTCCTGCATCTTTTATCATATGCTTCAACAGAAATATGAAGCATCTGCACTTTGGATCTCAATTTCTTGATTTTCTTCTCACAACATGATGATGAATTAATCTTTTGACCTTTCAGGATGTTGGTTGAGGAACTTATTAATTTGTTAACAAAAAAAAAGGATCTAGGGTGGCACAGTAGATTATGATATGAGATTTTCTGGGGGGCAAGATTTCCCAGTCTTCCCTGCATATCCTTGTCTTTCCCTCCTCATTGTTTCAGTTTTTACATCCTCAGTTCTCTTCTCACCTCCTCTCCTCATGTTTTCATCTCTCCCACCAGAGAAACAAGTGGAGGAGGCATATAGAGGACTCCAGGAGAGAGGAGTTGAGGCAACCCCCACATTTAACAAAATGATACATCCTTGCTTTGGACATGCCAACAAAACAACTACAGCCAGCCTATTTCATATCTAATGTCAGTATCAGCTGCACGCATGCTGCATAAAGAACACCCTTCTCCTTTGGAACTTGGACAAATTTTGCAGAGTTCTCTGGAAAGAAAGTCAAATGAGAAAATTGGATGGAAAAAGCCACATTCCAGATGTGCCCACTCTCGTTGGCTACTGTAAACAATATGCCATGCAATATGCCAGCAAATGAAATATTACCAGAGTCCACAAGAGCCATGAAAAAACAGTGTAGGAGGCTGAAGGTACGTAAGGCAGCTTTAATCGGATTAACTGTACTTGTTCATGTGCATTGTTTCAGTATAGTATCTGGGTTAGGTCATGTCTACAGGATGCCAGATATCACGGCTGAGCTCCTCGGGGTTACTTCATTCGTAAAGTTACATGAACCAGTAAGGAATTTCATTTTGTGAAAAAACAACAGGTCAAATAGATAGGCAGCATGGTGGCTGGGGTCTTCCTGTGTGGAGTTCTCCCCGTGTTTGCGTGGGTTCTCTCGGGGTGCTCTGGCTTCCTCCCACAGTCCAAAGACACACAGTTAGTGGGGATAGGTTAATTGGTAACTCTAAATTGCCCACACGTGTGAATGTGAGTGTGAATGATTGTCTCTGTCTATGTTAGACTGGCAACCTGTCTAGGGTGTACCCTGCCTCTCGTCCTTGGATAGGTTCCAGTGGAAGCAGGCAGATAGATAGATAGATAGATAGATGCACTTCATATAACCATAAAAGTCTTTACTTCTTCCTACTCCCTTTTGAGGATTACATTTGAATTACTCATATAGAGATAATAAATATATTGGGTAATTTTTAAATGTCCATTTATGTCAGTTGTACTGTATTCTTTTGAATATTCACAGTAAACTTGTATATGTGCATGTCACAAGCTGTTCAACAAACTTCACGCTTGTTTCTTTCTGCTCAAAGAGTGAAGAATACAAAAGAAAAGGACAGAATTTGCATAAAACAGCTACATTCCAGATGTGTCTGTTCAAGTCGACTATTGTAAAGAATGCGCTAAGCTCCATGCCAACAAGTGAAATATTACCAGAGTCCACAAGAGCCGTGAAAAAACTGTGTAGGAGGTAGAAGGTATGCAAGACAGCTTCAATTGGATTAGCTGTACTTTTTTTGTACTTTTGTATGTAGTGAATCCGTGTTGTAATCTTTTTTAAATTAATTGCTTTGATCTTAAAGTAACAATTTAGTGTTGCATCAAAAATATAAATGTGAATGTATGAGATTAAAGACCTTACATCTTACGTTTTATATGCTGTATTTGCACATAAAAATACAGCATTAAAATATATAAACACTTTTTAGCTTGCAATACTTCTCAGCATTTATCTGATCAGCTTATAATGAGAAACTTTACTTTTCAAAAAACTACCAAAAAACTGAGACTGATTTAGTTTATACTAAAAAAACAGCACCCTTTTACCAACCACTGACAAAACTGAGGTTACAGCAAATGGTTTTTGAGACGAATGAAAAAATAAACAAAACTAAGTGAAACATCAAATATAACATGGGTGGTAAAATGACAAAAACAAAGTATTAATAATTGATAATCATATTAAAAATCTAAAACTTTAACGAGATAACAGTGGATAATAATAATAATGCTAATAATAACGAAAATTGTAAACGCTTGAAGAGAATGGTTCTAGTTCACATATACAAATATCAACATAAATAAATACATAGCGGCGTTCTGTTGTTCGTGGATGTGCCGCCCTCTGCTGGATGCAGGTCACTAACACAACTATCTGTTCCCGGAGCTCGGTTTTTACATTCATATAGTAGGCGGGGTCAGCTCCAGTTACCAATAGGTGTGGACCTACGGCGTTACCAGGGAAACGGTTTACGAGGCTGGAAGACGCTAGGAGACGGTGGAAGGCAGCAGCAGATAGGCTAACGGGTATCATGCTAGCAGGCTAATGGGATCCCCAGCGATCTTAAAATTTTAAAGCAGTCGTTCAACTTAAATATTAAACGTTACGCTCGGCGGTTGATTCGCGGTTACCCTCCCCCCTCCGTCTGCCGGAGTGAGAGCAAGCATGGCAGCAGCGGTGTCCCGCTAGTCGCGTCTTGTTAGCTGCTTAGCACGCTATCTGGCGAGCTAATCAGAATTTTATACCAATCACAGTTTCTCCCTGAGCACCGGTCTCGGCGAGGCCGCTCGACAGTGGATGAGCTCGGGTCCAGGGATAAAACGAGGACTGCGGCTGCCGACCGGGATGGATGTGAGTTAACAGCTGGAGTACTGGGACGGTGTGGCCCAGATCTGTGGATCTCTGTGGTTTCCCCCAAGAGCAGCCCCCTTCCCCTGGGACAAGGGGGACGGCAAAGCTTCACGCCGCTGCTCAGGCCCGGGCTCCGGGATGAGATGAGGCTCGGGTACCGGTTAACCAGGTGGGCTGCCCTCTCGTACAGCAGGAGGTCCGGTGGTGAGGTGAAGCCAAAAAAATGTCGATAAATTATGTGTTGCTGTTGTGAGGACTCATTAATACTTCATTCATTTTTTTTTTTTTTTGCATCGTTCACTCGGTTACTTAATGAATGAACTGCTCCTCAGATGCAGCATGTAGAAGGCAGTGTTGTCTGGTTCCAGCTGCTCAGCAGGAACATTTGAAAAAAAAAAAAAAAAATCATGCATGTAGAATCAAACACATAAACAACTTCCCCCTGATTACACTTTGATAAATTCAGGTATAAGCCAGTAAAATAACAGTGAAACCATCATTACTCAGATGATGGATTAGTTGACTAGAGACAGGAAAAACAGGAGCTGGAAAATTTAGAGCTGAGGTGATTGGATTATGAAAATTAACTGCATCTTTTCTGGTATTCAATTAAAGACCTCTGCTGTTTAATAATCTATTTACTATCTCAGCCTGCTTGGACAAATCCAAGCTGTATGCAGACTTTTGTCAAAGACAAATTGATAAAGAAATTAACCAGCAGATGAACTGATCATGACAATAATCAGAAAATGGACCCTGGATTAAAAAAAATAACTCATAACTCAAATAACAAATGTAACTGATTTGATGATATGAATAATTTAGGGAAAGGGTATAATTGTTTTATTAAGACTTCAGAGTCTCCACCTCACCCCAGATGTTCAGATTACAGAAAGGTGGAAGCTGAGGGTTTGTGGAAAACTGATTGTTGCTAATTGGGCTGATGGTCTCAGATCACTGCTGTTTGCAGCTGTGTGTTGTACAGTGGGACACACTGTTGTGATGCTGCAGAGCTGTTGTTGGTCTGTGTGTTGTTGTTTGAATCAGAGCCTCTGTTCTCTCTCTCTGTTTCCTTTGCAGCTCAAACTCATTGATCATGAAGCGGCTCTTTATGCAGCTTCAGCCTGCGGCTACTCTCTCGCTCATGTGATGGAGACCACGCTCTGTGCCTGACAACAAACGGCAGCTCTTTGATGCTGGATGCGCGTTCGGGATGGACGTGTGCTGTAGGAACCCGAACCGGACGGCGCCGGTCGGTGAGGACGGCCCACGGCGAGCTGACGTGCTGCTCTGCTCTCGGACCAACGGTTGGAGCTGGCCTCCGCACCCCTTTCAGCTGCTCGCCTGGCTGCTCTACATCTACTTCGCCGTCACCGGGTTCGGCATATTCGTCCCCCTGCTGCCTGCACACTGGATCCCTGCAGGCTACATCGTATCCTTCCACTGCGTGGACAGACCACCACCGCACCACTGGTAGCGAGGTGTACAGATAAACACATGTGAACTTTCTACACCAGTAGCATTTTTTTCTATGGAAAAAAATGTGAGTTTTTCCTCAAAATACAGTAAGACGTCTTTCCTTAAAATATAGTGTTAGTTTAGTCAAAGAATAGAGCAAATTGTCTTTCAAAATCTGATGACTCTTTTCCTCAAATTATTACAGCTTTTTTCTAAATATTTCGTGTTTTTGTCTTCTAAAAATTCCAGTTTTTATTATTTTAACTGGATCGTAATTCAGGTGAGTTCTCAAATTTGTGTCCCGGATACTTTGGTTGTACAGTCGACAATCTATAATTTATTCATTCTGTCTGCTGGTTTATTTAGCACAGACAGTGTAAAGTCTGGCAGTGTTAGGGAGCTGTTTTTGGTAGTGTCTGATGCCTATGAAAATATGAAAAAGGACCACTTTTCAAAATGTAATTTCCACATTGTCTGATAGCATTGAGTTATTGTTACTGAGGGGACAGACAGTGATTTCAGGTCTTTTCTTTAGGTGAGGTGTTACAGTGTTGCTCCGGCATGTCTGTGTTTGATTCCTGATCTCTGTGTCAGTGTACGGGCATCATGTTTGTGTGTCACCTGTTTGTCCACGTCATGGCCGTGTCCATCGATCCAGCCGACTACAATGTCAGAACGAAGAGTGTCCGAGGCCCGGTCCCCGTGTTCGACCGCTCCAAACACGCGCACGTCATCGAGAACTGCCACTGCTACCTGTGCCAGGTCGACGTGTGAGTAACAAACAGAGGCTTTTCAACGCATGTATGCTGCATCATGTTATCGTTCCCGAAACTGCCGGATACCTTCATCCCAATGATAAAAACTCTCAAGTGCTCTCTAAGCTTGTATTTTAACATTTAGCTGTTTTATGGTCATTGTTGAGTTTTGTTGATGAGTCAGCAGCAGCGGTGATAAATTTGAAAGCTCACAGCCTCTTCAGATAGGATGCTGTCGGGTTAGTTCGATGCACTAATCTCAGGGTGAGTCTCAGCGTGCTGTGGAATATTTTTTTAAAAATAGGGATGTGTACAGATCATCTTTAAATTTTGTAATTACACTTGCTGTTGAGCAATTTACCTTTTAGAGCAATATACATTATTTTCTTCTTGTTTATTGAAATGTAAAACCAAATGATTTTCACTTTTTATATAAAATGTGTTGTTTGTATGATTCTATTGTATTAATTATAGTGATTATATTGTTTCTGAAGTGGACACTAGGGATTGGTAAGGATATAGCTTCCAAATTCTATCATGATTTTTTAAGGGAATTTGCGAAAATGATATTCATGATATAAATTATATTTATGAGGATACAGACAAAAAAAAATTAAATGATCTGTAATCGCTTGCAGGCAGTTGCATTTTTTTATGCTGGCAAAATGGAAAATATTTTTCAGTGAGTTACTGTGACCACCTAATGCAATGGCTGAATCTATTGCTACAAGGTGCAGCAGCAGCATTATAGTGCAGTAGTTTTAAAAGAGATGGTCGCTGAGCCATTTGTTTACTTTTGGGTCACATGTCACCAGCTGTTGGCTGGTTCAATTTGAAGGTATGTCTGTGGTGAAACATATTTGCCACAGTTGTCCATCTCCAGCAGGAGCTGTTTTCTTGCTTATTTTTCTACTACTAGTAGTACTGTGCTTTGTTGGAGGTTGAGGTAAGCACTGAATTGTAAGTGAATGCTGACACATGGCTCTCGCTCTCAGAGATCCCTGGGCTCATCTCGTTGTGCGCTAGGAAAAATAAACACGTTGTCTTGCTATGATATCATGATATGGCACTTTTATCTAACTTCAAAATTTAAACCGATGTTATTATGGGTGATTCAGTATGGCACAGCCCTATTGGACCCAGACAGCTGCAGACGGATACTTATTTGTGTTGTAACTCTTCCAAGAGATGTGTGCAGCAATATGGCCCAGGCAGCTATTTCAGTTGATGCCTTGGTGTTGGCTGATACCCTTTAGATGAAATCAGGTTTTGTCTAAGGTCTGCAAAAAAACAAAACAAACAAAAAGAACCCCATCTGTTTTATATTTTTTCTCATTAACCCTGAATGATCTGGTTAATCGAAACTACCACACTGTGGATTGCTGCCAGCAGATGGTGCTAACACTGGCTGAAACTCTTTCTGATCAAGTTTCCCCATTGGCTGTTAATAGCTGAGATTTTGTAGCCCAAATTGTCCTTTTGCTTCCTATCAACCTAACATTGCAAATAGGTCACGCAGGTATGTTTACTTGAGCTGCTGTTGGAGTTTTTATTGGCATGTCCCTGCTGGGTATCTCTCACAGGAGTACAGTCTCTGGAGGTTGCACAAACACACACATGCAGACACAAACTGCTTGTCAGCTGTTAGCAGCTTTGGTGTTGTTGGTAGCAACATGAACATGAAGTGAAGCTTGCTTCATCTTCTGAGCTGCTTGTCACATGGTCTGGATTTGCACTGTCCAATCAGACTCCGGTGTTTTTAAGTATTTTTTTAAGCATGTTTGTTTTCCAGGGGTCTCTCTGCATGCACAGAAAAGATTTGTTCCATAATTAAAGTGAAGGTGTCGTGGATTTATTTAATTTACAGCCACATACTTTGCATTTATTTATTAATGCCACAAAGTGTTACTGATCTGAAGTCGAGGTCATAAAGCTTCAGCTGAAAGAACTGAAAATGTGTCATGTTAAATTTAATTTTAAACCCATGATGGTTCCTTCCCTCCAGTCCACCGCTCCTTGTAACCTTTTTAAAGCATGCTTTGCAGTCATGAACCTTTTGAGATGTTACCTAACATATTGCAAGTGTCCATCTCAGTTAGATCAGAGCTCATATGGTCTTTAACCTGCCAGGCTACTTGCATAAAGTCAGGACATTTTATGTTGTGCACTAGGGGTGGGTTTCAATAATCGATTTTCCAATGAAAATCGATTTTAGCTTGAATAAAGCGATATGGCTTCATTAAAATCCTGAATCTGTTTTTAAATATAAATGTACATTAAACCTCACAAAACTATTTCAGCAACTACCAAACAGCTAAAACAGTAAATGAGAGCAGGTAAACAGATTCCGCAAAAAGACGTAAACACAAAGTGTGGACCCGACGCATCAGAATCGGTGAGCTGTGGGCTTTCTCACCAGACGGCACGGCACGTACGCGGTCGGACACATCGTCGGGGCTGAAAACTGTCACCTCACACGTTCTGATGCGTCAGGTCTGCGTGTTGTGTTTACTTTTTTTTTTGCGCTAGATTCTGATGCTGCAGGTTTCATCACTCTCCAACCAAAACTGACTGAACCAGCAGCAAAAGAAGATCCAAACTAAGCTTCACATTTCGCTTCAGATAAGCATCGTCATGAATTCTGTCTTACTTTTGCTGTTTTGCTTCCACGACAATAAATTCACACTTCCTGCACAGCTCTTTCTCTCTCTCTCAGTGTACTTTAAGAAGTTTCCCATCTAAAAATCAAAATTTTCTGCATTATTCGCTTGCTTATTACCCACCAGTTTCCCGTTGTGCACAGCGCTGTTGGACGCTTTTTTTTTTAAAAGACCTCCGAAAGAAAAACTCATTTCTGCTGTTCAGTTCCAAAGAAATGTAAACTTTTCAAAATGATGCCAAATTGCAAAACGCTTAGCTGTGTCTCTAATTAAACCTCTGTAACTTTGCTCTGCTTCACTTCAGCAGCATCAGGTAATGTTCATATGTTGATTCATGGTTTTGTTCCATTTTTGTTCTACTGCAGAATATTTTTAAGGTTATCTGGTATAAAATGCCAGGCCAGGAAAATCTCCTTCACGTTTTTTGTTTTATCCTCAGTTACTTTGACACAAAGACATCTGCTGTGATGCTCACACCTCTGATGAAGTCTCACAAGTGTCAGTACTGATAAATAATCAGAATTATAATATTTCTGACTGTCTGAGGCAAAATTTCCCTGATTTGAATCAAAATTGTGGATCGAATCAAACCTTGTCAATCAGAATCGAATCGATTCTAGAAATCGGTGACAATGCCCGGCCCTATTGTGCACACTTAAATCAAACAATATTTCTGTTACTTAGAATTAAAACATTTGATTTTTTTCAGACTGTTGATCTAAAGAAACAGTTCAGGCAGTCTGGTGACCCTCCAGACTCTGTGTGTTTAGATGTAAGAAATGCCGAGAGGAATTAGCTGTTTCACAGTATGCTCACACAAATGAGGTGCACATGTTTCGGTTTAGCGTGAGCTGATTGTCGTCTTTGATATAAATCAGAACTGACCTTTAGAGAAACAACAGTTTGGGACTTGCTTCCAGTTGTCTGCACATCTGCACTACAGACAGGAGCTCTTCACCACTGAATTCTGCTGATTTTAAGTCTCCTTTTAAATATTTTACTGGCTTCATTAATTGCAGTGTTGCATAGTCCTCAGCAGCTGAGTGCAGCTCAGTTCCTGAGTAAATAATAGAGCTGCTCATTGAAGCCAGGAGGTGATGAGCTGAGCTGAACTGCAGTGACAACCTCTGAGGAAAAAAAATATGGGTCAGTGGGCTGGTCTCAGGAGGCCTCAGAGAACTGGGTCACAGGGGCTCTTACAGACCGTAAACCCCCTCTCAGACCTGGATCTGATCTGACACTGTTTCGCGCAGCACTCCCATTTCTGAATAAACATTGGGACCGGATCTGAATACCCACAATCCTCTGGATCTGCTGCAGAGAAGGAGCTACAAATTGACTCAGAATCTGAAAACAAATTTTAAAGGTGGTTTATTATGCTTGTTGTGCTGCTCCATGAGTAGCTTTGCATGACTCCCAGTTAAAAATGATGTTATTTATTTTTGCAGTTCATCCCCTGTCTGAAACGAGCTTTTTGAGCTTTTTTTTTTCGAGCTCTTTTCAGTTTTCTATTTTTCTTCTGATTGGTTGCCCCTCGGAAACGGAAGTTTGTGCAGCTGGTGGGCGGGGCTTCTCTGCTATCATACAAGTAGAAAAAAAGAGACTGAAACCGAACTTTTATCTCACGTGCACTGACCTCATTATTCCTCAGTTTAATTTACATATACGGCCTATTTACAACACCAGAATGTGAACTCTGGGATTGGCTGTTTAAATAACAGTTATGTACCATTTGTATATTAAGAACCTGAATTGTGTTTGAAGTAAAAAGTTCTCATTCACACATTAAACATCCACACACATTAAAACAAACTTGACTGGTACTGTTTTAGCAAAGCAGTAAAGTCATCAAACGTGAATGTGTTTTAGTTAGATTTGTATTACAAGGTGCGCTGTACTATTATACATTCTGTATAGTAGTGCTAGTACTAGGCTGCACTTGGTTGTAAATACAGATATATGTATGTGGTTGTTTCAGGGGACCGAAGTCGAAACATTGTAGCGCCTGTAACAAGTGTGTGGCGAACTTCGACCATCACTGCCGGTGGCTCAACAACTGTGTGGGCAGCAGGAACTATAAGTGAGTACTGGTTTATTTTTCTGTGGAGACAAACAATGAAGGATGCTGTCACCTGACACTGGTTCACTCCCAATAAGACAGCTGTCTCTGACAGGGAAGTGAGGCTGTTATACAGCTCTGTGCAAAGCACTGAATCTCCTTTAACAAAAATGGTAAAAATGGTAAATGGCCTGTATTTATATAGCGCTTTTCTAGTCTCTAAGGACCCCAAAGCGCTTTACATATCCAGTCATCCACACATTCACACACAGGTGATGGCAAGCTACGTTGTAGCCACAGCCACCCTGGGGCGCGCTGACAGAGGCGAGGCTGCCGGACACTGGCGCCACCAGGCCCTCTGACCACCACCAGTAGGCAACGGGTGAAGTGTCTTGCCCAAGGACACAACGACCGGGACTGTCCGAGCCGGGGCTCGAACCGGTAACCTTCCGATTACAAGGCGAACTCCCAACTCTTGAGCCACGATCGCCCAACAAAAGGAGATTCTGTTGCACCTGTACGTGCACGTCTGAGTCTTTCCAACTTTAAAAGTCTTTAAAACAGGAAAGTCACGACAGCAACACAGACAAACTAACAGAACGAGGCAGCTGCCATATGATGGGAGTGATGAATCAGAGGAGGATGCGTCGTGTCTGATGTGACTCAGTGAGGAGTCGGTGTCTGTCATTGTTTTTATAATTCTGTGCTTCTGCCTGTAATGATAAAAGTGTCATTAACTGAAAACCGAGTCAGAAGCATTTCCAAAAGTCTCTTCTAAAATACTGGAGCAACATAGACATGGGGTGCAAAGATAGCAAATGTTATGTATTTTAAATATTTGAATCAATATTTTTGAAATATATATTTTGTACATTCATGCCCATTAGGCGTGTGTGCTGAGCAGTGCTGTGTGTCCTGCAGGTTGTTCCTCCACAGTGTGATCTCAGCTCTTTTGGGAGTTTGTCTCATTCTTGTTGTTGCCTCCTACGTCTTCATCGAGTTCTTTCTGGACCCCACTAAACTCCGCACCGACAAACACTTTCTGGGTAAGATTTGACCTCTGACCTTGTAAAAAAGCTGTGAGTCTGTAGTGTTTATTAAAAATTTTAAAAGAAATCTCAGTTAGGGTGTTCAGAAATCAAGAAGTGGAAGCTGAGGCTCACAATGGGAAAGAAAGGTGATTAAAGTGACTGAATGCAGCATGGTTGTTTGTGTCAGGTGGGCTGGTCTGAGTAGTTTGTTTCCTACACAAACCATCTGTGGGTTTACAGAGATGGGTTGAGAAAGAGAAAAGAGAAGAGAAAGTATCCAGTGAGCAGCAGCTCTCAAGGGGAAAATACCAGAGGTGAGAGGAGAATGGCCAGGCTGCTTTAAGCGGATAGGAGGGTCACAGTAACGCAGAAAATCACTTGTAACAACCAAGGTATGCAAAAGAACATGTCAAACTTTCAAGTACATGGGCTACAGCAGCAGAACGCCACACTGGGTGCCACTGTTCAAGAAAGACCAGGAAACTGAGGTTCCTGCAGGCTGAACAGAATTAGACCAGAGAAGATTGGAAAACTGTTGCCTGGTGTGATGAGTCTCAGATGGTAGCGTCAGAATTTGGAGTGAAAAGCACGGCTTCATCCTGCCTCATATCAACGTTTCAGGAAGCTGGTGGTATTATGGTGTGGGGGATATTATCTTGGCACACTTTGGGCCCCTTAGTACCAGCTCAGGATCAGTTAAACCCCACAGCCTACCTGAGTGTTGTTGCTGACCATGCCAATTCCTTTGTCAAGAAGCACAGGTGAGTGATAAAAGACTCACGTGTGATAAAATGCACTACAGTGTGATACTCGGAATTTAGCAGCTTCACAGTGAATGGAGTAACCTGCAAACTGAACTGAACTGTGTGCAGTCTTTGCCACCTATCTCCACTCAGATTCTTCTGAACTTACGTAGCTGCAGGATGAGAAAGCAGTGCCCCCTCCTCTCAGTGTTATCTGCAGGCGGAGAGTCCACATCCGCAGCAGAGGGAGGAAGATCAGGAGAGTGAGATGACTGATGTCTTTGTCCTTCAGTCTCGTGTTTTCATGTGAGGAAGATTATTTAGTTTGTCGACAGCTTATAGTTGTTTCAGTGAGTTTAGGGTGATTTTTGCTGTTTAAAGGGTCACTGTTGTCTCTCTATAAATTACTTTTTATGTTTCATTGTGAACCTGAAATTTTGTTAAACTAAAAAAGGAGGAATATTAGAAAGATAATTCTGACGCCCCCAGCCAGCTCACAGATACAACGACAACAACTTTTAAAGCTTAAAAAAACTCAAAGTTATACCTGATGTGCTTGGATTTTCCTGGTATATTGGGGTTTGGTTATTCAGTCATTAAATGAAGAAATGCTGTTTTCACAGTTCACTCTTCTTGTGTCCCACAGTGAGGAATGAGACAGGTGTGTGGTTCGTCTTCCTGCCCGTCGCACCTCTACGGTCAGCTGCACCGGTGATTCCCGTCCTGGCCGCCATCACAATCGCTCTGGGTCTTCTGTCCTGCGTGTTGCTCTGCCACTTGCTTTGTTTCCACATCTACCTGAGTAAGAAATAACACACCTGCCTGTCTGTCCACGTGTCAAATCTTTGACAAGAGGAAGCTTTTCTTTATTTTCTGCCCAGCAGTTAATGTTGTAATGTCTGATGTTCATAATAAATATTTTCAAAATTCAAAACGTATGTAAAAATGATCCCAGTGAAGCTCAGCCTTAGACATATTCTATAACATACCGATTTTAGTTCATCACAGATTTAAATTTCTGTGGTGATCTGCTGCAGGTACAGCATGCTTGTGAAATGCAGGCAGTGCAGTTCACAGGCAACACGTTACGTTAGTCTGTAGAATGGCTTCTGTATTTATGACAGTGGGGCAAAAAAAGGTCCCTTCAAAACAGCATTTCCTTTCAAAGTAACTAATAGATTTTCCTGTTTCACAATCCATTTGTTGTCTTTAGGTTTTATAAAGAGATAACAATCCACAAAACTGTGAGTTTGCATCCGTTTTACTGGTTTTACTACTATTTTTATTTTGTAAACAATCAGATATTTACGTGAGCATTTTATAAAGGTTTTGAGGGGTAGCACTGGGGTGGCCATCCACATTTTTATTGCTTTAATAATTTCTTTTCTTCAGATTGGACCTGATGTGCTGCTCAGTGGAAATTGAGCATAAAATCCACAGTCTGCCTTCTTTGTAAAGATTTATTGCAGAGTTCATTTATTTAAATGCAATATGAGGCTTCAGCAGTCTGAGTCAGACACATCACTCCTCTGCAGCTCGATAAAACAAAGAGAGAAAATTCAGTTAAAAAAATATTCTCTTTAATAACTTCACTCACATTCAGGTGATGCTGCCAGTATATCATACGTTTGGATATTTATTTGTTTATTTAGCAGCATGAAGGAGAAGGAGCTATAAAGAGTTTTTCCTTCCTCGTGCTGTCTACGCTCTCACAGAGGTTATTAAAGTGATTTTTTGGCAAATTGACAATAAATCTTTGTTTCTGACCTCATGGTAATGCTGCAAGACCCCGTCAGTGTTTCAGAACAAATCCTGTGGGTGTGTGTTTTGTGTTATGTGTGTGTTTTTAACTGGTCCTCTGAGGACATTTAGTCCACTTCCTCTTTCTCTTCACAAAGACAGACCTTTAAAGGCCATGTCGGGGTTCAAGGGTCTGTTTACTTATGTGTGTTTCAGTGTGGAACAGGCTCAGTACGTACGAGTACATAGTGAGGCAGCGCCACCGTGTGGACAACAGAGACTTGAGGAAACCGGGATCTGTGAAAGAGACGGCAGCTCCTTCAGTCCTCAAGGTGACTGACTGGCAGGCGAATAGGCTCTGTTAATAAAGGGAGAAAGAGTCTGGTTTGGTGGGGTTGAGTTCAGGCTCTGAGTCTTTGTCCTCTGCTGTCCCCCCATCAGGATGTGAACTACTCAGGGACTCTGGGTTACACCAACCCTCAGCTGGACGTGCAGGAACCTACTGCTGTGGCCGTGCGAGGAGAGGCAGAGTAAGTCTCTCAGCTCCTCCTGTTCTGGTTCAGATGGCCGGGTCCTACTTAAAGCCGGCGCGTGTGATTGGCTGAGATGAACTGACCGGGTCCCGACACGTCTCAGTAAACAGCCGGCAACAGTTATTTCACCACACGAGGAGGCCGGACCTCGTCGCCATGGACACGGTTTTCTTTGCAGAAAACAAAGTGCAACATGAAATTCTTTGGCTTCAACTTTCAGGAAGCAAACAAAGTGTGGATTGTGTGTGTGAGCTAAAGGGAGGAGGCTTTTTTGTGTGTGTGTGTGTGTAACAGAAAGGCTTGATAAATAATCCCACTGACTGTAACACTTGCTCTGAATCCTGTCTATCTGAGACGTAGGAAACCTTTTTTATATTGGAGCAGGAACAGTCAGAGAACAACGTGGAGGGCACAAAATAAAACACTGACAAACAGGGAAACTAGTTTAGATACTTAATCACACGTAGCAGCTGTTGTTGTCCAGTTAAATTGTTCTAGTTCCAGTGTGTCGGGTCGTTACAGAAGCACAGCGTTAGTATGATCTGTGAGCGACCGTCAGGTAGATTATTTACCTGCACTGACAGGGTTCATTGGTCGACAGTGAGACGCTGGAGTGCTGACCCTGAGCCACATGCCTCTCCCCCACAGCTGTAATAACCTTTTTCTTTTTTCTGAGCATGTCTTCTTTACCTGAGGTTTCTCCCAGTGAAGGAGACGAGTGTGCTACTTTTTATTGACATTATTACCTCTTTTACACCAACATGGTGCCAATGCAGATCTAGCTCAGTGTTATTGGTTCCAACTTTGTGCTCCACAGCTTTATGTACCAAGCTGGTGTCAACTTTTTAACATCAGCACCAGGCCTTTATTTATTTATTTGGTGGAAATCTGAGGAACTTGCTCTAGATCGGGCACCAGCACTGTGCTGGTGGAGAAGGAGGTCTCTGTATTAAGGGGTGATCTCTAGTGTTCACAGAACTTTGTGTATGTGTTTCTATTCTATAGTCATTAAAGGTAAAGTGAAATATTTCAAGCCCTTTTCCTGTTGATGATTATTGCTTATAGCTCATCAAATCCAGTGTCTCAAATTATTAGAATATTTCCTACGATTTGCACAGTATCCAGGTACTTTTTTTAGATGCACTAGTACAGTCTGTAGTACGCAATCAGATAATCATGCATTGCGTGTGTGTGTTTGTGTGTACCAGGTTCCTGGCTAATGGTAGAGTGAGGACTGTGTCCAGTCCTGTCATGGAGGAAGACGCTCCGCCCACTGTCTCTTCAGAGATGAAAGCCATAGTGGCACACACACATCGACACACACAGGTAAAAGCCCACAAACCAAACACGCAATAACAGGTTCAGTGTGATGTTACACAGACTGTGGAGGTCTGACGGATCCGGAGAAACTTTGGATAAAGTTGTGTATATTTGAAGAGAATATGAGAAAACAGCAGTGAGGGAGACCGAACTTAAAAACCTGCTTTGCATTTTTATTCTTCTGCAGAAGAAAAAGAAGAAGAAGGTACGTAAAGTCCCAGCAGAGGTGACCAGAGAGCGCTGCCCAGCCACAGCCCCGCCTCCCGGTATGGCCTCACCTGTCTGTACATATGAAGACACTTTTGAACACACCGTGTTCTCTAACCTGAACCTAAAGGCTGTCAAAGTTCCGCTGCTCTGTAGCAAGTGTCCGCTCTGCTTTCCACTTAAATGACCTCCTCTTTGAAATTTACTGGTGTTAACCTTGCGGTCCTGTGGTGCGTTCACACACAGAAGTGAAAGTCTGACAGCAGAAGCTGCGATGTTAGAAAACGGGGCTGACACAAATGTCATGAAACCAAGCCTTGGGCAAATAAAGGTACTTCATTTGACCTTACAGCGGAGGGCAGTTTCAGTCAGTTCAGTTAGCATAGCACACGATTAATCAGCAAAAATAAATATTTTCCTAATGTTGTTTTTGGAAACTAAAATAAGAGAAAATTGTTTACAATTACAGATCCAAAATCTGACATTAAAGAACAAATCCATTCACAGAATCTGTTTGGAGAGGTCAAACTTATTGGCACCAGCTGATTAAACACAGAAACAAAGTGAAAACAAGTGAAGGCTTAAAAAGAAAAAAGTTACTGAAAAGCTGTTGGGACGAAAAAGCTAAACTAATCAAAAGACAGAGTTTGCAACATTTTGCGTTTGGTCATATCTAAGCTCCTTAATTTAATTTGATTTTCCTCTGAAACTGTTCAAAAACAGGAACACTCAAAGCTTCTGTCTGTCTGCCCGTCCCATGTTCACACAGCAGATCCTGTCACCTTAAGTCAGGGTGGAAGAGCAGCTCGACGACTTAAAAAAGTAAAACAAACTTTTAGATTTGAGGTGGGAGCGCTGATTGACCTAAACCTGAACCCTTTCACCTGTTTTTTTTTTTCTCCCTTACTTCCACATGTGCAGCTGTGCACACTGATGTTTCAGCTGCACATGTGACCTGCCTCGGGTCACTGAGTGCAGACAGTCTTCAGGTAGCTCCCGTCTAAACTTTGAACTCCTTTAACAAACCATGTACCTGTTCTCAGGATCCCAGCTGTCATTTATTAATTTTAGAGTCACACAAACAAAGGTTTTACTCTTCTCATAGATGTTTACAAGCATCTTGTTCAGACCTGTAGTGATGTTGGAGCAAGTCCAAACACGTGGTGTAGATTTGTGCTGCTGCTGTTTTGGTTATTTCACTTCTCACACATTTGCTGGAAAAACCTGGAAAAATTGTCCCTGTGAGATTGTTGGGGGGGGGGGGGGGGGTTAATGTACCCCCACTGAGGTAGCTCTCCACCCTCTCTCCGTGTGGAAACACAGCAAACACAACAGCTGCTGGTGATAGAGAAAGACAAACTCGGATACACACTCGGAAGTTCATTTCCCACTTCCAGCATGATGATAATAGATGGCCATAAACAGATGCTATCTGCTGGACAGCTAAAATGTTACTCGCTGTAATAAATCAGAATAACAGACAGAAATACCCTCTGTTTGTTTTCTCTCCTCATTTTGGATGATGAATCATTGTAGCCGCTTCCCAAACATGCATTCATTCCAAGAGCAGCAAGACTCCTAATGACTCGTAATAGGGTGATAATTTTAATTTATTGTATTAAAGAGAATGGGTGGATGGGATAAATGGGCACATATGCTAAAAATATAGCTCGATTGGCAAGCTATTGGTGGCAATTCTGACCATCGTTAATAGCCGAGATCTTCTTCCATTCACAGAGCCTTAACCTCGAGGGTCCCCAACTCTCCAATCAGGAAAACATTCAGGTGTTTTCCTTCAGGTTAGAATCAGAGTCTCAAATGGCATTCAGTCAGGACATGAAATGACTCTGAGCTGTGGGTTTTGAGCGACTGATATCAGGTAGCGTGGTAATGTGTATTTTTCTGTTCCTGGATCACAGAGCTGCTCCTGCACAGAATAAAGCCTTTACTAATATGAAACAATTGCTAGAGTCTATGTGCAGAAGAGCTCCGGAGTCTCTGAGTTTAAAGGGCAAACCAGTGGAAAGTGGATCCTCAGATGAACACATTTCAAGTTTGTCAGTGCAGGACCTGATCGATGTCTGACAGAAAGCCTGAAATATGTCCTTAAATGTTCTAAAAAAATGATGAAATTAATAATTTCCTCCTGACTCTGTCTCTTTCTCTCTAGCAGAGCCCAGCAATGTGTCCACTGTGTCCTTGGGTCAGCGGCTTCCTTTCCCAGCATTCCCCCTGAGGGCCACGCTGCCCCCCCTGGCCCCCACTTCAGGCCCCGTCCAGGCTGCCGCCCCTCCCGCCGAGTACCACTCAGATTCTGCTGAGTCTCTGGAGGAGATCCCGGTGGCGTTGGCCAAACTGGGCTCTTCGGCCTCTGCTGCTACAGCGGACGCGTCTTCACACAGGCCTGTCCCGGCATTCCCTCTGCCCTCACCACAGCCCAGGACTAAAAGGAAGGGCGCCTCCTCCCGCGCTAAGAACGCGGCGGAGCTGAGGTTCGAGATGGCCACCACACACCCTCCCTCAGTGTTTGTTAGCCGGGCCAGCGGAGAGGCCACTGAGCCCCTAGAGGAAGTCCTCAGCCTGGGCAGGAGGAAGACTGGACTGAGGCCCAGACCCGGGTCCAGACCAGCGTCCCGGGCATCGCTGGGCTCAGGCGCTCCCTCTTGGATGGAGCAGTAATAAAGCAGACTGCTACTCTTTATCTTTTTACAATCACTTACTGGCACAACTATTTTACTTTTATTCTGAAGGGTTTATATTGCTCTATTTATTGATTTACTTTAATTTTGAAAGCCAAAGCTGACTTCCTGTTTATGTCTCGGTAAATGAAGTGTTTGTGGACGTTTGTGTGTCTGTTCCTGTGGAGACTTTATGGACACCTCCCTATTGTTTTTTACTGTTTACTGTCAATCGGTCCTCTACTACTTAACCTGGTCTCCATGGTAACTCTGGGCCACAGAGACACCAGGTGCTTAAGAGTTTAAATTTGAACCCCAAAAAGGCCAATAATGAGTCAATGAAGTCATCAGTAAATAATCAGATAAGTACCACTAAGCTAGAAAATGAAGCTCAAAGCTTCAGCAATTACATCTTATTATGTTAAATCTGTAATTTGGATTTTCTGACACTCGTTGTCATTTTTCAGCCAGTCACAAATGCTTTAAACGTCTGCTGTTTGTGTAGCTTCCACCCGCTGCTACACTCCAAACTGCGACACCAGGTTGAATCCTATTAAAGGAGCACTTCAGCATTTAGTTCATTCCAGATATCGAACATTTGAATTGGTGATCTTTAGTTTTCTTAACTGGAAGCTAACAGGCTGTTGCTGCATAGGTAGTGTGCAGCGTGAGGGCGGGATCAGAGAAAATGTCACCACGTAGCTCTTTCAGCCGTCACGTCTGAATGAAGCAGCATAAAGACATGAAAGCTTAGAACGGCTCTTTCTTAACAGGAATCAAGTTTTTCAGTAAATGTTGAACCGCTCCTTTAAACGTTTCATTTTTTCGGACTCGTCCTGAAGTCTGTGTGCAGCTGGACATGCTGAGGATGCTTCACCTGTCAGCTGATTTAACAATAAAGAATGAAAGCTGGTGCATTTGTTACACGTTTATATCCAGATGCTGGTCCAGAGATTTAATTCTTCTTCATTTGTTGCACTTTCAGCTGTGGCTGCTTGTTCATTCCTGAAGAGTCATGACAGCAACTGGGTTTTCAGAACAGAGCCACAGTAATTAGTTGACTAAGAAACCTAAAATCAATCAATTCATTCATAAAAATCTTCTGTAGCCTTATCAACACACGTGACTAAGATAAAGCATTAAGCTACAAATTTTGGTTTTGTATATGTAAATGAGTAATCCATCCACATAAAAAGAAGAAATTAAATGCAAATGAAGATTTAAGCCTGTATCCTGCTAGTAAAGCACTCAGAGTATAAAAACATGTATATAAAAGATGGGCACACACCATGACATCACTCTGTTCTGTGAACCTTTTTCTCACTGTTTTAAGCTTTGATTTGAGCATTTTTGTGATTGCTGTCTTTTTTATTTGGAGTCACAAGTGACCAAAATTATTAAATAAATTTGAAATAACATGTAATTTCAAACTTACTGCTGTGTTTTCATCCATCCTTTCTCTTAGCTACTTATCCAATTCAGGGTTGTGGGCATGCTGGAGCCTGTGCCAGCTGCTATGGGGTAAGAAGCAGGGGTAGAGCCTAGATTGGTCTCATCAAAGGGTGTTTTATTAGAAATAAGTTAATGTAAATCATTCCCTTTATTTGCAATAAAAGGTCACAAGAAATGACTAAAGAAACAGCCCAGGGAAGTAGTGCAGAGGAAGACAGAGAAAGCAATGGTGTGAAAACATCAAGAAGTGAACATGGAAGACTTTTCCAGATAGTGGATTGGTATCCTGCTCGTGTGCTCAGTGCTTCTATGACTCCACGGGGAATTAAGGGATCAAGACATGACAGGATGGGAATTTAAATGACCTTGTGTAGCCCAGTTGCAGATCTTTCACAACCTTCCAGGCAACTCTGGCCCACAATTTGGAAATCATTAATTTAGGTAAAAGAAATGCTGCTTTTCTTTCTCATACAGTTTGTGGATTAAATATTTTCCGGGTTTGGACTGTCGGTTGTACAAAAAAGCCCATTTATAATGAATCAGAGCTCTGGGGAGCTGTGCTGAACATTTGTGCTGTTTTCTGATGTTTAATAGTTCGAATGATTCATTGTTAGGAAAGTAATTGTAAGTTGCACCGTTTTTTTTTTTCAGTCTAATGGTCCCATGAATGAGTCCCGAGGGTCAGCCTTCATGCTGCAGCTGTTTGTGTTTCCAAAATCAGAACTGCTCAGCAAGTGGCAAAAGAGCTGAAGGTCACAGGAACACACACACACACACACACAGTGGTTACACACACCACAGGGATGATTTAGACGTTAACTTAATGAATCATATTTATCACCACGTATCTGCCAAAGCTTTTATTTTGACAGGCTGATAATGTGTGTGCGTGTGTGTTGTTGCATGTCATCATCCCTTCACGATGTGAGGAGGAGTTGCCTGGGCAACCGGTCAAGACAACATCATAACAACGTCAATCAAAGAGGAGTGGTAATGAGAAGTATGTGACACACACACACACACACACACACACACACACACACACACTAACACACACATTCATTGCTGGGTGTTCCTGTCGTGACACCCGAGAGCGGTCACTGAACACACACACATTGATGTTTGTGAGTCTCTGTCAGCAGCCGCATTAACACGCTGCCGCCTCAAACGTCAAATATTGTCATGTTTTTGCAGTCAGCTGTCCTCCAGTTATTCCTCCACCTGCTCCTTTAGGAGCTGCAACACTAACAGAAAAAACACCATAAGCAGCTTCTTCTACGTACCGTAAAAGAAGCTGCTTATGGAAATCAAAGAATTACATGACTCTGCCCGTGAAAAGCAAAAACCTTATCTGATTTTAGTTGGCCTGATCTCCCTCTAAGGTCATCTTCTCACACATCTCTGGACAGCTTCCAGCATCTGTAGTATTTTTAGATGCTTCCCTGGAAGTCCTGAGTGAAAGTGGTCAGCAGAGGTCTTCCATGGAGTGATCAAAAAATAGCAGATGTGCTGAAACTGGTCCAGAGATGGAGCTTAAAAATGGAGATCAGGACATTTGAGTCAAAGTTAGAGACCTTTGATTGTACCTTGTATGCTTAAGTAAATAGATAAATAATCATATGCAGTTATAGGTTTATAATTGCATATGTTTGTCATATACATATCAATGTGTACAAGTAAGGCGAATATTGATATTATTCATTAGAAAGGAAGGATAAGATCTATCTATCTATACTCTGTTTTTTCATTTGAATATGTGAAGAATTCAGTATTCGATGCACTCTGACTGAAAAAAATCCAAAATATTCCATTCATGAAGGAAGTCTGGTGACTTTTTATATTTTTATATATTAATGCCGCCATGACTAAACATGCAGACACATGAAGAGTGAATATGAACACTACAGCATGGAGGATGCCACAGTGCGGCTATGGCTATTTCCTGGAAGCTTTGTTCTGGCCAAAGTCTGACGTCCTCTCCAGTCATATGGCTGTGTCCTCGCAGGTTGTCCTGGAGACCCTGATCAACATGATGTAACCGAACACCAACAGCTGCTTCCTGCCGACACACCCGCTGCCATGAGCTCACTTCCTGCCGCTCAAAGACACACACTCACAGTCTCTGACCTATTGTTCTTTGCGGACTCAGAAAGCAAACAGCGTGTTTATCCTCCTAAACAGGATGAAGAAGACATCACAGCTGAGCTCACTCAGCCCATCAAAGTGGAAAACCAAAATTATTCTGACAGCGAACAGAAAACCAAATAAAGAGCGAGATGATGAAATCATTTAAATTTTCATCAGTGTCCTCAATATCTGTCAAACAAACACATGATTGTTAAATAAACTCATGTGGAAGAAGAATCACGCGGTAAATTAATGAGGCAGCAGATAATCTCATCTGTTCTTCTGGAGCTGATTGATCTGCTTTAAATACGAATCATCTTCAGATCAGTCAGTGAGGTTATCAGATGTTATAAGAGGCAGCAGCAAAGCAGACGAGACATACTGAGAACCCGCAGCTCATATTTCTAAAGAGAGAAACTGATGGAACAGCTTCAGCTTTAGTCTTTGTGTTGAATATTTTTTTATAGGTGATAATTACTGTTCTTTCTGTTATATCAACCGTTCTGCTTCCATCAACAGAAAGTGAGCGGAGTCCATTAGCTTCTCTCTGAGCAGCCAATGCTAAAAGTATGTGAGCCGAACAGAGAGCAGGTCAGTGTTGAGTACAGCAGTGCACCTGTTATACTCTGACAGTTTCCCCACGCTGTGAGAGACAAACTGTGAAGCTGTGTGTGAAAAAACAGGGCAGCAGCATCTGTCCTGTGTGAGGGAACGTTCTCATTTCCACGCTGATGAAAACCACAATGATTTCATTTTATCGTGCTTTTATTAAAGCTGCATCGTGGTTTGGATATTTATCCGTAAAGAACAGAAACTCACTTAATCACGCTGTTAAATGGTCTAGCAGGCCGCTCGGTGAGCCACAGCAGAGCCCCGTGCACCAGTTACTGTGACTGGCTGCTTTGATTTAACCCTTTGTCAGTTTAGCCATCCTTCTGGACGAAGCCCTTTAGTGCCGTCATTCAGATAAACAAACAGCAGTTTTCTTCTCCTACATACTGTGTGCATACCAAAGTTAACATAGTTAGGCATTTTCTAATTAGGTTTTATTTTTATTTAACTTTGAATTTTAATTCAGTTTTGTCTCAGTTACTGAGCTTGTTTCACTTTAGTTTGTATTGCTTGAAAATGCTTTGTTTTTGTTTTTATTAGTTTCAGTGTTAGTTTTAGTCTTTTATTGTATGGAGACATGTGGCACAGGCAATATTTAGGAAAATCAGCACAGTGTGACATTAAAAACACTGAACTTTTTGAAGCAGTTGACTCTCACTCTTGCAGACATCCAAAGTCTCATTAAACATGTCCATCAAAGCTTTATCATCTAAGTTATGATAACTAATTTTAGAAGATTAGTAAGTACTGAAACTAAGGGCATTTCCTCTATATTTTTATTTTATTTGAGTTAGTTCCTAAAATATTTCAGTTAGTTTGAAACTTTCCTAAAAATGTCTAGTTTTAATTTTAATTTTAATTAGCTAAAATGTTTTGTTCACATGTAGTTTTAGCTTTGGATGGATGAGTCGCTAACTGCCGCAGACCAAATTTACCTGTGGGTACACATAAAACTCACCTGAACCTGAACCAGCATAGACTGGACATAAAAGATGGAAGTGCTTTATTAACGATGTACTTTTTTGCGACAAGCAGCTCGTAACAAAGTGCTTAAAATACAATTTAAAATTCTTTCCCAAGTTATCTGTTATGTATGGAAATTGGACTGGTTCATCCACTGAGTTAGGAGCATTTTTGTAATTGGGAATGATCCGCAGATCACACTTGAGTAGCTTAATAACCTCCAAAATGAGGTCAGGTCCAAGGGCTGGACTGAAAATGAACAAAAAAGCAGCCAATTTCCAAAGAAAAACTGAAAGACCTTCAAAAAGTCTGGAGAACTATTGCTCAAGACCACTTTAATAATTACAATTAAGTCTCCTTGGAAACAAAATATTAAAAAATAAAGAGTGACTCACTAATTTTGCACATGACCGTACATGCATCTTTTATATACAGTCTGTGAATGAGAGCCTCAGAAACGTAGTTTCTGTGGTATTCACAGAGATTTACAGCGTTTAGGACGGTAACCTCCTGAAACTGTTGTGGTTGTTGGTTGTTTCGTATCATTCACTCTCGTTTATTTGATCTGATGGCAACAAAGGGGACGGCCCTGCATTTTTCTTTCTGTCACCCTGGCCCTTCATGCAGCACTTCCTTTTTGAGACAAGCTGTTTGAGCTTCTGCCTCACTAAGGCCTTTCTTCTTCTTCTCTCAGCTTCCCTTTAGAGGTCGCCACAGCAGATCACCTGCTTCTATGTCATGCTATCCCAGGATCCTCCTCTGTCACACCAACCCTCTGCATGTCCTCCTTCACTACAACCATGAACCGTCTCTGTGATCTTCTTCTTTGTCTTCCTGCCTGGCAGCTCCCTCTTCAACATGCCTTCACTCTCTTCTGATTGTTCCACTTCAAGAAGCCCGATGGAGGGTTTCCCGAAGCTGGTGGTGCCTCAAGCAGAGTGCCATGTGACTAAAACTAAATAGCTAAGAATTCAGGGTGCCTTAGTTTCACTTATGTTGACCTCATTATTTGAAGCAGTGTCTTTGTTTAATAAAAACATCCAGCATTTTAAAAATTATATCATAAGTGTGAAAGCAAAAGCTTCTTTTAAAATGCTGCCTGCCAAATCGCTGTCAGCCACTTTGTTTACATTTTCAGCGATCGGTCTTGAGATGTCTAACTTGGAAATTTCCAGTTTGATTTGGTTTCCACTGAACAAGGAAGATGCTGAGATTAAAGTGCTCCCGATGAAAGCGTCTCAGCTGTTCTTTGTCTTTGTCGGCCTGCTGCACCGATCAACCTGCAGTTTCATTTTGTTCTGTTATTAAGGTGACGACTGTCTGCAGCGTTATATAAGCAGAGAAATGTTTATGTGAATATGGTGCTGAGAAGAGAGACGCATTTCAACTGTTTCAAGCAGAATAAAGAGCTTCGTGTTTTCGGTATAAATGTCAAAAATGCAAATTTGCACATTTCCTTTTCCCCTGCTGAAAAGAGAAAAATATAAACCATAAAAACCTCTGGTGTCTGAGAGGTTCCTTTCTTTAAAATCAAACAAATACGATTAAAGCGCATTGTTCTGTTTTTAACAAGTTGAGCAGGACATGAAATGCACTGGAGTACCTGCAGATGTTTGCAGCAGCGTGTAGGCCTGCTGATCCTGTCTTACTGGATTCTACCTGACAAACATCAAAACACTGTTGCCATGACAACAGAAACACAAACAATGATTTAATCTGTCACTGCATGTCCAGCAGGAAGTTTCAGTAAAGTTCAGTTTCCTGCCACAAGAAGAACTGTTTGTGCTGCATCTATATTTCTAAAAACGTTCTGCAGGTTCTTTCTCTGCAGACGGAGAAGGGGAAATAAAGCATCACGTTTATGCTGCACCGTGACCTTTTGACCTCTGCATTAACTTCAGCTTCTGGTTTAGTTTGAGTCATATCCTTGTATTTTTAGTTTTTGAAAGTTCTCATTGACAAGGTCAGCTTTATGTTTTAGTCTTATCTTCAATACAAAAGCAATAATCAGTGAATTCAGTGTTCTGAATAACATAAACAAAACAGTTAAAACCAGGTGTGTCAGTCTGGCCTGTCAGGAGATCCAAGTTGGCCCACTGGATGAAAATTGAAGACAAGTTACTATTATTTTTTCAATAAAATAAATAAAATAATAATTCAATAAAAATGCACTGTTATGTTATTTCACAGTGAAGTAAAATAATGTTTCATACTGTCCTGTTTCAAAACACAATATATGTGATGGTTTTGTGCCTTCAAAGAGCTGCTGTAGTTTCAAATGTTCGTGTAAAAAACATGGAAAAGTCACACTTATTTTCTCAAGAGATGTCACTCAGCTCATATTCTGTTTTATAAATATGCAAACCTTTTCAGAATCTGCTTTATTTTATCAGGTAATGCAAAAGTTTTCCTGGTCCAGACATGCCTGAGATCAAATCAGGGTTTACGGTGCACGGTCCGTGGAATAAAATGAGTTAAAATAGTTTAACCCTTCTGCTTCTGCAGCTTCTGCTCTGAAACACATTATGAGTCTGCACATGTGTAGCAGTGCAGTGAAATCGGTCCATGTTTGTGTTTCGCTCATTTATCAGTGTGTGAATGAGTTTGCAGTTGTGCTTACACAGAAGATGTCAGCCGAGAGCGTGTGAAGACATTCTTGCACACTCAGCTGTAAAAATGTGATCGTATGCAGACCAGACTGCCTCCAGGGCCTGAGACTTCTCAATGGATGCAGGCCTCGGTGCTTTCTAGGAGTGTTTACACCTGTAGTCAAGTCCACTTGTGATCAGACCTAATGCCATGAGTTTATGACATTTGACATTTCACCAAGCTATGATTTTATGATGCCGTCTGCCTGTGGCTTTTTAGGACTCTGCACTCAGTGAGAAGCGAAGTACAGCTTCTGTAGAATCAGTAAAATCATCGTCAGCAACAATAACGTGAAGCAGTATATTTTTTATGATTTTATCAGTCTCATTGTTGTGGAGGAGTTTTGGCCCACTCTTGTTTACTGCATTGGCTCAGATCATTGAGGTTTGTGGACATTTGTTTTTGCCCAGCTCTTTGAAGGTCCCACCGCAGCATTTCAGTCAGACTGAGGTCTGGACTTTGACTGGATCACTGCAGCAGCTTGATTCTTTTCTTTTTCAGCTACTCTGTAGGAGATTTGCTGCTGTGCTTTGGATTAATCACCTGCTGCATGACTCAGTTTGAGTCAAGCTTTAGCCATCAGACAAATGCATTCACTGCATTCTGAAAGGCCGCACCACAGTGACTGCAAATTATCGAGGTCCTGTGGCTCACAACAAGCCCAGTTCATCAGTCTTCCACCACCCTGATTGACAGTTGGCGTGAGGTGTTTGTGCTGATGCGCTGTGTTTGGTTTTCCCACACTTTGTCTGTCTGAGGTGACACTGATCCAGAAGACTTTTGTTCAGATGCATCTTTGCATGCAAACCTAAGCCGTGCTGCAATCTTCTTTTAGAGAGAAGAGCCTTTCTCCTGGCAACCCCTGAAAACAAGCCATACTTGTTCAGTCCTTTTCTAATTGCCCATTTCATGAACTTTGACATTTAACATGCTAACCGAAGCCTGGAGAGTCTGAGACAGAGCTCTAGGTTTTTTGCAATTTCTCTGAGCATTGCATGAGCTCAGGGTGAATTTCTGGGACATGGCAAGAAGATTACACGTGTTTACACACATGTAAGTATTCTAGAACAGCAAACTGATGAAACTCCTGCTTCTATATAGGTGCTTACACTTGCTGGTGATCAGTTAATCATGTGCACTTGATCAGCCGCACCTGGTTTCCTATGGTAGAAGGAAGGGTGCACTTGCTTTTTCACATGACCGCATGTCTCCTTTTTACCTTAGAAAGTCTCCAAAGCACTCTGTGTTTGCCTCTCTGTCACTGGCAGCAGTGGTGCTGCCTTTCAGCCGCTCGCCCGTCATTACGTGCAGCTTTGACACAGAGAGGAAGGGGCCAGACTGCAAAAAGTATTTACTCAGAAATCTGTCATCATAACTTCATTAAATATTATTTTCAGACAGTGTACTGAGCAGCTGCTAAAACCTGCCAAAGGCTCAAAAGAGTGTTTTTCGTGTTTTATGTTTACACTTTATTCAGCCTTTAATTTCAATTAAAGCATAAAAATCTGCATGCAGCATTGTTATATGATCATTATGACCTCTGACCTTTGACCTGCAGCTGTGGGAAACTGCAGGAGCCTGCATAAGCGCCCTGCGGTAGGACCAACCCTCCCTCTCTCTCCCCCTCTTTCTCTGTTTTATTGCCCTCCCCTGATGTTGGACAGGATGTCGCCAAGGCGACGGGGTAAACAGATGATAACAAGCCCTTAGCTCTTCAGAACTCATTTGAATGCTGCCACCGCTGCTGAGGGCCAGAAGAGGGAGAGCAGAGGCAGACGGAGGGGGACTGAAGACCGACAGGTAGGAAACTGCAGGACACACATGCAATAAAAAAAGAGAGAAATCAGGGAATTTAAAAAAAAGTTTTAGAGAATAAGACTCAAAGATTGGGTGTGGTGCAAATGTCAGAAGTGTAAAGCAAAGAAGAAGAATGGAAAAATTAAGAAGAACATAAAGTAGAAGTTGATGTGTTTAATGTAAACAGACAACTTTGTAAAAATATACAAGGATTTTTTAAATGACAGTTTTCAAATAAATTTTTAAAATCTTCATGCAGTCAGTGCTGGAGCAACTTTTTAGTTTTATTCCAGAAACGTTTTCTGCAGTGATTGAAGATCAGAGTCGGTTTAATTTCAGACATGCACAGAGAGCAGAATGTTTGGAGTCTGCACAGCTGGAAGCTTCAGTGATTCATCTGCTGTGTCTTCAATAATGCTGCCACTTATCAACTTAAAACGTCTGAAAGAAATAGTCATGAAGCGTTCTCGCCAAACAAATATTCAGATCTCACAAAAACAGCAAACAGCAGGATCCTTCACACCAGACAAGATGTTTGATTATAATTTGCTAAAAATTGCTGGCTTAAAAAGTATAAAATTAGAAAAGCGATGTGTGCACGGGATCTGCTACTGAACACAAACATGCAGGGATTTAATGTGCAGCCACATGCTGTCATGTTTTATGAATTTTAAAAGTGTGGACAGTTGGTAATCTGTTTATTTGTCTTTGCATAGTGACACACACACACACACACACACATGCATACACACTGACTGACACACCCATACACTTTACACAGTATGTGTGGCCCCATGACTAAAACACGCTCAAACTGAAGGAGAGCTGCTGCTAGAAACAGAGCATGTGAGCCTAGCTGAGCTTTGTTTTTAACACTGAGACAGGACTGAAGTTCCTACTATTGATTATCAATCAAGTTTTCAATATCTGTATGTGCGTCTCAAAGCAAAATCATAAAGGAGCAGTGAAGTGTCAAAACCCAGCCTTTCCCCCCGGGTTTCACGTCTCAGGTGAAGCTTTTCCTACCTGCCTGGTGATAATTGTGCATAGAATATTTGTTTTTTTAGGAAACCCAGGAATTACTCTAGATTATTGCTGAAGGACTCGGTCGTGTAAGATATTACACGATGTATAAAAACAGTGAAGTAAAAGCAAGTGATAGCCAGATGCTTTAGGCAGTAAGCTACAGTCAGGATGCTTTTGTAACAGGCTGTTGGTCACTATGGGCAGAATAAAGGCGGGGAGATGTGGGCAGCCCAGTCTATCGATGGTTAAGGAAAAAAAAATCACCTATTCGAGTCATTTTCACACATAAATGTTGGACAATTTCACAAGAATTAGTTCAGGAGAGTGTCTGAAGTTCCCCTTTCTCGCACGGCGCACCCAACAAGTGCTAGCATGAAGCTAACAACGTTCTCACTACAAGAGGTCCTTTTGCAAATCTTACGTCACGCTGACTTTTTACCACTGTTCCACTGTTTAATGTCCCATCTAACTGCGTTGAATGTTTGTGTCGGGTGGTATCGTAAAAAGTTCCCAGCTGCAGTGCATGTTTTAAATTAGCGCTGCGAATGTTGATCTGAATTTAAGTTTTTGTGTTTTTCATTATTTCTGTCAATGATAATGCACAAGAAACACAAGGAGGATGAGAAAAAAACTGTTACGCTTCAAACTGTTAGTCTACCTTTGCACAGGGAGTTTACGCTTGCTGTTTCTGCCAGATGTGATGTCACAACTGCTGGCGTGCCATTTTTTTTGGTGCTATTTCGGCTTGTTGTGCACCACCCAGATTTTAACTTTAACCTTACTGTTTCATCTTTGTTTTATTCCTCCAAGGAAGCAGGGAATTTTTCTGAGCAACGATACGTGTTTCTTAGGAAAAGACTACAGTGAGTCAAGTTCAAGTACGCTGACGTTAACGTTTATGTAAACAGTGACCTTGGTTATAAGCTCGGGGCTGCAGCTATCTCCCATGTCACCTTCCTCTTATTTCTAGAATTTCTAGAATCGCGTGTACCATAATACATCCAATTAATATTTGGTTATAGTCTCCTTTGTCTCTAACGCTCCTGCATTTCTCCTCAACCTCTGTGCTCCTGTTTTAACAGTTATTCATAGATTTGAATGTTTTAACATGTGATCGTTAAATGTCAGTCTCTGTTGGGATTAGCTGGTTTGGGAATGGTTTGTATCAGAGTGAATCATTCTACCACAATAACTGCTCAAACTTGACTGAACTCAGAATAGTCTTAACTTGTTGATGCACAAAGAGACCAGATTAATTCCTGCTTCGGTCTGTCTTCAGTTTTAACTGCCGTGATTGTGTTTTGGGTTCAGAGATGACCGACTTTCAGTCTTGCACCTGAACACATCTGATAGATGTTAGACCAGGGGTGGGCAATTCCAGGCCCCGAGGGCCGGTGTCCTGCAGGTTTTAGATCTCACCTTGGGTCAACACACCTGAATCACATGATTAGTTCGTTACCAGGCATCTGGAGAACTTCAGGACATGTTGAGGAGCTAATTTAGCCATTTAAATCAGCTGTGTTGGTTCAAGGACACATCTAAAACCTGCAGGGACACCGGCCCTCGAGGCCTGGAGTTGCCCACCCCTGTGTTAGACAGTACCTGCCTTGCTGTGAGCTAGTCCAGAGTCTGACTCCTTGCAATTAAACTATCGGTTGATTTTTAAATGTGTGATTTTGTGCGATATTTTCCTGTCTGTTTTCTAAAGAAGCGATACAAATCGCTGCTCATCACAAGAGGTCAGTCCCTGAAGATTGTTACAAGAGCCAATTGAATGCAGAGATGCTTCTTATGTTGAGATGTCTAAAAAGAGACTGCAGCGGAGCTGCACTGATCACTCTTCCTAAAAACAAAAAACTGGTTTAATGAATCAGCTTCCAAATAGAAGAGATCGCTTCACATTAAAGCTGCAGCTGCCTCCACTGCCTGGAATCCGACACCTACACACCAGTTTTAATGCACAGATGCACTTACACCTTTCACACACTGTGTGTGTGTGTGTGTGTCTGTGTGTGTGTAAGCAGGGCTCATATTAACTATCTGTACTATAACCTCAGCCACTATGGCCTGCAGCAGCTCTGATTCAGAGTTGTGCAAGTGGAATTTTCTCCAGAAGCAGCATGACAAGGAGACACAAGTGTATTTGGACAGAGATGCTGCCAGTTCTGTTTCCATGAAACCCACTATTAGGGATTGCATCAATGTGTGTGTGTGTGTGTAGTCGCACAAGCCTGAGAAACCACAGTGAGGTCACGTCTCACACCCTACACACACACACACACACACACACACACACACACACACACACACACACACATATTCTGTGGGCACATGCACACTTCTGCTGGAGCTGCAAAGATAATCAAAATGATCTTTATGTCCAAAACGCCTACACACAGAAGCAACAAGTTATAGCTGCTACTAGCACAGCAGAAGGTTTCCCAAAGGAAAACTAAGCATCGTTTCCAAGAACCATTCAGAAAGAGGAACTTTGCACAGAGAGGAGGAAATATCCACTCTGCTGGTTTATTTTACAAAGTGCTGTGCACGACATATTGACCTTCAGGAAATAACAGGATAGAATCTGTAACGAAGCTGTGCCAGAAACTGCAGTTCCTCTAATGACCACCGGAGGGTGACTTCAAAAGCGAATCAATCTCCACAGACGCTCATACATGAAAAACATAATCACAGCCTGTTCTGGGTGTGGTTGCTCTGACTCCGCCGACACAGTCACCTGTTCTCTTGGCCCATCTGAACCACTAAACTGAATCTGTCAACCACAACTGTGATGTTGGTAACTGTTGAAGCATTTTAATTAGAATTATCTGACAGCATGTGTGGCTCCAGGTGACTACAGGTGAGTAAACTAAATGAAGAGCTGTAATACATATGGCTTTGATTTATAAACTCAAAATGCTCTCATAAATCCTGTAGGGGGAGGAGATTACCTTCACACATGATCTCCAGTGTTGTCCTCTGCTTAATTTTATTGTAGATTATCTTTTCATCATGGCGGAGAGTGCAGACATGGAGCAGCTCCTCACAGCTTTCAGGAAGTTTGCAGTTCATGGAGACACAAAGGCAACAGGCAAGGATCTAACCGGGAAGAACTGGGCCAAACTGTGCAAAGACTGCAAGATCATCGACGGCAAGAACGTCACCGGCACTGACGTGGACATCGTCTTCTCCAAAGTCAAGTGAGTGTTCACATCAGCGCCAGTGTCAACAGACTGCAAAAAAGTGCAGTTCCTCTAATGGCCACTTGAGGCACTCTCCAAAAGTGAGACTCCCATATTATAATCCCCAGCCTCACAGTAGAAATGAACTGGTTAACTGTCGTCATTAAAATGTGCAGCCTGGAACAGAAAGCAAAATTTTCCCAGCTTTTTAACCAAGTTTGTGACCATCGGCTGATAAACTAGCATCTCATCTTAACATGGCCAAATCTCTCTCCAGAAACTCAAAAGGATTACAGAGGTGACTTTACATAACACCCTGCTGGTGACATGTGCATTTTGAGTACTGGAGATATTTTACTGTGGTATTTGAAGACCTGCTGGTCCACACTGAATGTGAGGAAAATTGAGTACCGTTATGCTAATGAAACAGCAGTGCTCCACTGTCAAGGTAGCTGTCACATTTTTATTGCATATGCACATTTAATGTGGATGATGGGGAGCTCAGTGTTTGGTGCAAACCTTGAAGGGTTTTGTGCTCGGACACTCTACAGATCATGTCTAATCTGGAAACGCCCTTTTAGAAGCGCCGTTCAAGCCTTGCTTGTAATGTGGGACAACAGTGCGTGCAGGGAGTGAATGTGTCCTGCTCTTTAACAAAGGTGGGGCGATTATTCAAACTTATATTTGTAAAACCACCTCCCTTAAAGTCTTTTGTTAGCATATTGTATGAAAACACGTGCATAAATCTTACCTCTGAAAGACTTTTTGCTCCGTATTTAGTTTTTAAGTCAGTGTCTCCTCCACACGCCCTGATAAAACTGCAGCGCTTTAGTCTATATTCAAACACAAATGTAGCACATAATTAGTTCAGGCAGAGCGCTGAAGTCATACTCCGAAAACTGATGAGTGTCATCCATCACATGGGTGTAACATGGGTGGGACTGGCGGATAAAGACAGTCGTGGAACTACATTATAAAACTTAGTAACAATAGTATATCATTGTTTTGGGGGACAAAATGTTAAGCACTGGATGAAATGATTGATGTCAAGTATTTCTTTAGAAACAATAACATACACTGGGGGACAAAGAAAATAATGGAAATGTTTAGGGACCCGTTTTGAACTATGCCAAAGATTTAGACCTGCAATAAGAAGACTTTTTGCTGTGTTCCTGGGATGGATGTTTTTGAGGAATTGCAGTGTGTTGTATCGAAGGGGCAGGCTGTTGTTTGTTTTCTGTAGTTTTGTTGCTCTACTTTTAGTTACTTGAGTTATTGTTGAATTCCACGTCACCACCATTACTCTGACAGTTTGTGTTGCGCTTCCCAAACTTTTCTCAATGAAACAAAATATCTGTTTAATAATTTAAAAACAGCTACAAGACATTTTCCAACCAAGAGAATTAATAGTACAGTTTAGACTCTGAACTCTTCCATGTCTGTGTTCTTTTTGTGTATTTCTGTACAGACAGAAGACGTCTCGGGTCATCAACTACGAGGAGTTTCAGAAAGCTCTGGAAGAGCTGGCTCCAAAGAGGTTCAAAGGTCAAAGCAAAGAGGAGGCACTGCAGTCTATCCACAAGCTGGTGGAAGGCCGAGAGCCTACCAACGTTGGTGTGACGGTGAGACAAGATGCTTGTGTGCCTGTTGTTTTAAAGCTCTAAATCCCACAATAAAGATGCTCAACAGTAAAAGAGGAAATTGTGATTCTATGCTATATATATTTTGTGAAATGTATCATTTTTCTTTTTGTGCATATGTGTAAAAACAAAAGCAATGAGTCTCCAAAAGAAAAGACTTAAAGGTAAGTGATAATGTAGTTATATGGATTAAGCCACACTGTCATGCTAAGCCACACCCATACTTATATATAAAATAGCCCCCTCCATGAATCGCCACCTTACCGTGGTGGGGGGGTTTGTGTGCCCGAGTGATCCCAGGAGCTATGTTGTCCGGGGCAGTTTGCCCCTGGTAGGGTCTCCCAAGGCAAACTGGTCCTGGGTGAGGGGCCAGACTAAGTGCGATTCAAAACTTCTATGATTGGATTCATCAAGGACTGAGGACCAGGAATACCAGGACTCTACACCTGGGGTAGGGCCTCTTTTAAAAGGGGAATAGATAACACAGTGTATTTAAAGTGATGATAAAAAACATCAAGGGGCGAGTGAAGTCGGAACCAGAAGAACATAAAACTGCATCATCTGCATAGAAACAAATTTTTCTGATCAGTTTAGTCGATTTCCCAGCTTCACACTTTGAGCTACAGTTTGGACAGAAGAGTGTCTGTCTGTGAAAAACAGCAGCATAATCGTGAAAACATGATTAGACGAGTTTGATTATGTGCTGCTCATATTTTATATTTAGCTCAGCGTTTAATCACCTCAGGCTCATCTTCTCAGTTTTCAGCTGTAGAAAAACAAGTCCTGAGCTGCTCCACAAACAAGCATCTTACTCTGCTCTAATGTTTCAGAGCCATGGCTCAATCACAGCTGGTTCATCCATCAGATCACAACTGCACACATCAAAGAGCTCTTATTTTATAATGATGAGGTCCTCAGAGCCTGAGCCAGCAAGTGAGGCAGTCTGGATCCTCTCCAGATCATTAAACGCTCTTCAGTCATCAGAGCAGATACAGTCAACACTAACCTGACTGAAATGCATGCATTACAGATGACAATCCATGAGTAAAAAACACGATCAAGTTACAAGCTTTTGTGTTCATGAAGGAATCAGCGTTATATTATCTATCATAGGTACTGTTATCGATTCAAAGTTTTAAAGTTTTCATGGATTAAAGCAGAATTTCACAGTAAGACGTTCTTGGTGGCTATCTGTGGAGTTACAAATGACACTGCATGTCATTTAAACTTTAGCTATCAACAGTACAACATGGGACTGTTGGTACCTATGGTGAAAATCCACTGTTTTCCTGAGGTGAAAAAGAACTGTTTCATATCCAGATCTACCCATTCACTCACTATTGGTTCTCACACTGATTTGATAACTATACAACTGTAACAGGCTAAGGAGTAGGCACCTTTTGCTACTTGCTAATCAAGTGGGAATGGTGCTAAATAAATGTGACTTTAAAAACTTTCAGATGCTTTATTTAAATGTCACTATTCTTTAAACTTTGGTTTCTACTACCCTTCCTGTTTGTCTTGTTTTGCCTGCTCTGACATTGGGCCTTTTTTCATTCGCTTAGTTTCCAATTACTCTATCTTATCCTCATTTCAGCTACCTGAAGAAAACTAATGAAGAAAGCAGAAATATTATTCTTGTTGTGGTTTTGCAGTGGAGCCTTCATTTCGTGCCCTGAGGCAGATAGGATTGCATAATGAAGGTGCAGTTTACAGGGACCCAGTGCAGTTAAATGCAGAGGGCTCCGTGTTATCTAAAATACTGTGCAATGATCAGAATCATAGCTTAAAGCAAACAACAATTTTAATTCCACTTTAAACTAAACTTGAGTCAGTAAGAGTTGCTTTCTAAGTGGTGTTTGCGTGTTGCACTCATGCGCGTACAGAAAGCATACAAGTTATGAAAAATAGTTGTAGCCACTGTGATATCACTTGTTGACTTCATGATTTTGCATTTTAATGCATTTGGCCATGTTTGATTTTTGGAATCACACGTTATCATCTGTGAGTTAAAAAGCAGACGAATAAAACACAGCAAGCCAGAATATTTATTGTGTCATCTATCAAAATGCTCTAAAAGGCTCCAACGCCCAAACACACGATCAATAAATAATGTTTAGTGACCTGAAGTAGTGGATGGTTTATGTTAGAGGCTGTAAACATGCTTTGTAATGCTGGATATTTTAACATGGAATTCTAGAAGGGCCAACCTCATTGTGGCCTCAAGTGGTCATTAGAGGAACTGCAGTTTTTGGCGCTTCTGCATTGTCTTCATTTTTCCCCTCTTGTTAAAAAAAACAGAGACACGTCCTGAAGCTGAGAGGATATTTTTTCTTTTACTGACTTTAATCTAATTTTTCTACTTCCATCAGAAAGTGGCAAAGACAGCAGCGGTGGACCGTCTGACCGACACGTCCCGTTACACTGGATCGCACAAGGAGCGCTTTGACGAGAGCGGCAAGGGCAAAGGTCGCGAGGGTCGTGAGGAGATTGTGGAGAACACGGGCTATGTGGGAGCGTACAAGAATGCCGGGACGTATGACACAAAGGTGAAAGCTGAGAAATGAGGAAGCCGGAGGCAGCGCCCCCTGCTGGGAGCTGACTGGAAGCACAGCTCCCCAACAGCACTTAGTCTGGACCAAACCTTGAACTTTGACCCTTCTATGTCTGTGTGGATGCCTGTGTGTTTGCACTGGACAGAGCTTTATGTTCATTCTGATTTGCAGATAAACATGTGGATCTGACAGAGGTGAGGTGTAGGCCTCATATCAACTCATCAGCGCCCCCCTTAGGCTGAAATATTCATCACACATCTGGACTTTTTGTTCATTCTCGGTGGCCCCATTCAGAGCAAGGAGGTGGGTGACGTAATCATTACCTGCTCTGCTCAGTGATGGTAATCCAGTCTGCAGCATGTGACTCAGTGTTCAGCTCAGTAATAATGAGCTGTTTCTCTGACCTGGCTTCTCCTACTGTGCTTTCAACCCTGTCCAGAGCCTCATTCATGTGATTCAAATTCTTTCCTTCTCCCTATGAAGGCACCAGTGCTGCTGCTAATCTGATTATCTTTATAGCTTTTATTTGGTTACACAGAAGCAAACTTAAAAACAGGAAACAGGTTCTGCATTTTCTGGAAGTCATTTTAAATCTAATGATACACGTTTAAGTTTGTTGACTAAATTCCATCTCTGAGGATAACTGCACACACTTTGCTTCCCTTTGAGTCAGTAGCGCCCCCATGGGGAGGCTTTTGTATTTGTCCCGCTGAATGTCCATTTCTTTTACACAATAAGTCACCTGTGATAACGATGGTATCACGATACAGCAACTCTGTGATATTTGACACAATGTGCAACAATCAACGATGCAGAGAAAAATGTATTTATTCTCTGCTTTCATCTTTAATAACACAATAATACAATAATTCATTTAACGCTGTCCACCCTTTTCTGCTTCACTGCAGTTTAGGGAACGTCCCTGCTCCCTCTTCCATTTCCATGAGGAGTCATAAAATGCTGATTCCAGGAATCCATTTAGCACACCTGCATGTTTGAATAAAAATCTCAGTATATGCAGCTGGTGTACCAATAACTGCATCACAGGAGGAAGCAATAAAATATCAGGACTGAAGAAGCTTCTTGGATGAGAGGTGAGACGTCTTCACGAAACTTAAAGGAGCCCAGTCGCTTTATCCCCAAGCTCCTTAGACTGTATATATCGCATTATTGAGACTTCACTCCTCTGCTGTTAACCTGAATAACTATAGTGACGGCTTCATTGCTCACCTCCTTCTGTGAGGTTCATGTGTCTGAATGGGGCTGTAGTTTGTGTGTAAAGTCGTTTAGCAAATTAAATTCTCACTGCCCATTACAAAAAAAGGTGTTGACTTATTAATACTTATAGTGTATATATAGTATATTCAATCTCCTTCAAAAAAAAAAAGTCAAACAAACAAAAAGCTCAATCATCTCTGGATCCACATCAGATTAAGATCAAACTGTTTCTGCAGCGCTGAGGTTTCTGAAGCCATGTTTGCATTTTTTTAAAATCTTTTTTTGTTATATATAATTTTTCAGCCTGATTTTTCTTCTGCAAAACAAATATTTTACATCTTCCCCAAGAGCTTTACATGTTAATTATTGTTGTTGATGCAGTGTAAGTAACTTTAGTGAACAAATAAAAGCTTTAAAATGTTTTTCTTGTTTCTTGTTTTTGTCCCAAAAGGCATTTGCAGGTTAGTTTTATTTAAAATAACGAGAGAAGACAGTCAGCGGGATGAGGAATAAAGATTTTTGCTGCAAGAGTTCAGCTTTTGCATTCTTTTATTTACATTTTACAAGCTGTCCAAACTTGTTTGGGAACAGGTTTTGAAAGTCCTAAGGCTTCCTTGTCTGCATGATACACTTAGCTGGGGCTGGAATACAAATACATTTCACGTATTTGTAGTTTATAATATACAAATAAGCCCTTCAGGTTTCTGGACAATCCGACCGTATTTGTAAAAGACAGAGGACCTTTTCAATCAGATGACAACCAAAGATCCAGACTGACAATTTATTTAGAATAAAAGCCTAAAAACAACAAAGGCATTAAATGACAAATAATAAAATCACACAGAGCAAACTAGCTGTCACAGAGTATTTTGTGTCCATAGCTGAACCTCCATGGATACGCCATGCACTGTATATTTGAAGTATAATACCAGCAAAATCACTTCTAATGACGCCTCTGATAGAAGATACCGCTAATATATATGATAAGAGAGAAACACCCTCATCAATAATCCGGTGTGAGAGTGTAACATTAATCCTGAATCTCTGTAATATAAATCATATAAAACCTTTTACTGAATCAGGTTTTATTTATGTGTGTGTTGCTGGATTATAGCCCAGAGCCGCTCCAGGTTACGGTCAAGCATTCAATCACATTTTTTTCAAATTAAATTCAGTCGTCAAATAAAAAGTGATTTGAATGATAGACTGTATACGAAAGGTGGAAGCAGCCTTTAGTTATGAAAAGTAAAGCCTTAAATTATTAATGATGACCTTATTAATGATCAGCTGGAGGAAAATCCTCAAAAGAAGTCTGATTGTATAGAAGTGTATGAAAAAATGACAGAACTTTTTACTTGATTTATGACCTCAATAAACATTTTCCTCAGATATTTGTGATCTCAGTCACCAGTTTTGGGTCTTACTGAACAAAACGTTGAAGTTCACTTTGTAAATTATTATTCCAGTTAGAGTGAAATAGATGATAAAGCAGGGGACGATTTAAGGTGTGGCTACTTTGTGACTGGTGAGCCTCTATGATATGTGTATGGTCCCTTTGCTTTTTGCACGCTTCATCCATGACACGCTTCATGGTTTTGCCAAAGTGACTCACAATCATAATCAAGATTCAGTGCAGAGTCACTGATGTCATACCACTTGGGACAAAATGCAGATCCTTGTCTTTCCCTTCCACTGAAATTTAACATCGCTTCACACAGGATGAATCGCATCCCAAACTCCATGCCGATGTTTCCTTAACAAAGATTCAGCAAAGACAATTTTTGATTCTGCTGCCACTCTATTTTATAGAAGTTTTATTAAATATGTTTTAATATTTTGTTTTATTTTTAGTCCTAATTTGTTAAGCACTTGTTGACTGTGTGAAGGAAGAACCCTTTAAAACAGGAAGAGACCTTCTGCAGAACAATGCTTGTGCAAACTGCCGCAAATGGTTGGGGCGTGAGAGGACAGAGAAGAAAAACAACGTATAGGCAAATAGTATGGGAGAAAGTAGCACTTAAGGCACGTGGAGAAGAGGGGTGGAGGAGAAGTTCTCATCATGCATCATGGGAAGCCCTCCTGAAGTCTGAGCCTCTTGCAGGGTCACCTGATCCTGCCTTATACTGCAGAACAATGATTAATTGGAGCAACTGATATGTTCTTGTCATGAATAAATTTGTCATGTTCAAGTCAACCTGCAGATGGAGCCTTTGGCTCTCATTAATGCTATCAATGCAAACAGCAGTGGGGAATCTGACCCAACTCACTCTCATTTAAAGTTGAAAGGTGCTGAGGTGGAGCTGCACATCCAAATATGTTGGAGTGGTACTTCAGTTTTATGAAAGAATAAAAGACAGAACTTTATCCTGTCTGCACTGAGTTAGGCAAGGTCTAAAGTAGATTTACCTCCAATCATCATTTATTAAATCTGCATCCCTCGTAGAGCACCACCCTTGGCCGTCTGTAGCATCCACTAATCCTGATTACACATGGAGAGACAGGATGGGGTCTCCGCCCACCACACCCCACCCAGAGATGAACGCATCACAGACTGAGGACGGGATTGCGACGACCACAGGAGGACACGGGAGACAGAGAAGAGACAGAGGACACGCGTACAGAAGGGGAGATGGGACGATGAAGGTGGAGGAAAGCTAAACTTTACCAACATGGACAGCAGAGGGAGGAGAGGAACTGATGGATCTTTCAAACGCTCATCCATAAAACGCAGCGCATCCTCTGCATCACAGAAGGTAGGATGGAAAACTCACCTGGGAAGGTGGCAATATTTACTGCGGTGGCCAGGATGAGATCATTACTTACAGCATCAAATGGTCAAAAAGTACCTGAAATGTTATCTATAGTTCCTCTTTTTGAACTGTTAAAGAGGCTCATCGATAACTGCAATAAAAGCAGGTGGTTAAACAGGAATTAAGAGAAAAAGCTCTTTAGTAGTCACTGCAGGTAACATCACCTGTATGCATGCACAGCCTTCTATAGGATGCATGCATGCTGCAAGACTTCTGTTCTGTCACTGGACCCACCTGGCCACTATTTGGCTCCACCCCTGCACCTCAGACTTACCTTAACTCTCAGAACTTGAATATCCTGCAATCATTCCCCTTGAGATTGTCTAGCATAATGCTGCCTCCTACAGATGTTTTGAGTGTAAGTTAAAATTAGCCGGTGGGTGTGAACCAAAGTGAGCTCTCGGAGAAACGTTTCCTGGTCTCTCAGTTAAGATGTTAAGATGAAATCTGATCAAACAGTGAAGCCTGTTTGATCAGATCAGGTGTTTGATTTTTTTTCTGGAATTTTTTTGGTGTCAGTGTTTTTCAGCAAACTTTCTCAAACTCATTTGAAGTTCTGAAAACACTCACTGAATATCTGAAGGCCTCCTCGTGCTGGTTTGGTCCTTGTTTGTGGTTTGTGGTTTTCTCTCACTGGTGCCATTATGCTGATTTAATCATTTTTCTTTCAGTCTTACTTTTTCTTATTTGTTGTCTTTATCTTTGTTCTGATCATCATCATCATCGCCGCCTTCATCCGACTCTGAGGTTTTGTTCTGAGACAGCTAAAAATGTTTGAAAAACTCCACAGAAAATTATCTGCAGACACTGAATCCACAGGGAGACAGCCAATCAGCAACAGCATGAACACAGAAATCACTCTTTGCGCTCTTTTATGACCGAGGGTTGCAACAGTGCAAAGCCCCCCCGGGGGTCAGAACAGGCAGCTGGGTTTGGAGGTCAGTTAGAGGACAGTTAAACTGGTTTAAATAAAGTGCTACTGCAACTTCACTTTTAGTAGCATTAAAAGACAAAAAGACAAATATCTGAACAAAAAAAAGAAATCAGATTTTTGTTTTTAGGTTCGGGGAGGAAACGGCAGCACCTTCTCTCAGACCATGTGACCTACTCATGCCCTTCTCCCCTCCTCTTCCTCCTCAGATCATGTGGCCCGCTCACTTCACGGTTCATTGGCTTCATGTGATTTTGCTCAATGAACACAATCAGCTGTTTATTTTCCCTGGAAAACATGTGACTGTGAAATCAGACACATTAAAGTGCGAACAACACACAATGAATAAAACAGAGACGCCAACGTCGCACAGATGAGTAACACGTTCGTCTTAACACTCAAACCAGATCCTTTCTGTCAGAAGCAGGCTTCACCTGTATCTCCTCAGTTAATCAGTTTCCCGTTAATTTGATAAATGACAAAAATGGGAAAAAAAGTTTCATATTATGAAAAGTTTTTTAGAAGTTTTGAAGAAAAGGAACAAATTAAACTGACTGAATGTCATCGAGGGTTATACTTGTTTATAAAAACTAAGACAGACACTTTTCCTATAGGAAGAAAAGGATTGCACAAAACCTTTTATAAGATAAAGTGCTAGAAAGGCAGAAAGAACATTTATTCATAGAACAAAATAAGAATTAAATTAGAAAAAAATCCTAGAATATCCTTCTCCCAAACTGGAGCAAATAATTTTTGGATTCTCTATTAATACAATTAACTGCACATTAATCTGTGATATTTATCACAGATTATACTCATATATAAAATGAGTTTGATAAAATTAATAAAATGGATTCATAATTGTATGAAAACTTTCAAAAGGCATCATCATAGTAAACCTGCATGTGACCCAATTCAGTAAATCAAATTAGTGGTAACCAGTTAAACATTTCAGCTAAAACCACCTTTATAAGCATCCACCTCAGACTTAATAATGCCAATTTTGAGCCTTAATGCAACTGAAATACTCCGTACAAAGTAGGTATTATATAAAGAGAACCAAAAACTGTTTCACATCGCAGGCTGTAAACATTATTTTTTAAATTTCTGCTGTAAAGCTGGACATTTTAAAAAACGGAAGCCTGTGGCGATCGTGGGAACTGCAGGGTTTTTTGTTTTGTTTGTTTGTTTTGTTGGCACAAATGCTTGATTTTTCTTTTCTTTTTAAATTCTTCCAGCATTTATTCATTGAGGTTTTTATTTTAGCTTTTTAATGCTACTTTTTCAGATATTACAGTAATATTTTTGTTGCTGTTTGTGTGTCTGTCAGAAAGATTGTGCAACAACTGCCCTGATGAGCCTCAGGAAACTCAGTTAAGTGTTGATGCAAGTCCAAAAGAAGAACTTTACACATTTGCTTCTGGCACGGGTGTATCAGTTTCCTAAATATTGCTTTCACCGTTGAAAGAATTATCATCAGCATATATTTGTAATATGTTTTCATACAATATTTACATAAATAAATTAAAATGGGCTCCAGTTCACATGGAAACACAAGTGCAAACTAGAGACCACCGCGGATTGTTGTACAACCCCAACTGGTTTTGGTCCTACATACGTGACATGCACTAAATCTGTCCAAAAACAAAGAGAATAAATGTTTGATTTTTGCTGATTCCTCCCCATCAGTGCATTGTGCTGCTGTTGTGCTGACCCAAGAGATTTGCTGTTTATTCCCACCTTGTTATTCTCTGATTGGTTCAGAGCTGCGGTCCACTTCCTGTCTCTGAATGAAATAAAACAGAGCATAATACAACAGCTCATTATGCAAACAAGTAGTTCCTCTGAACAGCATTAATCTCATTTAAACCCCTGATAATCCAAATCTCCAGGCCTCACTCACACACCCTGTGCATTGTTGCCGAGTCCTTCCTTTTTTCTTTAATCGCTCTGTTTTCGTTGAGAAAAAACACTCCTTGATTTTATTTTATTCACTTTAAAAGTACTTTAGCAGAATATTATTGCACAGAAGCACAGTACAAATACTCCACTAAATTTTCAAGTATAAGTACTGCAATAAAAATCCCTGTGAAGAAGTCCATCAGTATTACTTAGAGTATCAGAAGTAAAAGTACATGTTCTGATCGATTTGCAGGGGTCATGTATGACTTTAGGATGAATTTGTATTTTGTTATTGAGGCACCCAATAGATGTAGGAAAGACGATAAATGTGTTGTTGTGCTGTTTGCTGATTGCTTTTCATAAGTTGTTATTTCTCACTGATAAGCATTTAAAACGTATGGTTTTGTCTCAGCAAATCAATTTTAAAAACTATATCTGATATATTCAGACTTCTTATTCAGTGCCTATTATTGATCCTTTTTTATATGCAGTCAGGTAGCTCAGTGCAGTGAGTCCCATTCTGGGACTTCAGACCCTCGGGGGGGTCAGAAGAAAAATATCGGGGTGACTTTAAACTTTAATTAAATTGTGCTTAATTAGCTTTTGTAAAATCTCTAATAAAGGAATCAACACAAAAATGAAAAATGAAAAAGCATAACATGGAACAACCGGGGAAAAGTATCTGAATGAATCTGCTCCGGCACATAAACTGTCATATGGACTGAATGTGTGTTCGGTCTGTTGTGCAGGCAGACTTTGTTTTCACGAGTGTTTCCCAGAATCCAGAGGCAGTTATATCAGCGGTGCTTTTCTAAAGGCTAAAAATGGGAAAAACTTGCCATAATAAAATGTTAGAAAGTCTAGTTGGTCCACAGGTGAGGCCTTCCTGAATTAAAGTGGGCACTGCATTTCTAAACTCCTGTGTGGAGGTGACTGTAGTGAAGGAAAGAGTACAGAATTCCTCTCTGAGATGCGGTGGAAAAGCAACCAAATGTAAAAACTGGAGTAAAGAAGCAAAACGATTCAAACCAAAGAAGATGGACTCAGTTTCCCTGAAGACAAACCGAAATCTTGAGGGGGAGCAGGTTCAACAGGTTTCAGTTTAAAGCTGAGCACATGGAGGATCAGGGTTTGGGAGGTTTTGGACGGTTATGTTTTTGGGGGATTTTTAAAAGCAGATTTACTGAGTCTGCTTCCAGCAGCTCATGAAAATGCTCTTGTGTTGAAGCTTGATGGGTCATGAGACTCCCAGAAGGATTACCTCGGCCTGGAGTCATGAGACCAGGTCGAACAAAGAGCCCTGCTGCCTCACATGCTTGTCACATGAACTTGCTCAGCTGCATAAAGTCAACTCCTTTCTTATCTGCTGAGCTGCACCCAGACCCAGTCCTCACAGGGTCCTCGCAGAGCTGGAAATCATCACGGGGTCTTAACAAAGCCAGTGGGAGCTCACAGAGATGCTGGGTCTGCAGTTCACTTCAGGTTCAGTACTGAGTGAGATGTTTGGACGTTGGAGTAGACGTGCAGGCTGCTGCTGGTGTCCACACAGACTTCTGACTCTTCTTCGCCCGATCCGAACATGAAGCATCTGAGAGGTTTGTTGGTTTCTGAAAGATTGTGTAAGAATGATATTCATAAAGTGGATAAAAATAGAGCGAATCTACAACAAATCTATTTCATCTGTTCAAAAGATTAATTTTAAAAAATGTCTAAAAGGTACTTTTTTAGGTTTATCCCTGTCAATGTGTTTACGACCTCAAGACACTGAAAAAACTGAAGAGAAATGAACAAGAAGCAAGATTTTGTCCACCATAAAATTTGGCTATTCTTGAGGTTGACATCCTTCATTGCTGCCGGATGATTTCGAGCTGCTTTCTGGGTTTGAAAAAACAAAATCAGACAGTTGTCACACATCAGTTGCAGTCCATCGTTAATCAGTGGTGCTAGCTTCAGTCATTGTGCAAAGGTACTGTTTATAAGGTTGTGGAAACCTGCAGTCAGCTGACACTGAAGAAATCACTTGGATAAGTGAGGAAATGTTTCTCCCACTGAAAACGTTACGTCCAAATGAACAGATAGAACTTTTTGGGATTGGTTCCGTTCCTGGGTTTTTATTCTGCAGGCTGAAACAACTGCAGAATCCTAGCTAGAGGTAATGGCTCACCCACTTTCATTTAACCATTTCTCCCTCTAGCTGTTGTCACACAGGAAACTCTGGACAATTTGGGGAGAATCCGACTGGGAACAAAGTCATCTTTTCCCACATGGAGCTCTCTGAGAAGCATTTTTACTACTGGAAACACTCAGTTTGCTGCAGGTGTGGGCACTGCCTGGCTCAAGCATACATAAAGCAGCACACATTAGAAAGTTGTTTTCTAATTTCTAATGCTGGCCTTACTGGATATCAGACGGATTTGTACTGAGGGCTACATTTGAATTCTCACACACATCCTGATGTGAAAATCATGCCCTTTATTTGTGACTTCTTCACATCTGAAGTATTTTCTCTGACACGTCTTTCTTTCATTTAAAGTTAAACCCAGAAACAGTGACGCTTGTTTCCTTCTTTACGGAACATTTGCTGCCTGATGAATCACTGAATTTACCTGATTCTCTTCCTCTTCTTCCTCAGCTGCCAGGAGGATGGGGAGGGAAAGATAATGATGATGATGATGATGGTGGAGGGTTATCGCTCACGTGAAATAGACAATAACGCTGAGGCTCATGTGCCGTTCGGACGTTAATCCTCCATCATCCAGAGTGCAGGAATTTTACAAAGTGCAGACACACAATAACAAACAGTCATTAGTGATGTTTGGATTTAAACACACACAGGAAATAGAGCTTTAAAGGGGAGTTCCGTGTGTTTTTCTGTGCAGCTCCAGGATTAGGACGGAGGGTAAGAGGATTGGGTGCATAAAGAAATGGAAAGCTCCACTCTCCCAGAAATTAGCCAGATATATTCAGACATGAGCAATTTGGTGTTTCATTTGAGTCATTCTGCAGCTGAACACAGGAACAAGAATGAACCACAGCCCAGAGAGCACCGACACGCTCAGCTGACTTCCTGTTTATAATAGTTTGCTATATTAGTGACGGAATAAAGTTTTTGTTTTTATTATAAAAACTTACTCTGATCCATGACTAAGTTTATCTTGTAATCGTGTTGATGTGAGACATATTTAATCAACAATATCCACCTTAGGGGGCCCCAACAACATAAAATACACCACCAAATATTTATTTATTTATTATTAACAGCAGAAAAAGCAGAATAAATCAATTTGATAAATTAATAATTAAAGTTCCTTTGAAGATGAAAGGAAGCAGGTGTTTCTCGGACATTCGGTTTCATGTTTTTCTTGATGACAGTTAACCTGTTACTTTGTTACTGTGAAGAAGGAGAAGCAGAATCATCCTCATGTTTCTTCGTAATCACATATTTTCAGATCCAGAGAGCTTGGATCGACAGAACCTTCCAGAAGAGGGAATGTATCCAGATCATTCCCAGCAAAGACCCCAGCAGGTAACGACACAATCGAGTGCAGGACCTCAGAAAGAGAATTTTCTCTTCTTTTTAATTTCTCTCACTGGACAGAATGATTATGAACGAGGAGACGAGGTGCGTTCAGTCACTTTCAAGTGATCTTTATCAGCTGTTCCTCCTCCTCCTCATGCAGCTATAATTACAGCTTCCTAGGCTCTGGGGTTTGTTGTGTTATTTCTTTTCTTTTTTATATTTTTTAACCCTCATTTTCATTTTTGGAGTTTGATAATTGAGTTAGGTCTTTGTATTTTTTGTGTTTTGGTCTGTTGTTCCAGCCTCTGTTTTCTTGCCTTTGTGTTTAGTTTATTTCCTTTTTCCTTTATTGTTTCTTTTGTGTCTTTGAGCTAATCCTTAATGATTGTCCTTATTGTCGTCACCTGTGTCCCTTTTCCCCAAGCTGTCTCCACTTCCCTGATGAGCTCATCTGTATAAACAGACCAATCTTTCACCTTAAGCTCTGTGGGTTCTTGGCTCTGAGTTTGTGCTTGTTGGTGTTAGGGTTTTTGAGTGTAATGTAAATTAAGGCTGGTTTTCTGGAATAGCTCCCGTCTGCCTGAGTGTTGTACTTGTGTCGTACTTGAGCCCATGAGTGGAGCTTTTTAATTTGTTTTTGTTACAAGCAACTCAAGTTCCAGAGGAGCCAAAAAGCTTTCCAGTGACTGGTTTCTTTCTGTGTCTTTATTAGCTGCTTCTCTGTAGTCTACACTGATCGCTTCATTTGATCAGTGTAATGTGACTAGTCACTCGCTGTTGATTATGTGCTTTAGTCATATGACCTCATGTCTGTTAAATGACAAATGAGATGAGCTTGATGGTTAAAAATGAGTTGACCACTAGTTTATAACATGAGTTCTGCTGCTATGAGGAATTCTTGGAGAATCTGTACTGTTAGTGTTTAACTTCAGGTTCAGTAATTTTATTGGCGGTAATGTTGCATAAAACACTCAGTTCCTGCAATTTAATGAAAGCCTGTCTGCAGAGTTGATATCCTATATAAGCAAAAACGATTAAAGTGGAAATGATAGCTTCCCCCTCTGCTCAGTGCAACAGCTATCTTACACAATGAGGCGGTAAATGAACATCAGTGCCTGTAACCTGTTTGTAATGCTCTGTTTTTGTTCAGGTGCAGCTGTGGTCAGCTGGTGGCACAGCACACTGCCATCCCTCTGGGGACCAAAGAGGACGGGGCCCCACTGGTCCAGCTGGAAGTCCAATCTACGGAGAGATGGAGTGCCCTCAAACACACCCAGGTCTCCCCCACTGATGCCTATGGGGTGCTGGAGTTTCAGGGAGGAGGACATGTCAACAAGGCCATGGTAGTGTGCCTAATAAGTGACACGCCAGTTTGACTGCTTCTGTAGCGTTCTAGCACTGACACCCCTTCCTCCTCCTGTCCCTCTCCTGCAGTACATCAGGGTCTCCTTTGACTCCAAACCAGATTCCCTGCTCCACCTGATGGTGAAGGACTGGCAGCTGGAGCTTCCCACGCTACTCATCTCTGTTCATGGAGGCCTCCAGAACTTTGACCTGCCTCCCAAGCTGAAGCAGGTCTTTGGTAAAGGGCTGATCAAAGCTGCTGTCACCACTGGAGCCTGGATCTTCACTGGAGGAGTCAGTACAGGTACAGCCTTCATTCTTTATGCAAAGATGACTTGATGCCATTCCTGTTCTTTGACATCAAAAAGAGTCATTTTGTATATCATGACTCTCCCCCCACCCCCCCACCCCCAGGAGTTATCCGCCATGTTGGCGATGCTCTGAAAGACCATTCTTCAAAGTCCAGAGGGAAAGTTTGTGCTATTGGGATTGCACCATGGGGGATTGTGGAGAACAAAGAAGACCTGATTGGGAGAGATGTAAGACAAACCAGACTGAGTCTAAGCCGACAGTGTTTGCAGATATTTATGTAGTAAAACACCTGGCAGCAGAATATCTTGTTCCTCACTTAGGTGAAACATGGGGTTTCATGTTTTAGGTGACCCGGCCTTATCAGACAATGTCCAACCCACTCAGCAAGCTGTCAGTCCTGAACAGCAGTCACTCCCACTTCATCCTTGCTGATAACGGGACGTGTGGAAAGTACGGCGCTGAGGTTCGCCTCCGCCGGCAGCTGGAGAAGCATATCTCTCTGCAGAAAATCAACACACGTGAGTCAAACATGTGATCTACCCACAATTGCTTTTAGTGTGAGTCTGAAGCTTATCAGTCCATCAATCTGTGTGACCTGTGGGTTTCCCTTTGTCATCCTATGCCTGGAGCTGTCTGTAAGGCAGGGACAGCAAAGGGGAGCTCAGCTGTCACCTCTCACTTCATGAGGCCACCATAAATGACCAGAAACTCAAGACTTTTTTTTTTTTTTTTTTTTCTATCTAACCTTAACTGTATTGAGTCACGTAAGTCTAAGTGAGGCAGGCTGTTTCACACTACTACTTGTGGCAGAAATGTTGTCTTTAACAAATCATTTTTAGTTTGAGCACAATGCATGGCTAGAAAGCAGTTCCAGAATGAAAGGGGAGCTGGGTTTGGGTAAGTGGTCCTGCATAAAGGTGGAAGATCATACATGAGAGAGCAGTTTTCTGGTGGGTGGCTCAGCAATGCTAAAGCTGCACAGCACTGTGTGAATGAGTGACACTCCAGAAAAGGAAAACCAAATTGGTGCAAGTGAAGCTAATCATTGAATGCTAAAGGTCATTATTTTGAATTGCAGATGCTGATAGAAGTTAGCCTTAGAACTTGTTTGGTGTATTTTTACATTTTGTGTATGGTGGTTTCAGGTCTTGGTCAGGGGGTCCCAGTGGTTTGTCTCATCGTAGAAGGTGGTCCAAATGTTATCTCAATCACACTGGAGAGCTTGAAGGAGGAACCCCCTGTCCCAGTGGTGGTCTGTGATGGCAGTGGTCGAGCTTCAGACATCCTTTCGTTTGCTCACAGATACTGTGAGGAAGATGGGTGAGCTGAACGAGTGTAAAAGCCAGGCTTAACTAGATCATCACACCCGGTGGCAGTTATGGTATTGATACAATCACTGAGGATTGTCATCGACAGATTGTAGTCTGGCTATTTAACTTCATGTAGAAAATCATATTTGCTTCTAAAATACACAATTACTAAGAATTCAATTTATCAGATCATGTGAGACACTCATAGTATTCCAGTTTTAATATGGGAATACTTTATCCTTATATCCCTTTCGCTTTCCTCAGTTTAATGTTAATGTGGCTACCTGGATGTTTCTCCTGCACAGGTTGGTTAGTGAGAGTGTCAAAGACCAGCTGCTGGTCACCATCCAGAAGACTTTCAACTACAGCCGCAGCCAGGCTCAGCAGATCTTCCTCATGGTGATGGAGTGCATGAAGAAGAGAGCTCTGGTAGGTTGGGGGCAAATTGAAATATTAAGGTTTTTTTCGTAACTGCATTTGTCTGTCATGTATGTCCTCATCAGTTCATTAATAAACCTGATCTCCATCCCCAACCCATCTCGTCTCTGTCATTTATCACAAACCAGCACTGCTGCTTTCATACACTCAGCTGTGTTACTGTTGGAGGCAAAATAATCCCTGCCTGGATCTGAGCGGTTCAGGAGTGCATGAATGTGCTGCAGACCTACTAAAGACAACCGAATGTCAAACTGTGATTTGAGTTCACGCTGAAACACATCAGCTTTCCTCAAAATTAAACAGTCTGTGCCAGTGTGATGTGTGGTGTGTTGTGGTTTTTATTTTTTTTTTTTTATTTTTTTTTTTTCCCCTCCTCCCCCTTCATCTTGGCTATGCACCATTTTTATTTTTTTGTACTGTGTAGGGCAGGATGTCCTGGAACAGTCCAACTGTTACGTCCCCCTGCAGCTTCTAATCTGCTCAGTGTGTTCAGCTGGTGCTAATTGGCCACACCTAGTCAGGTGTGGATAAAAGCATACCTGAGGCAAGCTTCTGGAGAGCTCACTTGCTTTTGCCTTGGTGGTACCGGCCATTTTAGCCAACCTGGTATTCCATTTTAAAATAAAACCTCTTCTCACCTACACTCTGCTATTCGTCTCCTTATGTTGCGGCTTTTGAGCCGGGTCGTAACATAAGTGGGGCCTCATCCGGGATTGTTTGGACATTTTTGTGGAGACTGAATATGAGTTTGTTTCACTTTTAAGTGGGAGAGTGAAGGTGTTCACTGTATTGGGCAGACTCTCTTTAGTAAGTGTGTTTCGGCTGGGTGGCTGTGCTGCCCTTCCATTGAAGCACTTGTTTGGGGTGTGTGTGTGTGTGTGTGTGTGTGTGTGTGTGGGGGGGGGGGGGGGGGGGGGTGTTTTTTTTTGTTTTTTTTTTTTCTCTCTCTCTCTCTTCTCTCCTCTTTGTATTTGGTGGTTATCCTGGGTGGGGGTACGCTTCAGAGTTTGGTAGGAGATTATATCTCTGGTCTGCTGCCTGCTCTTGAGTTCGCGTTTAAAGTTGCCTCGAGCCCGGTACACCACTGAAGAATTGGAGAACAATGGCTTAAGTCTCTGAAGCAGCACTGAGCGAACACTTCTGAAGATTGCAATGACATAAGCTCAGTTCTGTGCAGTTCAGACCAACAGCTTTACATTTTTGTAAGTTGGGTTTTTACACGTCTTGGGGTTTTTTGTTGGTTGGTGTATGTGTGTGTTGGGTTTTTTTTTTTTTTTTTTTTTTTTCCTTCCAATTTAAAAATGATTTAAGTTCTTTTAAACCTGACATGCGTAACTGTGGTAAGCTAACCTACACTACTGGTTGGACACCGTTTCTGCGGATTACAAATTCATGTTATACAAACCTGTTCACTGTGACATTAACACAATGAAGGGTTTCCCTTTGAACTGACACTGCAGCACTTAGTGGAGATTGTTCTGTGACCTCCACCATTTATTTAATCCCACAATCCTCTGCTTCTTCCAGAGAACAGCTGCAGCAGCAGCAGGCTGCCCATAAATTTAAAATCTGAACATCAATTCACTTAAACTGATCTGCTGTCAGATTAAAATTGCTTGGCTTCAGGTTCACATGTTTGTCTGCAGACATGACCTGAAGTCAGAAACATGAGGAAAATAAAGTTCATGTAAGTCACACACGTAAAAAATGCCTATGTTCAGATTTACGACTTCCAGTGATGATATCATTATCCATTAATCTCTTCCAGAGAAGAACCTGACTTTTGAATGTAAATCAGTTAAGTAAATAAGCACAATAATGACCGAATCAACAGAATACAGATGGGATCGGGGGGGGAACAGCAGTGCAAAGCATCTGAAAACCTCCCGCACATGTCCAAACAACAGATTCTCACTTGAGATTCATCCTTTACTGACACTTACTGAGGGTCCTTCATATTTTACCACACTGGGAAGCCTTCAATGTCATTTTCAGTGACACTCCATGGTCTAGCTGAGATGGCCAGATAAGGGGGTTTAAAAACCAAATGGGTTCCTCATGAGTAGGCTGGAATATATATATATATATATATATCTATATATATATAATAATGACAGCAATATCAGGAAGAAGGAACACGAGAAGCTGGAGAAATACCAAGGGCTCAGAGAAGAGCTCGAGAGGATGTGGAGGGTGAAGGTAACGGTGGTCCCCGTGGTAATCGGAGCACTAGGTGCGGTGACTCCCAAGCTAGGCGAGTGGCTCCAGCAGATCCCGGGAACAACATCGGAGATCTCTGTCCAGAAGAGCGCAGTCCTGGGAACAGCTAAGATACTGCGCAGGACCCTCAAGCTCCCAGGCCTCTGGTAGAGGACCCGAGCTTGAAGGATAAACCGCCCGCAGGGGCGAGATGGGTGTTTTTTTTTTTATATAAAAGTTGAATGTGATACAGCCTGCATCTAAAAATAAATAAATCAAAATAACATTATTGGCAAATGTCACAAGAAATTTGTGTTCAGGTTGCTGTATTTCCTTGAGTGGCGTGAGGGGTGGACACCACCTCTGCCGGAGAGCTGCATCCAAATCTGCATATGTGAAAAATAACTGCTAACTTTTATATCTGATCAAAGGAAATAGATCCTTGGAGGCTCAGAGATAACAGGTACAGATTTTTGACTGCCAGAATACGTATGCCTTATTCCATCTCAAATCATCACATTTTTCCAACCTGCTTGACCGTCTCCAATTTGCATAAAAATGTTATTGTAGATAGTTTGAAGATAAATGATGATTCCTGTGAAATTTTAGCTTCATATATTTTTAATCCTTTAAAGATATTTTTGAATCCTTTAAATGATCAGCTGATCCACTTTTCATGAACATCTCAAAAAGGCTAAAAATGTCACTGTGTGAATGAATGAGAACTGGCTATTTAAACTATGAAAACATTAAGGTCTCTTGTCTAATATTTGATGCTAAATAAAATGCAAAATAAAGCATGCACAATTCTTTTTGACATTAAATTAATTTATGTTGACTCAAAGAATCTTGAAAAACATTTGATAAATGAAGCTAAATTGTAGCAGTAATCAGTCTACATGTGTCCAAGCTTTACACCATAAGATTTATAAGTAAGTTGGAGCCAGCAAAGCAGAAGATGCACATTGATTTGAGACAGATGACCTATAATGGGACCGGTTCTCAGTCTGCTTTGACTAAGTGTTCCCTGCCCTGAGCTTTGGGTGTCTGGTGTAGTTTGTGTCGTTCATGGTGCTGTTTCTTTATTGTTTGTGTAGATTACAGTTTTCAGGATGGGCTCAGAGGGACAGCAGGACATTGAGATGTCCATCCTCACAGCTCTGCTCAAAGGTTGGTGTGTGAAAGGGTTTTAAGAAGGAAACGCACAATAATATTATTGCTGTTGTGTTAGGTAACATCCTATTTTAGAGTTCAGGATCATTTCTCTAATAGGTCTGAGTACATCAAAGCAAATTATGCTTTTCTCCACTTAAACTGGGACATTTGGTGTAATGGGTGTCATGAAAGCCACATGTGGCTGGCAATACAGATAATTTCTTCAAGCATATGGAGTCGCGGTGATTTCACATGGTTTAATTGGTCAATGTAACAGCAACACATTCGTATTTCTAATATTTATTCCAAAAACATGTCTGTGTAGGGGTGGAACTGAGGGTGAGATGTTTTTTTCCTGGTTTCAGGTACAAATGCATCTGCGTCTGATCAGCTGAGCTTGGCTCTGGCCTGGAACAGAGTGGACATTGCTCGCAGTCAGATCTTTGTGTATGGACTCCACTGGCCTGTGAGTTCACAGATACAACAGCTATCAATCAGTCACTCTCTAAACTTTGTTTTTCTTTCTAGAGAAACTTTTTTCTTTGACATCAGCATTCTGTCATCCATTTGTCTGCTTCCTCAGCCCAGTTGTCTTTTACTTCTCTGTGTATGGATTATTGATTCCTCACTTGTGTTTGTTTTCTGTTTCAGCCTGTGCGAAATTCACCTTCTGACCGTCCAAAGAGCCCGGTAGCCCAGCGACCATCAGCAGGAGGGGCTAAAGGGAAACCCCGGGGGAAGAAGGGAAAAGGAGGAAAAAGCAAACCTGAACCTCCCGAAGAGACGGACCCTCGGAAACTGGAGCTGCTCAACTGGGTAGGAGACTGGACTAAAACTGATGTTATCATCTTGAATAGCCACCACCAGCATCCGCTCAGTGACTGATTGAGGCAAATCTGTGATCCAGAAGCAGATGGCAGGGGATGATTGTAATGATGGTGTTTTTGTGTGGGACAGGTGAACTCATTGGAACAGGCCATGATGGACGCTCTGGTGTTGGACAGGGTCGACTTTGTTAAACTTCTGATTGAGAACGGCGTCAACATCCACCACTTCCTCACCATCCCCCGTCTGGAGGAGCTGTACAACACGGTGAGAGGAGGACCTACTACATGACACCTCCCGTGTGCAGAGTCATAGTTGATTTACAATGAAAAAAGTGCTCTTTGCAAGAATGATATAATAAATAAAAATTAAAAATGACCTTGAATGAAATCAGCATAAAAATCCATCAGCAGCAGAAAGAAATAACCCATTTTAAACCCAGTACAAAGCATCAGACTCATTTTGTGATGGGGAATGAAACTGGGTAACCGATTTATGGTGTGATTATCCTGAATTAAGATGTTAGACGTAGCAGGGTGAGAGCTCTGATTATTTGGTGCTCACAGCAGGCTGGTAACACACACATAAACCTCAGGTTCACTCAATGGGGGCTGGAAGAGCATTGAACTGAGCTGCAGTGGAGCTTGAGCACACCCTGCTGGTAGTGCATGTTACATCACCTTTCAAATGGTTTTTCCCAGTCTGCCTGTTTGTTATTGATGCAGTAATGCAAAGCTTCAAATGGGGAATTCTCAGAAACCCACAGAAAGACAAAATAGAACAAGTTAAACTTACATAGAAAGACAAAAAGCTTGCCCATGTCCTGATCCTGTAATACACTATAAGTTATATATTTTTGTGTACTGTGCCGCTCACAAGTTTTGGGCCACTTTGAAATTTCCTTGTTTTTGAACCAAAGAACACAGAATGGGTCTGGTTGAAAATGAAACGATGATAAATGGTTACTGGAATCATTAATTATCAATCATTGGGGGGTTTTAGTAGAGTGGGGATGTGGAGCAACCATCACAGTTCTGCATTAAAGATAAAGTCTGTGCACCGAAGCAGAATAGACTGGTGAACAAGCAAGCACTGGTGCTACACAATCCAAATAAATGGTATGTCAGCACTGAACTGATGAACATGATGGAAGGGCTGGTTTGTTGAATATGAGAGTAACATTAAACTGCACTGTTTGAATCAGCAGAAAGTTTTGGTTTTATATGATGCATTGAAAAATCTTAATTCTCTCAGGGACACTGCTCATATACATCAGGCAGAAAATGCTCCACTTTCATGGTACTTCACCATTTGTTACTCTTCCCTTGTAATATAATACCTTCATGCTTGTTTGATCTCAATAAAATTTGGACATCTGTTAACAAAACAAAAGCTCTGCTCTAACCACTTTACTCTCGCTGACACGTTGCTCTGCAGCTTAATGTCCTTCTTCTGTTATATCACTGCTGCTGTCTCTAATCTAGCTCTGATCCACAGACATAAAAGCTCTTAAAACAATGGTTTAGCCACATTATTGTCAGATTACAAAACAGCTCTCTGCTGCTGTCTGCGTGCATCCCGCTCATCACGTCCTCTGGTCTCTAAGTGAATCTGTTAATTTGTATAAATTGTATTAAGCAGAGAAGCCACCGCTGTTTTTATTTGCATCACCTTGTTTTGTGGTTGGTTTCTGCAGAAACTGGGACCAGCCAACACTCTTCACTTTTTGGTCCGAGATGTCAAAAAGGTGAGTACTGTGCTCTGGATTCACCGAGTTCATGAAATATTTAAACTGCACTATATGCTTTGAGCTCAGGCTGCTTGTCCCCAGAAGGTACCAGGGCAGAACCGCAGCTGCACATCATTAGTGGAAAAATATGTTCATGGCCTTTAAAAACGAGGTATAAGTGTCCTGTTCACTGAAGGAAACCTGCTCTTCTACACTGCATCTGCAGAACGAAAACTAGCAAATCAAAGAAAATATGAGGAATGACTGAACAAAAGATGCATCATCCAATGACATGTGTTTCAGGGGAATCTTCCTCCAGATTACCAGATCACACTGATCGATATTGGACTGGTACTGGAGTTCCTGATGGGTGGAGCGTACCGCTGCAAGTACACAAGGAAGAGTTTCAGGACGCTGTATAACAACCTGTATGGCCTCAAAAGAGTGAGTAAAGTTGGTGGAGCTGCGATGGCACACTGAACAACCACTGCTCAGTCTGCTAGACATCATTTCACCCTCCTGATAGAAATGACCTTGCATCTGCTGTAGCATCAATATACTTATATTTACTCACATTTTCATCTTGTGTCTTACAGCCCAAAGCGCTGAAGCTTCTTGGCATGGAGGTATGTACATGTAGATCTGAAAACTAAAGGTGATCTGCTCTGAGAGGAAGACTTGCTGACCTGCTTGGTTTCTGCAGGATGATGAACCCCGTCCAAAGGGGAAAGGAAAGAAGAACAAGAAAAAGGAGGAGGAAGTAGACATTGATGTAGATGACCCTGAAGTCAGCAGGTTCCAATACCCCTTCCATGAACTGATGGTGTGGGCGGTGTTGATGAAGCGCCAAAAGATGGCATTGTTCCTGTGGCAGCGAGGGGAGGAGGCCATGGCAAAGGCTCTAGTAGCCTGCAAGCTCTACAAGGCCATGGCTCACGAGTCTTCCCAAAGCGAGCTGGTGGATGACATCTACCAGGACCTGGAGAACAACTCCAAGTGAGTCCCACACACAATCCTGGACATCATGTTCAGCTTCTGTTTATACTCTTAAGGCCCTTGTTATTTTTTAAACCTTCTCAGTTGTGTTTGTTAAAGCCACAAGCTGGTTTTCCAGCTTTAAAGTATCCACTGTGAGGCAGCCTAAGGAGGGTGTTGGCCTTTTTCTTTGCAGGGACTTTGGTCAGCTGGCCTATGAGCTGTTGGATCAATCCTACAAACACGATGAGCAGGTGGCCATGAAGCTCCTGACCTACGAGCTAAAAAACTGGAGCAACTCCACCTGCCTGAAACTGGCTGTAGCTGCCAAACACAGAGACTTCATTGCCCACACCTGCAGCCAGATGCTGCTGACCGACATGTGGATGGGCTGTCTGAGGATGGGCAAAAGCAACAGCCTCAAGGTACCAGCAGAATACAGCAGCAAGGTTTTCTCAGGACAAAGGTAGAATAAAGAAACTGGATAGACAGAAAAGGTTAAGAGTTTGTTTGCTTTTCAGAAATTCACAAGTTAAAATATAATTTTTAAATTAAATGGGCCCAAGAATAGAACCCTGAGGGATCCCAGCAATACTGGAGCGGAATCTATACGTTAACATAATTCTGTTAAGCTTGACCTTTGTCCCCTCCTCACCCTGTCTCCAGGTCATTTTAGGGATTATTTTCCCTCCTGCCATCCTGCTCCTGGATTTTCGTCTTGGGGATGAAGCTCCTCATCATTCGTCCAAAGGAAGCAATGATGGAAAAACTAAAGATGACAAGAAGTCAAACAAGGTATAAAACTCTCATGTCGTTAACATCGGCATAAAATTAGGCTGTTTGAGTAACTAAGACTTTGTTTTAGGATGCAGCATCTAATGTTGACGCTACTTCAAAGAAAGGAGATGAAGAAGAAAATGAGAGTGACAAGAAGCACGGGAAGAGGGTTCCTATCGGGAGGAAAATCTATGAGTTCTACAATGCCCCATTCACCAAGTTCTGGTTCAACACGGCAAGTGCACATTTCAATATTTAAAATAAGAAATATATAAAAGGGCATTTCAGATAATAAAAATAAGTATCTGGTAGATATAAAAAGACTGAACATTTATGAATATTTGCCCTGAAACTTCGTGTTTGACAGAACTGCAACAGACAATGTTATGTGCTTAAAAAATTGGCACATCAAGACTCAGAGGTCGAAGAGTCTGAAACGTTCCCAATTCTAGCTGTCCTTCATAAATCCAGAAGCTGAATTTTTACTTTTAGATTCTATGATCCTTGTGTTTTTTTGTCCATGCCAGATCTCATACCTGGTGTATCTGATGTTGTATAACTACATAATCCTGGTGAAGATGGAGCGGTGGCCGTCTTTGCAAGAGTGGATCGTCGTCTCTTACATCGTCACTCTGGGCCTGGAGAAATTCAGACAGGTGAACGTCAAACACACCTTGGCTGTGTGTTAACCCCCGCCTGCTTCTGTGACACTCACTCAGCAGCAGATTCAGATTTCAGTCCCTAACTACACAAGAACTGGCCCAGGTGGTATGGTTAAATGGATCCACATCAGGTTCTCTTCCAGTCTGTGAAGGTGTGCAAGAACAACATTATCTCTGCTGCTCCAAGTTGCAATTTATACTGGTATGCCAGTACTGTGTTATATAACACAGACACTGCTCTTGTCTGACAAGTCTATTTTTTACATTTTCAGACTGAGTGTGAGCTTGATATGAACTCTGGATTCTGCTATGAAGGTCATTAAAATTTTAAAGGCAAAGCAAAATTTGTGCCTGAAAAACCCCAGCCAGTAACAGTTAGTATGAGCTCAGTAGGTGTGAGGACAAAATGAAATCTGATCGGAGTGCAGGGTGAGATCTGAAAAGCTAATAACAGAAAAAGAAAGTTTTATTTTTGCCTAATTAGAATTTTGCACTTTACTGAAGAAACTACATGAAAAAATGTAACCAAATGCAACTTAAATTATCCTCTGAGTTGACAGGTTGAAAGGTGATCTGTGTCATATTAAAGGGTCTCTTCTTGAATTACACTTTTAACACAACATTTGATCCTTAATTGTTTTGTTCCATTAGAAATGCATTAGACTGAATTACATTAGGAATATTGATACTTTAGGAAACTTTTCAAATCATTACAGTTGGAGCGGGTTGTACAGTAACGTGTTTACATTCTCTGAAAAATGAACTTCTGACCTTTTCTTCTGACCTGGATGAAAACACTTGCTTGGTCAGATCCTGATGTCCGAGCCTGGGAAGCTGAAGCAGAAGATCAACGTGTGGTTGGAGGACTACTGGAACATCACAGACCTGGTGGCTATCTCGGTCTTCATCTTTGGGTTCCTGCTGCGGCTGGAGCCTGAGCCCTACATGGGATATGGCCGTGTCATCTATTGCGTCGACATCATCTTCTGGTACATCCGAGTTCTTGACATCTTCGGAGTAAACAAATACCTGGGGCCCTATGTCATGATGATCGGCAAAATGGTAGGACCCCTGGTGTGGGTTTTTTCTGATGTTTTCATTCAGGAAGCCGCACTTACAGTCAGGCCAACGCAATGTTACACAACCTTTTGTAAAGGCACCAGGAAATCACAGTCTTGCATTTAAAAGGACTGATGTACTGGTACCTCACAGTACACAACTACATGTACACTGTATTATCAGATCTATGTAGGGTACCAGCAGTGAAAGCACACAGGTTATTGTTTATATGTGATTATGTGGTATAATATTGATATTGTCACAGAGTCCACTTTAATTGGGTTAAATGTCTCGTGTTCCCACATGTCTCCAGATGATTGACATGTTGTACTTCGTGGTTATCATGCTGGTGGTGCTGATGAGTTTTGGTGTAGCTCGGCAGGCCATCCTCCACCCAGATGAGGAGCCGACGTGGCGTTTGGCCCGCAACATCTTCTACATGCCCTACTGGATGATCTACGGAGAGGTGTTTGCCGACTCCATAGACCGTAAGACTAGAATCCATAGTAAGACAGCTGTTAGTCCCCTGTCCTCATGTTGTCCTTACCCCGTCCTCCCTCCACACTGTAAACTATCAGTTAGTCCACACACCCTGCTGTCCTCTCCCTCCAAAAACAAGCTCAGATTTATATATTCACTTGAGTTTATTGATCTCTGTATTTACTTTTACTGTACTTATGCTTTTTATTAATGATTTGGATACTACAAACGAATTTTATTTTTTCCCCTGGAGTTGATTTGTTGTGTTCATTGTGACTGTGACTGTCATCCTCTCCTTTGTTAGACATTATCTCCTTCAGTGGTTCCAACATGAAGTCTTCTTCACTTTGTGAGGATTTTCAGCTGATTATTTTTCTTCCTTCTTTCCTTCCGCTGCTCCTGGACAGTTTACGCGATGGAAATCAACCGTAAGCATCTAAAAGCACTAACCCACTCAAACCAAACAGTCAATGTTAATGTGCCCATCTGTGCGTTTGAGATCATACAAGGCTAATCTCATAGTGTTGTGAAATCTCAGTTGTATTATCTACTAACCATCATTTGTTGAATTTATGCTTTTAAACTCATTCATTTTCTTTTAACGCCCTTCGGTTCAGTCTCATCGAACCAGAATAGGCTGAAACGAGTTTAGCAGCTGAAATAACTAACCTACCCTCCACAAAAAATGAGCATTGTGCCATTTTATAAGTGCTGTCTATGAAACAAGGAAGTTCTGAGTGTGGGTGTTACAGACCCTATTTAAAATTTCTTTGGTAACACTCATAAAAGCTCAGTTGCTCATAAATGCTGTTGCTTGATGTTGTCGTTTGCATTGTTATAGTTTACTCTTTATGTCAGATTTAATGAGTGCTGCAAGTCTATGTGTGTGTGTGTGTGTGTGTGTGTGTGTGTGTGTGTGTGTGTGTGTGTGTGTGTGTGTGTGTGTGTGTGTGTATTTGGGTTTCAGCTCCTTGTGGAGAAAACTTATATGATGAAGATGGGAAGAAGCTTCCTCCTTGCATCCCTGGAGCCTGGCTCACCCCCGCCATCATGGCTTGTTACCTGCTGGTAGCCAACATCCTTCTGGTCAACCTGCTCATTGCCGTCTTCAAGTCAGTACACCGAGCAGTCTTTGGAGACACGAGCTGTAACATATGTTCCATCGTGGCTTAAAAGTCACAACATAAAGAGGAAACAACATTTTAATTTTAAATCCGTTAGTAACCCGAGCTACTCATGACAGCCCAGAGAGCACAAACACAAAAACTGGCATCCCCCAAAGCCAGCCTCAGGCATGCCCTTATCCACACCATGTAAGGTGTAGACAACTGCCAATTAAGCTTTGACACTTGCACTGCAGACAAGGAAATTAGGGGTTGCAGACACTGACTCAGACAAAACCCACTTTAAAAACACTTGTCATATTTTTCAAGTTAAATGCAGTGAAGAAGAGTCGAGTTTAGTTTCAGTGTTGAAAAAGGGGAACTGGGGGAAACAGAAAAATATGAGGACAAAATACTGAGAATGATCCGTGTGTCCTAAAAACCATTTGGCTGCTGATTATGGCAGTGTTTACTTTGCCGTACTTACATACTTAGTACGTCGACAAAAGTCTGTTAAATGACGTGAGGTTCATTATCAAGTGGTGACTGCCCAAGTTCACAGCTGTTCATGTCAACAAGCATGTGTAATCCCGGCCTTATACTCACTTATTTGCTGGGAGCTGGAGGATGAACAGGCTGTTTGTGCCCTTATAGTTCAAACTCTTTGTTAACACTAGTGTCGCGACAGACTGTAGAGCATGCTGACATCCAAAAGGAGCCTCATGTTCACCCCGTTGATGACAAATTTTTTTATCACTCAGACCCAAGCAGACTCTTGTACACTTCCAGTTTAACAAAGCTTTTAAATGAAGTTTGACCTCTGCTCTTTCAAAGTTTAACCTTCTCTGCTCTGGTACAAAGGGCTGTGTGGTCAATAGAAACAAAGTATCCATCTGGCAGCAGGAACATAAGTTGATGTTATTGGTGCTATACTGTGTCTATATCAAGACCTTGAGAGGAAATCATTTTGTTGGAAAATTTTCTATCCAAGGAGACATCTCAGGACAAAATGCTTAGATCTGCAGTGTGTCCCCTCAGTTGCTCTACAGAGGTACAGCAGAGATGTACTGAAAACAATAGCCAGGGCTGGGAATGTCACTTCCTGTGTAGAAAAGTCACCATAATCTATTAACTGGTGGGAAGGAAAAATACCTAGAAACCATTTTCTAGTTAGCTCACGGTTCCAGTTGATAACTTCACCTTGAACTTTGAAAACCTGATTATATAATGATAAACTGATAATGAAGAGATTTTCTCCACTTCCTCCACAGCAACACCTTTTTTGAGGTGAAGTCCATCTCTAACCAGGTGTGGAAGTTCCAGCGATATCAGCTGATCATGACCTTCCATGACCGCCCCATCTTGCCCCCGCCGCTAATCGTCTTCCCCCACATCTACATCGTACTGAAGAGGCTGTGCTGCCACTGCAGACGGAGAGCAGAGGGTGGAGAGTACGACGACCGTGAAAGACGACTGCGTAAGACAGAGACCGCCATAATCAGAACCTGAACTTAAAGTCTGCATCCTGTTCAGTTTTTTTCGATATCTGATATCTAAATATGTAATATGTTTAAGCACATCACTAACAGAAGCTAAAGTAGGTTAAAGGCTCAGTATGAATACAGCATAATCCTGGTATTTCTCGAGCTATCAGAACCACCCCTACCAGTCTGAGGCACACATTGCAGTCACATGTGTTTGTGTGCCGAGTTTAAAATGCTGTGTTCCCTCAGAGCTGGTGTTGAATGCAGATGAGCTGAAGAGTCTGCATGAGTTTGAGGAACAGTGTGTGGAGGAATACTTCAGAGAGAAGGACGATGAGAAGCAGTCGTCTAACAACGAGCGAATAAGAGTCACATCTGAAAGGTTCGTGTTCATATGAGCGTGCAATCTGTGGAGGACCAAAACTGCCAGAATCAAAAATACATACGTTAAGAACTGAATAAAGCATACTTAAAATGCTGTTAAATGTGAAAAAAAAAAAACCCCAAAACAATTATAGCAATTTATTCATTTATAAAATGTAATGATTTACCCAACAACTGAAACTTAAGTGAGACAGCATAACTTACAACTTGCTCTGCAATTGGAAATGTTGCCATCGCAGCCCTGAGTACTCATGTCATGTGTTCAGGGTGGAGAACATGTTCATGCGTCTGGAGGAGGTAAATGAAAGGGAACACTCGATGAAGGCATCCCTGCAGACGGTCGACCTCCGCCTGGCTCAGCTGGAGGAGTTCTCTAACCGAATGATGAATGCTCTGGAGAAGCTGGCGGGCGTCGACCGAGCTGAGCTCGTCCGCACGCACTCTAGAGGATCGTCCGTGTGTGAGCCGGGCACTCTGCTGCGCCAAGGCAGCATCAACAGCGCTGACGGGTACAGTCTGTACAGATACCAGCTGGAGCACGACGACAGGACGTCGGTTTTCGGAGACATGGAGGGAAATGACAAGAGGGTCCAGCAGAGTCCAGAGAGGCAAGCTGGGAACAGCGAGGGAAGAACCAAAACAGGTAGGACCAGAGATGAGTCTTTATTGGACGCATTATATCAGAAGAATGAAGGTAAACGGTTATCCTCTGTTTGAACTTCTCTTTTTAGGTGAATTGAAAGAGTTCTGCTCAGCTCTGGAGGTACAAGGACTTAAGGACACTCAGTCTCTTTCAAACGTGGACATCCTGATCTCTCCCTGTGACCCAGACATCAAATCCCCCAAGACCTGCTCCATTTCACCTCAACGTGACTCGGCTGACACTAACAAAGATAAACCCATAGAGAAGGGCCGACTGGAGGCGGCTGTGTCCTTCCCTCTGGAGAGGTCAAAGGTCACACAGTATTTATCCTCTCCAACCCTCAGCAGCTCTCCATCCTCCAACAAGAAGTATGTCAGCAACATCATCTATAGCCCCGGCCAGCAGGACCAGAATTGGGCCACTGAGTTGACCAGCAAGGAATCCAAAGAGGAACTAGATGAGACCAAGCTGCAAAGCCATGAACAGGAGGGTCAGAATAATAATGCAGAGGAGGAGGAGGAGCTGCTGGTAGGGGAGGACCAGATGTATCCAACCCTGCGCTCCAAGAGTCTCAATGCCAACCCAAGAAAGATGAGGAAGAAGAAGGAGGATGAAGAAACACCACGTACAGCCAGCAGTGTCAAAGATCTGGTTTCAGCGTTCAGTGGGGGGCCATGAGGACACGGGGAAGGACCAGGTCCAAAAACTCTTCAGACAACCGTTTATCCTGAAGGACTGAACCCTGCTCTGAACTCACAGGAGATGAATAAAGCAAACATAATGCTTCAGTATTCCTGAATCAATAATAATTCTGGAATAACTGCTAAACCTGAAGCTGGAGCCCACCCCCGCCCCCTCCTGCCCAACACAAAGCTCCTGCATTTTGTTCGTTACATTCCAGAAGAAAAAGTAAATGTAACCAGTTACAACAAACATAGTATCTTTAATCTAACTGATCGTTTTCTCTGTCACGATCTTGACAAACAGCAGCACAAGAAAAGAAAACTGAAGAGATCGCATGCTCATTGGCTACGGGCTTGTGACTGACATGTCGTTAGTCAATGAACATTCCTTGTATAATACAAGAGTTTTAAAAATAAAAAGTAGTATTGATCATATTTTATAAACTACAACAGTTTCCTTGAAATAAATTCAGTTTTATTCACATAGTACAAGTTCACAACAACATATATCACGTAGGCAACTCATACTTTAAGGGAAACACGTTACAGTCTTACCTCAATGAGAAGCTCAATGATCAGACGATCATCAAGTGCTATCCATGTGCTTTTCTTTGTGTCTGCATTAAAAACATATTTGCAGCAAGTCTTTAAACTCAGCAGCACAGCGAAATCTTCTACTTTGTTAGTTTATAGCAACTGTGCAGGACTGAAGCCACAACACAACGAAACCTGACTGATTTTTTGTTTCATACAGAAGCCACGTGTCTTGCTATGCACTAAAGTGCTTCATTAAATCTGCAGTAAAATAAATAACAAACTGTCTAGAATAATAAGATTAATTAACATAAAATCTTGCTGTAGACCTGAAATTTTCACTTTTTATCGTTTGCCTTCATTATCATAAGAATCTTACCTGTTTTGTAACATTGTTTAATTTAATCCCTAAACACCTCTCACTGAGTAATGAACAATTTAAGAAAATGTTTTAGTTTGAACTTTGTGTCAAAGCATTTCTTCTATCCCAGTACTGCTCTGGACTGGAGACTGCTTCATGTTTCATGATCACCACAGGCACTGCTGAAAGAGTGGAATGAGCAGCTTTATATGGCAATTTTATCAACCTTACAAATGCTGAACATTCTAAACCTTTTCCTGTTGTCACCCGCATGACATATACATTATGTCCTGTGGGTGGCACAGTGGTGCAGTGGTTAGCCCTGTCACCTCACAGGAAGAAGAGTTCTGGTTTGAACATCAGATCTGAGTTTTCTCTGTGCCTGCACGGATTTCCTCCAGCATATTATACATATATGCATTTCAATAAGGCGAGATCACTTGTAAGAATTTGATTCATTGAGAAGGAGAAATTAATGTATCTGGTGATTCGACTCCTATGACCCATCATGGCATGAAGGAATCGCAGCAGTGATAGGATTTAGGACATGACCCCCTGAGTCTAGATGCTGGCGGGGGTGAAGATGAAGACTGAGGTCTGACTGATTGAGGCGATTGTCTGGTGGAGATGGGAAGGAGGGTGGGTTGCACGAGTGTAAAAAGGAGAATGTGATAATAAAGGACCTATTCACACAGCGTTACACATTGGGTGTTTGTTTTTAAATTTCAATCGCTTTCTGCAGGAGCTTTCAAGCTGCCCTCCTTCAGCTTCACACCACACGCAGTTCTCTCTTCAGGTCCCGGCGACATACTCAAGTGGTGAGACATGATCAGATGATTGGGGTCAGGTTTGTGAGCCAGCCTCACCTGACATCACACCCTAAACGCACAGCTCCACCCCTCCCCTGCAGATGGAGAGCACAGATTTAAACTACGTGAATTGGAGGCAGAGTGGCTCAAAGAAGGTGGGCAAGAAGAACATGATTTGACTAGATTAATGATGACAGTACTGAGGCTGACAGCGTGAGAAAGAGGTAGTGATGTAAAGAACAGAAAAAATAGGCTAACACCCAGGAAAGTAGTCAGATGATTGATTACAGATCTTCCTTACTGAACTTACAGAAATGCTTTATATTAGGTTAACTGGTGATTCCATATTGGCTGACGGGTATAGAAAGCATATTGAATATAGCACTATATGAATATGTTGTTATGCTTGGTCAGACGTGTAGTCTAATGCATTGAGTGGTCAGTAAACCTACAAAAGTGATACATAAATGCTTGTCCATTTAATAGTCATATGACCTTTTCTTAAAGACGCAGCAGACTTCCATGTTTTATAGCATATTGTGTGCTACATAATGTTTCTTGTCCAACGTTCTGTGTAAATACCATGCACTTTACAGCACATCCAAACAAAGTGTCTGATTCGAGCTACACTTATCCAGGGTTACACTGAGACCTGTCACAGTCTGCCAGCGCAGACTGTGTGGAGTGGAGAATAGAGGACAAAGTTAATTTTCACTGAAATTGTGGCTGATAAAAAGGTACAAAACAAACAGCTAGTCAAAATCAATATGACACTAAAAAACCTAAACTGGGGAAACGCTTTTCACAGATAAAAATCATAAAGTGCTTTACAACACAAGAAATGGAAATATAAAACAATGTAACAGTAACTAAAACAGCAATGTAAAACAAAAACAAGATATTAATCAAATGCTTTTCTAAATAAAAATGTCTTCAGCTATTTTTTTTTTTTAAAGAATCAATGGAGTCCGTGCAGCGTAGAGATGGTGGAAGAGAATTCCACAACGGTGATGCCACTACATGAAAGGCCCGCTCACCACGAGTTTTAAAACGAGTGCGTGGTACCACCAGCAGTCTCTGACCTTAAAGCTCGAGAAGATGAATGCGGTTTCAGCAGGTCAGATAAATATTTGGGAGCTTGACCATGTAGGGCCCTAAAGGTTAGAACTAAAATTTTAAAATGAACCCTAAAACTTACAGGCAGCCAGTGAGGGGAGGCTAAAACTGGAGTAGTATGAGATCTTCTCTTGGTGCCGGTTAAGAGACGTGCTTCAGCACTCTGCACAGTCTGAAGACGATTTAAGGCTGATTTGTGCAAACAAGTAAAAAGACCGTTACAGTAATCTAAACGGGAAGAAATAAAAACATGTATAATCATCTCAAGTTCAGGCTTTGACACCGTTAGTCTGAGTTTTGAAATATTCCTTAAATGATAAAAACAGTTTCGGACCAGCTGCTGAATGCTGCTCGAGTGACATCGAGCTGTCAAATATGACACCGAGGCTTGATTTTACATAAGGGTCTAAGAAGCTGAAAGTAAACATGAAAAACCTAAACATGGAACCTGGCGAGAATACTTAAAAACCTGGAAGTGTGAAACCTCGGAAACATGGCATGAACATAACAGACGTCCTGAGAAAGAGTGAATGAAAACTCACAGACTATAAACAGACAGGAGGTGATCAGGGGAAGTGGAAACACATGGGCAAACAGCTGATACAAATGAACATGACACCACAGGGGAAGCAAAACTAAACACACTTAACATGGAACCCAAGAACTTCAAAATAAAACAAGAAACATGGAGCAACGTAAACTGGGACGCTCAAGCTTGACACGAGAGACAGCGAGGCAGAGGGAAACTTAACCCTGGCTCACAGACCCAGCACCCTGACAAGACCACTGTATTAAAAGAGAAATGAAATTAAAAAGCAGTGAAGGTTGAATGGTTGTCTTTCTTGAATGCATTAATTAACTGCTTATACTAGGGCAAATGTGATACTGGTTTGTTTTACCATAATTGTATAACAAAATAATAAAATAATTATTGAAAAATAAATAGAAGAATCAAAGGATGGCAAATAAACGTGCTAAGATGGATTTTAACTTCTAAAAAAACAGCAATTTTAATGAAAGAAATTAAATATTTTCATTTTATATATTCTGCAAGTTAACTTGGACTCTCCTAAAATAATACAAATACGTATTCGCTTGTCTGATGACATTCACTATATGATCTGTTTTTAAACAAAAATAAAGTAACATTTTACAAGGATTCATATTTCTTATGTAAATCTTTTTTCTTAAGTTGCAAATATGTAACTTGGGATTTTGAAATGAATTTCTATCATAAACGAAAGTTTTTAGTTATGTGTGAATGAGCTTACATAACATTACAAAATCTAAAATTCCAGCACAAATTAAAACTGTGTTACTTCCTGGATCCAGAAATCCACCTTTGAACTCTGATTCAGTCAAACTTGTTTCTAATCACAGGAAAGACTTTCAAACTTGAGGAGCACAAGAGTGGATCAGAGTGTTGGAGGAGATTTTGCAGATGACACATTGCCAGTAGGACGGTCCAAATGCACTGCAACTCTTTTGGAGACAGATGAGGAGATTTTCTGTTGTTGAGCAGATGAAAAAATGGTCATTAGAGCATTCCAAACTCCAGGACCGAACATTTGATCCAAACACGCGATCCTCATTGTTTTTGCTCCCTCTGTAAGCTACTGATATATCAACATTTTCTCTCCACTCAAACTCCCAGTAACAGTCAGAACATTTTTGCACAGCAGCTGAGGATTGACACAAAATCTGTCTAGATTAACTGGATATGACTGAGTTTTGTTCATACATGTCACAAACTTGCTTTTACCAGATGGCTTACGTTTCTTTGTGCTGTGTTTACATCAGTTCCAGTTCACGGGCATCTGATGAATAATAAATCCCACAATACAGCTTAAGTACACAGTCTGTTGTAAGTGCTGTATATTTACAGTGCACTATTAATATTTACAATCAACAGTGCACTGTAAATTTAGCTGTGTAGTTTTCTAAACCAGGAATTACTTTCATTATTATTATCATTGTTGTCTAAGAAAATGTTTCACTATCATATCACTATGATATCTGTAAATATCACAATATTTATTAAGATTGCAAAATTGTTGCAGTGACATATAATTTGCTTCTGTTTGGAACAGGCTTTGTTCTAAACTGATTTTATATTTTTTCCCTCAGAACAGGGGAACAGTAGCTATTATAACTTTGTTGTATTAATGTCAGTTGCAAGACATTATAAAAATAAATATTATATTTACAAGATGAAACTTGAATCCCAACCTAAGCATTTCTCTGATGTCTCAGTCCATCAGAAAGCAGATTCACGCTTGAATCATCCAGGTTGTCCTGAAGATTTCTCAAACTTCAGGACTGGGAGTTGAGAACTACAGACAGAGCTTCACAGTGTCCTGCATTGGGTTTGGTATCTCACTGGTCCTGCAGGAACACAGCTAATCTTGCAGCAGTGGGTAGCTATAAGTAGCTAGTGGGTCCTTAGAACCATTGTATTATGCCATGATGTTCAGCAAGTTGTATGTATTTCTTTGAAATGTGTCTTAGGGTTTTCTTTTAAAACTACTCTTCCTCACAATCATATAGTATTTGCACATGTACCAGAATAAATATCTTATTTTAATATTGCATTGTTAATCACAGGTTAGTCACCAGGGGCACTTCCAGAATCTTTTCATAGGGGTGGCTGTATGGGGGCCACTAAAAATATTGGGGTGGCACACCAAAAGCAGAATTTAGAAGGTTTTTTATGCTGTTTTCAGAAATCGGAAATCGTGATGGACACAATACGAGTGACAAAAATTGTATGTGCACGAATAACTAAGTTAATTTTTAAACTCATTGTAAGGTGTCTTCCTCTCTCTTGTGCTCACGTTTATTAAAATTACCAACATAGGACAGTCTTGCCACCTTTACTTTAGCCTGAACCATCAGGAAATGGATGTGTTTCAGTCAGTGTCTTGGGCAGTTCTCCTCCCTTTCTCGTTGTCAGTTGTTGTTGGGATGATGGCTGCTGCAAGTTGTGTTGCTATCCAGAGATGAGCAGAGGGAAGGAGAGGTTTGTCAGCAGAACATCCACTGATGTAGACTGAAAGTCCAGAGGAAGTCCACACTCATCTAGACCATCAAAGATGAATGCAGCATGGAAGCCTTCAAAGCTGCACATTCCTGTTTCTTTGGCTTCAGTAAAAAAGGGATGAACAACTTTAAGCAAGCTAAAGCTTTTCTCTGTTATCAAATTTAGCTCTTTGAAAATGCATAGAAATGTGAACTGGAAGTCCTGATTGGCTCTGTCTTTGGTCCAGTCCAGGGTGAACAACTAGCTTATGATTTTTTTTCCATGTTTGATTATTGTTTCAGGTGTATTTAGTGTCCTGGATGCTGTTTCATTCAGTCTTACCGTGTCTTCATCTTTGTCCTGTCCATCCCCGTGACTTCAGTTTACACAAACACAGGTTTTGGAATAAAGAAGTAATAAATAGATGAATGAATTAGTGAATAAATTCTAGATAAAATTATTTAACAGAAACATTCATTAAGGTTTTTTGTACATTTTATATTGTATAGTATACACAGTATAGTATAATAGAATACAGCGATATACTTGACATCACCATGTTTTTTTTTTTGTTTTTGTTTTTTTTTTTTGTTTTTTAAACCTGTCCCGTTTGGTTCTTTTGCCATCAGAATTATTGTCTAAAGGCGAAGAAAGATGCCCAACGGATTTACTTTACCAAATGGACCATCCCAGCCTTGCCGTAATGGTCCATTTGATTTACCTTTTATTGTTTTTTTTATTTTTTTTTATTTTTTTTACTTGCTAGATACGGGACAGGGGAAAAGAAAAGGGAGAAAGAAAGAGGGGGGAAAAAACAAAACAAAACAAAAAAAAACAGCGGAGAAGAGGGACGGGGATAAAGGGCAAAAAACAAAAACCAACAAAATAAGCAGACAAAAAATACATATATCGATCACCTGGATCACCTGTTGAGAAAGAAAAAAGAAAACAAGCAGAAGAAAACGAGAGTAATAGAATAAACAACATCACAATGATATATGGGAATATAACACTAAATACTTAATATTAAACATTATTGTGCAGCACGTAAGATCGACAGCGCACAGTGTGCTTTGAGGTAGGAGCCAAAAAGGGTGTAGTTTGTGTGTGTGATCACCTGTGTGTACACCTGTGAGCATGAACGCGCTTGTATTTAAAAGGTTCCTTAATGTAATGATCTGCTAGAGGGTGTGGGGGGCCACAGTCCCATCCTCCAGGGCATGAAGCAGGTATGGAGGAGATCAAAACTCCAGACATCCAGAGGCCCCCAGAACACAAGAGACCAAGGAAGACCAACAGAGGGGCAGCCGCGCCACTGTCCCAGAAAGAGCTGAGGAGAGTCCCAGATGAGGGGTCACTCAGCAGCCGCGGAGCAGAAGCCAGGGGGGGTTGCAGTGACGTGCCCGTGAGCTCCGCCGGCAGCCAGCTGTGCCTGAGTGACCGAGCCCCAGGCCGAGAGGCCGAGGGCACCCCACCCCCGAAGTGGCCCGAGCGAGCCCCAGGTTCCAGGCCCGGATAAGCAGCCACCAAGGAGTGAGCCGGTGTGTACCCGGACGCCCACCCCCGGACACAAAGAACCACCAACGCATCGATGTCTGAGGGCGTCTGCCACCGGCAGGGGAAGTGGTGGGGGGAGATAGGCCTCCAAACCTTGGAGAGCCTGAGATGTCCCCACCATGTTTAACCAAACAGTACGAGAGTACTGTTAGGATGCCTGGGTCGTTGACCCAGAGTTTTGAGTTTATTATGTTATTTATCATTTCTAGTCTTTGGTTTCTTTGTTGGAGTTCTGTCTTATGGTTTATGTCTCTGTGTAATCCTTAGTTGCTGTCTGCTATATCCCCGTGTCCAGTCAGTGTCTGTGTCTGCCCTGGTACCACGTCTCTGTTCCCTCTGTTGCAGTGCCTGCCTGTGAGTCTGTGTCTTTAAGTTCAGTCTGTGTTATGTTCCCTGTTTTACTTTGGAGGTGCGTGTCTTATGTTAATGTGTCTGGTTTTGCTTCTCCTGTTTCGTTAGGCCTGATTTGCCCCAGCTGTGTTTCCCTCCTGTTGCCCATTCCCTGATTGCTCCCTCTATGTATTTAAGCCCTGTGTTTCAGTTTGTCATTGTCGCGATCTACCCTTATCTAGCTGTGTGTTCTGTCTGCGTAAGTGTATTTTGTATTCCTTGTTTTGTTACCCTTTTGAGTTCAGCATTAAAGCTGTGTTTTGAGTTACTTTCTGTCTCCGGAGTCTGCACTTTGGGTCCTTTTCCTGTCTGCACACAGCCGTCACATAACAAGTACAGAATATTACAATTGCTTCCCTTTGTTATGCCTTTATGTTTTAATAAAGATGGTAGTTTTATTCACTTTTATTTGCCGGGTTTTCATTTAATGCCATATATATTTCTTCTTTTCTTCTTCGCTCTGCACATATACTGGCACTAAATGTCAGACAATGCCCTTCACATAGACATGAGAGTCCAACGCTTGTTGAAGTCAGTTCATACTTTATTTACACAGAAAGAAACTGTGGTCAAACACCTGTGATTACACACACTATAAATATTACACAGATCATCAAATACAGACCTTGCTCACTGCCTAATTAAGTCAAACCATTGGTAGTACGTTGCTAATGTGGAGTAATTGTCCATAAATATGTCTTATTGTCTTTCATGCACACACATTCATCACATCCAAATGGTCATTTCTGAACCTGTTCTCTGTCCCCTAAAAGAAAGGAAACACATAGTTTGACTGTGGACCAAACCTGAACGAGCTTCATTAATTATTAATACATTTTTAATGAATCAGACCTAATTTCATAACGTGAGACACAGAAACAAACACCAAACGTTATAAATGTAATTTGAATCGGGATAAATATTCAGATTTCATGTTTTCAAAGGTTCAAAAAGGTTGCTAATGAATAAAAAACACTGAATTATAAAAAACTGAAATTATAATCTGAACTAGCACAATTATTATAAATAGATAAATAATTTTACACCATTAAAACTGAAATACAGATTTAAAGTTTTTTTAAATTAATTTATTTTTGTGAAAACAAATTGCAGAATTATTTATTATATTTTAAATATAATTAAATTTTTTAACTGATCTGGTTACTTTACTCAGTCAGATCTGGTCCCTGTTTTTGTTGAATATATTTAAACTCGCATGTCTTTCTTCTAGACTCTCGGTCAGTCCAATCAAAATGAATGAAAATATGAAAAATGTAAACGTTTATGTATATTTCGTTTGTATACTGTATGTAGTATGATATGATGACAGTTTACATTTTCAAACTGAAAGATTTCAGGTTGCGTTAATGGTCTGAAAAAATTCTTCTGCTTTAAAAAAAAAACCAACAACAAAAAAAACGTGAAAGTATGAAAGTTTCAAAATTTTCGATAAAAAAAACAACACATCACAAAATGTTTTTTTAATATTAAGTTTAAAGCTTAAAAACAATATCATCTGAAATATCTTTACACAAAACTTAAAGCAGTCCAGCAGGCTCTGCAAGTTTCTGATGAGTCTCTTGTTTTCTTGTGAATAAATCCTCCAATCACACGCCGTCTTATTTTCATGTGACCTGCCTGCAGCAGATCCACTCAGACAAAGCTTTCCCTCATTTACTGCTGGATAAGCACCCTGAGCTTCATTTATCTTGGCCCTTCATATGTTGGTGGTGGAGTGTGTGGTGGAGAAGTTTTCCATGCGAAAACGAACCACATTTTCTGTGGGCGGCGGTGGGTACAGGAAGTAGCAGGTAAAGACCTTGCGACAGGCTTTGCGGAAGTTCTCAGACAGGAAGGCGTACAGGATGGGGTTAACACAGGAGTTTCCATAGGACAGGCAGTGGGACACCAGGCGGAAGACATAGGTCGCCTGGGTCAGGGGGAAAGTGCCGAACTCCGCCCACATGACGATGATGTGGTGGGGCATCCAGCAGATAGTGAAGACAGTGACGACCAGGAGGACCGTCTGAGCCGTCTGCAGGGAGAGATAACATCTGTGTGAATCTACAGGATGTAGTCGTACAGTATATCAGCACGCCCCTTTATACTCCAGCAGTAATCTCCTAAACTTATAAATACTTCACCAGTGCTCCACCATCACCATCACTCACCTAGTGACTTCTCCAACACTCCACATAGTCCACAAACACTCCCTAATCACTTTACAAATACTCTCAGAGCTCCCCACACATACTAAACCAAAACTCCATAAACAATGTGAATTCACTTTCCAAACACTTAGAAATATGCCCGACAAATATTGACCAAACACTCCTCAAAGATTCCTCAAATCTCCATCAATATTCCTCAGTATTATTCTCTAAAGTCCACCACCGCCACCACTCAAAGTAATCCTGTTATCCTTTCCTTATTTTCTGTATATACTTTTTCAGTGGCGGATGTTCATATTAAACATGGAAAAATATTTGAATGATGAGGCCAAAATATGTACAACTAATCTCTGCGAGCCAAGAGGTAAATGGACTTATATAGCATTGTTCTACTCTGAGCCAATAACAAGCCACTTCACCCATTTACACAAATATTCAGACAGCACTTTCTTATTATCACACACTCCAATGGATGCATCAGCGGTAATTTGGAATTTGGCATTTTTCCCATTGATGCTTCAACTTGAGGACTGGAGGAGTCAGGCATCGTCAACCCGCCACTTCCAGCTCAGGCTTCAGACTGCTCTGCACACTCACTTTCAGACAGGTTTTTCTTCTATTGGATCTGCATGATGTCCTAGAGGGAGAATATTGTTAAAATGCCATCTCGGGCACATGCCTCTGACTGTGACCACCGCAGGCTGACTCACCTGTGGTTCAAAACCCTTTGTGAGGTGCAGCCAATCAGAGGAATTTTGACTTAAAGTGAATGATAAACTGGAACAGCAGGGCAGCATAATTGCAGGATAAAATAACAAAAGCAAATCTATCAGAGTCCATGAATAAATGAATGAATGTGCTAGAAATTAGAATAATTGGTCCCCTTTTAAATGCTCATTAACTACAGTATGTTACCATTATATCTGTGAATCACTAGAATCACATTATTTTCCATATTTTTGTCTTTATTTTAATTCAGAGCTTTTGAGTGATCTCTCTTAGTTTATTCTTTTCAATTCTCAGAAATCTTACTTTTGGTGCGATTATTGCAAAGCAAACAATAACCACTCCAACTGCCCCTCCCTGAGCCTGTTTTTTCCTGTTAAAATTCAATTCAATTCAGTTTTATTTACACAGCACCAAATCACAACAACAGTCGCCTCAAGGTGCTTTATATTGTAAGGCAGACCCTACAATAATACATACAGAGAAAAACCCCAACAATCATATGACCCCCTATGAGCAAGCACTTTGGCGACAGTGGGAAGGAAAAACTCCCTTTTAACAGGAAGAAACCTCCGGCAGAACCAGACTCAGGGAGGGGCGGGGCCATCTGCTGCAACTGGTTGGGGTGAGAGAAGGAAGACAGGATAAAGACATGCTGTGGAAGGGAGTTTTTCCTTCCCACTGTCACCAAGAACTTGTCTGATTGTTGGGGGTTTCTCTGCATTATCGTAGGATCTCTACGTTACAATATAAAACAGAAATTTAGGCTCCATATGACCATAACCAGCGAAAAAGTAACCCAAGATAGATCAAATATCCCTCTGCATCATCATGAGTGCATTACACTCAAACTCACCTGTCACCACTCATCTTGCTGGCTCCCCAGCTTATATTCCAGTGGTCCACGATCACTCTTTGTCAGACTGTTTTTGTGTGTTTGTCACAGTTATCTGCCTAGAGTTTTTTCGGGACGTTTTTAGACCGCTAACTCAGCGTCAGCCCTTTTCTTATCATCCCAGTCTGTTTTGGGACTTTGAGTTTCCTCAGCTGTGATAGTTTATTTAAAATATCTTTTTGAAACATACCAAAGACCTAAATATTGTTTCATGAACTATTTCTTAATCTGTACTTTACCCGTAAGATGGTAATGGCTATTTATTTTACCTTTCATGTTTTATGTTATCTCTTGTTACTGTAGTCACTTGGAAACTAATGGAGATCAGAGTTTTGTCCTTTTTTGAGAACCAAGATTCAAACCGCGTGATGTTTCCAAGGGTCACAGGGTTAAGTGTGAATTAACCGTGTAAGGCCCACATTACAAAACCGTAAGCTATCGCAAGTCTTGGCAATCACTGGACAGTAAATGCATCTTCTAGCGACCACAAAAACCTAAAAAAAGTTTGTTTCTTTGTTTTTTTAAAATAAAAATCTCCAAACTTGGGGCTAGGAGATGATAACTATTAATTATTAACCGTCAGAAGGCAGGTCTGGACTTCAAAGACTCGGCCGATAATGCAGAAACCGATCCTGCTCCACTTCACCTGCACTCGGTAAACACATCAGTTAACAGAGTGTCACTGTTTTATTGCTGAAATACTTCACAGCAGAAACTGAACATAGGCCTGATTATAAATGGAGGTTTAACAAGCTGTTCTCAAAGAATATCTGCATTTTTTGTAAATCTTTGGCAATGAAGAACTGACTTTAAAAAAATGAAAGTAATAACAGAAAAAGTAATAATTCATCCCCAGACACTTCATCCTGAAATATATATGAGTTCAGTGTTTGTCTTAACAGCTTCAAACCAATTTTTTGTTGTCATATTTTTACCGTGACTCATCTCCAAAGTCAGCACATCACATTTCCACCCACAACCCTGGAACCGCACATTTATCCATACTCAGTTCATGTCAATATTTAATCTAATTAAAAAGCCTCTTCTCCCACACAGGCAGCTGCGATTTCACACTTCAACTCAGCAACAAAAGCTTCTCAGCTCTCATTTATTAAGCTTTGGCTCTCCCAGAAGTCCTCACTGCTTTGTCCCAGTTATGTCTGATTTTTTTTAAAATGTGTTCACACTCACTTAGTATCCTGTCTGCAAAGATTCTTTCATTATGCGCTCATTAAAATGTTCACTTGACTTGATTTCTACAAGTGTCCTGACTGTTCACAGTTGCCATGCTCTTTTCCATAAAAGGGTTGTTTTGTTCTTGTTTGCTCTCACAAAGTCTAATCCTGTTACAGACAGCACTTCATTTATCCTCCAAACTAAAGCACAACACTAAAGTTTACATGGCTACACTTTCAGAAAATGTTGCGAATTTCAAGCTGCAAAAAAACAAACATTCCCTAAAGTGTCATCTTCTTTCCAGAAAAACTCCCACATGTCCTAAAATATTCTCATGTTGTAATCTCTGTCTGAGAGAGCCAAAAATATTTGTTATGCTTGTTTTTAACGTCTGTCATATTGTATATATACTATTACATTTGAAGATGATCATAACAAACATGGCCAAAGTACTCCCTGAGAGCCAGAAGCTCAGGCTTCAGACTGCTTTGTTTCCACTCCTACCTGCTATCAATGAGGGCGGATATCTCTAATATGATCATCTCAGGCACACAGCTGTTCCTTTTTTTGTTTGAAAGAAGCACCAGTTAAAGGGAGCTAAAGCATCTTTTTTCAGACAGAAGATGACCTGAAAGCCTGAATTAAGGCCCAGTGTAACATTACAAGGATTACTTTGAACTGTAAATCAAGCAAAGCTGATCTAGCCAAGACTAAAACTGTGGAGGAGCCTTTGCGACTTTTGTAGGTTTAAGAAAAGTCTGATGCAAAAGCAGGTGAGTGTGTTAGCTGATGGACACTGATAAAATACGCAGGGCTTCATAATCCAAACAGAGCGGCCGACAGGTGATAGATGACAGTCTGTCCACTTCAGACGTACAAACAGACTCTGAGCGCTGAAAGCAATCCAGCTACGCTCACTTTTACAATTTCCACAACTGAGTCTCACAAAAATAAAATTTCTCTCAGGTGAAGGACGGTGCTGGGCATCATCATGAGCTTTGTATCAGCAGGTTTCAGTTGTAGCCTAAATGTATTAGGCAGGTTCAATATGTCTTAATTTCTCTGGATGATATTAGTCTGTTTTGTTTTATCCATACGGGCAGTTCAAAAATGGCCTCTGCTCATGTCCAAGGATCCATCTGCCTAAGTTCTCTGAGCCAATTGGCTCAAAGTTCCTGTCCTTTAAATATGCTGTGATCTGTCACTGCCTTTCAGCTCATTCACAGATCGTAAATCCACCTCAATCTCCACCTCAGTCAGCTTGTCTCGACAAAAGTGCCCATTGCTTCGTCCGGGATTGTGCTCCATGATGTTGCTTCTCATCAGAATTCAATCAGAAACATTTACATTTTACACTGAATTTTGTTATCTCTCTGCTGAATCCTGGGCCTCGGTGCAGCTGCCATACTGTTAGAGGGCAGCCGCCTCTCCTAATGCATGCTTTTATAGCGCGAGGATGAAGATCGTACTGAGGCTGCTGACAGTAAGAGATTCGTGACAGATTCATATGATGCCTTCAAATATCAACTAATTTTATATTTGAGCATTACAAGATGTATTCACTCATATATTTAACTTCTCCTCCATCACCATCAGGAGGCATCTGAGCCCAACAAACCAAGCAGAGTCCTGATTTGAATATCACTGAGTCAAAGCCAGCGCTAAACCCGAAAATCTCTTGAAGACATGGAGACGGAGTAACTCCGTAGAGGCTGCAAGACCCTTACAAGAAGAAAGAGACAGCTGATGAAGGTGTACTGTGGGGATCTGTTGTTGATTTAAAAGTTCACACAGCGAACACTGATTCGATTTAGTTTTTTCTCTCGTTACTGCACGAAGATCAATAAAAAACTATTCATCCTCAGGACTGTGGGCAGATGAAACTGACCAGCGACCGAGACGTCTGCGTTTCATTGTATGAGACTGAAGATAACAGCTGACTGCGTGTCTGTCAGCGAGGCTGGAAATGGAAAAAAGCATGTCCTCCGAGATGATCTCAGTTCCAAAGTAATCATGCCGGGTCTTCTTGTTTTTTGAACTCTTGTGTTGAAATCGTTGTTTTTTGCAGCTAAATCTGCGTCGTAAATTTTTACTGCAGTCTTACGTGAAGAGATGAGACTCAGCACTCAACCCGAACATCAGCTGAAACATTATACTGTTTATATGGAAACAATCTCTCTGTTTTCAGCTGCATTAAAGTTTCCACGACCTTTCTAAAAGGTTGCACAATTAAGAAGCCACATGTCCACTGCATGCTCAGCGTCTGAATATGGACACACTGGATTCTATTTTAAAGAGCTGTCGGGCTAATGTATTTTTCTTTATAACAGTAACCCTTACAAGTTGAGAGCAACAGATCAGACTCACTAATGCCACCCACAAAACAACAGCATTTTGACAAAACTGCACTAAATTGTGCCCAGATGGAAAATCTCAGCTGATTGCTTAATATGGAGTTGAGGACTTTTCCAAGAAATATTTTTAAAAAAGTTGTTTGGTGTGCTAACCACTGCAGCATGCTTGCCTCACAGCAAGAAGGCCCTGAGTTCAATTCCACCATCAGGTCAGGATCTTTCTGTGTGGAGGTTGCATGTTTTCCCCGTGTTTGCGGGAGGTCTCTCTGGGTACTCTGGCTTCCTCCCACAGTCCAAAGAAATGGGCTCACATCTAAATTGCCCATAGGTGTGAATGTAAATGCAAATGGCTGTCCATGTGCAACAGACTGGTGACCTGTCCAGGGTGTACCCCACCTCTCGCTCAAAGACTGCTGGGACAGGCTCTAGCCCCCCCGCGACCCTGAATCGGACAAGCGGAAGAGGATGGATGGATGGATGGATGGATGGATTCTATTCCACAGGTCCTCTTATTTCATAAGTTGATGCAAATATTTGTAAATTCAAACAAACTAATGTAGTCCGGATGGAAAGCACTGAAAGGTGCCAAGTTTCCAGCCCCTTATTTAATTTCAAACATAATAAATTCACAGGTGTTGTTTAGTCATACGATGCGTTGTTATATTTTATTACTTGGTTTTATTGTCTTTCTTGTTTGTGTGAATTCATATGATGTTTCTGCTCTCACACTTTAATCAAGTGTGTTATCTAACCATGTCACACCAGCATAAAACCTTGCACAAATATTGTAACAGGAAAGAACTGATGAAACATTTCTTGGTTTATTTATGCCTATTTTGGGTGTTTTGCATATTTCTGACCACATATTGTATATGTGTGTGTGTGTGTGTGTGTGTGTGTGTGTGTGTGTGTGTGTGTGTGTGTGTGTGTCTGTCTGTCTGTCTGTGTGTTTACATCATATGTGTGCAGTGTTGGGGAGTAACGGAATACATGTACCGGCGTTACGTATTTAAAATACAAAATATGAGTAACTGTATTCTGTTACAGTTATCATTTAAAAAGGTGGTAATCAGAATACAGTTACACGGTTGAAATAAGTTGATCACACAGCGGCCATCTCCTGTTTAATATGTTAGCCTATGCCCTCTCTATGCCTTCTCCAATTTTGGTGATTAAATGCAGTTGGGTGCAGGTTTAGCTCAGTTGGATGAGCATATGGTCATATATCGCATGCCTGCGAGTAGCCAGCCCGGGTTCAAGTATGACCCGCGACCCTTTTTTTTTTTTTAAATGGGTTGGTGGCATCAGTTACACAATGGACCCAGAGCCAGCAGTGCATGGGCAGACCCGCAGCCCGCACAGCCGGTCCAGCTGCTGGGCCAGATGCTTGCGGAGATCATGGCGATGCATAAAGATGCAGAGAGCAGAGATTGACAAACTTCAGTACCCAGCCAAGAGCCTCGGACAGGAGAAACCCAAGAAAAAAGAGGAGCAAGAAGACGAACCATCATGGGGTCTGCCGGGGTACAGGCCCTGCACGGCATGTACCCCGGCAGAGAGAAGAAGTGGCTAATATCGAGAAATCCTACCAATGGCTGCATAAAGCTGGACTGAAAGACAACACAGAGGCACTAATTATGGCAACACAGGAACAAGATCCATAGATGCTGGGGTGTACAACAGCAGGCAGGACCCCAGGAGCAGGCTGTGCAAAGATACCCCAGAGACAATTCATCCACACAGAACTATAGGGTCTAAAATGCTAGCAGGCAGGGCATACATGGAACACCAAAACCAAGTGGCTGGTATAGTATGCAGGAACATCTGTGTCACATATGGCCTGGAAGTCGCGAAGTTTAAATTAGTTCTACCCCTTGGGTTGTTGAGAATGACCAAGGCAAGATCCTGTGGGACTTCCAGACACAGAGGGACAAACTGGTGAGGGCTAACCAGTTGGAAATAGTAGTGGTGGACAAGCAGAGGAAGACAGGATAACAACATTAGGAAGAAGGAACATGAAAAGTTCAAGAAGTACCAAGGACTGAGAAAGGAGCTCAAGAGATGTGGAGGGTGATGGCAAAAATGGTCTGATCTGAGCACTCGGGGCAGTGACCCTCAAACTGGGCTATTGGCTCCAGCAGATCCCAGAAACGTCATCCAAGGAATCTGTCCAGAAGAGCGCAGTCCTCGGAATGGGAACGATACAGTGCAGGACCCTCAAGGTCCAAGTCCTCTGGTTGACTTGGGTCTGGTGGATCCGAGCTTGAAGGATAAAGACCGTCCACAGGGCGAGCTGGGATATATTTATATATACAGCAGTATGTCCTCACAAAGAACTCAGCTGGCTGGTGTTTCCATGACATTGAAACATCAATCTGACGTGAGCGCTTACATAATTGTTATCAGTGTTATGGTGTCTCTTGTTTCCACAGAGGATGGAACTGGTGTGAATGAAGGCCCAACATTTCTCTCCTCTTCAGACTTTGTGGGAATCTCCTCTATTCTTAGTCCTGTTGTCTAAATATTTACCCAGTAGCGTTTATTCCTGCTCCACTGACCCGAGAAGCAGCAGATACTTTGTTGTAAATTGTCTGTAGCTAACGTCTCTCTGATCTGTTGGTACAGGAGATCTGCACACTGTCACCTGCCAGCTAGGACCAAGTAACTCAATCTTTGAGGCTTGTCGCCCACACCTGTCATGTTAAACTTCTCCCACTGCTCCACAGCTGTCACACTCTGGGCAAACTATGACCTACATGATGGGGCAGGTGAGCTAACACAACTGAGCTGCTGGCTGAACAGGTTTGACCGTGATGGTGATGTTTAATCATATTATATTGATTTTGTTTTTGTTCCCTCGGTGGCTTTAAACCTGAGGTTCCTATTTTCTCAGACCAAAACATACATTTTAGATAGAATAACAAAAATCAACTTCATTAGTTTCAAATACCTCTCCACCCTTATCATGGTGTGATGGGGGTGTACTTGCTCAAGTAATCCCAAGATCAGTATTGCTGGTGACAAATGCCCCTGGCAGGGTCTCTGAAAGCAAAGTGTCGGCAATCTGAAAAAGGAGACATAGCCCCCTCATAGAGCCATGCCTGGTAAAGACGCTAACTGGCCCGCCCCCAGCAAAGAGAAAAGACATTCAGAGTTCCTCAGCGTGACAGAAAACTGATGTTCAACTACAGATTTAATCACTTTGATATTTTAATACAAGAGAAAGAAGTCCAATTTCAAAAATACATCTCTTTTTTTCTATAAAGAAATGCTGATTTGATTTGAGCTTAAATTCTAAGAAATAAATGTGTAAAATTATAGAAACAGTTCTATTAGCACATTGCGCAGACTGTCCCGTAATCCAAAATCAGACGTTTTTTAACTGGCAGAATCTGTATTTTGTTTTGCTTTTTGTTACCGTGAAAATTATCCGTTTTTATGGTACATAGTGAAAAAACACAAATTTTCTGATATGTAATTGTTTATCTATTACTTATTTATTTTGGCGTAGTATCGAATGCCATGGGGGAGGTCCACCAGATCTAAAAGAAACAGGTGCTGTCTTACACCAGACTCTTCGCTCTAGCAACTCAGATGTGGTTTCAACTCAGGATTACAACTTATTGTAGAGAAGATAAAAAGCTGTTACTAAGCTAATGGGTTGATCACTTTCCACTACTCCACTGAACAGGTCTACTCCAGAAAATCTACCCCAGAAGAAAACCTGTTATTGTACGTTTGATTAATAGGCCATCCATCCTCTTATCCTTTTCATGGTCATGGGGGGGGGGGGGGGGGGGGGGGGGGGGGAGCCTATCCCAGCTGTCTTATGGTGAGAGGCAGGGTACACCCTGGACAGGCCGCCAGTCTGTCGCAGGGCTAACACAGAGAGATAGACAACCTTTCACACCTAACCCCACTAATTGCATGTCTTTGGACTGTGGCAGGAAGCCAGAGAACCCACGCAAACACGGGGACAACATGCTCCAGAAGAGATGCTCGAGATGGGCAAGGTTTCCCCACATTTTAAATGAATGCGGTTCCTTTCTACCACTAAACATTCTAGTTTGTGAAGAACTTCTATGTGCTAAGCACCAGAGTTATAAGCATATACATTTCTAAAAAACAAAATATATGCAAAAACAAAAAACATTTGCTGATAAAACAAGATGGCTGCATGTGCATTCAGGTAGGCACCACTTTTTTGGTTTTTGGTTTTTTAAAACTACCCTCTCCACTTCATCCCTGTTTCAGCTTCATTATCTCCTGAACTGAGCTGTGTTTCCTGTAAGAAAAACAGATCAAGGTTCAAGCTCTGCTCACTTCAGCTCTGCTAATGCTCCTTTTCTTATCTCTCCTTTAAACGTAACTGTTCTTTCCATGTAGCTCACCGAGAGAAAGAAGACAGAGAGGACAGTGCCAAGAAAAAACAGACCACCTTCAGTGCCAGCTGCTATTGTTTTGGAGGAGCTCATAAGTTTCTTTTTTAGGCAAAACCTTTTAAGATGAGCCAGTTCTTCATAATGAACCTATTTCCTTTTTTTATTAATGAACCTGTTTACATTCTGGGAGAAAAAAAAACATAGCCTGGCAGCCAAAGGTTTCATATAAAATAACTCATTTCCTACAGTTAATACAGCTGCCAATCATCCTGTTACTGGGAATCCTCCTCCAGCATCGCTTCATCTTAACCTTAACAGTGTTCAAACAGCCCGCTGGTGCTCGTTTTCAGATTTGACTTTCTCTTTTTCCTGTATGGTTTGATAATGCTGTGCACGGCACTAGCTTGCTGCTGTACCAGTACCAGACCAATAGTCCCCACCAGTTTGGATGAAAGTTTACTTACAGGAAACTGCAAGCTGTCTTTCCAACACCTCATTAAAAATAAAAGCTGGAACACCTGCAGCCTTTTTAATTCACGAGCCATATGTAATGCATTTACAACTGAGTGATTCTTCTACAGAAGGTAATCGTATGCTTGGTCTCCCAAGCACAGAAGGAAGAGGAGACCCTTACTTTTTTTTTGGAGCGCTCAGACTTCTTGGACATGTTCTTCATTTTTTTATGGAGATGAAATAAAATCTGGAGAGAAAAAGTAGAGCAGATAGATTAATTTTGAAGGAAATACTTCTTAATGATTTATCAAAAACGGATCAACTGGTCTGTAAAAAGCAAATGCATCAACATGGTCAACTTGTACTCATATCAGCAGCTGAAGGTTAAAGTTACACAGTTAGGTGCCAGCTGGAGGAAGTCACAGGCCACACCAGAGGACTTTTATTGTGACAGTTGGCTGTTACATAAACACAAACTGACTCTGTGCTACTTCAGCTTGACACTTTTATCTGATAAGTGACTTTAACCGTGAAAAAAATCCAAATAAATGAACCTGGAATTTATTATGAATTTATTTATTAATTAGTTCCCTGGTAACCGAATCACAGCTCGTATTAATGCACACTGGCATCTTTCAGGAAGCAACAGAAATGTTCATTTTAAATCTGTTTAATCTAATCAATGTGTAGTTCAAGTCAACAATCTGTAGGTATTAAAAGCACTTTGCCAATAAAATAAATACATTTTTCACATTCCAGTGGCAAGCTGGGATTGGTTCCAGCCCCTCTGTGAACCTGAAGGGGATAAGGTAATGGAAGGACGGACTTATACTTATTTAATGCTTATTATTTTATAAGTCTTGTTTGTTTATTAAATAAGTGAGAGCAAATGGTTAACCCATCAAAACTGAATTTATATGTGAAATTAATATATTTGTATTATTTGTTTATTAAACAGTGCAAACGTGTTCAGAGATTTTTCTTTGGCTGGATTCCAGACTTTTATTAGCAGAAAATGTGATTAATTGCGTTTTAAAGCAATTAATTAATGAATCAGAAAACATTTTACACATAAACTGACAATAACTGCTACAGGTATCGCTGAATGGTTATTTATGACTGACTTATAACAGATCAGCTTTGACGCTCACAGATCTCTGACCGGAACAGTCTGATCATAAATTTAAATGCAGAGGATGGATATTAAACTGGTTATCAGGGGTCTAGGAGGCTGATGTTTTTACTGTCTGGTTTACAGAAAATGAACCATATTTGATGTTAACTTTTATTTAAATGAAACAGTTCGGGAAACGAATAGTTAACCTCTGGGAAATGTCTCGATAAGCATTACGATGAAGCAAAAACTTCTTACCTGCATCTGGTGCGTTTATTCTGAAACTTCAGCTGGGTATTTTGTATGATGTTATCATCGTTTGGTCATATCGGTTTATCACATGTGACCCACATTAAGCTGACCTATTGAATTGGTTTTATTCTGAAGCGCCACACCGGTGCTGGTGAGTGCGCGCCTCACGCGCGTTTTTACGCACAGCTTTTATGATCTGCAGGACTTTGTGCACGGCCTTTGGACCTTCTGCTCTGTTCTTAATGCCTGTTTTACTGCAGCTGGGAGTCAAAGATTACCCCGTTAAATGCCTCCTATTTTGAACTGACCTTAGTGTAACAGCAGCTGATGAGGAGCAGCGGTAGCAGGTACCCCAACACCAGGAGGGTCACTTTGTAGGCGTTTTTGGAGGCTCCGGCCCAGTCCTCCCAGCAGAAAGTTCCGTTGTGGTAGCTAATGAGGCCCTGGTGCTTGGCCACCGGCACCGAGCACACCAGAGACATCGTCCAGATGACGCACAGCCCTGCCAGTGCGTTCCTTGGGCTCCGGACGCTCAGAGATTTGTTGGAGCGCACCACGGCAATGTAGCGGTCCACGGACATGGCCACGAGCGTGAAGATGCTCACAAGCATGTTGACGGTGAAGATGTAGTGTACAAACGTACAGAGGAAGGCCCCGAACACCCACTCCGGCAGAGTGTAAATGGTGGCTTGGAAGGGCACGCAGAAGAGCAGGAAGCCGAGGTCCGCCACGCTCAGGTTCAGGATGAAGATGTTGGTCGGGCTAAGCGAGCGCCTCCCAACTCCTCCTCCACTTCCACCGCCGCCTCCCCCACCTGCGCTGTACCCCACCTTCCCTATCACTACTAGCACTAGAATGTTCCCCACCACCCCCAACACGAAAATGAGCCCGAACACCACAGGCACAATCACCGACTCCGGTGTGTGTCCGCCGTCCACTGACCGATTGAACTCGGGGAGGTCAGCCACGGAGCAGGAGTCGTTTTCCGGCAGCGCCATAGTGGGGCAGCTGGAGGGTTAGAGGTGCAGAGAGTGACAGGCTGACAGAAAGACCAGCTCCATGATCCCGATCAAACACCTCCAGCAGCGGAGTCAGTGGAGACTCTGAGGACTCCTGGAAACACTGCAAGTTTAGGGAAACGTTGGCAGCTGTTTCCTGTCCGGGGACTTCAAAGTAAAGCCAGGTTATTCACAAGCTAGTCCTCTATTTCTTTTATTCGTGCTAATAAAGAACCTAGATGTCCAGCAGTGAACAAAGCACATTTACTTCATCTTGAGAAAGACAAAACAAAACGTCACTGAGAACACATAAAACAGTATTAGAGTGAAAGCACATAAAGCAGGTGAAATTTTACATCTTAAAGATGTCAACAGATTCATTTAAAAGCTCAAGAGATATTTAGTTAATTGAAATTATTTATAAAACAAAAAGTTCACTTTTTAGGGAGTAATGCAAATAAAAAAAATAAAAAAGCTCCAATGCAGTTTGTGTGAAAACATTTTATAAAACTCAAACAACACTTTTTAAAATAACAATTCTGGACCTATTATTATTTACATCAGATGCATATTTTTAAAGATTTGTGTTCCAGAGATTAATATCACTTTTTAACATGTTGTCATATAGAGACTAAAGTGCATGGCATTTGTTGTTGTTATTGTATATTCTTGTATAATAGGTTTCTGGTCACTTTATATGGTTAAACGCTATGAGTGTGGAGTGTATGAGTTCGACCTTTTGCAAAAATGAGCAGAAATGAAGCTGAACTACTAAGAGTTGGTTTGATATTTTGTGTTTTTTTCCCCATTATTTTTTGTCCATTTTTGTATCTGCACGTTTATACAATATAGATTCTGTTTATGTTCTTTGATAGGTTTAAAGTGCTTTTTTATTTATTCATATCTGTTTTTCTCTCTCAATAACTAACAGAATATCAGTAAACTGGGTTTTGTGATTTTTCTCCTTCTCAAAACTTTCTGCATCGCTCCCAGCTGTCTTGACCAACGAGGCTTTTATTTTGTTGAGCAATTTGTTTGCCATTTCCCGTTCAGAAGTTTTGAGGCGTGACTCAAGTTCAATTTATTTCGATGGCACTTCGTACACGCTGAGCTCTGCTATGAGTCATCACAGCATTTCATTCATGTCAATATTTAGTTTAAAAAACGAAGATAAAGTTTCCGTGAGTCTAAAATCGGAGTATATCTGATCACTTTGCTTTTAAACTTTTAAACTCGGTTACACTAAAATCCTCTCGTGCTGATAAGTCTAACTGTGGATCATTGCACGCACAGATTATGTTTTATCTGGTGAGATAACATTATCACACATTACATCACACATTTTCTACGAGTGCTTCTCAACCTGCAGTCTTTACTGAATGAAGAAGCCTTTGAGAAAAAGTACTGTTCTGCTTCAGAGCAACACACCTGTGCTCAGGATGGTGTGGAGAACTAGGTAGGAGCCATGGCCTGTTAATAATACATATTTAAAACCAACCACTTTATTTAGAACACATACCCAGTCTAATGAAACCCAAAACAACAGCACAGATTCCAATTTTGTTCTTTTAAGCTCATTAAAGTTGCAGTAGGAGGTGGTTCACCTCATTACATGATATTGAAAAGTGTTCCTAATATTTTGCCTAGTATAATAAACGTGTAACCCAGGTTAAAACCTGTTGATGAATCAACATATCACTTCCTCTCGCTTTGCCTCATTACTTTTGGACCTGTTTGGTTTCTACTACCTGGTGCTCTGAATGGGTCAGTTACCATTTTATATTTACCAGCCTAGCTAGTGCTGTTTATGTTAAATGAACACAGATATTGTTGTGCAATTAAGGTTGTTTTTTTAATGCTTTTATACTTATACTTTTATACAGCTTATAAGATTATATTTGGACAAAACTTTACTTAATTTAATGTTGTGCAACATCAATCAGTAACTGTTACTTGGGACTGAGCTGGTCAAGCATGAGGAAAATCATGTAGTTTAAAAAAAATTACAGAAAATGTAAAATAATTAAATAAAAAAAGTCAGAATTTTGGTTTTGGTGGAGTTTTTAAAGGAGATAAACAAAACAAAACTTAAGTTGTAGTGCTAACATATAACTGAGTAATAAACTAACTGCTCAGATAAACTCACCTAACATCCAGGAGAAGAATGGGAGCTTGAATACTTGTTGATCAGATAAACTTGAGCACATATCGGTGACACGCACTAATACATGACCTGATTACAAAAAGCTAAATAAAATAACTTCCTTTTCAATTACTACTTTCACGTAATGGTTATTAAACCCAAAATATCTAAATAACTAAGTCAAATGATATGAACAACATATTTAAAGTAACTAGTTTCATCATCTCTTCCACCCATGATATCTCAAAAATTGGTACAATCCATTCATGACTTCAAGTATTTAATAGCCAGTACTGATCTGCTCATTTCACTCCCTCAGCAGCTGTACCCCCCCAGTGCAAAGAAGAGACAAGAGAAAGAAGTTAAGACAAAATAAGAAAGTAGTTCAGCAGACCAGGACCTTTAATTAAAAGTGTGCACTCTAAATATAACTAAGTGTTTTCATAGGTTACGAATTATGGTTAAGGATAGGCCCGCCCAGTAAAGTCACTGTGAGCTTCAGCTGAATTCTGTGCTTCAACTATAACTTACATTAATTCATACAATTTCATAATGAAAACCTTCGACACACATACCCCAGATTAGTTATTGCAGTGCAAGCTCAGTTTAATTATTCGGTTCACAGTAGTTTAGCATATCTTTGGCTATCGCAGTGAGCAGCATGACTCAGGAGGACATTGAACGGGTGGGCCTGTGCAGGTCCCACTTTGGGAAGTACCCCTCATGTTTCTTTGACACTAAAAAGAGCTCATTCATAATTTGTTCAGCTAGTTTTAAAGAATAATGTTACCATAAACTGCTAAACAAATGGAAAGGAAATGTGTTGAGGATATTCTGCACTCATAATCAACTGTTCTAATGTGTGGTGGGTTCACTGATCTTCTTCTGCGAAGAAAATGTTTCTCCTGTTTGTTGTGACTTTGCAGCAACTGCTAAATAAACTTGAATCTGTAACATGAAATCAAAATCGCGTGTCATTTGTGTGCAATGGAAAATTGGTTTTATTTAAATGAACTGGGCATTTATTTGTTTTGGGCGTCTAAATGAGCCTTCCACTTATGAACTGGGCTTTAAAATCCGGCAAATCCCACTTCCTGAAGTCACTGTTCCGCTAATTAAAACTGAAAATGTGGAAGCGTTGAGAAGTTGCTGCAGAGCTGTAAAGCTTTCCTGATAAAGTTGACGCGTGTCACAGGTGACAGAACGGGGAGAGGCAGCGCCAGCATAACAGATTCAGTACAAATGCAGCTCACCCAGCTGAGCCTGAAAGCTATTACCACCATGATTAATATTATTATTGTTCATGTAATTAAAAAGGATCAGTGTGGATATATATATATATATATATTTTATATTTCCAACAAACCTGAAACCTTCAGGCAGAACCTGTTAAACATCACATCATCAGTGCAGCTCATTCAGAGTCAGAGCCATGCACTCCATCCTGCTGCTGGAAACAGCATTTTATTCATCTGTCAGAGATACATGCAATTATTGGAAACATTTGTAGGAAGTGGAATAACTTTAATAACAGTCAAATTGTGTATTTTCAACCCAGTTAAAAAACTTATTGTCAGTAGTAATGAGTGAGCTGAAGGCCGAGAATGCCACAGACAGACTGACAGGCACTGGGAGTCTGAGATGGGCAGATGTACTGATGTTTTTTCCACTTGATAACTATATTTTTCTCTTCGTGCAGCTGATAGCACTCTCATGGAGAGTAAATGTGATTAAAACCTGACGTAATCAACACAGCAGAAGGTGATCAGACAACATGTTTACCAATGACAGGGTTCATTTCCTGTCTGATTTATGGCATCAGACATTTAATAACATGACTGTGAGTGAGAGGTGGTAGTGGTGTGTTTGTGTGTGTTTGTCTGTGCATTTGTGTGCACAATTATCTGCTTGTTCTTGACGTATCTTACTCTTGTTTCTCCTTTGTTACGTCAAACCTTTCTAGGATTCCTGTTTTTATTACCTTCTGGGAATTCCAGAGTTTTTAGTTAATAAAAAGCTTACTTATTATTGTTCAACCAGCCTGTTGGGTCCTCTCTCCAGCTTATTATGACACTAGTGTCCTTACTTGCGAATACCCCCAAAGGAAGAAGAAGAAAAAGATGCAATAACTCAGAAATTAGTTCAACTAAGCAGCCAGCTGTGAGCTCAGCTCTCTCAAAGATAACTCAGGCCACTGTGCAACAAACCACATATGAACAAAGCAAACATATCATAAACGCACTGATATCTTGGAGTAAGCGAAATAATTAGATGCAAACATATGAACATATTATGTGAATGAAAAAAATATTTACCCTTGTCCTGATTTCTTAGAGCTTTTTGATTTTTGTAGGTTAAAAGATGTCAAAAAGAAACATCATTCCTTGATCTAAAGAAGCTCAAGAACAACCGAGAAAGAAAGTCAGTGACATCTATCAGCCTGGAAAGGGTTACGAAGCCATTTCTAAGGCTGTGAGACTCCAGTGAGCCATGGTGAAGATTCCAAAGGTTGATTCTGTTCATCTGGACATAGCATTTCAAGGGGAGAAATGTTTCGTCACTCATCCAAGTGACTTCTTTGTTCTCAGCTGACTGCAGCTTTCCCCAGCCTTATAAACAGGACATTTGCACAATGACGGAAACCAGCCCACCGAATGAACAACGGGCTGTGAGGTCAGTTCCTGGATCATGTCGAGGAACTGACCTCACAGCCCGTTGTTCATTCTGAACAATCTGATCATCAAAAAGTGTTGAAAACTTGTAACAGTGGTGAACTTATTCCCGAGTAGCTAGCCTCCCAAAATTACACCAAGAGCAAATCAACGACTCATTCAGGAGGTCACAAAACTCAGAACACCATCTAAAGTACTGCAGCCCTCACTTGCCTCAGTTAAGGTCAGAGGTCATGATTCAACAATAAGAAAGAGCCTGGAAAAAAAACAAACACTGTTCACAAAAAAGAACACAAAGGTTTGTCTCACATTTGCCAAAAAAACATCTTAAAAATCTCCAAGTTTGGAAAATATTTGGACTGATGGACAAAAGCTGAACTTTTTGAGTTCAAATCACACATAAAAACACATACAACATTTCATAAACATACCCATAATACCACCAGTCAAACTTGGTGGTGGTAGCATGATGGTCTGGTGCTGCTTTGCTGCTTTAGGACCTCGAGTTCTCGCTCTAGCTGATGGAACCATGAATTCTGTTCTCTCTCCTCAAAACGTCAGAGAAGGTCTGGCTCAAGTGCACTTGGGTTTTTCATCAGACCCAAAACACACCAGCAAGTCCACCTGTGATTTTGGAGAGGCCTAGTCAAAGTCTGACTCTGAACCATTTTAGATGCTTTGGCCTTAAATAGGCCGTTCATACTTGAAATCCCTCCAGTGTGGCTGGATTAAAACAATTTTACAAGGAAGAGTGGGCCAAAATTCCTCACCAGCAATGTGTAAGACTCAGTGCCAGTTATCACACATGTCTGATTGCAGTTTTTGTTGCCAATCACTTATTAGGTATAAGGGGCAGTGACTTTCACACAGGGCCAGATAGGTTTGGGTAAAAAAAATCCTTAATAAATGAAATAGATTTCTTCAAACCTACATTTTGTATTTACTCAGGTTATCTTTGATTAACGTTAGAATTTGTTTGATCTGAAGCATGCAAGTATGACAAATATGTAAAACAATAATAAATCAAGAAGGAGGAAAATTCTTGTTCAAGCCGCTGTACAACAACTGAAAGGATAGGAAGATTTCAGAAGAAACATAATGTGATTAAGCAAATTTTTGCATGCATTAAGAACTAATTAATTCAAAAGAACAAATAATGTGGCCTGGAGAGACTCTGCTCCTGCAGAGCCTGCTGCCTGTGAGACAGGAAGAAAGAATTTTAAAATCTCTTTAGATACCACTGACTGTTCAGGAGCTGTTGTTGATTGGACTTTCTGAAATATAAAACAGAGCCATGCTGGTGGCTTCAGCATCAGATGAATATTAATAATATGCTGCATTTGCAAATTAAATTTGACAGATTAGACGTCTTTTCAGGCATCGCCATTCGTCAGTGGTTTAAAGACAAAAACACAGCAGCAGTCTCCTCCTTTGAAGGGGCAGCGCGAAGTAGAGCAACAGTCTCAGACCTTTGCTGCCATTTAAATGGCATCAAGAACCAGTACCAGCCTCGGTACTGGTTCAGGCTCTGAATGCTGCATGCTCCAGGACTCCAACAAACAAAATGTGTCCAAGCTTTGACTGTTTTTACTAGAATGAGGGGTACATAAAAGTAAAATCTGGCGCTTCTGTTAGTTTTTACCCTGTAAAACATGAAATCTTTTTTTTTTATTTTGTTTGTTCTTTTGCTGTTCTGTTACCACACTCGGCTTTTCTGGTGCTGTAAAACTTTCAGAGCTTTCATTGCTGAATTAAAACATGAAATTCTTTTTTTTTTCTGAGTGCAGGAACACCGCTGATTTGGGCCATTTCCCCTGCAAGCTTTCATTATCTTCGCTCTGATGTTGTTCTCACTTCATGAAGTCAATCAGAGGAGCCGCAGCAGCTTCACGCCTGCAGCAGCAAACTGGAGAAAACACAAATCATAGGTCTTATAATGCTGAAATCAAAATGAATCATATAGGTAATGTGCTGTAGGCCCCTGCGTACAGTCAGCATCAAGAGCTGGAGACCAGTTACCATGGAAACAGAGGCTGAGTCCCTGATGACCTGCGGTCTGAACTGAATCATCTGTTTATTTGACTCCGGTTAAAACAAGCCAACAACAAATCTACAGATTGACTCTGACATTTTATTTTCATCTCTGCACAAAGAAGAGCTTAAACAAGCCCCCCCAGCCCCCGGCCACCATTTGTTATCCACTTGAAATATAATCATTATTGATCAGGCAGGATTCTCAGAAGCAATCTGGCCGTGTGTATTTCCTGGAAACATTTAATAAAGATATAGTGTGCAACATTTGAGCGTGATGTTACCTTTGTTTTTTAAGCTCTGCTCACTTTGCTTTGGAGTACCTTTTCAGCTGTGAATGAGTAAATCAATAAATAATAATAACTTTCCTAAATAAAACATGCGAGACGGCAGTGGATGCTTTCATTTTCAGGACCATCGACAGCCGAAAGCCAACACCCTGTTGCTTCACACCACTTCAGAGAGGACTCAGAATATGAGAGATTTCTACTAGGCTAGGGCTTAAAGACAGACTTTTCCATCGTTAAGAGCTCCACATATGTTGAGGAGGTCAGCATGTGACTACAGTTTAACTGAAGATGGGCATACACAAAGTAGCTACACTCTTTAAATTTCTTCTACTACCTAATCAATTTGGTGGTCTCCCATAACACTAGTTACTAGTGCATGCATTTATTACTTCCAGGCTGGACTACTGTAGTTCATTATTATCAGCCCTAAAACCCCCTGAAAAGCCTTCAGTTAATCCAAAACGCTTTAGTAAGAGTCCTGACAGGGACTAGAAAGAGAGAGCAGATTCCACCCATACTGGTTTCTCTTCACTGGCTCTCAGAATCAAATTTAAAATCCTTCTCATAAAAAAAACTATCTTAAACAATCAGCCCCCATCTTATCTTAATGACCTTGTAGTACCATATCACCCTATTAGAGCACTTCGCTCTCACACTGCAGGCTTACTTGTTGTTCCTCGAGTATTTAAAAGTAGAATTGGAGGCAGAGCCTTCAGTTTTCTGGCCCATCTTCTGTGGAACCAGCTTCCAGTTTGGACTCAGGAGACAGACACTATCTCTACTTTTAAGATTAGGCTTCAAACTTTCCCTTTTGATAAAGCATATAGTTAGGGCTGGATCAGGTGACCCTGAATAGAAATGGTGCAATTGGCTTTGGCTACTGGGGGAGTCCCATGATGCACTGAGTGTTTCTTCTTCACTCAGTATGTGTTTATTCACTACTTTGAATTTAATTAGTTATTATTAATCTTTGGCTCTCTTCCACAGTGTGCCTTTGTCTTGTTTCCCTCCTTTCATGCCCAACAGGTCACAGCAGATGGCTCCGCCCCTCCCCGTGCCTGGTTCTGCCGGAGGTTTCTTCCTGTTAAAAGGGAGTTTTTCCTTCATATTGTCACCAAGTGTTTGCTCATAGGGGGTCATATGATTGTTGGTTTTTTTCTGTATTTTAAAAAAATATAAAGTGCCTTGAGGTGACTGTAGCTGTGATTTGGTGCTATATAACTATATAGTTTAATTGAATCAAATTATACTATACAGTGCCTTATTCAAAGTTGAAAAACATTTAGCTTGCTCTATCCATCCATTTTTCTTATACTCATCCAACTCAGGGTGGTTGCAGAGGGCCTGGAGCCTGTCCCAGGTGTCATGGAGGAAGAAAATCAGGCTACACCCTGGGCAGGGAGTGACATTCATGTTTTGCATTCACATTAAAGCCAAATTGAAATGACCAACTCATCTAACGATGCAAGTAGGCAAAAGGCGAACGTGCTGACTCTAAATGCTCTGGCATTTCTAGGTGGAGCCAACACATTCAAACCCCACACCTGTGGTTCACTTTGGTTCTAACAGAGAACAGAATAAATCTTTTAACAGTCTGCAGTAAAGTTTGGTGCCACTTTGTGTTTACTGATTCTAAGAGTCATCGTGTCAGTGAGCCCAAAATTCAATTTTCTATGAACAAGACAAAGTGCTGAGTCGGTGCTTTGAACTCTCCTCATTTGTTTTTACTTCCGATGAACTGTCGATGTCATTTTTCAGCTCACTGAGCCGCCTTCTCTCAAATTAATTTCTACAAATTTCCTGAAACAACGGAAATTCTAGCTAGAATAAATGAGATTACTGAAAGAGTAATGTGGGTGTTTGACAAGCAGCTGCTAACAAACTCAGAGTGTGAAGTATCACGACAGTTTTAGTTTGCTGTCAGCTGTTTCACTGAGTTTTAGTGAGTTTCAGTCATCAAAACTAGAACACCAATTTATATAATTTGTCAGATAAATAATGTGGCCTGCATTAAAAATACTGCAAAACACATATTCAGCCCACACATCATGGAGAGGTTGATTGAGGTGAAGCCTAGCAGGCGGCCTGTGTTAATGTGAACAGTTCAGAATAAGCTGACGGTGATCTGAAACGCTGATATATCCGAATAAAAAAATACAGCAGAGTTTGCAAGCCACAAGTTTGGCATTGAGCCAATGAAAGATAAATATTATATTTGTGTGCAACTTTCCCAACCTATCTGGAAAATATAACAAGCATAGAAAAAAGCTAAAGCTTACGGTTATGGTCTTACATTTTTTTATCCCCCTTTTCTGACCTTTAAAACTGCTGTTAACTGTTATTTGTGCTGCTTCTTTTGAGCTCAGTACATCCGTTCACCCTAAGAGAGGCACATCTCTTTTGAGTCACACTTGACAATTCTAACAATTTTAAGCCGTTGTGGGAGTCTCATTATCATGTCTTATGCAGATTTTTAAAGAATGTGTTATTTATTAGAGTTTTTTTCCATTCTGTTGATCTGCTCGTGACTTTGTGAGCCCTGCTACTTCTTTTCCATTTGGGGAAAGAGTTGGCAGCAAAAGGTTGACTGTCACTTCTCTGCTTTCTTTGCAGCCACTGAATAAAAGCCAGTCTTTAGGAAAGTACCCTGTAAGTGGTGCTGGCTTTTGTACAATAGAATGTCTTAATATTTGGAACAAGGTGCAAAAATGCTGTGCCACAGAGGGGGTGTGTCACCAGTAAATTGACCTTACTGTAACACCTATTTCAATTTTAGAAGTTCAATAAAACTTAATGTTTTGAACCACGCTGTAAAAGTCTCTATCTATAAGTGAATCTATGGGAGATTGATGGCAGGCAGCTTCAAGTAGGCACTGGAGGAACTGCAGTTACTAACATTTCTGACTTGGCTTAATTTCTCAGATCCAGAGGTTGCTGCTCAGTTTTTCCTGCAGGAGTTTAAAGGCAGGGATCCTCCAAACAGAGATTACATAAAACAGCCCCAAGGTTTTCTTGTCTGGCTTTCCTGAATCTATATCTTCTGTTTTTTATCAGTCAAGAAGGCCCTGAGTTTGAACCGAAGGCACACAAGATGAGAAACTGGCAAAATAAGATCTGAAGTAACAAAACATGAAACCTACACTAAAGGAAATTTAACATGGGAAACACAGGCTGACAAAGATAAGAAGACACAAAACTAAAAGATCCAAAGCAGTAAAATAATAGAAAATAAACATTACTTGAAACACAGCACATTATCCAATATGAAAACTCTTAACTGAGAACCCAGGAGCCATAAGCTCTAAACAAAGGAATCAGGACATAAATGCCCTTAAAACGCTATTCTGACTGACATTAAATCACCTCAAAGGCCTTAAACAAAGAGGATAAATGGAACTTAAATTAGAGGACAACCAGACTAATTATTAACTTTTGACTTTGTTGTGTTAAAGTTTTAATTAATCTTGAAGTTCCTGAATTTGCTGCATGTGAGCTTCTTAGAAAACCTTTCAGGAGGTTTAGTCAGACTCTCTCTCTCTCTCTCTCTCTCTCTCTCTCTTTGCTTTCATTAATAATTTTTTCTAAATTATATTCTAAATTCTAAATTATTGTTTTTATACATTTATAAAAACAATAATTGGTTATGGGACAGGTTTTATTTGAGAAAAAAAAGATTTTAACTACAGTGACATTTTTTCTGGCGCAACAACAAAAGGAAAAAATGTTAATGTTCATCATTTATTACAAATTCATTAAGGAAGTTTAAAAGACTCACACACAGCGCAGGATCAAACTTGGCTGAAGTCTCTGTTGACTCCGTGTTGCCCCCTGGTGTCAGAGAAGTCTTACTGCAGTCATCGTGGTGGATTTCAGGAGAAGTGATACAGCAGTCCTCGGCAAAAGTACAAAAAGTACAAAAAGCTGAGAAAAATGTTTGTCATAGAGCCTTTGAGATTAGATGAACCAATGAGTGATCTTCCTCCACCTGCCTCACTCTGACCAATCATTAACCTGGTGCATGGAAACAAGGTTTCCCAATCTTCAGGTGCTGAAAATCAAGTGTTTCACAGCAGCACTTTCAGAACCAGCAGAGGCTTGATCTGTGTGGATCCTGATATTCTGAGGTGAAGCACTTTAATAGCCCAGGCAGAATTTTTTTTAAAAAAGATCCAAATAAACACTGTGGTCCAGATAAACAGAACTGAATCAAGTGAGTTTTAAACCAAAGCCAGTTAGATGAGATACTGTATCAGAGTGATTCATTTTTGTGTTATAAAAACTTGAAACAACAGAAACCTTTGACAGTTAAAATGTTCATATTTTTAATGCTAATTTTAAATGTGTTACTTTTCAGTAAACTGTGGTGTTTCTTGGTTCACATCTTATTAATAATCCCACAAAAGCAACATGTCAGAGTCACAGCAACCCTACTGTACTGTCTAAATATGCAAAGTGCACCGTCAGCCTGGTGGAAATAGACTGTTTGCTTAACCATTAAGAAACCAGATATTTTAATGAACTAAAGGAGTGGAGTTTATTTTATTTATGCAAAAAGGAGTTAAAAACCAAACTGTTCAAACAAATTGACATTTATTTAAACAGTCTGTGTCAGTTATTTCTTACAAAACAAATATTATATGTATCACTAGTGAAAACGTGATAAAACCTATGGCAAGTTTGAGTAAATTATTCATTACCTTTGGCTAGTATTCATTATATAAATATGTGACTAGGTAAAAGTTTGATGAACAACAAATAGTCCCACTCTTTCTGCATATTTTGTTACATCACACTATATTAAACCATAACTGTGGAAATAATTAAACAAATTCAAAGCAAATCAATCAACAAACAAAACCTATGATACTCCCTGTAATTTTTGCCACACTAATATAATAAAATATAATACCCGTGAAAACTGTGAAACTGACAGGGAGCATTTTCCCATTAAATGATCACAACAGCACATTTTAATATACAGTTAGGGTCATAAATGTCCACTTGTGGTGATTTGAAGGTTAAAATAATTTAATTTATCTTGGCCAAAAAGAGAAACGGACATTGTTTAGCATCATAAAAATGATGTTTTAATCCCCACAATTCTCCATTAAAAGGTTAAGCCTCCAGATGCTAAACAAAGCATTAAAGCATTAGTAGAATAACACAGACATAACAGGGGAAAAGAGACTAATAAATAAATACTACACTCTTAATCAAGGTACAATAAAGGTTTTTATCATTTAATTTATACAAAAAATGTTGTGTAGTATCTGGTTCACAGAAACATGAATCATTTTGTTTCCCAATAAATAAAGTGATGGGTGCCTAATAGTTTTATTAGACTTTAGCATATTTCATCACTTCTTAAAAGGGCAACACAGCATGGCGACCTTCTCTCAGAATCCCACACCATACGGCATGTGAGCATGTCAGCTTGATATATGAAGGCCTGATTACTTTTCCACAAAATTAGCTACATCCATCTTAAAAGCAGATTAGGGCTGTGCATGTGTGTGTTTCTTGTGTATGTTTGTGTGTCTTCTGTGTAAGTTGCTTCACTCTTTAACAAAGACATTGTATAAGATAGTGTTTTTGTAAATGCCCTAAAAAGAAATAACATGAGAAAAAACCCACTATTAATAAACTGTAGTATGTTAAACATGTGAACAAGACTGAACATCAGCATCTTTTCATATTTACATCAATTGATTTATTTATAAGCACATTTAAAAACAACGCACAAACAACAACAACAAAAAACATTACAAAGAAAAGCAACAATACGCTTACCTTTACTTTCCAGAGATGCACAGACTTTTCCAAAGGAACCAAAATACTTGTTTACAGTTTCACATATTTATTACAGATTAAAATGCCTGCAAAATAAAACTTGGCACCTGGTCCATGTCACCATCAGGTGGTGATCAGCTGACAGCACAGTCCCTTTCTCTAGCTGAGTGTCCAAGACATTTGATGGTTTGATTACAAAACCGATCATCAACCTGCAGCCTGCGGAATGAACATGGTTTTCCTTATGAACTAAGAGTTATTAACACAGGAGCTGAGTAATAGAACATCACTCGGGTTCAGACTGGGAAGGCCACTTGTCCCAAGCATGCTCCCCCAATGTCCGTAATGAAGTCTGGATGGGCACTTCCCAAGCACCAAGAAGGCCAGGTACTCTAAAGGAGACGCAGGTATACTCACCCCTGCTTCCACCTCTTGCTGAGGGTAAGTCACGGCAGTTGGCCGCCCCTCCCTGAGCCTGGTTCTGCCGGAGGTTTCTTCCTGTTAAAAGGGAGTTTTTCCTTCCCACTGTCGCCAAAGTGCGAATCATCCCAAAAAATCAAAAATCAAACTGCATCAGAAACAGTAGCAGTCACTCTCAGAGCTGTGAACAGGAGTCAAACAGTATACTAGCATGCTTCTGCTTCCGGTCTGGGGAACCTCGACGCACTACCATTTGGTTCCCAAAGCAGTAATTCTCAAGTTCATCACTTTTAATTACTCAACCAGTTTTGTGTCTTCTTGTGGTAATTACGTAGATATGCTTAAGTTGCCTCTGACTCACTGTAAGTGGCCAAATAAAAAAATTACATTTAAACACCACAGTCTGTATTTAAATGATATTGGAGCGTTTCTTATACAGCACTTTTCTACTCTGAGCACTCAAAGCACTTTATGCAACATGCGTCATTCACCCATTCATACAAACACTTTTTTTCTACATAAGTGCTTTTTACATAACATTTATATTCTGATGGATGCATAGGAGGCGGACTTGGGGTTAGTATCTTGCTCAATGAACACCAACACAGTTTTCCTATATATTGATTCTGTGTTTATTAAGAGACCTGGAATGTAAATGTGGACTTTGGGTCAGCTTCTGTTGTTTAAATGTGCTCCAGGCTATAAAGAATAGATGTGACAGTATTTTTTCATTTCAAAAACAAAAACAAACCAAAATAAGCTACAGTTTGCTACAGTGGGGTTAGGACAATTGGTGATTCAAATTGCCCATTGTTGTGAATGTGAGTGTCTCTGTGTTAGCCCTGTGATAGACTGTGCTGGATCCGCCTCTGCTGATTACCAGTTAGATGTTCGGTTTTTTCTTGATGACAGAAAACTTCAGCTGCTCTAGTTGACAAACACAAGGACCAACATTCATCTTTTCCAAACAGTTTTACTTATTTCAATAACAGATAAAACACTCACTCTGAAGGATGTTTCACACTGAAGTATTTACTTCAATTCAATCCAGTTCAGTTATTTATACTCATCACAAGACACACACAAAAAATGGCATCTCATGAAAAGGCTAAAAGGTGTTTCACATCGATTTTTCATTGTAAATACTAAACAGCAATTGACATTGTAAAACTGTCAGAGCTGGAACTTATTTCATTTGTCACATAAACATGACTTTTTTTTTCTTTCATTTTTAACTCGGGCCAATAAAACTATCCAGGTTCTCAGAGCTGTTTAACTCAGTAATGTTAATGATTACACAAACTCTTCAAAACCCCTTAGTGCATCTTAGGGCAGATGTTTGTTTATTTGTTGTTTTGCTTGTTTCTTGTTTTGTTTTTTATGCATAATCTGATCAGATGCTAACAATACTAACTAAGAAATACTAATAATGAATAATAAGAATGTTGATGTCAGAACACATCCAAAATGTTTAGGTCCACTTGCTGCTGATAAACTCAACTGCTGGGAAATACACACCTGTTTCAACCAAACGGCCGTCAATACCCAGATAACAGCAGCAACCAACTGGAAACATGAGAGTGGACAAAAATATTAAAGAATTGCGGTGAAACTAAAGTAAACACTTCAGTTTGTTTTTAATGTTAACACAACATACTTGTATTAGTTCAATCCCAAATTTAAAAAAAAATTAAAGTTCAATAAATCAACTGAGAACTCTTACAGCTGCATTTAAAAATAATAATAGCAATAATCTACATGTTACATTTAAGTGAATTATATAAAAAAAAAACCTGTTTTGTTAAACATGCAGCTCTGCTTTCAAATGTCATAAATAAATTCAATAGAAGTAAAAAGTGCAGCAGTTAGTCTTGTGAATAGTAATAATTTAGCTATTAATTTATGGGTTGCGTTTATGCCCTCGTTTTTTGAAATTTTGTTAATTGATTTCAAATATTTGGAATTAAGTTAAAAATAAATCAAAAAATGTATTAGTTTCACAACAATAAGAAGAGGAAGATCAATAATGGGAACAAAAAATATATATGAGGATTTAGATTTTCTAAATACTTTTATTTTATTTTAACACCATTTTGAAACTTTCCTTTACTCATTTACTAACATTTGTCAGGAATCACTGACTAATGTTTGATGTAACTGTCTTTAACAACTAAACCCATGAAAAAGTAAATATCAGGCAACAACAGACGTTAAACAGCTAAAAACAGGAGCTGCAGACTGACAGCAAAACAACTAGTAGCTCAATGTTCCAACATTTGGAAGAAGAAAGTGCTATCACAATTGGAGATCAATAAGGTAAAAAAAATGATACGCCAAGGGGGAGGATGTCAGGTCAGGGGGGAGATATTTTCATCCCCACCCAAGATTGAGCACCAAGTGCGGAGTGAGAGCAGCTGACCCGACAGATAGGATTGTGGCGAAGCTGGAAACCTGAAACCTGTAGTCGGTTACCAAGACAATGTGAGGGATGTGAATGCTGCATTACGGACAACCAGAAGGAGAAGATCAACGTAGGGAAGGGAAGGAAGGAAGTTAGCCAACTATACAGCAAACCAAGCTAAAACCTCTTGGCCAGTCAATGCTCATAATAGCTGGTCTAAGAGCAGACCATAGCAACCATCACGGGGGCAAACATCAAAGAAAGGGTCTCCAGTATAAAGCACCAGGCCTGATGCACGCCACCTTGCTCAAGAAGCAGACTGCACTCCATGAGCATCTATGACGCCCATTATGGCTACCTGAAGGATCCCCAGAAAGAAGGACAGGCCCCTGCACAGGACGCACCACCAGATAAAGGAAGTGGCTGACATAGTGAAATTCTAATCATGGCATGATCTCTCATAGAGGATATAAAGTCAGAGAGATGCATGTCTTGTAATGACAAGGATCAGGCTCATCTGGTAGAGTGGCTGCAAAAAAAATGGCATGCAAGCAGAGTGCAGCGGCCAGTGCAACACAAATTTTGGGTCCTTTGCTCCAACTAGTGGTCAGCACAGAGCATTCCATTCCATCCATTCCTATGTGAAGGGCCTTAAGGATGCCCTTGAGACCACCCAGCACATAACAGTGGGGTGCAAGATGCTAGCAGGCAGGGCATACATGGAATGCCATAATCAAGTGGCTGGCATATTATACAGGAACATGTCTGCCAAGTATGGCATGAAATTCCAGAGGTCAAAATGGGAGACACCCACTAGGGTGGTCGGGAATGACCGAGCTAAGATCCTGTGGGATTTCCAGACATAGGCAGACAAACCGGTGATGGCTAACAAATCAGACATAGTAGTGATGGACAAAGCAATACTGAATGACAGCACCATCAGAAAGAGGTAACACAAAAAGCTGGAGAAGCACCGAGGGCTGAGAGAAGAATTCAAGAAGAACTCAAGATGGTTCACATGTAAAAGTCTTAGTCCCTCACAGTGGAAAATCAAACTTTGCTGCTTGTCAGCATCACCTGCTAAAACTCCCACTGTCCACTGATAAGATGTTGCCTATAACCGCCCTGGATCCATCCAATCACATCACACCCCTGCTGTATAAAAGCTCCTCCAATAGGTTGCCCTGACATGTTCTAGCCATGGCCTTCCTGTGGATCCTCTCCTGTCTCGCATTCATTGGCACCGCCTACGGTGAGACAAACTCTTTAAGGTTACAGCTCATTGGGTGAAGCATGCTGTTTAATTTTACAGTTAGTGCCAATGTGACAGTTACATTAATTTTATTGTTGTTAATGGCATAATTCTGATGTTCTGATGTCACCAGGGTGCGGAGTTCCCGCCATCCGTCCTGTCATCACCGGTTATGCCCGCATTGTGAACGGTGAGGAGGCAGTGCCTCACTCCTGGCCCTGGCAGGTGTCCCTCCAGGTAAATGAAGAAACAAAGACACACACTCTCACACCTCATCACACAATCAGGTGGAAATGTCTAACTGTTGTTGTTCATTTTGCTGTAACAGGACTACACCGGCTTCCATTTCTGTGGTGGTTCTCTCATCAATGAGAACTGGGTGGTGACAGCTGCTCACTGCACCATCAGGTAACTTTAAGCTGGTTTTAAAGACTGAAAACTCCAATTAAGACATAGAGTCATGTTTGACGAAGAGAATCCTTGTTTAGAGGGCATTGCTGTGTATCTGGGGTAGAATAAAAATAAGTAAAAACACAGTTTTCAGGTAATGTGGTGATCTCAGAAATGCCCACATGCTTCTGTTCTTTTCTGTGCAGGACCTCCGACCGTGTGATCCTCGGAGAGCACGACCGTTCCTCCAGCGCCGAGAACATCCAGACCCTGGCTCCCGGCAAGGTGGGTGAAACACTGCATCAGCTTTCATCGTATAGCTACATGTCAGGGTTTGTTGGTCGCTCATAACGATGTCACTTCACAACAGGTGTTCAGGCACCCCAACTACAACAGTTACACCATCAACAACGACATCACACTCATCAAGCTGGCCACCCCTGCCCAACTGGGCACACGTGTTTCCCCAGTTTGTGTGGCCGAGACTTCCGACAACTTCCCCGGAGGCTTGAGGTGTGTGACCACTGGCTGGGGTCTGACCCGCTACAACGGTAAGAGCTCACCCACTTTTTTGAAGCAGGCTGTGCTGAAACCTGTTATTCTTTGTTATACTGTCTTCATAGACACTGATCGGTTAAACAATTATTAGATAGGGATTTACTCCAAACAATCACATATAGGTGGGTTTGGACTGTAATGAGACCACCAGGTGGAGCTTTAACAGTTGTACTAAAACACGAGGAATAATAGAGCATGATAAAAAAAGTCTCTAATGTCTGATGTGTTTGTGTTTGTGTGTTGCAGCTGCCACCACACCACCCCGTCTGCAGCAGGCTGCCCTGCCCCTGCTGACCAACACTGAATGCCAGTCTTACTGGGGCAGCCAAGTCACTGATCTGATGATCTGCGCTGGAGCCTCCGGAGTCTCCTCCTGCATGGTGAGTGGGACCTCCATCAATTACAGAAGCGCCAATTCTGAGCTTTTTATGCGATGGCTGTGGGTCAGGGGTTAGATAGGGAAACCTACTAATCAGGAGATTGCTGGTTTGAGCCCTGGTTGCTAGGGCCGCATGCCAAATATCCTTGGGCAACATACAAAGCTGCGCTCCGATGCATCGAACGAGCATTGACAAAAGGGCATTGCCGAATGGGTGAATGAGGCAAGTTGTGTAAAGTGCTTTGAGTGCTCAGATAAAGTAGAAAACCAGTCCATTTAGCTTTTTATAACGTCTTATTTATTTTTATTTTTCAGGGTGACTCTGGTGGTCCTCTGGTCTGTGAGAAATCTGGAGCCTGGACTCTGGTTGGTATTGTGTCCTGGGGAAGCTCAACTTGCTCTACCTCCACTCCTGCAGTCTATGCCCGTGTCACCAAGCTGCGTGCCTGGATCGACCAGACCATCGCTGCCAACTGAGCATGTCACATATGAGAGGTTTCAGCATCAAGCTAATCCTCAATAAAACACAGAAAATCTGAAAAACTCTGACCTACTCGTGAATGTGTCTTTTTCTCCTATTATTCATTATCATTTAAGACATCGAGCATTCGGTGAATGAAGTGTGGTGAACTCGAGAAGAGTTTTGTCACGTTGGACTTGCCTGGTGTTCAGCAGCGCCAGAATCAGGTTGGCCGAGCCATACATAAATCCTGGAAGCAGCGAATAACAAATAGTCTGGCTCAGTTTAAAATACACCTGCCAGCATTATGAAATCTTTGAGGTGTAAGTCATTAGTAGTGATAATTCTAACCCTTTGTGTTTGGGAGAAAAGCAAAAATGACTTTTTTATGGTCAAAATCCAAATATCTTTTGTTCTTTAATTGCTATAGAATTACATATTTATGAAAATAACCTACAGGCAAAGAGTTATGATTGTGGTCATCTCTTACGATGTCTTAGATGTCACAGGATTAAAGCACAATCTAAATATAGGTCTCTTTGTCCTTCTTAATTCAGTGTTTCATATGTAAACACATCTTCTGGTTACACTGAGTAGATTACACACACTGTTGGGTTATTTTTCTTTTTGAGAAAAGACAAATAAACTCAAAGTATAAGTTTTCAAAATTTATTAAACAGTTAAAGTTTCAAGTTAATTTTACAAGGTGCCACAGACCTCCTTCTGTCCAGACATAGAAAGGCCACTGCACACAAGCAGCAAACACTTTTATTATGAGACACACAAACAGAATTCTAATATGACTGGTTAAAAAGTTGAGGCGTAGCCACTGTTTAGACTGTTTAGACTGTTTAGACTTGGGGCAATCGTGGCTCAAGAGTTGGCAGTTCGTCTTGTAATCGGAAGGCTCTGACAGTCTCGGTCGTTCTGTCCTTGGGCAAGACACCCGTTGCCTACTGGTGGTGGTCAGAGGGCCCGGTGCCGCCAGTGTCCGGCAGCCTCGCCTCTGTTAGTGCCACCCAGGGCAGCTGTGGCTACAATGTAGCTTGCCATCACCAGTGTGTGAATGGAGTGGAGGAGAGGAAAGACAACTCCTCCCTACCTATTCCAACATGTCCTCATCAGTTATTTATTACAGCACATTTAATGCAACATGGAACAAGAAGGTCACAGATCATATTTGCAGTACAAGTTTCTGCCTTCACTTCTAATCACAGCAGCTTGTTATAAATTATATAAATGTTCAGTTTCTATGTTATATGTTAGAAGAAGATGTTAAAATCACCCACATTGATTATTGTATCTGAGCTGAGCACTAAATCAGATAAAAAGTCTGAGAAGTCAGACAGAAACTCTGTGCTAGGCCCAGGTGGACGATAGATAATCACAGATAAGACTGGTTTTTGAGTTTTCATGCTAGGGTGGACAGGGCTAAGCCTCAGACTTTCAAATGAATTGAATGTCTGTCTTGGTCTTTGGTTGATTAATAAGCTGGTCAGGAATATTGCTGCCACCTCTGTGCTTTGAGGTTTATGATAGTTAGTATGACTCAGGGGTGTTTATTCATTTAAACCAGGGGTCGGCAACCCTGGGGCGAAGGGTTAACTGATGGCACGACCATAGCTGGACTGGCCATCGGGCATACCGGGCCAATGGTGATTTTTCGTTTTTATGGGCCGATGTTTTTTGTTTGTTTGTTTGTTTGTTGTTTTGTTTTTTTGTGACGTTATAACCAATGAAAGGTGGTGGATTGGCCAGATGCTGGCCAATGTGTAAAATGTAAAAATAACTCAGTTTTTTGGTGGTGGCTCAGCTTCCACAGAGGCCAGCAGGTGGATGAGGGAAAGAGGAGGCAGGAGGAGCAGAGACCGCCGGTCCGAGTGTCAGGTGAACTGAACTTCAGGTAAGAAGTTATGACCTGCAGTCTATTTGGGTCAGATATAAACCAAGTTTAGGTGGAGTTTATTTTTGTTGTGCTGACTTTTTACAGTCAGTTACAATAACTCCTACTGCGTACTAGCTAGCATGACGGAGTTTCTATACAGCTGGGTGGGTGCTATGATGTTACTGATAGTGAACTTTATTTTATTCATAAGGTTAGTTAGTTGAGTTGCCAACCGCCCCCTAAAAAACGGAATCGTCCCGTATTCAGAGAAAATATTACGCGTTTCGTATTGAGCTGAGAAGGAACACAGTTTGTCCCGAACTTCAGCTACAATGAAAAAGACACAAAGCTGGAGTTATTCTGCGTCTTTACGTTGTCAGCTGCCTTTTCTTCTCTCATTCTCTCCCCCCCCCCCCCCCCCCCCCCCATTTCCTGTTGCTAGTTAACTGATCAATGATCAGCTGATCAGCATTTCTGATGCAAGTCCCCTCTCTCTTGCTTGTTTGTCGCCCACTTTGCGCCAGAAAGAGGAAACCAGCGGATGTAGTGCTAAACAACAGCAGCACGTTTAAGCTTGATCAGCTGTTGTTAGAATTTATTTAATATTAATTTCTAGTATCAGCTGATGTTTGCTGGAGCCACAGCTGTAAAAGCTGCTGGTCATGATGTCGGTTTGGATATGTGGTGAGAGGGAAACATGAAGATGAAACCAGGAGATGTCCTTACTGAATCATCAGAGCTGAACAGGTGATGGAGAAACAGGTTTACCTTTTAGGTGACATGGATGAGTTGAAGTTATGAACTGTTTCTGAGAGACAAATAACACCAGGATCCTTTTCTATGTAGCTGACAGCTGGTAACTGTGCAGGGGCGGGTCTAGCAAAGTTTTTCCAGGGGGCCAGGTAGGGCATTAACAGGGAAAGGGGGGCACAAAGAAATACTTTTCTTTCTTATTCTCATTTAAAATGTCTCGCTTTTAATAAATAATTATCTGAATCTTACAACCAAAGTTTTTATCTGATGTAACATGTATAGAAATCATACATATACCAACAAAACAGTGTACATCACTGTCACAACAGCGTTTGTTTTCATTAAAAGGCTTTATGGCTTTTCCTGTAATACCTGGTGGGCCGGTCTCTAGTCAAAATGCCCGGGCCGATTTTTTGTCCCAGTCCAGCCCTGGGCACGATACACAGTGAATTAATCTGAGAAGGTGCATTATAAAAAATAAATGGCGGCGCCAGTGGTGCACATTGCAAATTAGCTCGCATAGACACATTAGTTGTGCCGCTTCTTAATGACGGTATCTTAGCTAACAACCCCAACTACCAGATTCAACTTGTAATTGGCTAAAAATAACTTAGCCTACCAGTGAGAGGGACGTTGCTAGTTGGCAGTTTTTCCAAGTGATGTTGAAATTTCCACATTCCGACACTTCAAATGCTTCAGGAGCTGTCCGCTCAGCGCAGCATCAGCACCGAGGAAATACACGGATACATCCGTAGACTCGAGACAGAATTCACAATGCGTTTTCGGGACTTTCAGGTGTATGGACCAATGTTTTCTTTTCTGATCAAACCAGAATGCTTTAATGTACAGCTGAATTTGCCTGGCATTAACTGGCTGAACACAGAGGACATCGAAATGCAGCTGATTGAACTGAAAAGCTCGACTCTGTGGGGGTCAAAGTTTGCAGAACTACGAACGCAGCTGGAATCCATAGCTGTGCGTGTTCATGGAGCTTTCATTTTCACCTGAAAATAAGAACAACCCCAGGTTTCTCTTCAGCGCTGTAGCCAGGCTGACAAAAAGTCAGAGCTCTGTTGAGCCAACCATCCCTTCAACACTGACTAGTAATGACTTCATGAATTTCTTCACAAATAAAATTTTAACCATTAGAGAAAAAATTACTCAAAATCGTCTCACAGATGTAACATTATCTACAGATACTTTCAGTACCATTGATATTCATTTAGACTCTTTTTCTCCAATTGATCTTTCTGAGTTAACTTCAATAATTACTTCCTCCAAACCATCAACGTGTCTTTTAGACCCCATTCCTACAAAACTGCTCAAAGAAGTCCTGCCATTAATTAATGCTTCAATCTTAAATCTGATCAACCTATCTCTAATAATCGGCTATGTACCACAGGCCTTCAAGCTGGCCGTACACTGTTAAAAAAACATCGTAAAACAACGGTAATCTTCCGGCAGCTGGGGCGCCAAAATACGACCGTATAATTACAGAAAATAACTCCCGCATGAAAATACGTTTATTTCCAATAATGAAAATACAATTAGTTGCGCTAATTTGACATGGGATCTCGCCTTTTTCAAGTGCCGCTAAACATTAAATTAGGAACATGTTAATGTCATTAAACAGTGAAATCATCTATAAATAGGAAAAGAAAACATCTCAAAAAAACGGTAATATCCTGGCAGCTGGGGCGCCAAAATACGACCGTAAAATAACAGAAAATAACTGTCCCATAAAAATACGGTCATTTTCAGTAGTGAAAACAGAGTTTGTTGGGCTAATGTTACATGGGATTCTGCCTTTTCCAAGTGCTTTTAGACATCAAATTAGGAACATTGTAACGTGATCAAACAATGAAATTACCTATAAACAAGGTCAATGAATGTGGCAATATGAATCATAATACGTAAATGTCCAGAAATATAACAGCTGGTTTAACTAATAATGGATTGCATGCCCTGGGACAGACTGACAGAGGCGAGGCTGCCGTATCGCACCATCGGCCCCTCGCCAGTAGGTGAAGAGTCTTGACCACGGACACAACGACGGAAAGTGTCCGAGCCAGGGCTCGAACCGGCAACCTTCTGATCACAAGGCGAACGGCCAACTCCTGAGCCACGATCGCCCTAACTAGCAGTGATAATAATACTTATGTGATGTAACACAAGCTTATAGGGATCATGTTATATACTTTACTATAGCATTACATTTGAATTCAACAGTTCAATCTTTCAAATAACGGACAGATATTTGTGGAATCATGATACATTTGTGAATGTATTTTAACAATCAAAATATGCATATGTACAGACAGATACATTTAATAATCATGACAATTATGTTTCATTACATTACAGTGATTTAACGTTAATTTACATTTGAAATGTGAAGTCACAGTCTATTACCTACCTTTAATGATATTCTAGAAGAACAGAACAGAACTGTAAAATGCACGATTCTTTCCTACGGTCGCAGCCATACCCGCGCCCTTGTTGTTGTTACTTCACATTCATTGGCCGATGCTTAGCGTCATGTTATTATGTGTCCCAACATCCAATGGCATATCACATTGTTTTCATGGCCACACCCTCACCCCAGGTGCAGAGGCCTATTTCTGTTCAGGAATGTTGTGAATACTTTGAGAGTTATATTAATTGCAATTACTACCTCTACATTTACTTTTGAAATAATATAATTAGCACATTGTGGCATGCAAAGGAATCTTAACCAAAAAGCTCAAAGAGAGAGATTGAGCTTGTTATTCAACCCCAAGCTGGTAGGGGGAGCTCTTCATTTAAACACTTTTCTGGTGCTTCCATGTGACTCAATGTTCAACAACAGCAGAACAGAAGTCAGTCATGGTATATGAGTGACATCCCGCTACAAGACAACAACTGTCAGTGACTCTGCACCACGGCGTAAACACAACATTCAAGATAACAGTTAAAAGTAAACAATAAACAATAAAACAAGAACATCTAAACAGCAGCACATGTCCCAAGGAATGATGGGAGAGAACTAGCTGTTTCTGGATGTATTTTTACGGTCTAAATATGCATATGTACAAAAAAATATATTTAAAAACAAGTAAATTGTGTTTTACTATATTTACAGTGATGTTATGTTATTTTACCTTTGACATGTAAGATCACAGTCTGCTTATGTAAATTGAATGATATCCTAGGAAGACAGTACAAAACTGTAACATACACAGTAAAATACTTTGACATTACTATTTTTTGGAACAGTGTAGTTAAACCTTTACTTAAAAAGCATCTCTAGACCCAGCTGTCTTAGCTAATTATAGGCCAATCCCCAACCTTCCTTTCATATCAAACATCCTTGAAAGAGTAGTTGTCAAACAGCTAACAGATCATCTGCAGAGGAATGGCTTATTTGAAGAGTTTCAGTCAGGTTTCAGAGCTCATCACAGCACAGAAACAGCTTTAGTGAAGGTTACAAATGATCTTCTTATGGCCTCTGACAGTGGACTCATCTCTGTGCTTGTCCTGCTAGACCTCAGTGCAGCGTTTGATACTGTTGACCATAATATCCTATTAGCGCGATTAGAACATGCTGTAGGTATTACAGGTACTGCGCTGCAGTGGTTTGTATCATATCTATCTAATAGACTCCAATTTGTTCATGTAAATGGAGAGTCCTCTTCACACACTGAGGTCAACTATGGTGTTCCACAGGGTTCAGTGCTAGGACCAATTCTGTTTACATTATACATGCTTCCCTTAGGCAGCATCATTAGAAGACAAAGCATACATTTACACTGCTATGCAGATGACACGCAGCTCTATCTATCCATGAAGCCGCTAACTTTCTGCTTTTTATTTCAGATCAAACTGAGGTTATTGTACTCGGCCCTGAAAATCTTAGAAATATGGTATCTAACCAGATTCTTACTCTGGATGGCATTACCTTGGCCTCCAGTAACACTGTGAGGAACCTTGGAGTCATTTTGACCAGGACATGTCCTTCAACGCACATATTAAACAAATATGTAAGACTGCTTTCTTCCATTTGCGCAACATCTCTAAATTTAGAAATATCCTGTCTCAGAGTGACACTGAAAAACTAGTTCATGCATTTATTACATCCAGGCTGGACTACTGTAATTCATTATTATCAGGAAGTCCTAAAAACTCCCTGAAAAGTCTTCAGCTAATCCAAAATGCTGCAGCAAGAGTCCTGACAGGGACTAGAAAGAGAGAGCAGATTTCTCCTGTATTGGCTTCCCTTCATTGGCTTCCTGTTAAATCCAGAACTGAATTCAAAATCCTGCTCCTCACTTACAAGGTCTTAAATAATCAGGCCCCATCTTATCTTAATGACCTTGTAGTACCATATCACCCTATTAGAGCACTTTGCTCTCGCACTGCAGGCCTACTTGTTGTTCCTAGAGTATTTAAAAGTAGAATGGGAGGCAGAGCCTTCAGTTTTCAGGCCCCTCTTCTGTGGAACCAGCTTCCAGTTTGGATTCAGGAGACAGACACTATCTCTACTTTTAAAATTAGGCTTCAAACTTTACCTTTTGCTAAAGGATATAGTTAGGGCTGGACCAGGTGACCCTGAATCCTCCCTTAGTTATGCTGCAATAGGCTTTGGCTGCCAGGGGATTCCCATGATGCATTGAGTATTTCCTTTTCAGTCACCTTTCTCACTCATTATGTGTTAATAGACCTCTCAGCTGAATCATACTTGTTATTAATCTCTGTCTCTTTTCCACAGCATGTCTTTATCCTGTCTTCCTTCTCTCACCCCAACCGGTCGCAGCAGATGGCCCCGCCCCTCCCTGAGCCTGGTTCTGCCGGAGGTTTCTTCCTGTTAAAAGGGAGTTTTTCAAGCAATGCTTTAAAAGCATCAACATCAGCTCTTCTCTGGCAGCATGGTGGGAGTTTCTAAATATGAGTCCTCATTAATCCCATGCAAACGTACACCTATCTGGAACAATCTGGACATATTACAAAACAATAATATGATAAACTTTCCAGATTGGAGTTGCAAAGGAATTAAATACTTGGAACATATATTGGAAGGAACAGACTTTATTTCGTTTGACAGACTAGTTACACAATATGGGATCAACAAGAAATGATTTTTGGAATATCAACAAATTAAATCTATAGTAAAAAAGAAATTTAATCCCAGTGAAGCTGAATTACAAACACCACCAAGTGTGGTACATTTTTTAAATCTAAAACCCCCCAAATTATTGTCTAAAATATACAGAATGCTTTCTAAAATAGATGAATCAATATCCTATTGCAAAATGGGAAGCAGATTTATCAATCAGCTTAGACCAAAACCTTTGGTCTCAGATATGCTTAAAAACCTTTCAATGGATCAGAAATCCCAGTTTGCAATTAATACAATACAAAATATTACATAGAGTGCACTATACTGATCATAGGATGTTCAAGATGGGCTATACGTCTTCCAACAACTGCTCACACTGTCTAGCAAATACACCGGACAATTACATCCACGCTCTTTGGTTCTGTCCACCAGTTCAGAAGTTTTGGCGTGAGATATGTGAAGACTTATCAAAGTGTCTGAAATGTAACATTCCAACTTCCCCTTTAGTATGCTTGCTGAGCAACTTGGATGAGGTCACTGCAGAAATAAACACAGCCCACATTGTTTTTACAGCCCTATGCATTGCCAAGAAAACGGTCCTCCTTAACTGGAAAAATAAAAATAATCTTAATTCTAATCAATATAAAAACCATCTGATAGATCACATTAGTCTTGATACAGCCTCTGCCACCACATTTGATCAATCCCTTTGGGCCCCTTTGATCGGCTTCATCACCTAGTGGGGGTGGGGGGTCATGGTTTGGTCCTGCCTTCGCTATTGTGGTTGATATGGGGGTAGGGACGGCCTTAGGGCGTCTGGGGAGTCCCTAGGGACGTTTTCCCTGGAGGGCCTAACCCGGGGGATGTGGCCATGACCTGGTTAGGGGCTCTGGTGGCTCCTGGATGGTGTTTCCCTTGTGGCTGCGTACAGCGGAGATGGGGGAGGGTCTGTACTGGCGGACGTTGGTTACTGGCCTGGTGGCCTGGTTGCCCCCGGGTGGGTCCGGGACGGGCGTGGAGGCTTGGGGGTCTGGGGGTGCTCTGCCCCCGGTCTGGGGTGCTGGCAGGGCCTTGGGGGCTTGGGTCCTGGCTGTTGTGTCGCCAGGGCTGTGGGCGGGTGGGTGCAGGGGGGCTCAGCCCCAGTGCAGGGGACCTCTGGTGCATCAGCCAACTAGGGGGCTCTCTAACTGGTGGGGAGGCTGTTATATCTTTGCAGGTGGTCTCCTCTCTACAGGAGCTCACTTTGCAGGTGGGGGAGAGATATAGGAGAGGTGGAGAATGAACTCAACCTGGGTGTCTATTGTCTTGTGTAGTTTGGGAGATGATTGGATGATGGGGTGGGTGCAGTTTTCTCTGCGGTGGAGTCGGGTGGGCTGCCCCGGACTCTGAAGGGCTGGGAGGTGCTGCTGCTGTGGGCCCCGGTCCGGACGGGCCTGGGCCCCCTTGCCCTGATGGGTTCCAGAGTTGGGGGTGCCTACTGGGGTCTGTGGGGGAGCTGGCCCCAGGGAGGGGCCGCTTGCCCCTCCCTTTCTTCCCTCCCCATCCTCAGCTACCTCCCTCTTCCCGCTCTACCACACCCACCCACACACGCAGGGCTTGGGGTGCAGATATGTCACCAGGGTGCAGGGGAGGCACTCCCCCTCTGTCCCCTTCTGGCCACCTGTGCCTCAATTTTATTCTGCAACCTAGACATCCACATTACTCACACTCTCACATAACACATACATATAGGGCCTTGGGGGTGGGCACGTTTTACAGCATCCAGAGGATGGTCGGTGTATTCCAACCCACCTCTGGCGCTGGTGCCCTACCCTCAATTTTAATGCATATAGACACTGAGGGTTTTCGGGAGGAGCCGTGCTGCTCTCTGGCAGGAAGCACCATGCCCTCCTGTGTTTTAAATGCACTTTAGAACAGCACACAGCAACACTACATATGAGCAGGCGGAGGGAGGTTTGGGGTCTTCACTCACCCCGGTTCTGTTGGCCGTCAGGGCTGGGGGGCTGGGAGGAGGTGCTGGCCGTCAGATTGGGGTGTGGGATGCGGGGCCTCCCTGCTACTGCAGATAAGGAGGCGGTCCGCTTGCCTCCACCCCAGAGAGAAGGGTTACACCTCCTGGGTCTAGGTGCGGCTTGCCCCTCTGGGGGCGGGGGTACCTGGGCCTGGGATATAGAGTATGTTTGGGGAGTGTGATTGTCTGTGCAGTGTCTATTCGTGTCTGTCTACACGCTGGGTAAGTGCCGAGTATTTGGTTGTGTATATGGGGGTAGGAATGCACGTTTGAGTCTGCGTGCGCCTGTTCATCTGTGTCTATATGTCAGCTTGGGTCTTAGACTCCACCTCTCTGGGAACATCTCAGGCCCTCCAAAGTACGGAGGCCTATCTCCCCTCACCACACTCCCTGCCGGTGGCTGATGCCCTCAGACGTTGGTGTGCTGGTGGTTCTTGTCGACTGGGGCTGGGCACTCATGTATGTACCGGCTCACTTCTGGTGGCCGATTGGCGGGGCCTGGCGCCTGTGGCCCGGCTGGGCCCCTTCCGGGGGGTGGGGTGTCCTCAGGCCTCTGGCCTCTGGGCCTGAAGCTCGGTCCTCTCTGGCGCAGCTGGCTGCCGGCAGAGCCCGCGGGCACGCCACTGCAACCCCCTCTGGCCTCTGCTCTGTGGCTGCTGGGTGACCTCTCGTTCAGGGCTCTACTCAGCTCTTCCCAGGAGGGTGGCACGGTTGCCCCCCCTGGTGGTCCTCCTTGGGTCCTCGTACTCTGGGGCCTCTGGATGTCTGGGGCCTGGATCTCCTCCATACCTGCTTCATGCCCTGGGGGACGGGGCTATGGCTCCCCACACTCCCTAGCAGATCGTTACATGGAGAAATCTTTGGAATACAAGCATGCTTATCCACACAGGTGTACACACAGGTGTTCACAGACAAACTACACCTTTCTTGGCTGCTAGCTCAAAGCACATTGTGCGCTGTCTATCTTGCGTGCTGCACAATAACATTTAATATTTAGTATCTACTGTTATCTACTGCTAGCTAGTTTATTGTGATGGTGCTGTATTTATTATGTTGTTGTTTTTTGTTTGTTTGTTTTCTCTTCTGTTTTTTTTCTCCATACAGGTGATCCAGGTGTTTTGTTTGTTTTCTCTTTCTTTCTTCTCCCCTTTCTCACCATCTCTTCTCCCCTCTATTTTTCTTTCTCTGCCTCTCTTTCTTTCATTCTTTCTCCCTGTCCTATCCCCCAGTCATGTCTGTCCCGACTGTAACAACCGAAAATAAAATAAATACATAATTATAATAAAGGTCAATCAAATGGACCAATATGGCAAGGCCATGATGATCCACTTGGTAAAGTAAATCCGCTTGGCATCTCTCTTGGCCTTAAGACAACAATTCTGATGGCTAAAGATCCAAACGGGACAGGGGGAAAAAAAAAAAAAAAAAGGGAGTTTTTCCTCCCCACTGTCGCCAAAGTGCTTGCTCATAGGGGGTCATATGATTGTTGTTTTTTTTTTTCTGTATGTATTATTGTAGGGTCTACCTTACAATATAAAGAGCCTTGAGGTGACTGTTGTTGTGATTTAGCACTGTATAAATAAAATTGAATTGAACTGAATTGAACTGAATTGAAAAACTGAATAAGTCATGTACTACCAGAGACTTGGAAGAGAGAGACCTAATGTTTTATAATCCACATTTCACTGTTTTCCTCTATGGTGCAGATGTGGATACTGTATTAGTCCTTCTTTGTGATTTTTCATGTTTATCTTGCTTTTTGTGAATTTCTAGTTTGCTTTTTGGTGATTGGGAGCTGACACAGTTTCTAAGCGGATGGGGTTTTAGGGGGGTAACAGGAGGCGAAAGGCTGCAGAGAGAATGTAAGACTGTAACTCTGCTTCCTGGTCTCAACTCTGAATAGTCACATTTTGGGGGGTTTAATAAGTTTGGCCAGATTTTTATAAATGAGATCTGCTCAATCCAAAGTGTGATGGATGCTCTCTCTCCTAACAAGACCAGGTTTCCTCCAGAAAGTTTCCCAATTATCTATAAAGCCCACATCATTTTTTTGGACACCACTAAGACAGACAGCAATTTAAGGAGAACATGCGGCTAAACATGTCGCTCCAGGTCTGATTGTGGATGGAACAAGAGAATACTACAGAGTCCAACATTGTTTTGGCAAAACATTGACAGGACCTTCATCGAGCGGTAAGTTTCCATGAACCAGTGAGGAGGCAAGCGGCAGCAGACCGAAGGACCAACAGCAGAGCAGCACAGTGCCAAACATCCTGCTGCTGGCAGACAAAAGAAGAAGAAAAACCTGCACCACAACTCCCACAATCCTCAGTTTCTCCAACAAGAGCCTCTGAAAGGAGGAAACAGACACAGGCTTCAGTTGACCTGAAAGAGGGGGAACGCCAAAACTTCCAAGTCACATTTTTATTCATTCTCTGCATTCAAAAACCTTCTTTACTGAATAGAAAGACAACTAACATGTGTGAAATTTTCTACCAAACAAGTTTTGGATTTGGAGCTTGTTGGAATAAGTTTGATAACATTGATTCACTGGTTAGATGTGATCTGATCCCACATTAAATACATAATTTAAACTAACCTGCTGGTTTATGAATTTCTCTTTTTTTCAGTAAATAAATCTAAGTTTGTAGTCATAAATTTCAGCACCAAGTGGTTTTTTTTCTCCTTCAGATAAAAACCAACAGATTATTATTCTTATGTATAACTGAAGTGGGTAACATCTGTTGAAATTTCCACTCTGAATAAAGTGTATATACTGTATATATATATCTATATATATATATATACAGTCAGGTCCATAAATATTGGGACATCGACACAATTGTAACATTTTTGGCTCTATACACAACCACAATGGATCCCAAATGAAACGAACAAGACGTGCTTTAACTGCAGACTGTCAGCTTTTATTTGAGGGTATTTACATCCAAATCAGGTGAACGGTGTAGGAATTACAACAGTTTGCAAATGTGCCTCCCACTTCTCAAGGGACCAAAAGTAATGGGACAATTGGCTTCTCAGCTGTTCCATGGCCAGGTGTGTGTTATTTCCTCATTACCCCAATTACAATGAACAAATAAAAGGTCCAGAGTTCATTTCAAGTGTGCTGTTTGCTTTTTGAACCTGTTGCTGTCAAATGCCAGGATGCGATCCAAAGAGCTGTCACTATCAGTGAAGCAAGCCATCATTAGGCTGAAAAAACAAAACAAACCCATCAGAGAGATTGCAAAAACATCAGGCGTGGCCAAAACAACTGTTTAGAACATTCTCAAAAAGAAAGAACGCACCGGTGAGCTCAGCAACGCCAAAAGACCCGGAAGACCACGGAAAACAACTGTGGTGGATGACCGAAGAATCCTTTCCCTGGTGAAGAAAACACCCTTCACAACAGTTGGCCAGATCAAGAACACTCTCCAGGAGGCAGGTGTATGTGCGTCAGAGTCAACAATCAAGAGAAGACTCCACCAGTGTGAATACAGAGGGTTCACCACAAGATGTAAACCTTTGGTGAGCCCCAAAAACAGGCAGGCCAGATTAGAGTTTGCCAAACGACATCTGAAAAAGCCGTCACAGTTCTGGAACAACATCCTATGGACAGACGAGACCAAGATCAACTTGTACCAGAGTGATGGGAAGAGAAGAGTATGGAGAAGGAAAGGAACTGCTCATGATCCTAAGCATACCACCTCATCAGTGAAGCATTGTGGTGGAAGTGTCATGGCGTGGGCATGTATGGCTGCCAGTGGAACTTGTTCTCTTGTATTTATTGATGATGTGACTGCTGACAAAAGCAGCACAATGAATTCTGAAGTGTTTCGTGCAATATTTTCTGCTCATATTGAGACAAATGCTTCAAAACTCATTGGACGGCGCTTCACAGTGCAGATGGACAACGACCCAAAGCATACTGCAAAAGCAACCAAAGAGTTTTTGAAGGGAAAGAAGTGGACCGTTTTGCAATGGCCAAGTCAATCACCTGACCTGAATCCGATTGAGCATGCATTTCACTTGCTGAAGACAAAACTAAAGGGAAAATGCCCCAAGAACAAGCAGGAACTGAAGACTGTTGCAGTAGAGGCCTGGCAGAGCATCACCAGGGATGAAACCCGGTGTCTGGTGATGTCTATGTGTTCCAGACTTCAGGCTGTGATTGACTGTAAAGGATTTGCAACCAAGTATTAAAAAATGAATGTTTGATTTATGGTTCTTATTCTGTCCCATTACTTTTGGTCCCTTGAGAAGTGGGAGGCACATTTGCAAACTGTTGTAATTCCTAGACCGTTCACCTGATTTGGATGTAAATACTCTCAAATAAAAGCTGACACTCTGCAGTTAAAGCATGTCTTGTTCGTTTCATTTGGAATCCATTGTGGTGGTGTATAGAGCCAAAAATGTTAGAATTGTGTCGATGTCCCAATATTTATGGACCTGACTGTATGTATGACATGATCTAGCCATATATATATATATATATATATATACATACACATATATAATAAAAAATTAGTCAATGGTGATGTAAATCTTTATTTTTAGCCTCAGTTAAGGAGTCCTTTTACTCCTTTACAGTGAATCACCTGCACGTGTAAATGTCATGGTCCCTCACACTGGAAAATGAAACTTAGCTCTTTGTCAGCATCACCTGTTAAACTCCCACTGTCCAGATAAGATGTAACCACCCTGGTTCCATTCAATCACATCACACCCCTGCTGTATAAAAGCTCCTCCAGTAGGTTGCCCTGACATGATCTAGCCATGGCCTTCCTGTGGATCCTCTCCTGCCTCGCCTTCATTGGCGCCGCCTACGGTGAGACAAACTCTTTAAGGTTATAGCTCATTGGGTGAAGCATGTTGTAAGTTGTCTTTTTTCGAAGCAGTGAGGGATATATTGTAATTTATTCTCCTTTGTTTTTTTCCATTTTAATGACTCGTTTATTGACTTACATTAAGACTTATATGCGAAGAAAGAAAAAGTAGAAGACGGTATCAAACAATATAAACAATCTGGTCCAGCTGAGAGATCTGTGTGGCGTATATGTGTCATTATGTTTTAAGCAGATCAGTATTAGAGAGAAACATTTGCTTAATTTTACAGTTAGTGCCAATGTGACAGTTACATTAATTTTATTGTTGTTAATGGCATAATTCTGATGTTCTGATGTCACCAGGGTGCGGAGTTCCCGCCATCCGTCCTGTCATCACCGGTTATGCCCGCATTGTGAACGGTGAGGAGGCAGTGCCTCACTCCTGGCCCTGGCAGGTGTCCCTCCAGGTAAATGAAGAAACAAAGACACACACTCTCACACCTCATCACACAATCAGGTGGAAATGTGTAACTGTTGATGTTCATTTTGCTGTAACAGGACAACACCGGCATCCACTTCTGTGGTGGTTCTCTCATCAATGAGAACTGGGTGGTGACAGCTGCTCACTGCACCATCAGGTAACTTTAAGCTGGTTTTAAAGACTGAAAACTCCAATTAAGACATAGAGTCATGTTTGACGAAGAGAATCCTTGTTTAGAGGGCATTGCTGTGTATCTGGGGTAGAATAAAAATAAGTAAAAACACAGTTTTCAGGTAATGTGGTGATCTCAGAAATGCCCACATGCTTCTGTTCTTTTCTGTGCAGGACCTCCGACCGTGTGATCCTCGGAGAGCACGACCGTTCCTCCAGCGCCGAGAACATCCAGACCCTGGCTCCCGGCAAGGTGGGTGAAACACTGCATCAGCTTTCATCGTATAGCTACATGTCAGGGTTTGTTGGTCGCTCATAACGATGTCACTTCCCAACAGGTGTTCAAGCACCCCAACTACAACAGTTACACCATCAACAACGACATCACACTCATCAAGCTGGCCACCCCTGCCCAATTGGGCACACGTGTTTCCCCAGTTTGTGTGGCCGAGACTTCCGACAACTTCCCCGGAGGCTTGAGGTGTGTGACCACTGGCTGGGGTCTGACCCGCTACAACGGTAAGAGCTCACCCACTTTTTTGAAGCAGGCTGTGCTGAAACCTGTTATTCTTTGTTATACTGTCTTCATAGACACTGATCGGTTAAACAATTATTAGATAGGGATTTACTCCAAACAATCACATATAGGTGGGTTTGGACTGTAATGAGACCACCACGTGGAGCTTTAACAGTAGTGCTAAACAGTAGCGGTTTTTGATACGGGGGACACGGGCGGGTGCCCGGGGCGGCATCGTGGTGGGGGGCGGCATCACGGTCATCGGCAAAAAAAATTTAAAAAAATAAATAATTGCTCGTACTCATGCTGCCCAGACGTCATGTCAGCGCATATTGGGAATGGCATAGGCACCGATCGGTTTTCTATCGCCCATTCGCTGGGAGTAAGGGCGCCCTCCGTTTGCGAGGTGCGCCTGCTCGCTGCTGAAGTCAAAGTAAACTTTATTGTCATCTCCGCTACAGACAGTCCAGTATATAGAGAGACGAGACGACGAGGGTCCAGTTACAGCAGTGCAAGTAAACAAACAATAAATATAAGAAGAGTAAGAACATAAATATACACTTTAGGACCAGGGGTAAAGGGATCAATAACAATTAAAAATTTAGTATTTACAGTTTGATGATTTAAAGTCTCACACACAACCTTTTGACAGGGGAGGGGGCGGCTGCTTCCAAATAGAGCACATTTCATTCATAATGATGTAAATCCAAGCCCATTATGTTCATTATATTCATGATTTGAATCCTGGGTTGTGTGAAATCCCAGAAATACATTTTAGACAAAGTGAATCTGTGAACTAGGGTGTAGGTCTGTTAGGTTATGTTGTGGTGATCCTCGAGTTGGGGGATGGGTGGAGTGCAAAATAAAACCAATGGAAGATGGACAAGAAAAGTTCAAAACCATCAGGTCCTCAGTTTAGAAAAAAGAGAAAAGAAGAGGAGGAGAAACGAGCAAAAGATACAGGTAAGCAGATGTGTCATTGGATAATGGCAGGTCATCCTGAAACAATCAGAATCAGAATACTGAATACAACAGTTTTATGTTAATGTACAGTCCTTAATATGTTTTGTGTGTGTGTGTGGGGGGGGGGGGGGGTGGGGGGGTGGGGTGGGGGGGGTGGTGGTGGCAGAGGGAGTGTTTGCCCGGGGCGCCAAACAGGCTAGGACTGCCACTGGTGCTAAAACACGAGGAATGATAGAGCATGATAAAAAAAGTCTCTAATGTCTGATGTGTGTGTGTGTTGCAGCTGCCACCACACCACCCCGTCTGCAGCAGGCTGCCCTGCCCCTGCTGACCAACACTAACTGCCAGTCTTACTGGGGCAGCCAAGTCACGGATGTGATGATCTGCGCTGGAGCCTCCGGAGTCTCCTCCTGCATGGTGAGTGGGACCTCCATCAATTACAGAAGCGCTGATCCTGAGCTTCTTATATTGTGTTAAACATTCATGTCTTATTTTTCAGAATGACTCTGGTGGTCCTCTGGTCTGTGAGAAATCTGGAGCCTGGACTCTGGTTGGTATTGTGTCCTGGGGAAGCTCAACTTGCTCTACCTCCACTCCCGGAGTGTATGCCCGTGTCACCAAGCTGCGTGCCTGGATCGACCAGACCATCGCTGCCAACTGAGCATGTCACATATGAGAGGTTTCAGCATCAAGCTAATCCTCAATAAAACACAGAAACAATGAAAATGACCTACTCGTGATTGTGTCTTTTTCTCCTTAATATTCATCTTCATGTTTTTATTATGTGACCAGACAAATTATCACAAATATTAAAGAAACATTATTAATGTATTCATTGACAGAAATGGACAAATGACCCAACATGGAAACTCTTCTGTAGAAATTCATTTTAAGACATCGAGCATTCGGTGAATGAAGTGTGGTGAACTCCAGAAGAGTTTTATTGCGTTGCACTTGCCTGGTGTTTAGCAGCGCCAGAATCAGGTTGGCCTAGCCATACATAAATACTAGAAGCAGTGAATAAAAAATACTTTTATGGTAAAAAAACAAATATTTTATGTTCCTTAACTGCTAAAGAAAGACATGTTAATATGAATGAGATATAGTTAAGGGTTGTGATTGTGGGCATCACTTTTTGACTTCCTTACAAGATTAAAGCACAATCCACACATAGATTTCTTTGTCTTTCTTCATTCAGTAATTCATATACATACATATATATATATATATATATATATATATATATATATATATATATATATATATATATACATATACATATATATATATATATATATATATATATATATATATATATATATATATATATATATACGTGTGTGTGTGTGTGTGTGTGTGTGTTTTCACATCTTCAGGTTACACTGATATGATTACACACACTGTCCTCATCAGTTATTTATTACAGCACATTTAATCCAACACGGAACAAAAAGATCACAGATCGTATTTGCTGTATGAGTTTCTGCCTTCGCTTCTCATCACAGCAGCTTGTTATCAGGTGCGTCTTGGGGGGCACACGTGGCCAACTCGGCGGCAGTAGCAGATAGCGTTGAAGAAGCGGCAGTAGCAGGTGTCACAGGGATCACAACAGGGAAGTGGGTAGCCCAAACAGGACTGCTGGTGAGGGATGCAGCGACGAGGTGAACGCATGGCCCGACCCTGCAGCTGTAAGGCTGCAGACGTGTCCTGCAAACATAAACGCAGCAAGCAGATGAATTCACTTTGTTGAGGTAAACCTGTTAACAGGGATTCACGAGGTAAAGAGTAAACTGCTGGTATAAATGCTGCACCTCATCATAGGAGCCTGTATCCATCAAAAAATGATCTTCTACAGAGTCCACAGGGAGGAGGGCAGGCTCGTGCATGCGGTCAGGTACTTGGCTTCTTTCTGCAAATCAGAAAACACAGCAGAATGTATTTTGCATTATTTTTGCTTACCCTAATCACTCCATTGTGTTTAATCTGCTGTATGTGAAAAATCAATTTCAAAATACTTCAAAATAACTGCAGTCAAATGTAAAAGATTGGGCTTACTAGATGTGATGTAACAAAAAAAAGGGGGGGGGGGACAAAACAGAAAACTACATGTTCAGAGGTCTACTTTTTCTATCTAAAAATATTCATGCTTCCACTGTTAAACAGATTAATCCTTCCAACCCTGGTGTGTTGGAGAGACAGTGGTTGGAGCTCTCTGAATGAAGAGATGTTACTGACCGATTTCAGATAGGAAGGAGGTTTCAGTGCGACGTCCAGCGACAGGACCTTCATCGAGCGGTAAGTTTCCATGAACCAGCGAAGAGGCGAGCGGCAGCAGACCGAAGGACCAACAGCAGAGCAGCACAGTGCCAAACATCCTGCTGCTGTCAGACAAAAGAAGAAGAAAAACCTGCACCACAACTCCCACAATCCTCAGTTTCTCCAACAAGAGCCTCTGAAAGGAGGAAACAGACACAGGCTTCAGTTTACCTGAAAGAGGGGGAACGCCAAAACTTCCAAGTCACATTTTTATTCATTCTCTGCATTCAAAAACCTTCTTTACTGAATAGAAAGACAACTAACATGTGTGAAATTTTCTACCAAACAAGTTTTGGATTTGGAGCTTATTGGAATAAGTTTGATAACAGATATGATCTGATCCCACGTGAAATAAACTAACCTGCTGGTTTGTGAATTTCTCTTTATTTTCAGCACATAAATTTGAGTTTGTCAGTTATAAATTTCAGCACCAAGTGTTACTTTTTCAGATCTAAACCAACAGAGTATTATTCTTATGCATAACAAAATCTGTTGAAATTTCCACACTGAACAGATTGCAACCCTTGGAGGAAAACAAATTAAATATTGTTCTGCAAAATATTAAATTACATCTCCCTGTCTTCCTTAGCAATAGTTTGTGTGGCCGAGACTTCCGACAACTTCCCCGGAGGCTTGAAGTGTGTGACCACTGGCTGGGGTCTGACCCGCTACAACGGTAAGAGCTCACCCACTTTTTTGAAGCAGGCTGTGCTGAAACCTGTTATTCTTTGTTATACTGTCTTCATAGACACTGATCGGTTAAACAATTATTAGATAGGGATTTACTCCAAACAATCACATATAGGTGGGTTTGGACTGTAATGAGACCACCAGGTGGAGCTTTAACAGTAGTGCTAAAACACGAGGAATGATAGAGCATGATAAAAAAGTCTCTAATGTCTGATGTGTTTGTGTGTGTGTGTTGCAGCTGCCACCACACCACCCCGTCTCCAGCAGGCTGCCCTGCCCCTGCTGACCAACAGTGAATGCCAGTCTTACTGGGGCAGCCAAGTCACAGATGTGATGATCTGCGCTGGAGCCTCCGGAGTCTCCTCCTGCATGGTGAGTGGGACCTCCATCAATTACAGAAGCGCTGATCCTGAGCTTTTTATGCATGGCCAGTGGCGGTCCTAGCCTGTTTGGCGCCCTGGGCGAACAGTCCCTCTGCCCCCCCCCACACACACACACACCATTTCTTCTTGGAGCAACTGTAACTTTATTAATCCATAATTTCCTCAGGGATTAATAAAGTATTCTGATTCTGATTGTTTCAGGATGACCTGCCATTATCCAATGACACATCTGCTTACCTGTATCTTTTGCTCGTTTTTCCTCCTCTTCTTTTCTCTTTTTTCTAAACTGAGCACCTGATGGCTTTGAACTTTTCTTGTCCATCTTCCATTGGTTTTAATTTTGCACTCCAGTATGAACACAAATCCCCCAACTCGAGGATCGCCACAACATAACCTAATAAACCTACACCTCAGTTCACAGAATCGCTTTGTCTAAGGTGTATTTCTGGGATTTCACACAACCCAGGATTCAAATCATGAATACATAATGGGCTTGGATTTACAACATTATGAGTGAAATGTGCTCTATTTGGAAGCAACCGCCACCCTCCCCTGTCAACAGGTTGTGTGTGAGACTTTAAATCATCAAACTGTAAATTTTTAATTGTTATTGATCCCTTTACCCCTGGTCCTAAAGTGTATATTTATGTTCTTACTCTTCTTACATTTATTGTTTGTTTACTTGCACTGCTGTAACTGGAGCCTCGTCGTCTCCTCTCTCTATATACTGGACTGTATGTAGCGGAGATGACAATAAAGTTTACTTTGACTTCAGCAGCGAGCAGGCGCACCGAGGGCTTTTCGTGTATAGAATTTCGAAAAAACACCGGTGCAAATTATAAGTCTGTATCATGATGTCTGGTGTTTTCGTGTTTGTTGGTTTGTTTTTATTTTGTTTTTATTTTGCGAGTTGGTTATTAGATGCTGCTCCAGCCGGTCAGAGACTCCCCCGCCGCCCCGCCCTCTCCTCCCTGTGCCGCAAGCAGCAGGCGCACCTCGCAAACGGAGGGCGCCCTTACTCCCAGCAAATGGGCGATAGAAAACCGATCGGTGCCTATGCCATTCCCAATATGCGCTGACATGACGTGTGGGCAGCATGAGTACGCGCAATTTTTTTTTTTTTGCCGATGCCAGTGATGCCGCCTCCCACCACAATGCCGCCCCGAGCAATCGCCCGTGTCGCCCGTATCAAAAACCACTACTGGCGATGGCTGTGGGTCAGGCGTCAGATCAGGAAACCTACTAATCAGAAGGTTGCTGATTTGAGCCCTGGTTGCTAAAGTCTGCATGCCAAATATCTTTCGGCAACATACTAAGCTGCGCTCCGATGCATCGAAAGAGCGTTGACAAAAGGGCATGGGCGAATGGGGCAAGTTGTGTAAAGCGCTTTGAGTGCTCAGATAAAGCAGAAAACCAGTCCATTTACCATTTAGCTTTTTATAACGTCTTATTTATTCTTATTTTTCAGGGTGACTCTGGTGGTCCTCTGGTCTGTGAGAAATCTGGACTCTTGTTGGTATTGTGTCCTGGGGAAGCTCAACTTGCTCTACCTCCACTCCTGCAGTCTATGCCCGTGTCACCAAGCTGCGTGCCTGGATCGACCAGACCATCGCTGCCAACTGAGCATGTCACATATGAGAGGTTTCAGCATCAAGCTAATCCTCAATAAAACACAGAAAATCTGAAAAACTCTGACCTACTCGTGAATGTGTCTTTTTCTCCTATTATTCATTTTCATTTAAGACATCGAGCATTCGGTGAATGAAGTGTGGTGAACTCGAGAAGAGTTTTGTCACGTTGGACTTGCCTGGTGTTCAGCAGCGCCAGAATCAGGTTGGCCGAGCCATACATAAATACTAGAAGCAGCGATTAACAAATAGTCTGGCTCAGTTTAAAATACACCTGCCAGCATTATGAAATCTTTGAGGTGTAAGTCATTAGTAGTGATAATTCTAACCCTTTGTGTTTGGGAGAAAAGCAAAAATGACTTTTTTATGGTCAAAATCCAAATATCTTTTGTTCTTTAATTGCTATAGAATTACATATTTATGGAAATAACCTACAGGCAAAGAGTTATGATTGTGGTCATCTCTTACGATGTCTTAGATGTCACAGGATTAAAGCACAATCTAAAAATAGGTCTCTTTGTCCTTCTTAATTCAGTGTTTCACATGTAAACACATCTTCTGGTTACACTGAGTAGATTACACACACTGTTGGGTTATTTTTCTTTTTGAGAAAAGACAAATAAACTCAAAGTATAAGTTTTCAAAATTTATTACACAGTTAAAGTTTCAAGTTAATTTTACAAGGTGCCACAGACCTCCTTCTGTCCAGACATAGAAAGGCCACTGCACACAAGCAGCAAACACTTTTATTATGAGACACACAAACAGAATTCTAATATGACTGGTTAAAAAGTTGAGGCGTAGCCACTGTTTAGACTTGACTTCTCCCTTATTTGGGGCGTAGTCCGGCCCTTGGCTCATCTTACATCTCCAGGAGTGGACATCTCCCTGTGAGGAGAGGAAAGACAACTCCTCCCTACCTATTCCAACATGTCCTCATCAGTTATTTATTACAGCACATTTAATGCAACACGGAACAAAAAGATCACAGATCGTATTTGCAGTACAAGTTTCTGCCTTCACTTCTAATCACAGCAGCTTGTTATCAGGTGCCTCTTGGTGGGCACACGGGGCCAACTCGGCAGTGGTAGCAGGTTTTCATTATATAAACTGTTATATAAAAACCAGTGTTATCAGGAAATGTTCAGACAAGAGAGGGTTATCAGGAAACACCACTAAATGTTCAGTTTCTATGCTATATGTTAGAAGAAGATGTTAAAATCACCCACATTGATTATTGTAACTGAGCTGAGCACTAAATCAGATAAAAAGTCTGAGAAGTCAGACAGAAACTCTGTGCTAGGCCCAGGTGGACGACAGATAATCACAGATAAGACTGGTTTTTGAGTTTTCATGCTAGGGTGGACAGGGCTAAGCCTCAGACTTTCAAATGAATTGAATGTCTGTCTTGGTCTTTGGTTGATTGATAAGCTGGTCAGGAATATTGCTGCCACCTCTGTGCTTTGAGGTTTATGATAGTTAGTATGACTCGTAGTGTTTATTCATTTAAACTAACATAATCATCCTGCTGTAACCAGGTTTCTGTAAGGCAGAGTTAATCGATTTGTTGATCAATTATTAAGTGGCTCATCACTGATTGAAGAAAATAAGAACAACCCCAGGTTTCTCTTCAGCACTGTAGCCAGGCTGACAAAAAGTCAGAGCTCTTTTGAGCCAACCATCCTTTTAACGTTAACTAGTAATGACTTCATGAACTTCTTCACAAATAAAATTTTAATCATTAGAGAAAAAATTACCAATAATCATCCCACAGATGTAAAATTATCTACAGCTACTTTCAGTACCATTGATATTCATTTAGACTCTTTTTCTCCAATTGATCTTTCAGAGTTAACTTCAATAATTACTTCCTCCAAACCATCAACGTGTCTTTTAGACCCCATTCCTACAAAATTGCTCAAAGAAGTCCTGCCATAAATTAATGCTTCAATTTAAATATGATCAACTCATCTCTAATAATCAGCTATGTACCACAGGCCTTCAAGCTGGCTGTAGTTAAACCTTTACTTAAAAAGCATCTCTAGACCCAGCAGTCTTAGCTAATTATAGGCCAATCTCCAACCTTCCTTTCATATCAAACATCCTTGAAAGAGTAGTTGTCAAACAGCTAACAGATCATCTGCAGAGGAATGGCTTATTTGAAGAGTTTCAGTCAGGTTTCAGAGCTCATCACAGCACAGAAACAGCTTTAGTGAAGGTTACAAATGATCTTCTTATGGCCTCTGACAGTGGACTCATCTCTGTGCTTGTCCTGCTAGACCTCAGTGCAGCGTTTGATACTGTCGACCATAATATCCTATTAGCGCGATTAGAACATGCTGTAGGTATTACAGGTACTGCACTGCAGTGGTTTGTATCATATCTATCTAATAGACTCCAATTTGTTCATGTAAATGGAGAGTCCTCTTCACACACTAAGGTCAATTATTATGTTCCACAGGGTTCAGTGCTAGGACCAATTCTATTTACATTATACATGCTTCCCTTAGGCAGCATCATTAGAAGACATAGCATACATTTACACTGCTATGCAGATGACACCCAGCTCTATCTGTCCATGAAGCCGCTAACTTTCTGCTTTTTATTTCAGATCAAACTGAGGTTATTGTACTCGGCCCTGAAAATCTTAGAAATATGGTATCTAAGCAGATTCTTACTCTGGATGGCATTACCTTGGCCTCCAGTAACACTGTGAGGAACCTTGGAGTCATTTTTGATCAGGACATGTCCTTCAATGCACATATTAAACAAATATGTAAGACTGCTTTCTTCCATTTGCACAACATCTCTAAATCTAGAAATATCCTGTCTCAGAGTGACGCTGAAAACTAATTCATGCATTTATTACTTCCAGGCTGGACTACTGTAATTCATTATTATCAGGATGTCCTAAAAAAAAAAACCCCTGAAAAGTCTTCAGTTAATCCAAAATGCTGCAGCAAGAGTCCTGACAGGGACTAGAAAGAGAGAGCAGATTTCTCCTGTTTTGGCTTCCCTTCATTGGCTTCCTGTTAAATCCAGAACTGAATTCTAAAATCCTGCTCCTCACATACAAGGTCTTAAATAATCAGCCCCCATCTTATCTTAATGACCTTATCTTATCTTAATTTTACCTTGTAGTAAAATATCACCCTATTAGAGCACTTTGCTCTCACACTGCAGGCTTACTTGTTGTTCCTAGAGTATTTAAAAGTAGAATGGGAGGCAGAGCCTTCAGTTTTCAGGCCCCTCTACTGTGGAACCAGCTTCCAGTTTGGATTCGGGAGACAGACACTATCTCTACTTTTAAAATTAGGCTTAACACTTTCCTTTTTGCTAAAGCATATAGTTAGGGCTGGACCAGGTGACCCTGAATCCTCCCTTAGTTATGCTGCAATAGGGATAGGCTGCCAGGGGATTCCCATGATGCATTGAGTATTTCCTTATCAGTCACCTTTCCCACTCACTATCTGTTAACAGACCTCTCTGCACTGAATCACACTTATTATTAATCTCTGGCTCTCTTCCACAGCATGTCTTTATCCTGTCTTCCTTCTCTCACCCCAACCGGTTGCAGCAGATGGCCCCGCCCCTCCCTGAGCCTGGTTCTGCTGAAGGTTTCTTCCTGTTAAAAGGGAGTTTTTCCTTCCCACTGTCGCCAAACTTCTTACTCATAGGGGGTCATATGATTGTTGGGTTTTCTCTGTATGTATTATTGTAGGGTCTGCCTTACAAAATAAAGAGCCTTGAGGCGACTGTTGTTGTGATTTAGCACTCTATAAATAAAATTGAATTGAACTGACAAACTGAAAAAGTCATGTACTACCAGACTTGGAAGAGAGAGACCTACTGTTTTATAATCCACATTTCACTGTTTTACTCTATTTTGCAGATGTGGATACTGTATCAGTCTTTCTTTGTAATTTTTCATGTTTATCTTGCTTTTTGCAAATTTCTAGTTTGCTTTTTGGTGTTTGGTGAGCGGCAGCAGACCGAAGGACCAACAGCAGAGCAGCACAGTGCCAAACATCCTGCTGCTGGCAGACAAAAGAAGAAAAACCTGCATCACGACTTCCACAATCTTCAGTTTCTCCAACAAGAGCCTCTGAAAGGAGGAAACAGACACAGGCTTCAGTTTATCTGAAAGAGGGGGAACGCCAAAACTTCCAAGTCACATTTTTTATTCATTCTCTGCATTCAAAAACCTTCTTTACTGAATAGAAAGACAACTAACATGTGTGAAATTTTCTACCAAACAAGTTTTGGATTTGGAGCTTGTTGGAATAAGTTTGATAACATTGATTCACTGGTTAGATGTGATCTGATCCCACATTAAATACATAATTTAAACTAACCTGCTGGTTTATGAATTTCTCTTTTTTTCAGTAAATAAATCTAAGTTTGTAGTAATAAATTTCAGCACCAAGTGGTTTTTTTTCTCCTTCAGATAAAAACCAACAGATTATTATTCTTATGTATAACTGAAGTGGGTAACATCTGTTGAAATTTCCACTCTGAATAAAGAAGTCTAAACCTTGGAGATAAAACAACAAATTAAATATTGTTCAGTAAAATATTAAAATACATCTCCCTTTCCTTCTTAGCAATAACACACAGTGGATGTTTTCATTAAGCAAACTGTCAGTTACATCATATATATATATAATAAAAGATTAGTCAATGGTGATGTAAATCTTTATTTTTAGCCTCAGTTAAGGAACATAACTCGAGTTCTTTCACTCCTTTACAGTGAATCAGCTGCACGTGTAAATGTCATGGTCCCTCACACTGGAAAACCAAACTTAGCTCTTTGTCAGCATCACCTGTTAAACTCCCACTGTCCAGATAAGATGTAACCACCCTGGTTCCATCCAATCACATCACACCCCTGCTGTATAAAACCTCCTCCAGTAGGTTGCCCTGACATGATCTAGCCATGGCCTTCCTGTGGATCCTCTCCTGCCTCGCCTTCATTGGCGCCGCCTACGGTGAGACAAACTCTTTAAGGTTATAGCTCATTGGGTGAAGCATGTTGTAAGTTGTCTTTTTTCAAAGCAGTGAGGGACATATTGTAATTTATTCTCCTTTTTTTCCATTTTAATGACTCATTTATTGACTTACATTAAGAATTACATGCGAAGAAAGAAAAAGTAGAAGACGGTATCAAAAAATATTCAAGAATGGAGAAATCAAAGAGTTGAATCAGTTTAATAACATAATGCAACATGATATGAAAATACAATAAAACTTTAACTGTGGCAAAAGTATCTCTCTCTAAAAAATAGGGAAAAAACAACATTAAGATGGATTAAACAATCTGGTCCAGCTGAGAGATCTGTGTGGCGTATATGTGTCATTATGTTTTAAGCAGATCAGTATTAGAGAGAAACATTTGCTTAATTTTACAGTTAGTGCCAATGTGACAGTTACATTAATTTTATTGTTGTTAATGGCATAATTCTGATGTTCTGATGTCACCAGGGTGCGGAGTTCCCGCCATCCGTCCTGTCATCACCGGTTATGCCCGCATTGTGAACGGTGAGGAGGCAGTGCCTCACTCCTGGCCCTGGCAGGTGTCCCTCCAGGTAAATGAAGAAACAAAGACACACACTCTCACACCTCATCACACAATCAGGTGGAAATGTCTAACTGTTGTTGTTCATTTTGCTGTAACAGGACTACACCGGCTTCCATTTCTGTGGTGGTTCTCTCATCAATGAGAACTGGGTGGTGACAGCTGCTCACTGCACCATCAGGTAACTTTAAGCTGGTTTTAAAGACTGAAAACTCCAATTAAGACATAGAGTCATGTTTGACGAAGAGAATCCTTGTTTAGAGGGCATTGCTGTGTATCTGGGGTAGAATAAAAATAAGTAAAAACACAGTTTTCAGGTAATGTGGTGATCTCAGAAATGCCCACATGCTTCTGTTCTTTTCTGTGCAGGACCTCCGACCGTGTGATCCTCGGAGAGCACGACCGTTCCTCCAGCGCCGAGAACATCCAGACCCTGGCTCCCGGCAAGGTGGGTGAAACACTGCATCAGCTTTCATCGTATAGCTACATGTCAGGGTTTGTTGGTCGCTCATAACGATGTCACTTCCCAACAGGTGTTCAGGCACCCCAACTACAACAGTTACACCATCAACAACGACATCACACTCATCAAGCTGGCCACCCCTGCCCAACTGGGCACACGTGTTTCCCCAGTTTGTGTGGCCGAGACTTCCGACAACTTCCCCGGAGGCTTGAAGTGTGTGACCACTGGCTGGGGTCTGACCCGCTACAACGGTAAGAGCTCACCCACTTTTTTGAAGCAGGCTGTGCTGAAACCTGTTATTCTTTGTTATACTGTCTTCATAGACACTGATCGGTTAAACAATTATTAGATAGGGATTTACTCCAAACAATCACATATACGTGGGTTTGGACTGTAATGAGACCACCAGGTGGAGCTTTAACAGTAGTGCTAAAACATGAGGAATGATAGAGCATGATAAAAAAAGTCTCTAATGTCTGATGTGTGTGTGTGTTGCAGCTGCCACCACACCACCCCTTCTGCAGCAGGCTGCCCTGCCCCTGCTGACCAACACTAACTGCCAGTCTTACTGGGGCAGCCAAGTCACAGATGTGATGATCTGCGCTGGAGCCTCCGGAGTCTCCTCCTGCATGGTGAGTGGGACCTCCATCAATTACAGAAGCGCTGGTGCTTAGCTTCTTATATTGTGTTAAACATTCATGTGTTATTTTTCAGGGTGACTCTGGTGGTCCTCTGGTCTGTGAGAAATCTGGAGCCTGGACTCTGGTTGGTATTGTGTCCTGGGGAAGCTCAACTTGCTCTACCTCCACTCCCGGAGTGTATGCCCGTGTCACCAAGCTGCGTGCCTGGATCGACCAGACCATCGCTGCCAACTGAGCATGTCACATATGAGAGGTTTCAGCATCAAGCTAATCCTCAATAAAACACAGAAACAATGAAAATGACCTACTCGTGATTGTGTCTTTTTCTCCTTAATATTCATCTTCATGTTTTTATTATGTGACCAGACAAATTATCACAAATATTAAAGAAACATTATTAATGTATTCATTCACAGAAATGGACAAATGACCCAACATGGAAACTCTTCTGTAGAAATTCATTTTAAGACATCGAGCATTCGGTGAATGAAGTGTGGTGAACTCCAGAAGAGTTTTATTGCGTTGCACTTGCCTGGTGTTTAGCAGCGCCAGAATCAGGTTGGCCTAGCTATACATAAATACTAGAAGCAGTGAATAAAAACTACTTTTTATGGTAAAAAAACAAATATTTTATGTTCCTTAACTGCTAAAGAAAGACATGTTAATATGAATGAGATATAGTTAAGGGTTGTGATTGTGGGCATCACTTTTTGACTTCCTTACAAGATTAAAGCACAATCCACACATAGATTTCTTTGTCTTTCTTCATTCAGTAATTCATATACATACATATATATATATATATATATATATATATATATATATATATAGATAGATAGATAGATGTGTTTTCACATCTTCAGGTTACACTGATATGATTACACACACTGTCCTCATCAGTTATTTATTACAGCACATTTAATCCAACACGGAACAAAAAGATCACAGATCGTATTTGCTGTATGAGTTTCTGCCTTCGCTTCTCATCACAGCAGCTTGTTATCAGGTGCGTCTTGGGGGGCACACGTGGCCAACTCGGCGGCAGTAGCAGATAGCGTTGAAGAAGCGGCAGTAGCAGGTGTCACAGGGATCACAACAGGGAAGTGGGTAGCCCAAACAGGACTGCTGGTGAGGGATGCAGCGACGAGGTGAACGCATGGCCCGACCCTGCAGCTGTAAGGCTGCAGACGTGTCCTGCAAACATAAACGCAGCAAGCAGATGAATTCACTTTGTTGAGGTAAACCTGTTAACAGGGATTCACGAGGTAAAGAGTAAACTGCTGGTATAAATGCTGCACCTCATCATAGGAGCCTGTATCCATCAAAAAATGATCTTCTACAGAGTCCACAGGGAGGAGGGCAGGCTCGTGCATGCGGTCAGGTACTTGGCTTCTTTCTGCAAATCAGAAAACACAGCAGAATGTATTTTGCATTTTTGCTTACCCTAATCACTCCATTGTGTTTAATCTGCTGTATGTGAAAAATCAATTTCAAAATACTTCAAAATAACTGCAGTCAAATGTAAAAGATTGGGCTTACTAGATGTGATGTAACAAAAAAAAAAGGGGGGGGGACAAAACAGAAAACTACATGTTCAGAGGTCTACTTTTTCTATCTAAAAATATTCATGCTTCCACTGTTAAACAGATTAATCCTTCCAAACCTGGTGTGTTGGAGAGACAGTGGTTGGAGCTCTCTGAATGAAGAGATGTTACTGACCGATTTCAGATAGGAAGGAGGTTTCAGTGCGACGTCCAGCGACAGGACCTTCATCGAGCGGTAAGTTTCCATGAACCAGCGAAGAGGCGAGCGGCAGCAGACCGAAGGACCAACAGCAGAGCAGCACAGTGCCAAACATCCTGCTGCTGTCAGACAAAAGAAGAAGAAAAACCTGCACCACAACTCCCACAATCCTCAGTTTCTCCAACAAGAGCCTCTGAAAGGAGGAAACAGACACAGGCTTCAGTTTACCTGAAAGAGGGGGAACGCCAAAACTTCCAAGTCACATTTTTATTCATTCTCTGCATTCAAAAACCTTCTTTACTGAATACAAAGACAACTAACATGTGTGAAATTTTCTACCAAACAAGTTTTGGAGCTTATTGGAGTAAGTTTGATAACAGATATGATCTGATCCCACGTGAAATAAACTAACCTGCTGGTTTGTGAATTTCTCTTTATTTTCAGCACATAAATTTGAGTTTGTCAGTTATAAATTTCAGCACCAAGTGTTACTTTTTCAGATCTAAACCAACAGAGTATTATTCTTATGCATAACAAAATCTGTTGAAATTTCCACACTGAACAGATTGCAAACCTTGGAGGAAAACAAATTAAATATTGTTCCGTAAAATATTAAATTACATCTCCCTTTCTTCCTTAGCAATAACCCATAGCACTTGTTTTAATCACTTTCCTGTATGATGAAAACAAGTCATGCATAAAGCAAGGAGAGATTCTCATTAAGCACATTGTCATTTACATCCACAGTGAAGCTCGTCAGCAGTTAAAAACAAAATCATTCCTGCTGGGTTTCATTAGTGGTGCAAAGGACATTTAGTACTAGGCTGCATAGTTCTACTTTGTTTTATTAAAATAATTTTACACTGCTGAATTTGACTTTTTATTAAACTTATTTTTTAAATTATCAAAAACACAACTGTAATAATACAAAGATAACTGTGGATGTTTATTTCTACAACAAAATTGTATCCTTGGAAAAAATCACTTTTACAGCATAATATTCCTGTTATTATCACTAATACACCAGAAGGCTTAAATAAAACTTCAGTTTTAATCATAAATAAAATCTTATTTACTTCCTACATAAACTGAATCAGAAGAGAACCAGATGGAGATGTGACTCACCTGTTGCTGTGACTCTTCACTGTGACTCTCTGAGAAGATGAGGGGCAATTTAAAGACCCCTGGACAGGAAGAAGGTCACATGACCCGCAGGTTTGGTATGGAATGGCACCCGCTGTGCATGTGCATCATCCCGCGACCTTGCAGAGATACATCAAATGGAGCATGATGGAAGCTCTAAGGCTAATTTAAACTATACGTGAGACTGGATAGCAGGGGGTTGGAGCATCTATTAGTATGGTGATTATGTCGTAAAGGTCACTTCTGTCTATTTTCATCTATATACAACAAAAACAAATGAAGAATATATCAAAAACTCGACAGACAGTTGAGTGTCTAATAGAAAACACTATATTCTTCTTTGTGGAAACTATTAATTTTATCTTTTTCTTTATTTTCTAGCACAAAATCAAAGCAAATATCACCTCTGGGTACTTAGTCTTGCAAGATAGAAAGACCGGCAGAGTGCTGTTTTACAGAGGGAAACCCAGATACTGCCTGGGTAAAGGTAAAAACTACCTTTTAATAAGAAGAAATCTTTAATAAAACCAGTTGTGGGAAATGTGAAAAAGACAAGGAGACAACAGAAAGGCAAAACAAACAAAAAAGCAGAGGCTGGTAAACACAGATAAGAAAGATGAGCCCTGGAGCCAGAGATATCTGCAGCAAGGAAAAGGAAGAGCAAGGTCAGAGAGAACACATGAACGCAGCATCACTGTGTTACTAAAACACAGTAATCCTGCAGCAGCAGATGTGACACTTCAGGTCTGCAGAACCAGTTTTAGATGCGTGTGTTCAGGAAACCTTCTTCTCCCACTTGGAGTAGATTTGTGCTCCACCTCGACTCTGAGAAGACCTTAGGTCCTCAGCATTGGGCAAATGACCCAGTACGGAGCTTCCTGCTCAAACTCTTCCCTGGTGTGAGTTTTTTGGTTCTTTTTTGTCGTTATTTTTTAGATATTTGGTACCTTTGTTTGCAGAATAGCTGACAGAGGAGGATATAAAGGCAGGCTAGGTTCTTGTCCAACCTGAAATGTTTTCACATAGTGGTTTAACTGAATTTGGTCTTCTTTTTTCTTACCAGCCCAGAGTGGTAAATGAACTGATCTAGGAAATAGGACCGATTGATTCGATAAGCCTGCGTGAGTTCAAATAAAAATAAAAAAATTAACTATGTGGATAAAAAAAGTAAATTGTAAATTTATTCAATGTGCCTTTATTTTGTTCTTTAATCAGTAAAAGTAGTCGTGTTCGCCTCTGTGCTGTCAGTTTTGACCTGAGTGCTCATTAGAGCTCAGTACACTCAGTAATAATCCTCTCAGGGTGCTTTAATGGAGAACATTAGATCAGCAGCTTCCTTCATGTTTCTTCTATTATTGTCAATCTGCTGCTTTGGTTAGACTTCCTCCTCCTCGTCCTCTGTCTGCCAACATGCTGCCAATTCTCTGAATAGTGACACACTGTTGACATCATCACCGCACTCAGTACAAATGAGATCAGATGCAGCTGCAGTTGCACATAGCATCTGCGCTCAGAATCAACTGATTACAGCCCATCAGCAGGAAATGGACTTAATAAACATGTTTGTCTTCACATACTTCCTGTTTCAGCCTGAACTCTTACCACAGTCAATGTGTGGGTCCTTTTTCTTTCATGTCACAGTGGATTGTGGGTAATTCCATCTGAAGGTTACCACCATAATCGACCATGTGTGAGACTCAGGTTTTGGTAGCTGCCCTCTGTTATTTGGGAGCATTACACTTTAATTAGATGTTTTACTTTATTAGTGGAATCAACTCTTTTAAATTTGCTACAGAAATTTCAGATTGGACTTCTGCCCTGATGGGTTTGTGTGGTCTATTGTTAGAAATTAAAGGAGTATTTTGAAATTATTTTAGCCACCATTACACGTCAAAAACGCTGCTGTAAAAATGTTGATTAGAAATGGATGAAACACTTACCGTTCCTTTCTTCTCTGCTGCACCTGCATTTTATTTCTTCACACCTGTGATGCAAACAGAGGAGGCGAGGAAGATGCAGGAGGAGACAGAAGCTGAGGTAACAGGGCTTTAATCAAATTAAACATTCGTGCTTCTGACCCCGCCTATTTTAAAGTCGCATCAGTGATATGCGCCGCAGCTGCATCATCTGAAGATATGCTGTGACTGCTGCTTATGCTTATACAGATGTACAAACTCCTCAGCAACTTTTACAGAAGTACGGTGGAGAGTATCCTGACAAACTCCATCATAGTGTGGTACGGGAATAGCACCACTCAGGATAGAAAAAAATCATCTGTTCCCACCACTGCAGGACATTTACAACAGCCAGGGCAGAAAAAGGGCCCACAATATCATTAAGGACTGCACCCATCCACAGCACACACTGTTCACACTCCTACTATCTGCCAGAGGCTACAGGAGTGTGAAAGCAAGGACAACCAGACTAAAAACAGTTTCTCACCACAGTCCACCAGGCTACTGAATCACTGACTAACTGTTGAACTGTGATTATCTGCAACAATGACCTCAATAATTTGACCTATAAACGTGCAATTTTGAACATTTATATACAATATAATACAACTACATACAATATAAACAATTTTTATATTTGCATAATCTGATTATGTTAACACTGTGACAGTGTTGCATAACTACTTGCACTTCAAAATAAGTGCAATTAATAAAGCGAGTGTACATAGCACTCGCTTTATTCTATTATTTTCTATGCTTAGAATTTTTTTGTTATGTTTTTTTTACTTAGTTGTTTATTTAGTTGTGTTAAAGGGAACTCGCAAAGTAAGAATTTCATTGCAGCGTAACATTTGTGTTTTGCGGTGTATATGACAATAAACTTCTTGAATCTTTACAGGTCAATGACATGTATCCATGTATAGAAGTGACTGTAATTCCTAAACATTTAATGAAATAGATTCTTGAATTAAAACTCAACTTCAATCATGTCTTGGTTTATTTAAAATTTGCTGTGGCAAAACAGAAGCCAAATTCAGTTTTATTTATATAGCGCCAAATCACAACAAAAGTTGCCTCAAGGCATTTTAGATTCTAAGACCCTACAATAATACAGAGAAAACACCAACAATCAGATGACCTGCTATGAGCAAGCGCTTTGGCGACAGTGGGAAAAAACTCCCTTTTAACAGGAAGAAACCTCTGGCAAAACCAGACTCAGGGAGGCTGGGGGTGAGGGGAAGGAGACGGGACAAAAAACACACTGTGGAAAAGAGCCGGAGATGAATAATAACCAATGATTAAATGCAGAGAGGTGTATAAACCCATATAGAGTGAAGAAGAAACACTCAGTGCATCATGGGAATCCAGTAGCAGTCTACACCTATTGCAGTAAAACTAAGTAAGGACTCAGGGTCACCGGATCCAACCCTAACTATATCAAAAAAAGAAGATTCACAAGACAAATTACAAGAACTATGTAATTGTACAAAAACGTATGGACCTCCGTGTATTTGCAGAGTTCTCCTTTTGCTGTGGGTCCTATTTTCCACCAGTGTTTCACGTATCATCTAGCAGGTGTTTCATGTTAAGGTGCAGGCAAAAATTACACTGACAACTGATGACAATTTTATTTTTATAGCACATTTCATTACATATACACTCAATGTGCTTAACACAGAAAATGGAGAACCTGTGCAGGTTTACAATACGGGGAAAACACAGAGCAGGACAAATCAACACCTACTGAGTGTAGCCTGTGTGAATAAAAAGGCTTTGCGTGTGTTAATAAAGTGCTTCACAACTGTGAACAGATGTAGAAAATAAACAACATCTGGCAAGTTTAAGCAACTAAGGCTGAAAAAACTGCAGACAGCTCAAAGTGCGCGGTTCCAAAGATAACATTTTAATGCTTCAATTGAAAAGACTACCAGTAAGAATGCAGCATACCTTGATTGACATATGACCTGGTGGCAAATACGCTAAAGGGTTACCTAGGCAACCAGAGCCATGGATGTCTACTAGTGTCCAACTGTCAGCAACAAACTGATGTGTGAAGAGCAAATTGCTTGCTGTGGTGCAGCCTAAATCCAGCCACATCATAGACTGTATATAAAGGATAGACACAGCTTCAGCTTCAGCCTGCATTCTTTCCAATGGCCAGCAGAGGGTGGCTTCAAAAAGAAGTCAAACTGTAAAGAAGATATGATCCAGTCACGCTTGATTTGTGACTTCACTAAACACTTTTCTGATGAAATGATAGTCTCAGTTGCTACTTTTGCGCACTTACTGAACGTAATCTGATGCTTACTTTGTAAATTAGAATAGAATAATGGTGTTTAAAAAGTAATAAGGTGAAGCACATTATGCCACTAATGCACAAGTTGCTACATATATTTTATGGGCATGTGGTGTCCCGTTTCAAAATCCCAACAGGGTAACCGTGAAAATGCTCAGCCCGAGATTTCACTTTAACTTGATCACGTCCAACTTTTATATACAGTCTATGCACCAAAAGCATTTTAGAAATAACCTTCCAGATGACGCATTCAAATCAACTTTAGCATCGCAGGCAGGAGGAAAAGGAAAAGGCAGAAATAATAGAAAAAGGGGGGAAAGGAGAAAAATAAGGCTTGAAGTCACAGCTCTGCCAGGCGGGAGAGCTGCTGCTGAGGAAGGGCTGAGCTGTTTTCTGTTTTGTCTGATTAGTTCAATTCACTTTTGACCTCATAGTATCCATCTCCCTCTATCATCAAGGCACAGCGTACTTCACTGGGTTATTTTTGGGCTATTAATCTATACATATTTGCAAATCACTCATTTAAAAAAATCAAAAATATTATTGTTTTTATTGCAACATAATTAGGGGGATATTCATAGTTTCTTTTAAACATCAGTCTGAGTCCCAGAGCCTGAACCTGTTAACTGTTTATTCTGCAGATGCACTTAAGTTTCATTTTATTGTTTGTGGTTTGGACACTTTCGGTTCACTGCTATCAGAAAATCAGTGATCCGTATCATCGTTATCTCACATTTCTATATGATATGATAGAATTGGTGGAAAGGCTTCTCTCCACCGATCTTATCAACTGTGCAGCGCTGTGCACAATGACAGCAGTGGCTCTGTGCTGCTAACACACTGTTGGGGTGCCTTGCTTTAAAAATATTATTCTTGTTCAAGAAAGTTTTTTATGAGCATTGCATTACTACAGTCACTGTAATTGGAGACCCGAGTGCTGATATTACACACAGTGCGTCCTCGGAGACTTGAAACACAAAGAATCTTTTCTTTCACAAACCAGGTCGAGGAGAAATCACACACACCCCTCCAGCTCTGACTCACTCTCACCTGACTGATTGATCGATCGATGCTCTCCTTCTCACACACGCACTGGTTTCACACGCAGACGGAGCTAATCGACCAGGCAGAGCAGTCGAGCTCGGAAGCTTTCAGACTTGAATATCTGTCATCAGCTGAGCCGGAAATCAGGGGAAAGCTGACGGTGACCCTGTATTTGGGTCCATCCCGGAGCTTTCGGTCATGGTTTTCGAGTCTCTGGTCAGCGACCTGCTCAATAGGTTCATCGGAGACTACGTGGAGAATCTCGACAAGTCTCAGCTCAAGATCGGGATCTGGGGAGGTGGGTTCTGCAGCTAGCTAGGAACTGTCTCTATTGTACACGCATCCGAGCCAGACTCCGTTCGGAAATTTCTAAATTTAGAGCTCGAGTCTTTTTTGCACAACTTGACAAGCATAATTAAAGTGTCTGAATACATAATGCAGAGCGATAGAGTTTATTGATAATATCGGCATCAATTTAAACTGTAATTTAGTATGTGTTCTGGTGAAATTTTAACTTTCGTTAAAGCTTCGTCTGGTGTTTGGGCTACACCTCCACTTAAAATACAGCGAAGTAGAAGGGGAAGCTACTGCGTGCTGTGGTTGAATATTAATTTTTTGCTGACTGGGGATGCTTTAAGTTGGTTAAATGTTCGCCGAACTAAAGAGTGACTCACAGCGAGCGAAATAAACACGGACATTTGAGTGTTTTCGCGTCCTGCTCTCACAGCGACTCGTTGTTATTGAATTACCGGATATTCCAACGAGGTCAGGCGCTGGAGGGGGAATGAACTTCGCAGCCCACGTTCGGGTCCAGTAACTGCGGGCAGACGGACCCTCAGCCCGCTGCACATGTCCTGGTGTTTGGGCCTCATTACCAGATCAGTCAGCGTGAAGTGGCGCTGAAGTTAATGTGACACACAGAAGGTGCATTCAGTTAATTCAGTTAACCTGCAGCTTATCAGACACACACACGGCAGCACCTCTGCGGTTAAGCCATTATCATCAGCATGGTTATTTTTGTCACTGCTACACAGACTGATTAAATGCTTTCACTTAAACATATTAAAATGATGTTACAGCAGAGCCACGGCTGGAAATTTAATTGAAAAGTCTTTCATGAGGAAGTTAACTGGGACTAAACTTTTACTGTCTGTTACTTGTGCAATATAACAAGCAAACCTCCTCAAGTTAGTTTGCCTGTGTGTACATGTTCAAACCAGTTTCAGTAAAAGCTCCAGGACATTACATGTCAGTAATATGTGAACATGGCAGAAGTGTAACATGTGGGCATTGTGCTGCCGCCTGTCTGGCTACATTCCTGTTTCCTAATGTTTCCTCATATCTGTAAACATGCTTTTGGCACACATGAGAAGGAGGCTTCTCTCCACTAATCAAATACTGGCTTAGCTGCTTATGGAAAATCACCTGAAGGATTTCATATCCAGGTGGATCCTGGGCAGGTTTATCGATAGAAGTGCTGTAGCAAAATCAGGCTGATACACCCGAGTATTTGTATCAGAATGAGTTTAAAGTATTACCTCATTTTTGCCAAATGAAGCATTTAAAGGGATACATGTGAAACATATGATTTTTTTTGTAAACACACAATCAGATATGCTGACTCTTGATTCTTCTTCTGATTTCTTACAGGAAATGTTGTCCTTGAGAACCTGAGGGTTAAAGAAAATGCTCTGGTAAGTCCCAAACCTCACACGCTGACACATGCAGCCTGTGGTTTAGTGTGATGATTTTATATCAGAGTGGTCTGAGCTTTTAATTTAATGGAGTCTGTTTTTGGCCTTTGTACTCTGCTTGGTTGTCACATGGTGTTGTGATGGTGTGATAACTGTGGCCTCCTCATGGTTACAGGAGATTTCTAGCTTGTTAAATCATATGTGTTGTAAACACAGGCTAACCACATGATCTTTAGGCTGCAAAATTCTCACTTCCCGTTTGCTCTGAGATGCTTTAGTAGTTTGGAGTGTGTTTTGAGTTAGAATACTCAAAACGGCAGAGTTTAAGCCTGGACGCCTGGCTCGTCATCCCTTTCCACAGGCCATGGTGCTAATAGTGTGTGCATTTGTGTTTCAGAGTGAGTTTGATGTTCCCTTCAAAGTGAAGGCCGGACAGATCGGTGAGTTCTGATGATGGTTATTCACCTCATGTCACCTTTTTTTGAAGCTCTTTGTGTGCTTCATTGCTTCACATCACAAGTCAGCCATCCCCATAGACCAAATATGTATCTAAGTATGTTACCCCCCCCCCCCCCCCCACACACACACACACACACACCCACACACACCCACACCCACACACACCCACACACACACCCTCAAAACCTCAACATTAGCGTTTTGACACTGCAATGCTTTTTCTTTTTTTCTTTTTTTGTAGGAGCCTCAAGTGATCATATGTAAACAAAATGGTAGGGTGGTAAATTGTTAGTTAATGCTACCAAACCTGTTTAGCAAGCTGCTGAAGGTTTTAGAGAGCAATTGAAAATCTAAGCTTACTCAGCTCCTTCCTGTTTAATCTGATGATGATCAGCTGAAAGTGATATCCCTACGTGCACGAGTGCAGATAGCCAGCATAAACACAAACACACCAAAAGCTGGACTAATCACCAGCATCTAGAAGACTTCTGTAAGGGTTGGGATGAACATTTTCCTTTTGATAATCAGAAAGAATCTGTGTTTGTGTTACAGGGAAGCTGACTTTGAAAATCCCCTGGAAGAACCTCTACAATGATGCTGTGGTTGCCACATTGGAGGGTCTTTACCTTCTGGTTGTCCCTGGAGCCAGTAAGTTATGCTGAATTTGCAGATAAGCATCTTTCCAGGCAAGTGTCACATGAGGTAGAAGAAGAAATAGGAAGTTGAACTCAGAAGGTGCACGATACATTTCTTTTTGAGCTGGTAATCAGTTGTATACAGCTTATGATAACTCCTACACAGACACACACACACACACACACACACAGGAAAGAGATGTAAGATTAAATTTTTATTTCTGATCTCTTTGCACAGATGTTGTGGCTGAATGTTTTTCATCTTCACAAAAGTGACGATGAAAAACATTCACTGAAAAAGCATTTCAGGCTTTTCAACAGATGGCGTCATGGAGGCGTGGCTTGTACTTGTTTGTTGCTTTTGATAAAGGAGTGTTTTCTCAGCTTTTATGTGTGTGTTCCAGCTGAATCTCAGCTGAAAAGGAGTCCGTATAACGGTAAGCTACCAGTTCAGAGGTGGAGGTTCGGGTTTAGGTCCGATCCGTTCTCTGGGCTTCCTGTCAGGGCTGCACGATGTCAAAAAACAAATAAGTGTGTGATAACAGCGTTTTAACTTGTAATCTGTTTTTAAATTCCTTCAAAGTAAAAGCCTTTATGCTGTTGGATTAGTGGAGCGCTTTTACTGTGGAACTGCTACAGCTTTGATGATGTGTTGAGTTTGGATTTAAGGTGTGTGGAAAAACCTTTCAGGTAAAATCAAAAAACAGCAATTACCAGTAAACTTATCGTGCAGCTCTGATTAACAGTCTCGGTGGTTTCGTGTAGAGGTATCTGGTTTCCAATCTGGGGTTCTTCCTTAATCTTGATGTAGGGATTTCTGAAAACTAATCCTGGGATGTTTCAAAGGGATATACGGGGATCTGGAACAGGTTTGTGTCCAGAATTTGATTCTTTAGAACCGTGTTGAGAGCTGTGGTGGTAGTTGGGTGGAGCCTTTTGAACAACCAGTCAAGGAGAGCTCGATGAAAATGAAAAGCTTAAAAACTTAGAGCTGTATCAGCGTTCTATTCAGCAGAGTCAAACTGTGGATCCATGTCACCCGGACCTGATTTCCTGTGTAAGCCTACAGATTAGAAGCTCGATTCGATGAGAAAGGAACTCATCTCATTACAACCTGGTCCTTGTATCCAAAACTTGGAACCTGCAGTGGCTTGTAAAACAGACTTCTGTTCAGTCCTCTGGGCCTGCATCCACAGTAGTTCTGGTTCTGCTATGTTTGTATGAAACTGTCCTGGAAGAGAAAATTGGTTTAAAGAAGATAAACTGTTTTCAAATACTATTCAATTAAATTTACTTTCATTTATACAGCTCCAAATCACAACAGCTGTCGCCTCAAGGCATTTTATATGTAAGGTCGACCCTACAATAATACATACAGATAAAAACCCAACAATCATATGGCCCCCTATGAGTAAGCAGTTTTGGCGACAGTGGGAAGAAAAACTCCCTTTTAACAGGAAGAAACCTCTTGCAGAACCAGGCTCAGGGAGGGGCGGGACCATCTGCTGCAACTGGTTGGGGTGAGAGAAGGAAGACATATTACTAGTGTAATATGGTTTGCTTTTGTTCTTTTCTATAAGTGGCTCTTACTTAAAGACTGATTGTAACAGTTTTCTCATGTGATCCTGTTTTGACCTCAAGTAACCCAAAGGAGCAGTTTTGCTGTCAGTCTGTATCTCTGTGCACAAGAAAAACAGAACCAGAGATGATATGCAAAGACAATGTTTGCACAACAAAGCGAGATACACAGCAGCATGCCAGTAAATGCTTTATAAAGATGACAACACCTTGAACACATTTGTAAGATACACAGTAACTCCTGAGTTGCTGAATGTAAACTGAAATTTAGTTTGTTTATGGTGAAACTCCACAGGGAGCTCTAACTACACGGAGAGGTCCCGTGAGGGACGGCAGAGACAAACTGACTCTTTATCCAGTAGGAGGAGACAGTTTGGCTCTCGGAGCAGGCACCAGGTCGATGCTGGTGGAGGTTAAAACTAACTCTGGCTTTGTTTTGGTTGTTTTTCGCAGCGTTAAAGTATGATGCAGCGAAGGAGGAGCGTTACCAGCAGGAGGCCAAGCAGAGGGAACTGCAACGCATCGAGGATGCGCTGCAGATGGCTGCACGCAGGGGTGAGTCAGTCTGACCTCAGTGACACCTGTGGATTTTTCTGTTTCCTGCTTTATTTGCCGTCTTTTCTCTGCTAAATTTTCCTGTGGTTTTAACTTTCGCTACCTCCAGTTCACATTTTTCCCACCACACAAACAGGCACAGTTTTAGTTCCTCCACTTGGTGTTTCTGCGAAGAAACCAGAGTCTCAGTTTAGTCCTAGATATTTTTTCAGGGGATTTTTAAAAAAAAAAATTGTAGCACTGAACTCAGATTTTTTTTTTTGCAGGATTGCAAACTAAGCAGCTTAAGCTACCAAATAAATCTCATCCCGTATGTGCAGATTCTACCCAGATGTGTGTGTTAAGTGTCAGAGCTTCACCATTAGGTTTCCACTGTGAGGTTTCAGGTCAGAAGTGTCCAAACCAGACCGCCGCAGTGTGTGAATCAGGTCTTGCACAGGTGAATGGATGAATGTATTAACATTGTGTGTGTCCTGTTCACGCTGCGTTGGCTGTCAGCGTCTCAAACCGGAGATCTGCTGTTCAGTCTGGAGAGTGTGGTTTACAAGGAGCCAGTCAAGGGTAAAGCGCACACTGCGGCACACACAATGAAACATAAAAGTTAACACACACACACACACAGACACACAGGTGTGTAGGTGCATGCTGACATCAGAAGGTAAGGCTGCATTTCAGAGCTCTTCAGTCCAATAAAAGTCCATAAAAAAAAAAAAGCTTCAGATGTTCAGGGACAATTTGCATCATTGTTTGTTTGGTTTTTTTGGCCATATTGGTCCATTAATTAGCCGTTTGCCTTTAGTTAATAAACACACATTATCTCAGAGCTCACTCTGATTATGTCAAGAAATGTAAGAGGTGCTAGTTGGCACCTCTGCCATGCGAACATCTCCGCCTGTCCTCTCGGGCTCGCACATGTTCAGCAGTTTGGTTTTAGTGTTGAATGTGTGAGCTCTTCTGCTGCTGCTTCCTGCAGTCTGTGTGCTTTCGGGCTTTTCTCACACTAACTGCCGTCTCTTTCTTTAACGCTGCCAAAGTCCCAAAAGGACGTAAAAAACACAAAAAGCACAAAAAAGCCTTGAAGAAGCTGAAACGACATGACCACAAAGAAGGTGAGTTTCACATTTTCACTGAGTTTGTTCTTAAAAACAGACGTGTGGTCCTTTTGTTTGGATCAACCATTCAGAATCATCTTACTCAGCTGGGAGATTCTGTTGTTCTGGAAAAATTGTCTCATAAGTTGTAACAGAGCGTGATTATCCTTTAACTGATGCAGAATTTTATCATTCAAGGACCCGGCAGCATTTTTATAAAGTGGTTGATGTAGAGTATCGGGCTTATGAGAGACACCAGTGTTCATGTCAGGTTAATAATACACATATAAGATCTTAAATAATACAGTGCCAATACAGAATTACCTTCCAGTTTAAATAAGGTTTCTGAAGCCACTTCTCTTACACACCGGGAGTCTCTCTTCTGACAGGAGTTAGGCAGACTGCCGTGCAGCGTTCCCTTTTTAGGCTGTTAGGTTGTTAAGTGATGAGCTGGACATGAATAGAGCGCACTGTGGAGGACCTAATTCCTAATTTGTGAATACTTGACTCTTCCTGTGACTTCTCTGCTCCTTCTGTCTCTCTGTTCTTTGAGCTTTTGCTAGCTGCTCTGTTAAACTGCACTGCTGTCCCCTCTACCTTACCTCACAGGTGTGTCTGAGTCACTACAGTCCTGTTTTTAAGCTGAATGAACTCACTACTGCAAACAGTTCTTCATACTGGTTCAGTCAAATCATTTATTTTTGTTTAGACATTTTTCCTGTAAGACCCCAATCACACATGCCTAGAGACCCACCCGGAAACCACTGGTTGCTAGGAGAAAATGTGTAATGCCAGCCACATAGTGAGTGAAAAACCTCAGCTTTGTAGTGGCGCCATGAGGTCACCAACAGCTCGCTGGCCTGTGTGACAGGGACATCAGGGACTGTCTCTTTGCAGTCTAGTCCATTTGGATATTTTGAAGTTTATGCAGTGTGTTTTCAGATTTAAATTCTGGTAAAGGTGTTCAGTGTTATTTAATATGCCAGGTGGTACTACCACCCTGCAACCACCTGGTCACTATGATCAACACAAATCCTGTTGGTCCTCAAAATATTACACTAAACAAACTGAAACAATAGATTTGACCAATACCACTTTTATAAATATTCTAGAAAGATTGCAGTTTTACTGTTAATTATTTTGTCCATTTCTATATGGTAGTGAAAATTTGATCTGTGAAGAGGTGTAGGTCAGTGTGAAATCACAAGACAGGTAGCATCAGTTCAAGCTGATTTGATATTTCAGGATTACAGATCTCTGTTACATATTGGTTTCTTGGGCCTGCCTTTTAAAGCTCAGAATCTTTTTATGAATGAACAGAAACACACCATCTGTATCCAGCATGGAGTAAAAATTGTATGAATCCAAGTAAGTAAGTAAGACTCGCTCTTTATACTGTTTATTGTTTCAGACAAACCCAAGGATGAAAAGAAAGACACGTTTGCGGAGAAATTGGCCACTCAGGTGATTAAAAACCTGCAGGTGAACATCAGCAGCATCCACTTGCGCTACGAAGATGATGTAAGTACTGATCCAGGTTCAGATCCGGGTAATGGTATTCGTTAAGGTGAGTCAGCTCATGTCTGCTCTGTTTTGTTTTAGCTGTCGGATCCACAGCGCCCCCTGTCTATGGGAGTGACGCTGTCAGAGCTCAGCCTTAAGGTAACACATACGCGCACACACTTCCAGCTACCTGTGCAGTTGCTGTTGGTACATCTCTGTGTTTTCTTTGTTTTTTTTTTTTTTGTTTTTTTTAGACCACTGATGCGACCTGGAAAGAGTGCATCCTGAATGAGGCAGCAAAGATCATCTATAAGGTGACAGATGCTCTGCTTGCCCTCTAATTCTGTGTTCCTTGTTATCTGGTGTTTGTAAGCTTAAAGCTTAAATTGCACGTCACAGGTGTGAAGGATGCAGAATAGCTCATCGGTCATGTGATGTGGATCGATCCATGATTTTGATTGCTGCTGTTTACATGTTTACCGCAGCTCGGCAGTCTGAAGTCTCTCTGCGCCTACTGGAACGTCAACAGTCCGATCTTTTACAAAGGATCGTGGGAGGACATCGTGGTGAGTTGGGAACAGAGTCAACTGATTTGAGCTGATTCTTAATTAACAATAAAAAATATAACAAGAATAAAAAGTAAAAATAAAACTAATGATAAGTTAAAAGAGAGAAACTGATACAAACATCCTGGAATCAAAACGCGTGTCATTCCACCCGACCACTTCAGGATTTTAGATTGTTGATTTTTTTTTTAAATTTAATAAGCCTTTACCTTCATTTCTATTATGAATATTTTCAGGCTTATCAGACTGCAGAGTACATTCTTATTCTAAGACATGTAAATGTTAACTACAGCTATAAGCTGTTGCTCAGTCATAAACCTTTACCTCATTATTTGCTCAAATTAAATTAATCTTCATCATTTCATGGAGTCATCCAGTGATCCCTATGTTGGTTACAGCCATAAAAGGAGACGCTGTAAGTTGCATTAATTTTAACAGTTTGCAAGATGAGACCCACAAATGTACGTAACTGTCAGCCGAGTGACCCTAATTCTGTTGTCAAAGGAAACATTCACACTCATCGTCTGTCTCCTCCTCTCGTGCAGGGCCAGCTAAAATCTGGGATTTGCACTAAAGACCAGGAGCTTCCTCACTATCAGTACAGTGAGTTCAACACTTCTTTTAAAAGGAGGAACAGCATTCACATAGTTCAGCCTCCCTGTTGTGTTGCATTTCTGTATTTACCGTCTTACACTCAGTGAAATCCACACAAATTTCACCCATAAATATTTTTCTCCCTGAAGTTTTCAAACCAATCTTCGCTTCGGCTAAAATATGCATCAACCCGAGCGCTGATCTGGAGCTGAAGAGTCCGAAGGCAGATCTTCAGCTGGAGGTCCAGAGCATTGCCATCGAGATGACCAAACCACAGGTAATATGAGACCAAGATGGAAGGCGTAGACAGGTGAGACGGTTCTCTAAACATTCCCCTCGGATTCCTGTACAGTACCTCACCATGGTGGAGCTGCTGGAGTCCATTGACTGCATGGTGAAGAACGCCCCCTACAGGAAGTTCAGGCCGGACGTCCCAGTCAAAGGAAATGTCAAACTCTGGTCTGTTTTGCAAAGTTTACAATTCGGAGATGATCAGTGAACAAAATCGACTCAGAAACTCACAAATATTTGTTTCCTCTGCCTCTCTCAGGTGGAAGTACGGCGTCAACAGCGTTATGGAGGTCCACATCCACCCTCTTTCACACATGTGGTCCTGGTCTAACATTAAACGTCATCGGGAGAACCTGAAGGCTTACAAGAACGCCTACAAGACCAAACTGCTGAGCCAAGGCAAAGTGAGCCAGGAAACTGAGCAACAAGTCCAGGTAAAAGTGTCTCTGTACAGCAGCGCCAAGCTTAAACAGAGCACACACCCAGCAGAAACCACAGTCGCTCACATGTAGCTGTGGTGGTGAGTAAATTCCTGTCAGAGCTAACAGTATCAAGTGGAAGTTTTATCTCCACCAATTAAACAAAGCACTCTGTAATCTTCCACCACTCTGCTGAAGATGACGTAACTTAAGATCACTTTAAAATTAACAAAAATTCCAGTCATGTGTGTGATTTCTCCTTTTGTGCCTTAGTTACTGAATGTAACTAATGACTCCTAATTATGATTATTTTGGCTGCCAATAAGAAGCTGAACTTTGCTCACACCTACTCCTGCTGCTGTTTCCCTGCTGTTTGCTCCTCTAGGATCTCGAGAAAGTTCTGGATGTGTTCAACATCACTCTGGGCCGACAACAGGCACACATGGAGGTAAACACAATGACTGAAATTAGACCAGAGGAGAGTTCAAGCTAGCTATACGCCGTATGCTCGTCTTCCCCCTGCAGGTGATCAGATCAGGACAGAAGGTGGCGGCGAAGAAGGCGGCGGGGGGACAAAAGCAGGGAGGAGGTTTCTTCAGCAGCATATTTGGGAGGAAGGCTAAAAAGGAGGAGCAGGCGCCAGAGGAGAGCAAAGAGCCGGAGAGTAAGTGATATTCAGATTCACCTTAAAAACCTCGCTCCGTCCAAACTGGCGGCTGAAAGCGTGTCTGCCATTGTTCAGGTTCAGGACTCGACGAAATCATGACCGCAGAGGAGAAGGAAAAGCTGTACACAGCCATCGGGTACAGTGGCAGCTCTCACAATCTGGCTTTACCCAAACAGGTAAACACACCTGCAATCTGCATGCTTGTGGGCTTTGTAGATGATAAGTTCAAGTTTCCCATTGTTGCCTTTAGCACCCTTATCAGAGCAAACTATATCCAAGTAAACACTCAGTTTTAATTATCCTGTTGTAAAAATCTGATACTTGGATTAAACGCTCTGGTAAACGCTACAGGTCCATCAGGTCAAAGACGAACAGACTCAACAGAAGTTTTTACCCACAGGCTGTCAAACATGCCCTACCTCCTCCCTGATTGGAGGATAACTGCACTGTCAACACTCATGGACATTACACCTTATTTATAAATCGTATTTCTGTTTATACTTCAATGCAACCAACACCCCTACCTCTTTATACTGTATTTATTATAACATTATTCAGTATAGTTCCAACAGCACCCCCCACTCAATGTGCAATATCATTCCCCCCACATACACACACACACACACACACTCAGTGTGCAATATCACTGATCACACTGCACCTCTCAATGCACCTGCTAGTCAGATGGTATGTATGTGTATGTATATAGATGTAAGCGTGTATGTGGAAATATGTGTGTGTAGGTATGTACGGATGAATATATGTGTATATATACATATATGTATGTATGTGCGTGTATGTTTGCAGGTGTATGTATAACTTGTTCATATCTTTGTTGTGTAAATGTAAATTTGTCTGTTATTGTGTAAATACTTACGCTATTGTGTACTCCACACACATGGAGAGATGCCAAACTGCCTTTGACTGTTCTTGTAACAGTGACAATAAAAAGCTATTCTATTCTATTCTATTAACCGTGTGAGGTGTCTATGCAAAGAAGCATTTTTACTTTTAAATATTCTACATCCTTCTACAATCATGCTACAGCCAGCTGCAGCGTCCTCACTCAGCGGCTGACTAATTCTAGATATTTTGTTTGTTTTTCATCATTTACACACCCACAAATGTCAAATGAAGCGCAGATTTAAAAATACCCGACTTAAGCAGGACCCAGACTTGAGGGAAACGCTGAGCTGGCGTGAACTTGTCTGTTTCAGTATGTAGCTGTGATCGTCAATTTCCAGCTACTGAGGACTTCAGTCACGGTCAGAGAGGAACCCAATGTACCAGAAATCCTCAAGGTCCAGATGATCGACCTCAAGACAAAAATCTCTCAGAGGCCCGGAGCTCAGGCCATCAGGTCAGGGGTTTTTATTTTACATGCATGAAATAAATCAACCTGCTGAAATACTCTAGTGCTACTTTTGGTGGAAGGTGCTGTCTGTTTAAATGGCTCGGGGTGTCCACATATCCAAGTTAGTTTGACTCGTATTTGTATTGACCCTGCTCTGCTGCAGGGTGGAGACAACCTTGCAGCACTGGTATGTTACTGGTTTGCAGCAGCAGGGGGCGACACCCTCACTCATCGCCTCTATGGGCGACTCGTCCTCGTCTCTGCTCAGCGTTTTGTTCGAATTGAACCCCGAGGAAAGCACTGGAGACCAGCTGCTCAGAGTCGAGTCTCAGCCTGTGGAGATCATCTATGATGCGGTAATCGTTATGATCACGTTTGCCTTAAACCACCTTTCACAGTAAATGAAAGCTGCTTCTCTTTCATATGTTACGTTCATTTAGTTACTATTAGTCTTTCTGGTGTCTGTGTCTTCTTCTTTTTTTAACCCATTAAAGTGTCTCTGGGAAGTCAAAGATGGTTGTTTCTTATGACTCCTGTCTCTCTCTCTCTGTGTTTTTATCCTTCAGCTGACAGTCAACAGTATCGTCGACTTCTTTAAGACGGAGAAGGGTGTGGATCTGGAGGTCCTGACCACGGCCACACTCTCCAAACTGGAGGAGATCAAAGAGAAAACTGCCACAGGTCAGTAACTATTTTCTGTTCAAACCAGCAGTTACGGTGGAGGAGGTGAAGAGGTTCAGTAAGGTGGCCGTTGTCCTCACGGCTGAACATGTTCTGTAGTCCTATGATGATCCAGTCCACATATGTGGACATCACATTTTGGGTTATTTAGACCAAAATACTCAATTTTGCTGTACAACAGCCTGATATCCACTTACAAGGACATTATACTGCTACTGTTCTATCGAAATTTTAAACGAATATCCTCATATGTGGCTCTTATTTTTCTTAGAAACAAAAATCAGGTAAAAAAAAACCAAAACCCTGGTAATTCTTTGTTTTTACATTCATCGGGTCCCAATATGCCCAAATATCAAAGAGAAATTAAAAATGCATGCCGTGGAAGAGTTCAGGTCTTAGGACTTTAAGGGATTCATGTCTCTGCAGGTTTGTCTCACATGATTGAGACCAGAAAGGTCCTGGACCTGAGGATCGAGTTGAAACCGTCCTATCTGCTCTTGCCACAGTCGGGCTTCTACAGCAGCACAGCAGACCTCATTATCGTGGACTTTGGCTGCTTTCAGGTCAGTCCTTTTAGTTTTACCCCTGCTTTTAAGATGAAAATACCTTTTTTATAATATTTTCATGATGATTTATTTTCATGATGATAAGCAGTTTCTTTAATATTCTCTAACTATAAAAATAATAGATGTACACATACTGACCTTAAGAAAAAAATCAGCTGTCTCATAAAAATTTCCATTACAGTACAGTTTAAGTTCTGGATATTTTACAGGTTTTTTCCTAAATTCCTGGTCTGCTTGGGTTTTTGCTTTTATAGAACTGGCCTCATAAATGTTTTGTGGTTTGACCTTAGAGCTTGTAGTGCAACAGATAAGACAGCATGAGTGTTTACAGGCCTGCACTACAGCCTGTCACTTAACACTAGTGTGTATTTGTTGGTCTGTAGTTAAACAGTGTTGAGCAAAGCGGCATCCGGTCGTCCACTTCCTCCTTCTCGTCTCTGGAGGAAATCATGGATCGAGCCTATGACAGATACAGCGTGAAGCTGAGCCGAGTTCAAGTGCTCTACAGCAAGTCAGGTACATCAGTGCACAACAACAGAGCTACACATACACAAAAGTGCAAGTATTGAATACATATAAGCATATAAGTACCAGCTCATTTACCATATTTATGTTAATGAGCAGTAGAACAGGTGTACCTAACAAAGTGGCCAGTAGGTGAACTGTGTTTTCTCAGATTACATCTATCATCATTCTTACTTAATTTGTCGTGACCTGATTTCAGGTGAGGCTTGGAAGGTAGCACGGCAGCAGGGTTCATCATTCCAACACATCCTCCAGCCGATGGATCTCGCTCTCAATTTGGCCAAGTGCATGGTGGAAAAGGATGCCAGGATGCCCAGGTATGATTCCCACCGGTGAACAGGCGTTCAAATTCTCTGCTGACTCGTCTGCGCTCACCTGTGCACGTCATCCGAATCGTTTCTGGCGTTTCAGGTTTAAGGTATCGGGCGAGCTGCCTTTGCTACACGTTAAGATCTCAGACCAGAAGATCCACAGTGTCCTCGAGCTGGTCGACGGCATCCCTCTACCCAACGTGGACTCCTCGCCATCCACCCCAACACAGAAGGTACGTTTGGTACAGACCGTTCGTCTTGCAGCTATGCACTAATATAGAAAGGATATATTGGGATTAGAGGAGTGAGTGATGATGGGAAACTTCAGAACAAAAACATTTGGGGGGGTGGTAGAGATAGGTGAAAGTTTGGGGAGTGATGGGGAGGTCAAGGGTGAGGACTGAGGGATGTTAGAGGGGTGTTTTGGGGAGTGAGAGTTACCTGCACTTCGATATTTAGCTGACCGTGTTTGGGCGATTCTTGTTGCAGGTCTTGCCGTTGGTGGAGGTGAGACCGCGAGCACTTGACCTTCACCCCACCCTCCTCGACACCATGGAAACGGGTAAGTGCTTGGTGCATTTCGACTGACTATTGTTTTTTAACAAATTAAAAGCTTTAAAGCTACGCTGTACGACGCTGTGGGCTGTGACTGATGCTGTCGTGCGTAATATGTGTTCAGATTCGGATGAAGACACCAGTGAGAAATCAACAGATGAGGATCATCAGCGCTCGACTGTGGAGGATCTCACTGATGTTCACTTCAAGTTTGAAGTCAAAGAGGTGTGTGTATGTTTCGCTCTCATGTCAGGTCATCATGCGACGCATCAGGAGGGGGTGCGGTGCGGTGCGGTGCGGGTGTCCTAGTGTTAAATGGGAACCTGTGACCGAGCAGCGTGTGATGTGTTCAGGTGCTGGTGGAGCTGACCCGGCAGGTGGAACAGGAAAAGACTTTCCTGTCCTTCAGTATCTGTCACCTGGGAGCCGAAGGGAAGAAACGAAGCTTCGACCTGAGCGTCACCTCGTATCTGCAACGAGTCATGCTCGACTACTGCGACCTGCCAGGTAACACAGATGCTATTAGCATCATAATTTAAACTAATTCTTTTGTGTTGTGTACCTGTTCATAGTCTCCATTTGTAGTCGTGATATTTTTGTTCTATTTTTTTAAATGTGTTTTTGTTGTTTCAGGTGGTACAAAACAGCCTCTCCACCTGATCAGCTCCTCGGAGCAGGGCACCAACCTGCTGAAGGTGGAGTTCATCAAGGTAAGACTAAACACACCACCAGCAGACTCACCTGTTTGGTCTACACGTAGTACTGGATCTCACTGCTGGTGATCCTGCTCCTCAGATATTTCACTCATTTTAGGGCATGGACACACTTACACTGCCAAAGTGCTTGCTCATAGGGGGTCATTTCATTGTTGGGTTTTTTCTCTATGTATTATTGTACGATCTACTGTACAATATAAAGCGCCTTGAGGCGACTGTTGTGATTTGGCGCTATATAAATAAAATTGAATTGAATTGAATTGAACCCCACCCCCTATGAGTAAGCACTTTGGCGACAGTGGGAAGGAAAAACTCCCTTTTAACAGGAAGAAACCTCCAGCAGAACCAGGCTCAGGGAGGGGCGGGGCCATGTGCCGCGATCGGCACATTGACGTGCTGTGGAAGAGAGCCAGAGATTAATAACAAGTATGATTGAATGCAGAGAGGTCTATTAACACATAATAGACACACAGATTTGGGACAGGTCACAATCATGTAGTAAGTGGGCTTGTGGTGTGAGTGAAGATTGTGTTGATGTGGCCAAAAATGGCTCAGAACACCACAGTTCAGATCGTTTTGCCTGGCGCTGTATCAGTCCTGTAACATAGTTAGAATCGGCCTTTTATCCAGCAAACAGAAACATGAACCCGCTGAACGTGTTTTTGTGTCTCTGTGGTCCCGCAGGCCGACCCCAGCGGTCCCAACTTTCAGACACTGTTTGAAAACACTGAGCAGACGCTGAAGGTGAGTGGGCGAGCGGTTTTTTTATTCCACTGTTAAAATCAGCATTTAGTCATTCACAGTTTATGATTTTTTTTTTTTTGTTCTTAATACAAACAACACAAACATGTGACTCGACATTTGTTGGTCAGTCAGGGATTATTTCCTGTCCAGGAAGTGCTTTAAAAAGTGTGGGTTTGGATGTTTTATCTCTGAAACAAATAGTGGCTCACAGTCAGTCGGTTCATGATGTCATGCTTCCTCTCGGATGTCTCTCTACTGCTGTTTCAGGTGGAGTTTTCCTCTCTGGACTTCCTCCTTCACACTAAAGCTCTGCTCTCAACCATCAATTACCTGAATAACGCCATGCCATCACAGTTCAGCGGAGACAAAGACAAAGATGTCAAAAAGCAGGTGGAGAAGACGGGAAAGAGCCGGACAGGTGAGGCTTAACCTTCTGGTTACAGGTGTGTCTTGAATGACGTTCATCTGACAGGATATGATTCTCGTTCTCTGCAGTATCTAAAGGAGCTAAGGATGCAGGAATATTCAATTTCAAGTTGTCCGCCATGTTGGGTTGTTTCCATGTGGAGGTGTGTGATGACCGCCGTAGCATCGCTGACATCAGAGTCCAAGGTGCGAACACTTGAGCTGAAGTGAGAGTTAAAAGCACGGGCACGCTGACGGCACACGATGAAGCATAAATTGTGGTCATGTGACCTCTCTGCAGGAATCGACGCGTCTGTGTTGGTGCAGCCGAAGGAGACGGAGGTGTTCGCACGGCTGCGAGACATCGTGGTCACAGACGTCAACCCCAATACCATCCACAGAAAGGTCTGCAGCAGGAAAACTTGCTGGAATACTTTGTTTCCACAGTGTATTTGTACATTTGATATTTTTGTATACTATTTATGTAGTGCCGCAAAACTGTGCACCTCACCCCCCCTTTCTTTCCCACAGGTCTGCTCTGAGTAGGAGATGCTCTGTATCTCATTGTACGTGTATAGTGACAATAAAAGGCATTCTATTGTATTCTATTCTAAAGACAGTAGAAAGACAGACTTCTCAGATCATTAAGTAGGATGTTTAACATTGATTTCAAGTGGATTACTCATTTCCGGCTCTACATTTTCATTCTTTCATTCTTCAACTCCACTAAGGTTGTTGTTTATTACTCGCACTTTAAAATCCTGTATCCTTTTATGAGCCTGAAACAAGCTGCTTAACGCCCCTTCCTTTAAGGCCAGCTTTCTGCCTCTCATAAGCAGGAAGGTTTTAACAGCATCAGCATGTGGATCCGGCTGCTGTTCTGTCAGCCACAGCTGGTTCCCTGAGACAACCATAACAGAGAGATCCATTCTCACTGATGTCATACACACCCACGAGTGAATATTAGCTGTCTAAAGCAGAGGTTTTCAAGCAGTCTGAAGCCTGAGCATCTGTCATACTAACAGTATATGTGCCACAATATATGATCTGATCTGGTTTCTGCCTTGAGTCCAGACAAAGAAGCTACTTTAGAAGTTTGTGTGCATTTAAGTGTCTTTGTTTTTCTGTAAAAAGTCAGCTGGGATCTTTCAGTACCAGGATAAGTTCTGTAGTCTGTCTCGAGTTATGGAAAGTGCTGCTGTGGTCTTTTTCTTCACCCTGCAGGCAGTGTCCATCGTGGGTGAGGAGGTGTTCAGCTTCAAACTCTCTCTGTTTCCCGGGGCAACCGAGGGTGACGGCTACGGCGACATGTCGAAGGTGGACGGGAAGGTCACCCTGCGCCTGGGCTGCATCCATATAGTCTACCTGCACAAGTTCCTCATGTCTCTGCTGGTAAGGAGCGTCATATTTCTCTACACATTAAATCCCTGATCTCTACACAGGCGACCCCTAAAAAGCCAGATAACTGTTGTCTGTGTGTGGAGGCTGTTGGGCTCCTGGTTATGGTTGCCCTCCTGATTGTGATGGTACTTATAGGTTAATGTATGAATACACAAACACATGTGATGCGCGCACACACACACACACACACACACACACACACACACACACACACACACACACACACACACACACACACACACACACACACACTTTTAGTCTTGAACACATTTCTGTAAACACACATTTCAGTGTTTAAATGCATTTGTTGTGAGTGTGTTGCTTTTGTTTCTGTGCTCTTCAGCTTAACACAGTCACTAACTACAGAACTAGTCTTTGCCTTTGTCTGTGTGTGGCCAATGTCCTCTATGATCCAGCAGTCCACACTCATACATCTGCAGAGCTTCAGGCGACGTCTGCATCTCCTCTGGTCTGCAGCACAAAGCAGGATACCGTGAACAGTCTGACATGCTTCCTAATCAACCTACGTTATATTATCCGTAACACACTGTGGCCCAAATCTAATCGGCTCCGCCCTTCTACACCCTGCCACTCTGTGATCAGCGTGGCCGGTGTCCTGCAGGTTTTAGATGTGTCCTTGATCCATCACAGCTGATTCAAATGGCTAAATGACCTCCTCAACATGTCCTGAAGTTCTCCAGAGGCCTGGTAAAGAACTAATCATGTGATTCAGGTGTGTTGTCCCAGGGTGAGATCTAAAACCTGCAGGACACCGGCCCTCGAGGCCTGGAGTTGCCCACCCCTGCTCTAGGATATCAATTAAGCACTTATACTTAAAGTATAAGAATAGAATATAATATACTATATATAATATAAGATTTTTTTTCCTCTTTTTAAACTCTTGAACGTTTACTTTTCCTTTGTTGAATTCTACCAGGAACAAAGACATTCATGAGAGAGTTTATGCAGCTATCAGACGGCTGTATTACGATTATGTGCTTTACTTACTAGAAAAAAAAAACTTTTCTGCTTCAACTTCTGTTTCCTATTCAAGCTCTTTGCAGAATTTCCAAAATTCTCTGCTTTGCCTTATCTCCTGTTCTTCAGAATGAAAATTAGCAATGAACTTTTTCATGTACATGCAAGTGATTTTATTTATTGTGAGATTATTACATGAAGCGTCCCTCTGTAAGTGTTTGAAGTCTCCTCCGTATCAGAACACAACCGCTGCTGCTCCTTAATGGTGGTTTATAAACCCATTCCAACCTTTTGATAAGTTAATTTCGAATTTCATTCCATGTGGTTGACCTCTGTGAAATGTACAGAGTGAGTGTTGGTAGGGATGGACAGAAATTGGCTCAATGTCACTGTGAAATGAAACCGTATTGTACTCTGTATGTTCAGTTGCTTTTGATTGCCTGCAGCTGTCACTGTAACGTCTGCAGGACAGTCCTCGGGAATCAGCTTGAGTTTAAACTCGGTGAACTTCTCTGATGTGTTTGTAGCTGTGTGTACTGTAGAGTCAAATCAGATGTCTTGTTCCCTGTTGCATGACCTTTCTCTGCAGTTTGTTGTCTCTCATCTTTCTTGTCTTGTTGATGTGTTTTGTTCTTGCAGGCTTCTTTTAGCTTTCAGTATACATCTGGTGACGAGGTACAGCATCCAGCATGCACCTCTGAACTGCACAAAACCTTCTGCTTTAGCTTCACTCGACAACACCGCTGCACCCCTAGCTTAAATATCATCAGGTTTAACGTCCCAGAGGGACCCCGTCTCTGTGAGCGGATTAACCCCCGTCTCTACCTTCTACTTGCTGGTCGTAGACTCGGGTTAATCTGAATGACGCGATGTGACAAGGTTTAACTTTGAGGGAGAATGGAAGTGACAAAAAGACAACTTTACATATACTCTCTGCTCATGCTTTCTTTGATCAGCTTCTCATCACATCTGTATTTATTTCTCATTTCATAACTTTAGAAAATATGAATACGTCTGACCTCCCATGACACATTGTCCTTAACTCATCAACAGAATGATGATTAACGGACTATAATGCATCATCTATTTGGAACCAGCTTATTTTTATAAATTAAAATATCAAAAGAAGTAAATAAGGAAAACTATTCACATGTTTAAGAACCAGGAAACACATTTCAGTCTTTTTACAAAGCCTGAGCTCAACCCGATGTTACAAAATAGCTGTTGGCTTTCACAAAACTGCATAGGGCTTGCTTCACTTTCATTTTTCTAAAACGTTACTTTTAATTTTTATTATTTCATTACCCTTTTGTTTATCCAGTTAAAATCTCTTTTCCAAGAGCAACCAGGCCAAGAGGGCAGACGTACGGTGTAGTTATCATATTGTGCGTTTATATTCGTTGTCAGTGCAATTTTATGGATGTCTTTAGGGTGTGTCAACAATCTGATTTCTGCAGTATACAAGTAAACCCCACCCACGTGACGTAGAAATCCAGGCAGTTACAAATTTGTAGGATAGCCGACAGTCCAGCAGAATCATCCTCAGTGAGCGTGTTTCCACCTGTGATTGTTTGCACATTTGACCAAAATTCCACCAAACTGTTACTGAAACAAAGCACATGAGACTGAGACAGGAAGTCACTCAAAGCCCTGAACGCCACCCGTCTGAGACCAGGAGATGGTCAAAACAACTGCTCTGAATGTTTGGCAGTGTGAGCACGGACACAGGGAGATATGACAGAAGAAGGAATGCTTTTCATGCACAACATCTGACAGTAATCAGAGCTCACGTCCTCCATATGTGCTATGCAAATCACTCAGCTGCCCTCATTATCCCCCCACACCCTCACTGCAACCCCCCCCGTCAGTCACATGACCTTTGCCTGTGTGACGTCTCCTTAAAACGGGTTTGACTTTCATTCTTGTTTCATACGTCAGCCGTGATATGAACCTTTTAACTTCTACACTCAGCTCGATATTTACGTTATTAAAAATTCTCAAAAAACTTAACTAATGTAAATTCCACGTCTCGGTTTCAACTCCTGATTTCAAGTGCCAGCTGGTGTGTAAACGCAGCGACTTTAAAGCCTGCCATCAGCATGAGGTTCATATCCCCGTGAAGGTTTGTGAAACAGAAATGAACCTGTGCACTCCGTGCAGACAGTGAACTCCTCACATTGGCCCTACTGACTTGCTCCTTCATGGCGTCTCTCTAAGTCTACTCCACATCTGGGGAGTCTGTCATCTCACATCTGATTGCTTTTGTTCTTCAGATGTTCGTCGACAACTTCCAGACAGCTAAAGAAGCTCTGAGCGCCGCGACGGCTCAGGCAGCAGAGAAGGCCGCGTCGAGTGTTCGAGACTTTGCCCAGAAGAGTTTCCGTCTGTCCATGGACATCAAGCTGAAGGCCCCACTCATCATCATCCCCCAGTCCTCCACCTCCTGTAATGCTGTGGTGGTGGATCTGGGTCTGATCACGGTGGGAAACAGCTTCTCTCTGCAGCCGGCGGAGGGTTTCCCTCTGCCAGCTGTGGTGGAGAAGATGGACATCCAGCTGACGCAGCTGAAACTGTCCAGGTAACAACAGAAGAAATGTGAATACACTGACTGTGAGCAGGGATGGAAACAGTTCTGCTTTTGCTTAATTGTGTTTGTTGGTTTAAATACAGCTAAACTCAGGTTGTTTAGACCTCACTGGGAATTAGAAATGGGTAGAAATGGTACCAACGCACTGATTGCATCCAGTTCTCTTCATCGCTTGGCGTCTTCGTACACACCAGTAGATGGGAAATTTTTCTCATCTTAGCTGCACTGAAACATGACGAAGGTCCAGTAGATAAAAACAGATTCCACTGTGCTTTCAGAACCACACTGAAGCGAGACTTCTCTCTGCCCGACATCGAGATCCTTCAGCCAATCAACCTGGAGCTGCTTGTCACCCGAAACCTGGCTGCTTCCTGGTTCTCTAAGATTCCTGGAGTCCAGGTCCAGGGAGTGCTCCGGTCCCTAAAAGTAGGTCTCTCTTGTTTTCTGTTGGCTGAACCAGGATTCAGACTCTGCAGAGTGAGACATAAATCTTTATTGTGTATCCATCAGATGAGTCTGGGTGAGGAAGATCTTGGTGTACTGATGAAGATTCTAGTAGAGAACATTGGAGAGGGGAACAAAGAGCACAGCATGGATGTGAAGAGACAGGTGGCCCAAGGTAAGTTCACTCTCATAGCACATGATGGGAAATAAAATAAGTTGGAGAAAAGTCGTTTTCAACTTTTACATTCAGACACAGCTGAAGTGATTATCTTTGGACTTAACCAGATCTTTACTCCAGTACTGTGATGAACCCAGGAGCAAGTTTTAACCATATTATGTTCTATGACTTGCAAATTAAACAAATATCTAGTACTACCCTCTTTCATCTGTACAATAAAATGGTGTGTGGTTCATTCAGCAAAAGGACAGAGCTGCAGGGACCCAAATCTGGTGAGCAGGTGGTGCTGGGTGGAGACCAGTATTTACTTTTTCAGGGCATTGAAACTGCACACACGATGGCATGAGCATCCTCCCTTAGCGGTCTCAGAGCATTTCAGTAAAAGTTTATTTATCACTAGTGTTAAAGTCGGGTCGCTTTAACAGCAAAGTTGTTGTTTGAGTGGCCATGACGCACGGTTCTTATGTAAGAACTTGTTCGCTACTTTAATTAGTGAGACATGAAAAAGAAGATCTGAACACACGTGCATGTTTTTTAATCACCGCTTTGCTTCCACAGAGAAAGCAGAGCTTGCAGAGCAGCTGGTAGATGTGGTGTCATTACCATCAGCATCTAATGGTGCTGTGGCCGCAACCAATGGAAATCAGAATGAAAACACCATCAGCGTTCTCCTCAACTTTGAAGTGGAAGAGGTACAAAATCTGCCAGAGCTCAGAGTCTGACTCACTTTTCCTCTGTTTCAAGAGAACATCAGTCTGTGGAGACTTTAGAGAGTCTGAAAGATCATTCTGTATCTGAAGAGATACAAAATTCATTGTTGCTCCAACATGTTGGCGCTCTGCTGTCATCTGAATATGTTTTCTGCGTCTTCTCTTAAGGTGCTTCTGACTCTGAAAAAGCCAAAGGAACAGAAGGAGTCCCCTTTCCTGGTCTTTCACATCGCCCATATGGGCATTAACACAAAAGTCAGAAAATACGACATGTGCGCAGCAACATACATCCGGAAAATTGCCCTTAAGTGCCTCGAGTTCAAAGGTCAGAGCGTTACAGCACACCAGAGTTTACTGACACAACTGTGTCTGTACTGGTTTCTTTGGTTGTGCATGTAATGATGATGTGACTGCTTTGGTCTCTTCTGGTTTAGACTCAAGTGGGGAGCCGCTGTGCCTCATCAGCTCTTCAGTCGAGTCTGGAGCTGAACTGCTCAAAGTGGAGTATTGTAAGGTGAGGTCACCATCTGATTACCTGTTCATGCACGAGAGGTGGAGGTGAGAACTACGTGCAGGGTCGACGGTTTGAGATTCAGCAGTTTTTAATCAGCCTGTTTGTTTCATCAGGCCGACCGTGCCGGACCAAACTTCTCCACTGTCTACAAAAACACCGAGCAGCTGATCAATGTGAGTCATAGTTCATCCACACACCTGCAGATCTGTACAGCATCATCTCTGCACATCTCATGGTCATGTTGAAGTCTGAAGGAAATGCAAACTTGACTTTAGCCCTGTTTGCACAGATCTAGTGTTACCAGGCGGATTTGTCTGATTTAGAAAAAAAACTCCTGCATCTGTGTTGTGTGCAGCATTTTCACACTGCATCAGCCAAGTTTTACTCAAATTTACAACACAGACACAAAAAATGCTCCACGTCACGTCATCCTGTTCTGATAGATTTGAGCCTGTTCTTTCTATGAATGCCTCTCTACGCTGTCTAACAACAAAACCTTTATTTGTGACGAGAGGTAGAACAGGGAAAAGTAACTTAATAAAATACCAGTTTGCACAGGACTGAAATGATCATCTCTGCTTTTGGCAAAATACCAATGATGAACGCGGCACCACGGGACTAAGATCTGTCACACATCCCAGGCGTTGCACATTTTTGAGAACCACTAAAATGCATCAGCTTTCCTCTTGGGTCGTAGGTGACTTTCACCTCACTCGATGTCATGCTTCACACCGAAGCTTTGCTGTCAGCCATTAACTTCCTGTCGACGGCGTTGTCATCTGGCGGCGGCGTTCCATCTCCAGAGAAAGAAGTCCGACCAAAGATGGAGGATAAGACGGTTTCTGCGAAGTCCAGTCAGTACCCCACACACACACACACACACACACACACACACACACACACACACACACACACACACACACACACACACAGGTATAATGTGAGTCTGACTTAAAACTCAACGTCATGTGTTATTTTTCTCCTGCAGCTGCCCTGGTGTCACCTGTAGACTCTCAGGTCACAGACCTGAAGGTGGTCATGGATCTCGGGGCCTTCAACGTCCTAGTGTGCGACCAGTCGTGCAACATGGCCGACATCAAGATCCAAGGTACTGAATCGGAGCTGAATTTCGTTTCTGTGAGTTTTCACTACCAAACCTGATGTAACACGTCTGCTGTGTTCCTCAGGTATTAATGGCTCGCTGCTGATGCAAGGACCTCAGACTCATATATCAGGCCGCATGCGAGACTTCATTGTTCTAAACGTTGATCCCAAAAGCTTCCACAAGAAGGTCAGTAAGTTGTCTTATATAAGAATGCTTTAAGGCTCTTCACTCCATTGTGTCAAAACTGATAACGTCTTCATACTTCCGTCACAAAGACTACCCTGATACCCCGGGACCGCTTTAGATCGTCCTACCCTCTTGTGTTTGTGTTCTTGTGTGAGCTAACAGTTTCCCTCCGATTATGCTTCAGGCCATCTCCATCGTGGGTAACGAGGTGTTCAGCTTCAGCATGAGTCTGACCCCTAACGCCACAGAGGGCGCGGGCTACGCCGACACCTCCAAAACTGACGGCAAAGTGAAGTTAAATGTGGGCTGCATCCAGGTGGTTTACCTGCACAAGTTCTTCATGTCCCTGCTGGTGAGTCACACACGATGATTGAAAGTTAGTTTGCAGAACTGTTTTTAGTTTGACCCGAGCAGCTTACCTGCAGTCTGGTTTGTGATTTGTGTTCCCTCCTCCCAGTTTGATTTACACAGTATGTTTTTCTTTCTCAGTATTAATGTTGTGAGTTTTCTTTTATTCTTTTTATTTTTGCCAATGAGAACAAATGCAAAAAGAAGCCTGGATCCAGTGATATTTAAAACACCTGAGAAGAGTGCATGAAATAGTCACTGCTGGACTGAAGAAAACGGTCTTTTTTTTTTTTTTTTTTAATTTTCCTGCAGAATTTCACCAACAACTTCCAGACTGCTAAAGAAGCTCTGAGCGCCGCGACGGCTCAGGCAGCAGAGAAGGCCGCGTCCAGTGTTCGTGACTTCGCCCAGAAGAGCTTCCGTCTGTCCATGGACATCAACCTTAAGGCCCCAGTCATCATCATACCACAGTCATCCACCTCCAACAGTGCTCTGGAGGTGGACCTGGGTCTGATTACTGTTGGGAACAGCTTTTCTCTGCTGGATGTCACAGGATGTCCGCTGCCAGCCGTTATCGACAATATGGACGTCCAGCTGACGAAGGTGAAACTCTCCAGGTCAGTGAAACAGAGCCTCAAAAACTTGATCCACAGTCAGAAAGGTTAATGGTGTTGATTAAGATTTTACAAAGTGAAATGAAAGAATCTGAAGACTGAAATCCTTAATGTAAGTAATGAAATCTGTTCTTAGAATAGGACCTTAAAGGAAGTCTCGGGAGCTTAAAAAGATGCGAATGGACTCCTTTAAGTCTGTTTCACCAAGAAGCTTCTTCAGTTTTTAAAGCTGAAGGAAACCTCTTGGATGAGACGTGAGAGGTGTCGAAGTCTTTTTAAGCTCCTAAGACTACCGTGACCTTTAATGACTGAGAACCTCCACACACATGCAGGGAGGAAGAACCAATCTGGCCACCTGAATCTGCACATCTATGATTCAGACTGGCGCCTCTCCTTTGTGTTAAAACAGTGAACTTTGAATTTGCTGGTCAATCTGAGAAAAAGATGAAACTGCATGTGCAAGTAGTCAGATCGGGAATTCCAAGGATATTGTGGTCATGCTTGAAAAAAAGGTGCACAAGGAGAAAGCTTTGAAGGGGAAGATTTTGTTTTGATTAGTTTTTCCTGTAAGCACACTGACTCTTTCCTGTTGTGGCCCAGGACCTGCTTAGAGCCTGACTCAAACCAACCTAGCAGAGAGCTGCTTGAACCGGTCAACCTGCACCTGAACATCAAGAGAAACTTGGCAGCTTCCTGGTACAAGAAGATGGCTGCTGTGGAGATCGATGGAGATCTGAAACCCATGAAGGTAGGAGGAAGAGGAAGTTAACATGTATGCTTGTTACATTATTAAACTTGTAACCAAAAATCTTTCCCAGGTTAAAAGATGACAAAAAACAGAGTAGCTGTACAGTATGGTTGGTATGTTAAGATGCATGTAGTAATCTTCCTCAATAGAATAAAATAAGTCAGAAATTCCACTAACGATTTTATTCTTGTTTTTACAACCAGTCGACAAGTAAACCACCAAAGGTACAGTTTCCGCTGAGGACAGTCCTCTCTGTAGAGTTATATTGTTGCTGGTCTCGTCTTTTACTTGGAAGCTGGATGCAGTTTGTTTGTTGTGGTCTGTAGTCTCCGTAGACACCTCCAATAGGATGCAGGTTTAGGCTAGGCTAGCAGTCTTTAGCCGTAGCCTCATTCTGGTCACAGCTGTAGACAGACTGAGTAGTAACTGATGCGTCTGTGCAGGTGAAGCTCAGTCAAGACGACCTGAAGGTGGTGCTCAGGATCCTGATGGAGAATCTGGGAGAGGCCGGAGGCCCGGAGCCCGCCGCAGCCCGGCAGGAGACCAGTCTGCAGGTCCGAGCAACTGGAGCCACCCCGACAGGTACGATTGAGTTTATGTTCAGATATTCACTCATCCAGAGTCGAACCCTGATATTTGTCTGGTTTCTGTGTCTGACTGATGACATGTATCTGATATAAGATAGACCAGGATTATTTTGAACCCTAAATCAAGCTAAGCTGCTCTAAAGTCCAAGAATAAAAATATTGTTAATGAGTGTAATAGATCCACTTTAAGGTTTCTTGACCCTGTTTGACCGTTTTGTTGATGTGATCTTTGTCCTGATTGCTCAGGTGGTTCTGGAAAGATGACTGTGAGCCACAGTGAAGAGGATGATGAAACTTTGGAGACTGTCAAGTTTAACTTCAACATCGAGTCTCTTGGTCTGGTTCTGTACCTCGACCCCAAACAGGTCAGTTAGAAACAACAAGGACGTGAAAAGAAACTGATATCTGTGGGACGGTCTTCGTTCAGTGGTTGGAGTGAGCAAGTAAGTGTTAGTTATTTTGTTATTCTTCCTGACTGTTATCCCTGTTCATTGCAGTCCTCAGATCTCCAGAACCAGCAGGACCTCAGACTGGGAGAGTTTGCCCTACACTTGCTAAAAACTTCAGGGAAGATCCTAAGCAATGGCAGCATGGAGGTGAGCACGGTGCTGACTGCCTGCACACTGGACGACCTGAGGACCGGCATGGAGAGGGTCACCTCACGGTAAGAGTCACATGATCTCTCTTTCTTTCTGTCTGACTGTTTTGTTGATGACGTGATCAATCACTGATGGAGTTCATCAAATAGTCTGTAGTTGTTTTTCAGAGAATAAGAAGAAACATAGTCAGATCACACTGCACAGTGAATATGATCCATATCCAGTCTGCCCCCTTTACCTTTTCCCACAGATGGTTTTTAGGTTTCCACAACGTTTTGTAACATTTACAATCAATCGGCAGGATCATACTGCTGTTAACATGCACTGCAGTATAGTTACCAAATTACTGCTGAACATAATGTACAGTATAGTATACTACAGTAGACTGTGACTTTACTTGAAAATGTTTGGGTTTGGCTGTTACCAGTCAGTGATCACACATTGTGTTAACTTGCTGCAGGATGGTGAGGCAGAGAGACGAAGACAGCTCAGAGGTCACGATCGATGTGACGTACCGGCAGAGCGCAGCAGAACGGGAGGTGGTGGCCGTTCTGCAGAAGCTCTATCTGTGTGCGAGCGTGGAGTTTCTGATGGCCGTCGGAGATTTCTTCCTGCAGGCTCTGCCGCAGAGTTCGGCTCCGACCGCCACCTCTGCACCGAGCGACAGACTGCAGCTGAGACAGACCACTGAACCACGAGCCGACCCCAAGACTGGTAAGATCGGGACACAAGACCCTAACCGGAGAGGCGGGGGGGATTGAGTATATCTACTGTATCAACAGGAATATTAAAAGAATCCAGAAAGGGTAAGTCTACAACCGCAGCAGGGAGCCCAGCCTACGTTTTTGACCACTGAATGGCGAGATCATGATCTACTTTATCTGATTTAGCAATAAGAACAAAACTGATGTTTCCAAGTATTCAGAGCTTCTCAGTCAAACTAAAGAGGACCATTCAGAATCACAAAGCGAAAACGGAAATAAAGAAAGCAAACCATCACAAGACTGTTTTCTCTCTGCAGCCTCCACAGTGAAGACTCGACTTCGAGCAGTGGTGGTGGACCCAGAGGTGGTGTTCGTGGCCAACCTGATGAAGGCCGACGCCCCAGCTCTCGTGGCCTCATTTCAGTGCGACTTCACGCTACAGGCCGAGGAGGACGGCACACAGAACATGAGAGCCAACCTGAGGGAGCTGAAGGTCCTCGCCTGCCCCTTCATTCAAAACAAAGAGGACAAGGCTGTCACCACCGTAAGACTGTGCTTGTTTTTTGCAGTCTGTAGATTCTTCAAAGAGAACCTCTCACTCACCGTTATATCAGTTCTGTTTTTTGTGGGTTTTTTTGATATGTCAGACACCCTTAAAGCCACAGCGTTTTGGAATTGTTGACTGGGAGTAAAACCATTTTTACTGCATTACCCTTAAAAATATGAGTCGGGTAACAGATTAACTGAAAAAGTGTCTTACTGTAGGGGAAGAAAATGTGATGTGTTAGTGGTCTTGTAAGTAATGAGAGATGAACAAACATGATTAAAGGTATCAGTCTGGCTCTATCCAAAAGGTACTGAGACCTTGTTCGGTCACCTTGGAAACCAAAGCTCACCCCAATCAGCCACTGAGGGGCTCCATGACAGTGGAGGAAATCATAATTAAGGTATTTATTTATGGATTTATAAATCACACTGACAGATGTTCGAGACTCTGTGTTGCTTCTCTGGACTCGCGGTGATTTCCCGACTGTCAGTGAACTCATCACCAGTGTGTCATCTGCAGATCTCACCGTTCATCCTCAACACAGTGACAACAATAACAGCCGCCATGACGGCAAAGCAGAAGGATCAACAGTGCGAGGCATCGAAGCCCGATGTCAGTGATCTGTGGTCGGTCATGAACATCTACAACTGTAACTACTGGTTCCTGGGAGTGGACCAGGCCACCGAGGTCACCGAGAGCTTCAGAGAACCGGACGGACGAAATGAAGGGGAGAGCTTTGGCGTCGAAGTCAAGGTACCACAGCGTCTCCGCAGAACATTCATTGTAAAACTTTAAAACCGGTTTGCTTCTTTTTGACGAGCTGTTGTTGGCCATCAGGTTGTACAGGTGACTCTGGAGTCCGGTTTGGGTCATCGAACAGTCCCTCTGCTGCTGGCCGAGTCCTCCTTCAATGGTTCAGCCAAAAACTGGTCTTCGCTGCTACAGCTGAGAGCTGACATGACGCTTGAAGTAAGAACTCAACCTGGATTCAGACCTGATCCTGAAACTCGTGTCATATATTCAAAAACCTCTTGAGAAGGCTCCTAACTTTAGTTTGGGTTTTTTTTACTATCTTTAGTTTTAGCTGAGGAGTATTTAAGAACATTATTCATGTGTTCATCCCTACCAACGAAGGTGTTGAGGCCATTGGAAGGGAAAGGCATAGTCTTGCTGTTCTATTCCAGAAAGACAAAAATCTCTCTGACAGCTGAGATATCGCCAAAAAAAAACAAGTGTGTCATCTGTTCCCAGGTGAATTACTTTAATGAGACCCACGCGGTGTGGGAGCCTCTGCTGGAACGAGTCGACGGCGGCAGACGAAGGTGGAACCTGGAGTTCGAGGTAAAGCTGCTAGCAGCGAAGCTTGCTCTTAATGGTAAAATAAAAATGGTAAATGGCCTGTATTTATATAGCGCCTTTTCTAGTCCCTAAGGACCCCAAAGCGCTTTACATATCCAGTCATCCACCCATTCACACACACATTCACACACTGGTGATGGCAAGCTACGTTGTAGCCACAGCCACCCTGGGGCGCACTGACAGAGGCGAGGCTGCCGGACACTGGCGCCACCGGGCCCTCTGACCACCACCAGTAGGCAACGGGTGAAGTGCTTGCCCAAGGACACAACGACCGAGACTGTCCGAGTCGGGGCTCGAACTGGCAACCTTCCGATTACAAGGCGAACTCCCAGCTCTTGAGCCACGATCGCCCCTTTAATGAACTTTGTGTGATTATTATGACAGCTACACAATGTCACACTCCAGTAAATGTCCCACAGCAAAGCAATTCCCTGAAGTCCAAGCTTATCAAAAATGTTTTGTCTGTGAATAGTTTTATGTCAAAGACATTTTTGTGTTCCTCATATAAAACATCCAAGCTGCTCATTTCCAACTCCCCCCCCTCCCTTTTTTTTTTTTCTTGGAATAGACCAATCTTAATATTACAGGTGTAAGAGTTGATTGGCATGTCTGTAATCTGCCATTTAAAGGTAGAATGAAGGTGAATCTGATCACCTGTCCCACTGCAGAGGTTTCAAATCCCTCACTAAGCTCCTAAGTGAAATAAAATTCCCAGCAACGATCCGCTGAAGCCTGATAAACTTAGTGATGCTGTTTTTGCTCCTGCAGATGAAGAACAATCCAATCCATGACAAAAGCCCCGTTCACGGAGATGACTTCATATTCCTTCCTGAACCTCGCACTGTCGTTAACATCTGCTCCAAAGACACCATGAATGTCACCATCTCCAAGTGCTGCCTCAACGTTTTCCAAAACCTCGCCAAGGTACAGAACAGCTTCAGTTTGTGTCTGACTGATGCTGTAATATCACTTCTAATCGACTTTTTGAAAAAGGAAATGTGTTAATTTGTTGAATTACTGAGTGGCCTTTGCTGTGTTTTGATCAGGCGTTCTCAGAGGGAACGACTTCCACCTTTGATTACTCTCTGAAGGAGAAGGCGCCATTCACTATTAGAAACTCTCTGGGAATTCCCTTCATTGTGAAGCACAGTGCTAACTTGAGGCTGGTGGGATCTCCGGGGCAGGGAAAGCTCCACGAGTTGCCGGTGGATCAGAACATGGAACTGGAGCACTCAATGTTCGAACCAGCATCCAGAGGCAAACTTTCAGCTCTCCAGCGGCAAGAGAGCTGCCTGTTCAACCTCACCATCGGTCAGACGTTCCCACTTGTTCTCTGTTGGTGCTGCGCGTTGTCTTATGCTAAGCTTGCGATTGGAGATGTGTTATTTCTCTCCCCATACAGTGCCCTCAGGATACAGCGAGATCGCCAACATCGCTGTGGACAAACCGGGTCGACGCCTCTACAACATCCGCAGCCCGAATCTGCAGGAGGCCATATCTGTGCTGTTGCAGATTGACGCCGACGAAGGCAACAAGGTCATCACGGTTCGCTCGCCGCTGCAGGTCTGAACCACAGACGCTCTAAATAAAGCCGATATTGTGATTAGAAAAGCAGGACAGGTTTATTTAGAGGCAACTTTTGTTTGTGTTTTTAGATAAAGAATCACTTCTCGGTGCCATTCACCATCCTCGAGTACTCTCCACAAACCAGAGCTCTGCAGGTTATTGGACAGGCCGAACCCGAGACGGAGTTTCATGTCACCTTAGAAACTTACAGGTAGGATCACACCGCCTTCTTCAGGTGTTCGAGAGACTTTTTGTTAGCATAGTCATAGTCTTTGTGGATTTGATGATTGTCTCAATAAAAGACATCCTCTGCTGCACAAATTAGGTTTGCCAACATGGGCGAGCTTCTGGTTGCAGATCCTTTTTTCCAAACTGAATTTGTGACACTTTAAGTGCAGTCTTGTCCCTGAAACTCTCTGGGTGCTGTTGTGAGTTCCTGTGGATCTGAGCAGCTCCAGGTGTCTCGTCATATCTTCCGGAGGTGGTGAGAGTCTTTACTTCCTCTTTCCTCCAGATCTCAGCTGTTTTTGCAGCCAGCAGGAGAGCTGACAGGTCAGTACGCGCCATCTTCCACGTGCATATCCTGGAAGGAGCAGGTGCACCGTAGCTCAGAGGTGGGGTCGGTGCTTCAGTGTCCCGCATCCGAAAGCAGCCTGCTGCCGCTCATGGTCAGCACTTTGGCCGTCCCCGATGACCTGCGACACATCACCAGCCGTGGAGAGGAGGACTGGGACCCCGCCTATGTCATCCATCTCCATCCTATGGCTACCCTACGCAACCTGCTGCCATACACCATTCGCTACATGATGGAGGTAACCCTAACCCTAACAGCTCCATCAAGGTTTAGCAATGCAATAATAAAGAGTCTTTGCAGATATTCTGAATTTACTGGGATCTCATTTGTTTGTTAGAAATGTTTTATTATTCTATAAGCCAATGAAAACTAACCTGATCTAAAATAATCTGATCGGACCTGATGTGTTGCATCCCCAGAGCTCAGTAGACAGCTGCGAGCTTCGTGAAGGCAGCACGTCAGACCTCCTGAACGCTCGTGTCTCAGGCGAGATCGTGTCGCTGGTGCTGATGAGGTATCAAGGACGCGACTGGCACGGACACATTCGGATTGAAAGGGAAATTCCCGAGTTCCTGGCCATATGTCTCACCTGCGACTCGGACATAAACATGACGGTGGACATTAACGTCCATGTGACGAGGACGGCGAGCCGCCTGCTGCTTTCACTCTTCAGTCCGTACTGGATCATCAACAAAACGTCTCGAGTGCTGCAGTACAAAGCTGAGGACATCTCCGTCAAGCACCCGGCCGACTACAGAGACATCATCCTGTTCTCCTTCAAGAAGAAAAACATGTTCAGCAAGTGCAAGGTGAGAAACACCTGGACACACATGTCCAGGCTTTCTTCTTTAGACTTTAAACAAGTTGTTTAAAGTTTTCACAATGCGAGCCTGTATGCTTTTATAAGCTTCCAGGTAAGTTGTTTTTATTCCTGTATATTTAGATCTGGTCGGACCTCTATTTTCTGATCACTGCTTCCTTTTTTAACTCTTTTTTTTTTTTTTTACGATAAAAACAAGGCCAGACATATTCTGTAATACGTAAAATGTTTATTTATTGCACATTGATATTTTGTTTAATCCTGTGGTGTTTGTTATAGCTCCAGCTTTGCGTCTCCACCAGTTCCTGGTCTGATGGGTTCTCTCTGGACACAGTGGGAAGTTATGGCTGCGTTCGCTGTCCCGCCAACCACATGGACTTCTTGGTAACTTTTTTTCTCTTTTAATCAAACTGTTTAACCCAGATGTTTTGTCTTTCTGGGGATTAGACCAAGCTTGTTGTGGAGCTTTTGAATGTGTCACATTCTTCTCCTAATGAATGGATTGATTAAAATTATCATCAGCTGTGACCTGATCTAGTTTCATATTTCTTGTTTCTGTGTGCAGGTCGGTGTTAGTATTCAGTTGAGCAGGTTTAAACTAACCAGGATCGTCACCATGAGTCCGTTCTACACTTTGGTCAACAAGTCGTCTTATGAACTAGAAGTGGGAGAAGTCAGCAGCCAAACCAAGTGGCACTACATCTCTTCCACTGAGGTGAATGAATTTCTAGTTTTAGAACAGACAGGCTGTAGGGACCTGTCTTCCTTATTGTCGCTACCAAACTCCTTATGTTATTATAATTCGATTGTTGTGGCGCAGTGTCTCCCTCTGTGGCCGGAGAATGGCTCGGGAAAGTTGTGTGTCCGTGTTGTCGGGTCTGAATCCACCTCCCGATCCTTCTTCTTCAATAAACAGGACAACGGCACCCTGCTAAAAATGGAAATGGTTAGTGTACGTTAGACCAGACACATCGGACGAACTCTCACAGTTTAGTACATTTTGGAGATTTTTAAATGTGTGTATGTTTTCAGTGCGGTGGGATCATCGTGGACGTCAACCTCTCCGATCACTCCACCGTCATCAGCTTCAGTGATTATTATGAAGGCGCAGCTCCTGCCCTGCTGGTTAACCACACGCCCTGGGCTGCCATCAGCTATAAACAGAGGTCAGAGGTCAACACACTACTACATATATGTTATTTTATAGCCTATCAGAGTTTAAAAGCTGTAACTTTTTCATCTGACAAGGTACACTCTGTCTTAACTTCTGCATTCTTGGAGGTGCTACAGGTTTTTGGCCACAAAAACAGATCTTAAAGGCTTTTTTTTGCCTTTTTTCTGTGTTTCTGGTTGTCACTCCATGTCAGTTCCCTGATTTCAGGCTGAATAAATTTGTATTTCAGTTAATTTTCTCTTTGTGAAACACCTTGGTGGAAACCCAGCTACTTGCCATTTCTTTTCAGCGGCTCATCCGGCTTTCATGAGTTGAAACCCAGCGAGACTCGACGGTTTGCGTGGGACGACCCAACAGGAGTCCGCATGCTTCGTTGGGAATGCCGGGATCATTCAGGAGAGCTGGATCTGCTGAAGGTCAGACTCACACAAAATCTCTTATCTGCATTTTTTTTTGTAAGAAGACACTGTTGTGTGTCATGGTGAGACAATTCTGGAGGTCGAGCTTTTTTTAGTTGCTATTGAGGTTTGATGAAACGCACATCAAAAGATTTCCCACAGAAAACAGCAGAAACTCTCTGATTGGTTAATAGTTGGAAGAACTGGGAAACTATGCCTTTGTGTCTTTGTAACAGCTGAACCTCATCCTCTGAAAAATAATTTTTCAGTTTGTTGTGACCAAAGAAATCTAATGTAACAAATGTCAAGGACCAAAAATGGAACCCTGAGGAACACCAAAAAACCCCATTTATTTCAGCCACTGCTGTTGTATTGAGAAAAATGATCAATTACTCTATATAAAAGATTAGTGTAGATTTACGATCTAAACCAGACCTTCCCAAAGTGTGGGGCCCGCCCCCTAGGGGGGGGCGCAGAGCCATTGCAGGGGGGGCGCGGCATGAAAGAGGGGGGGAAACAAAATGCTTGGACACTGCTAGCACGGGGCGGCCACAGAAACGCAGAGCAGGAGATGAAGCATCGCTGAATATGTTTCCAAACCGACTTCATTCTAAGCCAAAGACTAGAAAATATGGTGAAGCATATCTTCCCTTTGGTTTCACCTGCACAAGTGCTGAGGTAGGTCTCCCCTGCAGAATTGGTTTTCCCTGTGTCGGGAGCAGCGCTGGGCTCTCCAAATCACGGACAAACAGTATCCCACAGTTGTTTATGTTTTTGAACCCATTTTGCACAGAGAGACATTTTTTGAAAAATGTATTGATAGCAATGTTGAATATTATTACACATTAAAAAAACAACTACACGTAAAATAATTACACTGTGACACCTCTGCCTTTCTAAATGGAGGGACAGTAACTGCGTGTGTGTATGTAAGCCTGTAAAACCTGCAGACAGTCAGATTAACAGTATTGTGTCTCTATCTGCCATTCTGCAATTCATCTCATGTAAACAATAACGTGGCGCACAGCGTGACGTGAAAAAAGACACATACCTTTGACATTGCGTGATGAACTCTGTATTCCTCGTCCACACGTAAACGCAAAAACATTTTTCTTGTAAACAAAGGGGGGCCCAGCAAAAAAAGTTTGGGAACCACTGATCTAAACAATGAAGGTGAATGATAAGAGTTTGTATTTTCTAATTAGTTTATTTCATTTTAGCTTTTTGTTTTTAATTCAGTCTAGTTTAAGTTCATTTTCAGAGTGAGTTTCTCGTTCCAGTTTAGTTTTTATTGTTTGAAAATGTTTAGTTGTAGTTTCATTTTTATTAGTTTCAGTGTAGTCTTTTTTTGTTTGTTTTGTTTTGTTTTTTGTTGTTGTTGTAATTACGATTGTTTGGAGAACATATGTCAGAGCGAAGACAGACATCCAGAATCTCAATAAACACGTTCATCAATCCTTCATCAGGCAAATAAATTTTTCGGCAAACAACTAAAAACGTAATAGAAGCTGAAACTAGGAAAAAAATAATATTTTTATTTTAATTTGCCAAGTTCGCAAAATCATTTCTTGGTTTTAATTTTTTTAAAGTCTAGTTTTTAATTTAATTTTATGTAACCAAAATGTTTTTTCACATCTAGATTTGTTTTTTTCGTTTACATTTAGTTGCTTTAATAACCTTAATTATTAATTAATTATTACCTTGATTTTTTTGGCCATCAGGAGGCAACCACTCTGGCTACAAGACATCTGATTGTAGAGAAGTCTGGGGAACTGAGGCTTCTTTTACTGATGTAGATCCCCTGTGTACATACATTCCTGATGACTTTTAGCGTCTCCGTTGCTATTTTCACATCCTATTGAATATCTTTAGTTATGGTACTACTACAGTCAAACTGGAGGATATAGCAATAACAATATGCTCCTCGTGTTTGCTTCCCACAAACCTCATGAAACCCAGAATACAAACACATCAGTTTCTTTACTGTCTGTGTTCATTTAGGATGAGTTTGGTCAGTTTTCCTACGACAGCCAGTCTCAGATCCACTGGGTTTCCTTCCTGGACGGACGCCAGCGGGTGCTGATATTTACCGAGGACGTTGGAGTGGTGACAAAGGCTCGGCAGGCTGAGGAGCTTGAGCAGTCCGATCAGGAAGTAAAAGTTTTGTTGCAAAACCTTGGATTGTCGCTGATCAACAACAGCAAGCGGCAGGAGATCGCGTACATTGGCATCACCAGGTAAACACTATCACATTACCAGAGCAGTTTACAGCAAAGCAAGGTCACATTTCCAGGCTTCTTCTACAGTGTGAGAATAGTTATTTGCTTTCTTGACTAACACATGTTTATTATCAAATCAGTCTCTGTGTTCTCATAAAGAAGAGATTGTAAATGGACTCTTCTTCCTTAAAAATGGGCTAGATGAGTGCCATCTACTTTAAGTCCAGATGAGCAAAATGCAACCAAGAAATGCAGAAAAAATCTGTTACTTTTGTTTTGTTTTTTGTTTAATAGTTTCCTACTATTTATCCAGATCTGGGTGACAGAGAAGGCATGTGCAGACCTCCCTCTCCACAGCCACCTCCAGCTGTTCTGAGGGGATAATGAAGTGTTACTGAGTCCTTAGAGAGACATAATAACTCCAGCGTGTCCTGGGTCTGTCCCAGGGTCACCTCCCAGCTGGATATGCCTGGACACACCTCACCTTGGAGGCATCCAGGAGGCCTGCTAGTCATCTGCCTGAACCACCCCCAGCTGACTAAAGTAGCACTGTTGGAGAAGAAATAGCTACTTTTAGCCTCTCCTAAATAACTGAGCTCCTCACCCATTGGGAGGAAGCTGATTTCTGCTGCCTCTTCCCGTGAGCTTCTGTTTTCTGTGACCAATTGCAGCTTATGAACATAGGTGAGAGTAGGAATGACAAGCAGGACCAGCCAGTATATTTTTATCTACACTTTTAGGTTCAGCTCTCTTTTTACCGCTGCACCTTAGAGCTGTTTATATAGGGTTTAAATTATTTGCAGATGTTAAGCGGTGGATTGCTCCCTCTGGACTGAGGGATAGCTGTTGACCCAAGCACGGGAGTTCAGATATCCTTACAATCCTGGTAGTAAGTGACAGGAAAGTGGAGCGTGAGATTGACAGATGGATAAGACCAGTAATGTGTCCATTGTACTGGACTGTTGTGGTGAAAAGAGAACTTCTTTACCAGTCAATATACATTCAACCCTCACCTGTGGTCAGGAGGTCTGGGTAGTGACCAAAAGAAGAAGGTTACAGATATGAGTGGCTGAAATGAGCTTCCCACATAGAGAGGCTGCACTTTAGAGGAGCTCTAAGTAGAGCTGCTGCTCCTTGAGATGTCTTTTTGTGCAGACCAGCTCCCACATGAGATGATCATACCCACTGAATCTTGCTTCCTAGCACACCCCTTGGAGCAACATCAACACATAACCACAAGTGTGTTACAGCGTTACATGTGTGTTTGTATCACAGCTCAGGTGTTGTTTGGGAAATGAAGCCGAAGAATCGCTGGAAGTCGTTCAATAACAAGAACATCAGCCTGCTGGAGAAAGCCTACCAGAATCAGCTGAGTGGGAAGTCCGCCGGTGGCTGGATCAGACTGGAGAACCTGGAGGTGAGAGGTCAACATGCACCTGAAACACGCCCACCCCCAAAAAACTACACACGCAATTTGAATTTCAATTGTCCACTGAGCTGAGAGGGAAGCTGTGATGTCACTGGCTCTCAGGTGAACCTCAGCGGGGCCACCATGATGATGCGTCAGCCGATTTCCTGCCAAGTGAGGAGGAACTTCCTGTCTGGGATCCAAGTGGAGTTCAAGCAGTCGGTGCATCAGCGCAGCCTGAGAGCTCAGCTGCACTGGCTGCAGGTAAACACACACACACCAGGACGAATACACACCTGCACAGAAATACACACTCTTGTATGACTGGCATCATTCTGTGTGCAGGTGGACAATCAGCTTCCAGGTGCCATCTTCCCCATCGTCTTCAATCCAGTTCTTCCTCCAAAGTCCATCGCTCTGGACACAGGTGGAGTCTTTTTATTAACTTCTTCATAGCTTTGATCAAACTCTTGATCTGACCGTTCTCACGGTGAGCCGAGTGTCTTTAACTCTGCTTTCTGTCTCCACAGAACCAAAGCCCTTCATTGACGTGTCCATCATCACCAGGTTCAACCAGCACAGCAACGTCATGCAGTTCAAGTGAGTAAGAACCAGTTCACCTAAAGACCTGCAGGGTTTTTAAAACCACAACCCTGCTGAAGTCCAAATCCTTCGTGTGTGGAAAAAGCCACACTTAATTGTTTTTGAGAGGTAAGCACAGAGATGGGATTAAGGAAAAGATTTTCCGCTTGTCTTGAGCTTGTCTGTGTGTTCTCCAGGTATTTCATGGCTTTGGTCCAGGAGATGGCAGTGAAGATCGATCAGGGTTTCCTGGGAGCCATTTTGGCTCTGTTCACTCCTGCTGCAGACCCCCAGGCCGACAGCGAGAAGGTAGAGCTGCTTCTAAAATGTGAAAAGTGCCAACATGAACCACACGCAGAGGGTTCATACGTTTGAGGTGTGTCTGTGTTTCAGTCTGGGCTGATAGAGCAAGATCTGCAGGGTCTGCAGGCCGAGCTGATGGAGGCGTCGCGGACTGACGCATCTGGTCTCAGTTACTTTGAATACTTCCACATCTCACCCATCAAGGTGAAGACGCACAGTCTGAGCTCTCCTTTTCACTTATATTTAAAAACAGGTTAAATTGTTAAGTAAACCAGATGAATGTTTGGATTCAAAATCAGCCCAGTGTTGTCACTGGGTCAAGGTTGTGTTTCCACCTTGGTGTTCGTGTGTTTGTTTCAGCTCCATCTCAGTCTGTCTCTGGGCTCCAGCGGTGATGACTCGGTTGAGGAGACGGAAGCCATTCAGTCTCTGAACCTGCTGCTGAAAAGCATCGGGGCCACGCTGACCGACGTCGACGACATCATCTTCAAGTGAGACTCTTGCTGCTGCGGCGGCGTTAGAGAGATGCACTGAGGGCTGTAAAGTAGGGGACGGCTGTTTGCTGAGTCTGTCACAGTAAAAGTTTATCTGTGTTTGACATTCATCGTGTTTGTGTCCCACAGACTGGCCTTCTTCGAGGTGAAGCACCAGTTTTACAGTAAAGAGAAGCTAACCTGGGTGGCGGCTCGACACTATACTGAACAGGTAAAGTTACAGCCTCCATGTGTGCCATGCTTTCTTCAGGTCGTAATTTATCTACAAGCAAAACACAGAATGACTGATTACAGACTGCAGCCACTTTGAAGGTGTAATTAAATGGAGATAAGCCAATCAGATCTGAAGAAGTAACAACTGATGATGATGATAAACATTTAACAAATTTGATCACGTGGACACAAGTGATAAACGTGTTAAATTCTGAACAGCGTCTCTGTAGAAGCAAAAGGCGGATAATCTGTGTTTTTACCCCTCAGCTGTAAAAGGTTGATGGGCATCTAACTTTGGGAATGCGATAACTTGAGAACGAAGCGACGTAGGATTTTCAAATTGATACCATAGGTGTATCTACGAGGCTGTATTTTAAAATCTCAAGGAAGAAAACCTGGTGTCTTTCTCTGCTTGCAGTTCCTGAAGCAGATGTATGTTCTGGTTCTGGGTCTGGACGTGCTGGGAAATCCATTTGGACTGATCCGAGGTCTGTCTGAGGGGGTGGAGGCCTTCTTCTACGAGCCCTTCCAGGTAACTCGGCCTAAACTACACGACGACATGATTGACTTTATTCTGATAGTTACCAGGAAAGATTCTGATGTAAATCTTATTTTTGGATCATGAGCTGAGAAACTGACAGGCAGGAGAATCCAGATGAAATGAAAGTGGTTTGTGTTTGTCAGGGAGCCGTTCAGGGTCCGGAGGAGTTTGCTGAAGGTTTTGTGATCGGTGTCCGCAGCCTGTTGGGCCACACAGTCGGTAAGAAACCCAGAGGCATGATGGATGTGCAGAGACTGATTTAATGCCAACCAGATGATGACCACTGCGATCAGTATTATTAGCGAGCTGATTCCTCGTGCAGGTGGCGCCGCAGGCATGGTTTCCAAGATCACGGGATCGGTTGGTAAAGGTCTGGCAGCCATCACTATGGATAAAGAGTACCAACAGAAGCGACGTGAGGAGATGAACCGACCACCCAAAGACTTTGGAGAAAGTCTGGCTAAAGGAGGAAAAGGACTGCTGAAGGTGCAGAGTGACAGAGTTCAGAGGTTTTTGTGTCCTGATGTGAGCCCGATGCAGTTCAATAACAGTTCTTGTTTCTGCAGGGAGTCGTGGGCGGAGTAACCGGCATCGTCACCAAACCTGTGGAGGGTACGTGTTCCTCTGCTGTGAAACCCACACTGCTGCTGCAAACACGCACTCAGTTTCTGTTTGTCACCAAGTGATCACATCCAATTATGGCATTTATGCCAGAAACATTTTAATAGACTTATTTAGACTTGTTTTCAAAATAATAGAAGGAAAATCTCCTAATTTTTTGCCAATTCACAATAACGGTCAGCTCATGGTGCTTTGTAAGGTAAAGACCCTACAATGTTAGAGGGAAAACAAGGTGAGAAAACAAGGGGTAGCCATGCACCCAGTTGTATAAGAAAAGACTTGTCAATAGTTGGAAGAAGAAACTCTGGGGCACTTTTTCACAGGAAGCAACCCTGTACACCCAGGCTCAGGGAGAGGTCATCTGCTATGATTGGTTGTGGGTGAGGGGAAAGAGAAGAGAGCAGACAAAACACCTTTACAAAAGACCTCTGACTCCTGAATATGTTACCAAGAATGTTGAACCTAGCTTTATCCAGTATTCCCATATGTGTTCTGTAAATTTATGCAAATTGGTGCAAATCTACAGCAGATATGAACTTTGAGCTTTCACATGGTGATATTTACTATAGTTACATTTTGACCATATTCACCTGTAGTGTCTCCATCTGAAGGAAAACAGAAACACTCGCATGTTCTTTGTAGCAGAATGCAGTACACTACTGTGAGTGATGATGAAATTTAAGGCTATGCATTCACAGCAGTGAAAGACCCAGACTAACCTGAATTAGACTAAATCCCGTTTCTGTCTTTAGTTTCTTCGGATGAAAACCCAAAACTGCAGATGTAGACTCCGGAGCTCCAGAGGATCAGAACAGTTACTCTTACTCTGTCTTTCTCTGTAGGAGCGAAGAAGGAGGGAGCAGCAGGTTTCTTTAAGGGGATCGGTAAAGGTCTGGTGGGGGTGGTTGCTCGGCCAACAGGCGGCATCGTGGACATGGCCAGCAGCACCTTCCAGGGCATCCAGAGGTATTTGCTTCAAGCTTCAGTCCGTGTCCAGTTTTTATTTTCACTCTTCAGTCTGTCAGTGACTCTGTTTATTCGTACTTTGTTTCCAGTATTTTGCAGACTGAAGAACTTCCTGTGTTTTCTGTGTGCTTCTTAATGTGTTGTTTGTCTGCTCACTAATTTCTGCTTTTGTTTTCTGTCTCGTGTCGTTGTTGCCGGGAGTTTTGTTCATTGGTTTCTTGCTGTTTTGGTGTGTGAGTATTTCACATGAAGCATGTTAAAGCCGAACTCTTTAATCGCTGCCTGTGAGACGTCAGCTGAGAGCTGAACTGTAGATGTTACAGAGGTTCAGCACTAGTTTTCCCCTTTTAAATGTTTGGGTAGCATTCATTGTTGCACCAGATAAAACCTGATCAGACCTGATGAAGCAGTAGTGAGGGGGTCGAGCTTTAACCTGCGGCACTTTGACGTTTGCATGTTGACTGTTGCGGCAGATGGACGGTAAGTCGCTGCATCGTGTCAAGAGTTTAAACTGATTCATGCTCATCATGTCATCCACCATCAGTCTACCTCTGCTGCCCCTTCCCCTTTGTTAAACCCCTCAGCTTGTGGCAGCATTGTGATTCAAAAAGCCACACCCCCGAGGAGAGTCACAGGTCCCGCTTGTAAAGAGATCCGAAGTGCTTCATGCAGTTACATCATGAAAATTGAAAACATTTGTCTGCTTGGTCCTCGCAGTTTCCCTTCCATTGTTTCCCACACGTAGACTTTACCTTAGCAGGTCGCCCTATGTCAACAACCAACCAATGTGGCGGCTCTTTTTAACATTTGTTCTGTCTTCGTCCCTCCACAGTCGATATTACAGCCTCATCCCTATTTTCAGTTCCCAGGTTTGAATCCACTGTCTGGGCTGTCTGCATGGGTTCTCCTCGAGTCGTGCAGACATGCAGTTATTAGGCTTAAGGTGATTCTAAATTTTCATTAAGAGGTCGTGTGGACAAACCCATCTCTGCTAAGCTATGGGAAACACTGCGTTCACGTCCCGCTGACGTTTCTGCAGGTATATAACCGAGGACAGATGAGTTTCTGTATACACTTACCTTAATCTCACCACTGAATACTTTAAAGTCTCTGACCTGCAGTAACCTCTGTTGTCCCACCTGCCAGTGAATCTCAAAGCATCACCTGGTCTCTCCTCAGGGATTGGCTGACTGAATGGTCACATGGTTCTTCCAGCCTGAGTTTGGCACCTTGGTTCATACTGATTGTGTAAAGAAACACTAACAGCCACGGTGTTGGTTTATTTGAGGTGACGCTCGCACTAAAAACAGCTTTGAGCTGCATCAAAGAGAAAACTGCACTGCAAAGTTCAAAGTACTGCTAAATAATTTTAAATACTAGTTGATTATTTCCATCTACATGGTACATTCTGAACATGTTTGGCGATGGTTCAGAGTTAAAATATTTGTGGAAGTAATTATAGATACTAGGAAGCAGGTGACAAATAATAATATCAAGTGTCTCATGAAGGTTCTGGGCCAGCGCTCTACCAGAGGGATGCAAATCATTCTTACAAAAGACATTCCCCTATTTGGATATCAACATCTGTCTTCTATCTGCATTTCTAACAATACAGAGATATTTGGAATAAAGGTAGAACAACTTTGTGTACATCAGCAGTGATCTTTGCCTGTAAGGGGGCAGTTAAACACCTCCCTCACAGGATAATCATTCTAGGCTTCAGGTTTTGTCTTTAACTAGTCTTTTGTCCACACATTTAAGTAGAAGGAAATACTTTGAAATGCCCAAAACATTTCCCAGGAACCTTATCAACCTTCATCCTCCTCCCCCTCCTCCGTATGGAGGACACATCTGTCCTGTGACACGTCAGTCGGTTCATGATAACCTGTTGAATGTTACCGTTTCACGCTGTCACTGTAGAGGTCACCAAAGGTGAGATATCGCACCTGACTGAAGCTTCTCGCAGCATCGTGCGCATTAGAAATGAACCTGCTTCACTCTGAATGTGCTTCAGGGTTGAACTGCAACCTAGTTTCCAAAAAGGTTAGGACAAATATGAAGTTAAAGGAAAACATTTAAAATCTATATTTGATTGAAAATGGATCAAAAAGACAACACTGAGTGTAATCAGCGGTACAAAATGACAGATAGATACAGTAGTTTCTACAATTTAGAGAAAAAGTTCTTCTTAAAGAATGAATTTAACAACATTAGAAGATCCACAGAATCCATAATTCTCCGTTCATAAACAGCCACTGGAAATATACACTATTCAGGAGGCTCTGCCGAATAAGTGAAATAGAAAATTGTTTGGCTTCCAAAAGCACAGCAAGTGTTGGTAGAAGAATGAGTGACTCTTTACCCCCTCAAAGTCTGTGGCAGGTTTCTTCTGAACTGAGTGATTCATTTTTCGGGCCTGCTTATAACAAACTGACCTGGTGTGCATCAGACGTTGGTGAGGTCTCTGCCCGTGCAGCAGCTCTTGGAACAATCTGGAAACAAGCCCTAGCTTTATTAATACATAGTGACATAATTCATCACTATGGGGGACAGAGTTAACATTAAACATGTCCATTTAGCTTTCAAGAACTGAGAAAAATGTTTGTTTCAATATTTGATCTCTTACCTTTAAGATATTTTCAGTTAAATACAGACTTTAAATGGTTTGCAAATGACTGTGTTCTGTTTTTCTGTACATTTTGCACAGTGCACCAACATTTTTGGAAATGGGGTTGTAGCAGATCCAACTCTCAGGGCTCACTTTTGTAGAAACGACTAGTCAGCATGCTGACTTTGACGATGCTTCAACTTCAGTTCCACCATATGAAGTTATTAAGCTTCAGCAGGAAGGCACAGAAATGAGTCTGTTTCAGTTTCTGTAGCACTAGAATTATTTTTCAAGTGCGTCTCTGTTTTCCCGTGTGTGTTGTGATTTCAGGGCGGCCGAGTCGACAGAGGAAGTGACCAAGCTACGGCCGGTGCGTCTGATCAGGGAGGATGGGATCATCAGGCCGTATGACCTGACCGAGTCGCAGGGATTCGACCTTTTCCAGGTTCGATCGCTTTGACCGTTTTGCTCCATAACGACCTGATGTTGCTTGCTGAGAGGAAGCAGGTGTGGTCTCCTGCTGTTAAAAACAAAAACAGTTCTGCCCCAAAACCAATCAGCGGATAAAAATCCAAAACAGCAGCAGCTCTGAACACACACTCCGGATATTTATGAATTAAAAACAAGCTGAGCCAGAACACACATTCACACTCTGAACACAGTCTACACCCAGCAATCAGGTAGACATCAGAAAGCAGGATAAACGAGATATGAGAAATCAGATCTCAGCTGCTGGAAAACACACCAGAAAAACTTTATTCTGGAGCTGCTAATATATTTTCACAAAAGTTGAAATGAAAAATTGTGCATCACACACAGGCATCATCAGGCAGGGTGCAGCACTTTGTGTCTGTGCTTCTAATCCATTTTTTTTCTTTCTTTTTTGTTTTTCTTCTTGTGTTGGTGCCACATGCAGCCTGAGGAGGAATAATCGTGTTCGTTTGGGCGGATCAACTAATCATTCAAGTGCTTTGAAAGACTATAATCCTGTCTATGACTAATAAAATGTTTATGGTTCAATTTCTCATCCTATAATATTCTATAATAATCTATATTTATTGTTATATCCACATTGATCTCTGGATATTGAGATGATTCAGGTTTCTATGCATGCCAAAACTAATCTCTCTTCTCATACCTCAAACATTTCTACACTCAGCTCTCAGTTTATTACTTTTTCTACACAAAACATTTCTGCTTTTAGTTTTTTATTTCTGTTTATAAACAATAGTTTTTAAATGACCCTTTTTGTTTATAGCCATTTATTACATATTGTTTATTCAGACAAGAATAGCAGGTGGTGAAATTATTTTGCTATAAAGCTGAGATACATGTCCGTGTAGAGCTTACCGATATTTTTGTATCGTTCTGTAGCGTCAGCTTTAAATTCATTCTGAACTTGTATATAAATACTTGCTGTTTAATATCTGTGTCTTTGTGATGATGCACTCTTTGGACGACTCGGTCTGCATGACCTCTGGCTGTTGTGTCTGCGCTAACGTCACCTCTGAGTGTTTGTCAGCTGAGAGCGTGTCGCTGTCTGTAAGATTTGTGTTTAATAAAAATTCTGCCTTTACTCACACCTTTCTTTTTCCAAATGCAGGGTTTGGTGGGAGGGGGCGGGGCTGTCGCCTTTACTGTCAGCATGTGGTTATAAGAGTAACAACTCACTAACGTGTGCTTTCACAGAATCACGCTATCACACACTCTGGTTCCTTATTTTGAAGTAGGTCAGGTTTCTCTCAGAGGGCATGTTTGGTTTCCATGTACGTCTTTTAGTGTGCTCGGCAACATGTTAGCATCCTCGGCCATATAGAAGTGTATATATAGCTCCTCTGACACTTCCACAGTTTCTTCTCTTTTCTTCTGGTGGTGGGTTTGCTTCACTGGTTAATTAGTTATGGTTTGTTCCACAAAACAGAGGATCACTTTTCACACTTATTAACATTTCTGCTGTTAGTCGAAGCATTCAGTGTCATGCTTTCAGAATTTCCTCCATCTGGCATCTGCACAAAAAGTTTGGGGTTCTCCAAGGAGAACAGTGTTTTTAAAGGATGATTAAAAATTATCATATAGTTGGACTGAAAGTGTTTCAGAAAAATGCTCTACTTCTCACCTCATATAAGTCTGAATAAATGCTTGCCTGTGAGATTAAGGTCTCGTTTGTTAGTTTCAGGATATCCTTATTATAAGATTATGTTCCTTTTATGAAAAAGCAGGATATATTTTAGGACAGGTCTATCTTTGATTTGGTTAATCTTTTTTTTTTTTTTTTCTGAGACAGATCCTTCCCTTCGCTATGAAGTCCTGTCGCAAATAAAAATAGATGGCAGCAGCTATAATGCCAAACCTGAACCTTCAGAATCTCCAAAACAATCAAACATGTCAGCTTGCTTCCCCCTTTTATATATAGCCGATCCTTGAAGGTTTCATACTGTTAAATGTCCTTGTTTCAACTAGAAGTCATCCAACGAGCTACACTGCATGGTAAAATCCACCTCTTGGTGCATCAGTGTGGACACAACCCTGTATGGTTTTACTGAACGACAGGGTCACCTCATGTTCATGGATAATGTTCAGATTCAAACCGCAGGTGGTCACTAAATAAAACCTGGGAGTCTGTTTGTGTTTCCAGCGATCAGAGATCAAACAGCTGGAGGGTGAAGTGTTCAGAGATTACTGTCAGTATCCTGGACACAGAAAGACTAACATCATCGTCACCAACAGGTAAAACCTGTTGTTATTTTATTGTGTTTTTTCATTGCTGATTGTCAGCATGTGTCGTTGCTTACAGTGTCATTGTTGTTTTTGTGCAGGAGGGTTTTGTGTGTTAAGGAGATAGAATTTGTGGGTCATTTCAACAAAGAGTGGGAATGTTTGTATGAGAACCTCTGTCGACCGCCGGCTGTGGTGGGAAGTGAGCTGAAGATTTACAGCAAGGTACCAAAATAAACCTCTGAATAAAACTCAAATTCATCAACCACATTCATCTGCTTTTTAATCAGGAAGATAAAAATTAAGATTAAGTGTGAGGTCACATCCTGTAACCATGTTGCATTTCAATATCTTGTGTCTCAGGAGCAGCAGAAGCTGTCGTTTTCAAAGAGAGATGGTCAAGAGTCGGTGAGGAGCGTTCAGCTCAACAACGCTAACACTGCTCAGGTACTGTTTGTGTGTGTGTGTGTGGGGGGGGGGGGGGGGGGGGGGGGGGTCGGTGAGGCTGCAGCACATTCTGACTTCAATATGCACACCAAAGTTGATAGCAGCTTCCTACTCAACTTTGTTTACAGTAGCATGTGGAGGACTACAAAGCAAGAGTAATGGCAAAGTGTGCTGTGTCAAGTTTAAAGTCAGTGTAACCATGGTAACTCATGCTGAATACATGACCTGGTTGGGAAGAGGTCATATTCAGAGTCCACTTTCTGTCTTATCCAGTGCATTACAGATTGTTTGCTGGAGGAAGATGTTTCACATTGGTTACCTGCAGAGCTGTAAAACCAGCAGATTAATCTGCATTGTTAGTGAAATTTTCATGCATCCATTTGATGATTCAGAAAATGTATCATTTTTTTACATTTGATTCTAATTTGCTGTTAAGTCTCTTCACACTGTTTAACAGGCAGCTCTTAGAACACAACACACAACCATGATACCTGCTAAATCAGTCAGTTTAGTCTCACTCTGATCTGCAGACAAACTAAAGCGATTTCCTCATCTCCCGTATCAGGCTGTGGGACAGTAAGCTTTAATATTTAAATGTATGCGGTTTAAAGTTTCAGAGCTCTTCTTTGCAGTCATAATTTTGGAGAGCGCACACAGCCGTAACATTATTAACTTGAATTGAAAACAGGCTAAGGAAAGCCTGAACACTGTTCATAGTAAACCTCTTGGGTCGATTATTTATCGAAGCTGCATCAAGCTACACAAAGTAGGTGAGAGCTAGAAGTCGGGCACAAGAGCAGCATAAGCATTCATGTCAATTTTCAAAATAAAAGACCAGGTCCAGATTAAACACTCCACTGTTGAACTGCTTCTGGTGTGATTTAAAATTGTAAGGAGGGTGGAACAAAATTCCATCAGAGACTCACAGAAAGCAGGAGACAGGAGGAGGTTTTGACTATTTATTGACTAACTCGCACTTAATGGAGTAAATAAGGACAGTTATGGTGTGTACCCAAGGCAGGTGTGACGTGTGCAGCACATAACAGTATTAATGAGCTCAGTTTGGCCCCAATAACAGCATGAAACAAACGGTAATAATCACCAAAACAAAGACTTGTTTATGTCTGCGTGAGCAAACTTAAGGCAAAAAATTCCAAAAAATTAGAATATCATGGAAAAGTTTATTTATTTCCATAATTCCATTCAAAACTTTAAACTTTCATAGATTATAGATTCAGGGCCCACAACTTAAACAATTTCAAGTACTTAGTTGTTTATTTGCACATAATTTGGGCTTCCAGCCCATGAAACCCACGAAAACAGGATTTCAAAAAATTAGAATACTGTGAAGACATCACCATTTACTTCTCAGTTTTTGCAGGAAAAAAAAGAAAGAAATTAGTATCACATCAAATCAGTCAAAATGTGGTATTTTCAAAATGATATGTCAATCTTCAATACTTGGTTGGGAATCCCTTCGTCTTAATCACTGCTTCAATGCGCCGTGGCATTGAGGCAATCAGCCTGTGGCATTGCCTGGTAGTCATGGAAGCCCAGGTGTTCTTGATGCTTGCTGTCAGCTCTTCTTTGTTTTTGGTTCTGGTGGACCTCATTGTCCTCTTGATACCCCAGAGATTCTCAATGGGGTTTAGGTCGGGCGAGTTGGCTGGCCAGTCAAGCACTGTGATGGCATGGCAATCAAACCAGGTTTTGGTGGTATGGGCAGGGGCCAGGTCCTGCTGGAAGATGAGATCTGCATCTCCATACAGATCCTCAGCAGAAGGAATGATGAAGCCCTCTAAAACATTCTGGTACACTGTTGTGGTGACCTTGGATTTAAGAAAGCAGAGTTTACCAACACCTGCGCCGGACATTGCACCACAAATCATGGCTGACTGTGGATATTTCACACTGGACCTCAAGCAGCTTGGGTTCTGTTTCTCACCCATCTGTCTCCAAACACTTGGACCTTGATTTCCGAATGAAAGGCACACTTTACTTTCATCAGAAAACAGGACATTTGACCACTTTTCAAGGAGAAGATGGACTGGCCAACAGTCCATCTTCTCCTTGGCCCCGTTGAGCCGCTTCCGACGTTGGCTCAGGTGCAGAAGTGGTTTTGAAGCTTTGACTCCTGGCTCATTCCACCCTTTCTGGATGTCTGACAGATTCTTGAATCTTCTGTCTGATAATCCGCTGAAAGCCACGGTCATCTCTTCTGCTAGTGCATCTTCTCCTGCCACATTTTGCCCTTCCTCTAGAATTTCCATTGATATGCTTGGACACAGCACTCTGTGAACAGCCAGCCTCCTTAGCTATGAACTTTTGTGGCTTACCCATCCTATGGAGGGTATCAATGATGCTCTTCTGGCCTGTTGTCAAGTCTGCAGTCTTCCCCATATTGAACCTAACTGAGACAATTGGGTCAAAGTGAAGCAATTTAATGACACTTGGGAAAACCCGTGCAGGTGCTTTGAGTTTAGTAGATGAGTTGTGTGTGACACTCAGTTTGAAACAATCAAACTTGGGCTGATGTCTTCACAGTATTCAAATTTTTTTGAAATCCTGTTTTCGTGGGTTTCATGGGCTGGAAGCCCAAATTATGTGCAAATAAACAACTAAGTACTTGAAATCGGTTACGTTGTGGGCCCTGAATCTATAATCTATGAAAGTTTAAAGTTTTGAAAGGAATTATGGAAATAAATAAACTTTTCCATGATATTCTAATTTTTTGGAAAGGGCCTGTATACTCACATTATTTGTTGAGTTGTTTTTTGTTAATCTGAGGTGAATTTAGTGCATTTAAATAAAAATCACAGAATGGATGCCTCAGTATGGGTGAAGCGTCTGTATGGGTGGAAACCTGGGTATGAATGAAAGCCTCAGTGTGGATGTGTGTTGTTTCGTGATGTAACCCAACCTGGTTCCTCTTGTTCCCTGCAGAAGCTGCACACCGCCATATTTGATGCTCAGATGGCACAGCAGCAGCACCGCATGGCAAGACAGAAGTCACAGCGCTTCCTGAAACTGGGCAACAAGCAGTGAGGTCACTTCCTGTCTGCAGCTCATTTGCAGTAAATATTTGGAAAGCTTGCAGGAAGGTTTCCATAACTGTAACTTGTAACTGTGCTTTAAGAAATGTAAACGGATTTATGCCGGCACATACATGTGTTCAGTTAAAATGTCCAGTCAGACATTTAGGTTTGTTTTTTCATCATGCTAACATGCTAACAGTGGGAAGCTCTTACTTATCAAATGAAAGAATTATGGGATTGTAGTTTTCTTTTTTGTTGACTGACACAAAAAAGATGGACACAGGTGCTGTGATGTCACTCGTTGGTTTCTGTAGTTCCGGTTTGAAGCTCAACTTTGTGTTTCTGAAGAGTAAGAAAGTTGACCTGTGAAACTACTGAATGAGAACAGTAAAGGAAGACATCAAATCACACTATTATGAGAAACATTTAATTCCATCCAAATATCTATATCTATATATGCTGGTTGGTTATTTTATTTTATTACCTTAATTTGTATTTAATTGTTTTTAGTTTAAGTTGTGGTTTGTTGTGTTTTGTTTGGGGGGGGTTTGTCATCGGCCAGCTGCAACACCTCACGCCCATGATGAATCCATAAAAACATGTTGCACTAAAAGATTCATGCCAGGTTAAAGGTTCATGTCCAGTTAAATTTAAGTTTATCATGAAATAATCCCGCTGTTTTCTTAACATCTACAGTGAAACATACATTCAATGTTAACTATTCCAGTTTTGACCTGCAGATCTTTGTCTGTTTAAACGGAGCAATGAAACATGTTTTTTCCACAAAGACCAGATGAATGTGTTTACATCGTTTCAGACCTGCTGAGTGAAACGAGGAAATGTTTTCACTTTATTTTTATTGGGTTTTTTGCTGTAACCAAAAGTCTGTATTTGTCTCTGTGCTGATGTTGGGCAGAAGGAGCTCTTTCTGTTGGAAAAGAAAACAAAATACACTGACCTGTAACCTGAAAATTTTCTATAAAGATGACATTGAATTACTTCTGGTGGATATTGTTGTTTTTTGTTTTTTGGGGGGATTTTTATGAGTAAGAAATCAGCGATATCACAGCAGCTTCAACTTTTATTTTACATCAGATTAAAGTTCACTATATACTTTAAGTTCAATATTGTAAGAGTAAAAGACTGACCTCCTCCTGTTGCTTCACAAGAGTTCAGATCTAACTTATCAACTCAATAAATAACACTGAAAAAGTATGATAATTGCATTCTTTATTATTTAACCTGGTGTTCTTATTAACAATCGTAACAATGGGGCTAGAGGTACAAGGATACTAAAAGTTAAAATAACACCAGCACCAATCCAAAAACATCTGGACACGCCTGCAGGTTAAATGCTGCCCCCTGGTGGTGAAAGCTTTGGTTAAAATTACAAGGAGGTCATAACAGAAAAGTACCATTTTCATTATCAAAATATTTCATCAAATCGGAGAGAATGAGTCCTAACTTGATGCATCACAGATTGAGATTCAAATAATAGCTTGTGGCCTCTAAAGAATTACAAACAAAAGTGAGATTTAATCTTAAAGCAAAAACTAATCTGCACTCAGCTTCCCGTTGAGATTAGCAGTCCATCAGTGTTCTTTTGCCAATCCAGGTTCAGGGTCACAGGCTGGAGCCTATTGCAGCTCCCATAGGATAAGAGAGAGGGTACACCCTGGACAGGTCGCCAGTTTGTCGCTGGCCTAACACATAAAGACAGAAGACCGTTTATACGCGTTCCCAGCTACGAAAAATGTAGAATTACCATTTACCTTACTCCACTAACTCCATGTATGACTGCGAGATGAAACCAGAGTCAGAGTGCAAACTCCACACATAAAGGCCCAGCCAGACAGTGGCTGGACCACCCAGGACCTTCTTACTGTAAAGCAACAGTGCTGCCTTGAGTTTGCACTGTGTACATTAAAGAAAAAATTGTCATATTTTCCTATACTGTGTGTGTGTGTGTGCACCCTTTCAAGAGATTAACCATCAGCAGACTACAAGCATGAGATGAGTCCCATTGTGGCTGAACTCGGAAAAGCTTAACACACTGAGTTCAAACTGATGGATACAGAAAAAGACAAAACACTGAGTAAATGAACAGAAGCCACAGGTCTGCATCGTGAAGCAGGATTTAGTGTCGAGGTTACTCCTGGATTTCCATGGTTACGTTAATTATTTTTCAGTTGAACAACAATTTTAACATGAAAAACGTTTTATTGGGTCAAAAAATCATTTGGTGAACTGAGATGATTTTTTAAAGCTTTTCTTTCAGACCAGCAGGAGGCAGCAGAGACTCTGATCTCTCACACTGACGACTGAACCTGGATCAGTTTCACTTTGAGCACTGGGGGAGGTCCAGTCGAGTTTACACCACAATAATGTTCCACTTTAAAGATTTATCTCCAGCTACGACACAGAGAGGAGAAGAAGAAACATTTTGACTGATGTGTGCAACAGCTGTTTACAGCACACACACACACACACACACACACACACTGCGTAAGGTTGTCGCTGCAGGTTGTTGTCATGGCAGTAGGCTAAAAAAATGGCTGAAGATGATTTCCAGATGCTGATGTTTCTGCTGACTCGTTTATATTTTTAAAACAGAGCTGCGAGCTGATTGGTACATTTTTAAGCTGAAGTGTGAGTCATGGGTCTGCACCTTAAACTGACCCCGAGTCAGTTTACATCAAACTGAAAACCTGAAGACAGACAGCGTAGGAGGAGTTCCCAGTGCATCATGGGTAGGTTCCTCTCAGTAATCTGATCTGAGATCTGCTGCTGAGACAATGGAAACATCTGGAAATTATTCATCAGAGAGCAGAAACAGACCTGAGCTCAGCTGATGGAGATTGAAGCAGACCACTGGGGCTCCACTGGGCTCCACTCTGAGTCAGATGTTTCTGCTTTCTCAGGGGGTTCATCAGAGATGATTACCCACTCTGGAACTGGAAGTCAAACTGATTGTAAACAGTCACATTTCACGTGTCTAAGTTCTGACTGAATCTGAGAAGAATCACAGGTTTGGCCTCTATGGGTGTTTTCATATGTAGTTCTCTTTTAAAGGGGATCAATAATATTTGTCCTTATTTTTTGTCATATCTTTACTGTTGCATTGGTGGATGTTCATGTTAGACATGGCCAAAAGTTTAATTAATGAGGCCACTACAAGTAATTCCTCTGAACCAAAAGCTCAGACCACGCTGCTCTAAATGCTCCGTTTCAGACAGTTTTTTTCTAGTCTTGGATGTGTGTGATGTCAAAAATGGGCGGGATCCATCAGTAAGAGTATTCCCAAAGAGCTATTAGCCAAAATCTCACCATGATGTGTGCCATATCTTTAAAAAATTTGAGGACTTTGGACAGGTGGACGACAAACGAAGTGGCAGGCCTAAAAAAAATATCTGCAGCTGATGAACAATAACTAAAGGTTGTGTCTGTAAGAAAGCAAAGATCTGATACAGAAATGTCTCAGTGGAAAAGTGACTGTCAGGCATCCATTCTTAATGAAGGGAAACAGGAGAAAAGCCTGAGGTACACTTTGCCAGATGAAACATGCAGATGATAAAGAATGAGATTTCCATATTGGATCGGTCCTGCCCGGCTTGACAACAACTGCCTCTGGTTAATTAACCAAAGAAAATGAAAATAAACATAGTACTCCATGAGGTTTGCTAATCAGGCTAATTGAGGATGGGTGATTGAATGTTGAGAATGCCTACTGTTGTATAGTATGAAAGACTGGCGTAACAGTGAGGATGCAAAGAGCAGAGGTAGTGAAGGTAGATGAGTGTCAGAGCTGCACGGAGCAGGTCAGGTACTACAGTGAGTATCTACAGCCAACTGTAATGGTTTAGGGCTGCATTACAACCAGTGGTGTCTGGGACTTTTCACAATGTATGGAATTATGAATGCAAGAAAGGACAGTCAGATTTGGATTCACCATGAAATACAATCTGGAAAGAGTCTGACTGGCAATGGCTTCATTTTTTAACATGACGATTAATTTTCATTTCGCCTTCATAAATGTACATCAATGCAATCTCGGGATCATGAGGTGACATCCAATCCAATGTGACAGGATAAAGCATTAAAATAGTTTGTCATGAGTGAAGTTCACAGAGTCACAGTCAGCTATTTATTATTGATCATTTATTAACGATGGACACAAAAGCGCGCCTCTCCTATCAGAATAACTCTGACTGACAAATGTGACTTCAGGACCTCGGTCGGCCAATATCTCCTCATTCATCCTGTCTCTACAGAAAAATGCTCTGATTTATGGTTTCTATGACAACAGTTTGACAACTTCCTGTTCCCACAACAGCTGAGAAAGGAAGTGAAGAGTCATTGCATCTCTGCAGGTTATCATCGTGTGACGACTCTTGTGGTTTTATCGAGTTTGCTTTTTTTGTTTTACACAAAGAGTTTGCTGTGAGTGAAGGTCAGGTGGAACCCGTTTTTATCCAGCTGCTATAAATATGAACACGTAAAGGAGAAATGAGTTCATGCGGAACAGACCAAAAACAGCTGTTCAGAATACAGAGGAGTGGAGGGAAAAAACAGAGCCCAAAACCAAAAAACAACAGTTCAGGAGGTCAACCAGGCCTCGGGGCAAAACTCAGAGGCTGGCGGCAAAGACAGAGACGTCCTGGAGGCTGGCTACGTGGCCAGCGGCACAGAAGGAGCAGTTCTGGAGGCCAGCCGATGGACACGATGGAGACGGTGGAGCTTTAGAGGCCTATGACGTGGCCAGATGAGTAGACAGACAACCAAGGGCAGCTTTGCAGGTGGCCGGTGACGGAGACAGGGGCCTGCTGGCTTGGGTGGAGCAGGATCAGACAATGGAACGGTGAACTATGTGTTGGGTGCTGCACATGGCAGACAGCTGGCTCAGCCAGCAGTGGTGTAAGGAAGCCAAGAGACACTGGAGGCTGGGCCTGCTCTGCATAACCAGCTTAGAAACACGGGACCGAGTTACACCAACAGAATCATTAAAGAGTCTTTTTATCTGCTGGATCGGGGGGGGGCATCTGCCAACATAGGCTGGGGAGAGAGAAGGGAGAGAATAAAAGACATGCTGTGGAAAAGACCCAGAGATTAATAACTAGTATGATTCAATGCAGAGAGGTCTATTAACACATAGTGAGTGAAGAAGAAACACCCAGTGCATCATGGGAATCCCCCAGCAGCCTACACCTATTGCAGCATAACTAAGGGAGGATTCAGGGTCAGCTGATCCAGCCCTAACTATATGCTTTAGCAAAAAGGAAAGTTTGAAGTCTAATCTTAAAAGTAGAGATAGTGTCTGTCTCCCAAATCCAAACTGGAAGCTGGTTCCACAGAAGAGGGGCTTGAAAACTGAAGGCTCTGCCTCCCATTCTACTTTTAAATACTCGAGGAACAGCAAGTAAGCCTGCAGTGTGAGAGCGAAGTGCTCTAATAGGGTGATATGGTACTACAAGGTCATTAAGATAAGATGGGGCCTGATTATTTAAGACCTTGTATGTGAGGAGCAGGATTTTGGATTCAATTCTGGATTTAACAGGGAAACCACAGAGCATGATTGGTTGACGTGACAACGACGAGAGGGAGACTGAGGACATAAATACTATCAGGGACGAAGCAGCCAAAAACATACAAGCACAGGTGTCATCTTCTAAAAATGGGTTTTATTATACCCCCCAAAAAGAAAAAGTTACTACAAAACCTCAAAAATAATGGAAGCAAGCTATTTTAAGAACTAAGTGGGCAACCAGACATAATTCTACTCCAAAACAACAATATTTTACAAGATATCATAACTCAACAAACTGACCTCCACAATAAGAGAGAGCTCAGGTTATATAGTAACTGAATGAACTATTTAAAGGCGAAAAACACAGAGACAGTAGCTAAACATGACACAAGAGGAAACCCCGTCCCCCCTGTGTGGTTAAGTCCATTTTGTCGGCCTCTGCGCTTAAACCAGCTCCATCCTTAGCATCCTTTTACTCAAGTCAGGAAGGACTGGAGCACCAACCAGGTACCAGAGTAATTCAGTTGTGTGATTGCATGCAACCATCACCCTACACAGAGGATAACGAGGGAATAGACTACAGGTGGGAACACAGCTGAAACTGACTAATGAGACAGGGGAAGCAAAACTGAACAGGATGGAAGACTATCAAAATAAAACAGGAAGTAACAAACGCAGAGACCCAGGCAGTGACACACGGGCTAGCCACTAGAACAGGGGAGAAACAGACATGGACATGAGACTATAACAGACAATGAAATCAGAAATCAAAAATTATTAATGCAAACTCAGAGGCACTGGAAAATGACATGTTCAGAAACTAGAACATAAACAAAGAACAGAAGCTCCAACCCAAAACTCATGATAACATAGACAATAACATATTTGGGAACCTCACATCATTCTCTTAAACTTTCAAAAATAAGTCCAGAACAAAAACTCAAATTCCTGGGTTTTAATTTGAGATAAAGTACAGAAGAAGCCAACATGCACTGTTCAAACAGTAAAGTTGTTTAAAATATTACAAGTGTTGCTGAAGTTTTGCCCTCATCAGACTTACGGAAACAACTAGATAAATTTAAATTAGCACACAAGCTGCTATTTCCAGTCAGAAAAAATGATTTCCAGGTATTAAAACAATGTGCTGGTTGCTGAAACATTTTCTTTAAATGCATCAGTGACAGACAGACAGACAGACAGCGAGACGTTCACTTGACTAGGTGCATCCTGGCTGTGTTTACAGCAGCACTGCGTTCACTGTAATCAAACTTTAGAAATGAAGAGCTTCCTGTTTACTTTAACCTTCCTTTAACTCAAACATCTGCAGGGGTTTGTTTTTCCTTCTTCAACTGTTCAGGTCTGAGGCTGACTCACAGTTTCCCATAAACTTCAGCACTTCTAAAATTCAGATTTTTTGTTGTGTCCGTGAAGGTAACACAATCAGTAGCTTGAGAATACATGGCGGTAACACTAAAATATCATTAATAAATGGTATATTGATAGTTAATTAATCTTTAGCTACTGGTTACATACTGTAATTAAACAATGAAGTGATCATTAATTGTGTAAACCAGATCCAACTTTAGAGTAATATCCACATGATGTTTATAATATTTGTTTTAAAGCACGTAGAGGTTGGCAGATGGAGTTCAACACTGTGAACGTTGGTGTCCTCGTTTACTTTTACCACCTTTAGGCACTAAAATAGTTTGGATTAAAATACAACAACTTATGAGCGAGTACTGCCTCCCTATTGGCTGGACCTCAGCATCACGGGACGAGCAGCAATGATGATGATGATGATGCGTGTCTTTCACGTTGTGTCTTCAGTGCACTTTTGTTCCGTCCTTTCCAAATTACACATGTAGTCTGGAGATGGTCTTTTATCTTGTATATTCTCCATGTGTTCATGTCTTACTTAGTGGTTTTATTAGAATTTTTTTTTTTTGCATTTCAGTGTTTAATAACAACATAAAGAATACATGTGTTTGTTTCACTAACAATGAATTTACCGTTTGTTGCCAATTTTTATCATAAAGTGTTGAGACTGAAGAACAAAACGTGTCAAACACTACATGTTTGCAGGGTTTTCTTGCTGAACAGCAGCTTGCTGTTTTATTTCAGGTAATTTTCAGTTTTATTGAGAACATTTACAGCCTCACAGCTGCTGTTTAATACAAAAAAGGATCAGAGGAATTTTCTGCTGCTGATCAAATGCATCCACAGTTTGTTCAGTCATTCTTGTATCAGACTTTGGAGGCGATAGGAGAGTAATATTTTGCACATAATTGTGTAAATTCATTAGGAAATACTATTTCTACATATGCAAGTTCAGTTCCTGCCCTTTTTTTAACCTCTTTGCTGTAAACCCTCAGCTTTACCCGACTGTTCCAGTGATGGTAAATTCTTTTAAAAAATGTATCTCCTTGAAAAAAAGCATTCCCATCAGACAGTCAAGGCCAAGGCACAAAGGCCATTTTGATTTGCCAAACTTCCTGCGTGCATTTTTCCTGAAACAGGAACTGAGGTTTGATGATAGCTGGAGGAAATATCAGGATTTAATTCCAGGCTTTGCGCTTGCTGCAGAAACTGATGATTTTCTTTTGAAGCTCTTCACTTGTTTCAGGTCTGTCAGCGTGCTTTCATTTGATGTACAAACTGGTCTTAACCCGTTTTAATGCCTGTGTAACAGCAGCCGTTCATCCTGCAGATGGTCTGACTGCAGCTTTCTTTAATGTGTTACTGGATTTACTGGTGTATAAACTTCTAACGGGAGCCAGTTTGAACACCAGTGAGTCACGGTGTTTGTTCTCTGCTGGAGGTTTGACTCATTAAATCAGATCCTGACACACATTCAGGATCACAAACAAGCCTGGAAATGATTTTGTACGCTGGTTTGCTCCACAAACTGCTGACGTCTCACAGACCTGGAACAGTGAGGACAGAGGGGGTCGTGTTCTCTACAGGCCGTGAAAAACTCTGGATGCAAATGATAGTGATATCGGGCTGCATTAACAACAACAAAAAACAGCTCAGGTTTTCAGATTCTCTCTCTGTTCTTTAGTTTTTCTGCCTATAATTTTCCACCTTCCTCTGTGTTTATAGCAGCAGGTAAAAATACATGTAATTACTGTAATAACACAGTAAAACTGTGTGGATTTGGCAGGAAGTCACAGCCTCACAGAATTCTGTGAATTAAATCATAATTCTGGTGAATCATCATTTCGAAATGTTTGCCTCCTCTGTCCTCCTCACACTGGAGTTTGCCTCCCAGCAGTGCTCCTGATTGGTCAGTGACATTGTTTGTTGTCAGCAGCTAAACATGTTGCAGGCTTAAATCTCCTCCTCCCCCCATTATTTCCACAAAAGTTTCACATGTAAAAATTGTCTAATCATGTGCGTCCGTGTTATCCGCATGCAGATGGCAGGGCAGGTTGGCTGCTCATGTCTGCGTTGTTCGAAATGACCGCAAAGTGTTGTTGTGAGGGTCGGCACAGTTGGCTCAGAGTCCGCTGGCAGTGTCCTGAATGGATTTATAATGTGGTAAAAACACTGTTGGCTGCGTGAGGGTGAGGGTGGTGGGAGGGAGCACGAGGAAGGGAGGGTGGGTTTGGGGGGGGTAATGACTTCCAGCTGCCTGAGGCTGAGCAGAGGAGGATGTTCGATTTCTACGCCATCAGAAACTGTGGCCTGCTGAGCCCAGCATGTTCGAGCTGGACTGAATTAGTTTAGTCAGTGTTAATAATATTGTTAATAACTGTTTTCATAAAATATATTAGGGGGGTCCCTGCAGCCCAATTTCTTCTGCTCAGTTTTCTCTGCTTTTGTTTGCAGGACTCAGATGTCTTCATTAGTTGGACTGAATGTGCTCAAAGGCAGATTTATCAGCTTGAGCTCTTTCCTGTATGTACAAGCGGAGAAGTAATATTAGAACAAGGCTGATAACAATATTAATGGATTCTGATCTTTTCCTCCATGCTTTGTTTGGCGTATGCAGGAAACACGATATTGTCTGGTATAATGTTGCAGTTTGATTGATGCTCACCACGAAAACACCTCCTCACTTCCAATTTGTGCTTCCTACAGGAAATGTATTTTTACTTCTTGCATGTAAGTGTAGCCATGATGTCAGAGACACAGTTAGTTCTTTAAAGAAACAGTCAGTCATTTTTTGAGATAGAAAAAACATGTTGTACTCATAAATATTTATTGATTAGCGTGCAATTGCATTTTCCAACCAACGGATGCAATCTCATTAGCTTATAATTAATTCATTAAAAATAAATAGGACAGAGTCCCAGTTTCTGGAAGCTCCCATCTTCAGATGGCTGAGCTGGACGTTGCCATTCTGCGAGATCAGATGCAATGGTCGTACACCAAAGCCAGAAGAGAAGAGAAGTCTGCACCTTCGGACTATAGATATGAGAAGAGAAGGGGTCGCGTTTACCAAAGAACCAGAAACACATAGGAAAGAGACAGCGCCACCGGTATCAGGATAAAATGTCATCTTCTTCCTCCACACCTCAGCCTTATCTCCTGAACCAAAGTCAAGGCTCTAACACATGAAAACGTGCATAAACATTCTTATTTATTCCTGATAGTTTCCCAATTACTTGTTGTCAGCAGATTACACATGTGACCCTCCCATCTCTAAACAACGACTGCTGGTTATAAGCTAATATTATTCCAGCTAATGTTAGGCTCGAATGTCCTAAAAATCACACTTTCCCTCCAATGAAGTTTGAATACGTTCTCACATCACATCATTTTATTCGCTCAGTGTCAGTCCAACAATGTTAGATCCACTTCAAAGACAGTTTCACTAACACTGTGGCAATAACAGCAGCACTTACCAACAGAAAATCTGATATCCTCAACAACTCGCTTGAGTATTGCCGTCATCTTTGACTCATCTTTGACTCCTTTCACAGCCTCCTCCACAGTAAACAGACGTGGTCACCAGCTGAGGTAAACAGAGGCAACAGATGAACGGCAACCAAAGTTGTTTGTCCTACAGCAGCCACCGTAGCTAGGATTATGCACTTGAATATGGAGGGACAAGAAAACCAAATTCAGTTGCCTGCAATCTGCACTCTACTGACGTCTAGTAAAAAGGTTGCCGTATGCTCCACTGTCGCTTGTTTCTGTTAAATAACCTCCAGGTGCTGAAGCCACTTCTATTATAATATTCTGTGCTATACTGACCAGAAGTAAGGAACATAGATCTGTCCACCCACCACTGGGGCAGCATTCTAAGTTAAGATGCCAATACTTCCAACTATCGGCCACCCTCTTTAGCTCTTCCAGGTGGATAGTGAGGTGTACGTCATTCAGTCTCTCCAGGATCTTCCCCAGCGCCTCTTCTTGAGTGAATGTTATCGAGAAGCATCCTAGACAGACACCTGAAGCACTTTAACTGACTTCTTCCAGTGTGGAGAACAGAAATTCTACTCTGACCTCCTCCGAAAATTCAAAGGTGAACCCAGGCACCCGTCAAAGGAAGCTCAGTACTGTTTGCATCCATGATCTTATCAGTGGAGCAGTTTGTGGGCCTGAGTGATCCCATGAGATAGGTTATGTTTTCAATCCAAAGGCAACAAAGCCTTTGATGAAAATATCTACCTAGAAACGTCGTTCAGAATAGGGACACTTTGGTCCCGCTCTGAAGCCAGGCCTGGGTGAGGGGCTGATAAGCTAGCACATGGCCTGCAGTTATTAACATAACTGTAACGCTGCTATTTCTTTACATTCTTTTTCTAATTTTATTCAATATAAATAATGTTTTTAAAGTCACACAGTTTGTCACATCTGTGTGAATTATGAGAGAGTATTTGATGCCCATGGCTTCATTCCTTATCAGAGAGTTAATAAAAGTATTAAGTTAGTTAAAGGTGTTACTACACATCAGAAAACGTGATGTTCAATCATAAGTTGGAGTGAGGAGGTTGTGATCTTTCACAGCCAGCACAGAAAGTGTTTTTTTAGACTCTGGGCTGCTGGGTGAACCAAGGCTGTGACATTTCTGTATTTCAAAGTCTGCCACCGAAGAGAAAGCTTTCTGCTGGGACTCTTTTTAGGGCTTCTTCTTTCTAAATGACAAACACAATGTGTGATGAGGTCTGAAAAGTTTAGTTTGGTGATGTGGTGGTTTGGTTTTGTGGTTTGGTTTGTGGTTGAGGTCTGATCTGGATGCAATAACCAGAACATGAAGCCTACATAGTTTCTTTTCCACAAACTGAAGGTGATTAATGTTCCCTGGATCTTTTCTGGACTGATGAATATGATGCTAATGACGAGGAGGAGGAGAATCATCTGCTTGGTTCAGAATCTCCACTGCTCTGTTTCTGCATTGATTCTTCCACCTTAACCTCTGCAGCTGCAGAAAAGAAAAGATCCTGAAGGAAGTTAAATAAACAAAGGGAAAGCAGAGGGTGGGGGTGGAGGTGCAGAGCTGAGTGGAAAAAGCAGGGTGAGGGTTAACTGGGGCCCCAGGTATGTTCTCCACCCCCAGCACTGTTAGCTCAGTTTAGATTAGCAGCCCTGCAGCAGACTCAGACTAAATATGCAGCTATTTCGGTTAAGAGGTTGATTCAGCTTGAACTGAATCAGCCTCTTAGAAACATCCTGCACATTCACAGAAACCTGCAGCTCACAGCAAACTTCATAAACACCTCCAAACATTGGCACCGAATTTAAGGGAGATCAGACAGAGCGGAGACTCGTCGGTTTGCTGAACACTTCAGTTAAAAACAACAAAGAGCTTCTGATTGGCGTTTGCCTCATCGGGTAGTCAGATGTTCTCCTGGACGGACTGATGCCTGTTTCTGGTGTCAGATTAACACGCTCGCTGATCCTGATACTGATGAAGACAAACACAGGTCTGATTCTTAATAAAACAGGAAACAAGCTGATTGATTCACTTTTCACTGCATAGCTAATAAGTCAAATATTAGAGAGAAAACAAAATCTGAATTAGGGCAGAAAGCAGGATGATGACAGTCTTAGAAAATTCAGTTTAAACTGCAGAAACCAGCCTTAGAAACCAGAGACAGACCTACAAAGAGACAGATAAACAAGAGCTCAAGTTTCACCTCAGCTTTCAAGGACATTGTGCTTAAATTCAAAGCAGATCATCTGTTTTAGTGAACAGGGCAGTTCACCCTAAAATCAAATATGCGCTCTGGTCTGTAGAGCTGTTTATCTACCTCGATGAGCTCTGTGTCAGTTGCTTGGTGTGAGATTTTGAAATGCAGAGATCTTACTGACTACATCCGCCAACAAAAAGAAGTGTGCAGCTGGCTAACGTTGTCCATCAGGCATTTTTTTAGGAATTAAGCAATAATTTCTGGGAAGAAATGTTACTGCTCAGCAAGTATTATTTTTTTAATTTGTTAATCTTTTAGCACTTTGAGTACTGCAAGTCAAAGCCATGTAGTTCTATTATATAGACATGCCTCCATCCGCTTTTGTGGTTGCAGGGGGACTGCAGTCGATTCCAGCTGTCATGTAAAAGGTGAGTTAGACCCTGGACAGGTTACCAGTCCATCACACATCCAGAGTTAGGACGTCTCTTTGAATATCTCCAAAACTGGTCCACAGACTTAATCTTGATGGATAAATGTACTTGCAGGATGACAGAAAATTATTTAGTTTAATTAGTACTAGGAAATTACTGCTCATAAGACAAGTAGAATACTTACAGTCATATGAAAAAGTAAACCCCATGATTGAGTAGTTTGTAGAACCGCCTTTAGCAGCAATAATTTCAAGTAATGATTTTCTGTATGACTTTGTCAGTCTTTTAAATCATTGTGGGGGAATTTTGGCCCACTCTTCTTTAACGTGTAGCTTCAGGTCATTGAAGTGTGCAGGCACTGACTTATACATAGTCTTGTTACAATCCTGCCAGAGCTTTTTATTCAAGTTAAACACTTTGGTATACAAAGGAGTCCATGGTTCACTCAGTGACTGCAGGGTGTTCAGGTCCTGTGGCTGTGAAACAACCCCAAATCTTCAGCCTTCCACCACCGTGCTGACAGTTGGTATGTGGCATTAGTGCACATATCATCCAAGCATGGCGCTGTGCATCTCTAAGTTAGTTTCGTCTATCCAAAGGATGTTGTTCCAGAAGAGTTTTTTTTTTTTCAGATGCAACACTGCACTTCTTTTTAGACAGAAGAGGTTTTCTCGTGGCAGCCACTCTGAACAAGTCTTTCTCCAACCGCGCTGACATTAACTTTAACATTTAAAATGCTAACTGACGCCTGTAGAGTCTGATATGCAGTTTCTCTGAGCTGCCTCGTCCGACCTTGGGGTGTATTTCTGGTACATCCACTTCTGCATTTATAGAGATGCTCACCTGCCGATCATCAGTTAAACAAGTGCATCTGACCAGCAGCATCTGCCTCTTAATTCCACTTAATACCTCTGGAAGCAAAAAGGATGTTGTTAATTTTTCCCACGACTGCATAGAGTCCTGTGAAAATGTGTGGTTTTTTTTATATGACAGTGAAATTCCTGCACACCAAATCCTAAAACACGACTTTAGAAAGAGCTCTTTGTCAGCTAAGGAATGTTTTTGGAGAAGAGCACACATGAGAAAGAGTATGTACATTGTGTATGTACAGTATGTATGTGCCAACAGCTGTTTGGTGGTTTCTGTCCTCACTGCAGCTGAGTATGTTCACGTTCCTCTTTGTCAGTGCCCCCCACCCCCCACTTCACTCCTCCTCCTGCTGAAATCTGTCAGTCACACACAAATGTTTCCACCTCCGCTGTTGAAATTTGGTTAATTTGTGGTGGTCGTGTTTCTGGCAAAGCAGCGAAGCTTGGAATTCCTGACCCACTTTCCACTGCCGCACATTCCCCAACATTCCCAAGCATTCCAGAAAGCCATGATTGATATCAGTCAACGATCAATCTGAAGCAGAGGACGGAGAGCTGGATTCACGCTGCATACCAAAGGTGTTTAGATGATACGCGCTGAGCTGAAAAATCAATTCAGAAACTGTCCTCATGTAAAGCAATTCAGTTCTGATAATTCACTCTTACACAACAAAAAGCACACTGGTGGAAGATTGATCCGTATATGTCACTTTTAATGATTCTGGATCCACAGAAAGACCTGCTTTGTATGCTAAAGTTCATTTATAGTAGTCACAGTGTTGCTCTACACATCATAACCAACTCATTGTTAATGGGACTTTGAATGATGCCCTCTCAGCTGAATTGGTTTCTGATGCTTTTATTTTGATAAGCTGAAAGCCTCTTCTCTCCTGATTTCTCAGTAACAACATCTGTCAGTGGCGCCGGTATAGCTCACCGAGTCAAGCAGTAAGGATATTGCAGAGGTTCAGATCCACCCCGAGGCCGGTTACTGGATCTCTTCCTCCCCCTCTCTCTCACGCTCAGCTTTCCTGCCTTCTCTCCACTGTCTAGTCTCAATTTAAAAAATAAAAATAAAACGTATTTCATGACATGATAACGATTGTTGTTTGCGTTCCAATAAGCAGGCTGAAGGCAACAAAGAAGTGCAAAAAAAAGTGCAGTTTGTTGAGCGGCCACTTTAGGCTGTCTCCAGTGAGTCAGTCCCTGTAGACTCCCATGTTAAAATGTCTGACTTTACAGCCTGGTAGAGGTAATTTACCAGTTCATAATAGCTGCACAGCGTCATTTTAATATAATGCTCTCATGTAAATGTTATTAACGCTTTGAGTTATACAGGATTCTTTCACTGACAGCTGGACCAACAAATAGCCAGTAGTTTGTTACTCAGCATTAATTATCAGGCATTTGTGTTGAGTACAGTTTGTTTAGCGAGCTTCTCACCCAAATATTGAAACAACATGCTAAAGCTGACATTTCAAAAAAAAGCCAAAAACTAATGGTCCTGTTGTTTAGCCAGACCATTAGTTATTATATACAGTCTACAATGTAAACACATGTGAAGAAGAAACACTGTGAAAGGTCAGATCAAACACACTGTAGATGTTTGCACTGTGAAGATAAGGGTGGAAAATTAATGTAATGACCTTTCCTTCATTTCTTCTTTTTTTCTAAGACAAACAGTGAGAAGAAGAAAAGATTTATCACCGGCAGACATCTCGCTAAAACACGTATTACACTCTTTTTTTCTATGACCTTTGACCTGACTGATAGAGGTCAATAGTAGAACACCTCAGGAGTTTTTTTGTGGTTTTACAACTGCACTATTACAGGAAACTTTATTGTTCCAGGCAATGGAGTCGCTGGTGCCCAGGGTTTTGTCTGTAGGCATTTTCTTTTTTTGTTTATTTCTTTATTGTAGCCACAGTGAAGAAGATGATGACTGATAACTGGCTGGTTTATGGCTTGACCCCAAGCACTGACTGCCAGGTGATTGCCTGCAGGACAGGTGATAGGTGAGAGAGGGCAGGATCATCAGCCAGTCTGTCTGAAAACCAGGAGGTTAACAAAATGAGTCACGCTGAGGCTGCAGACACAGAAAGAAAGTTCTCTTCATTTTAAAAGCAGCTTGAATGCTTTTCATTCCAGGACCCCTGGAAAACAAGATGGTACAGCTCAAGAATCTTTTCAAATCCTAATGAATGTATTTATTGGTCAAACTGCTTTCTTCACTCGGTCTAAAACAAGCTTCATCAAGCAGAGCAGTATGTTTTCTGACATTTAAAGTTCAGTTTCTTTCTTTGATTGCTGAGGCATTAATGAGGTTTGATAACGATGTGTCTCTGTGTCAGCACAGCAAGAGAAACACTGGGTTTATTTAAGTATAACCAACATTAGTTTCATTTTTTCATAGCCACAAGGATTTGAATTTCTCAAACCATTCACTAAATACCAAAGTGTCTGTCTCAGTGTAACACAATTCTAAGTAGACACTGATGCATCGCCTTGTCAACATGTTGGTTTTCCCGGGCATTTCAGAACGCAGAGAAACACGATACTGAGATCTTCTTCTGCTCTTCTTTTGTTATACTGCTCAGACCCACTTTTCAACTGGCTCCGACTGAGAAACGGAGCACACTGAACGCTTGTCCCGACTGTTCAGTCAAGGTTTCCTTAAACTTAAACTTACTGATGATTTTTATGCAAAATAAGGTCATAATTTAGCAAAAGAAATTTATGCAGCATTAAATAAGACATAAAACTAGTGACTGAGACCATAAACTCAGCAGGGCAGTGTTTCCTGAGGTCATAAATTAAACGAACGCAGGGTCATTTTCTCATAAGCTTTTGATAACGGGACCTCTTTTTGCATTCAGAGTACTCGCCCCCTGCTGGCCACAACATAGAATGCAGGATTAAGGCACTTTTTGTGTTGTATACAAAGTGAATTGACAGATGATTGTATGAGCAGCTTTCTGAAAGTATTAAAGGGCTTATCTGGAAATAATTTCACTGCCTAACTGTTTCACTGTTTTCCCTCAACTTGGAGTCACAAGTATCTGCTGGGTCCTCGCAAACACAGCAAACAATCAAGAAACAGCGACGACACTTTTCGAGCTTTCCAGTTTCGAGACTCACGAAGTGAGTTTTGAAAAAATGAAGCTGACATGGTGCTGCCTTCGGGGTCAGGTGTTTACAGAAACTTCAAGAATGTTAACAGTGCTCTCATCCATTTCCAACTTTATTCTCTTTGAAGACAAACATACTTAGTCCATCTTATGCAAACAGCTGTAAACTCTTGTATTTACTGCCGCAGTGCCCTACAGCAACACATTCAGCCTGCTGACAGCTAAATGAGGAGCTGAAATGTAAAATGCAGGTTTCAGATGCCGAGTTGTCCTTGTGGCGTTAAGGTGCTGGTTTGATTCCCGTGCAGGTTGAGGAGCAGCACGCTGGGCTGTTCAGTCTGCAGATGAACTTCAGCTTGAGTTTTATTTGTGCATCCAGTGAATAAACAAATATATCAGAGTTTAGAGAGAAAGGGGACGAGGTCTGCAGTGGCCGTGGTGGTTGGCACTGCTCTGTTGCTGTTATATTGTGGCTTTTTTTAATTTAATTTTAATTTTTTGGTGTGGTTGCTTTGTTGTTGGTCTGCTAGTTATTGTGGTCTTTGGTCTCTTTGCTTTTAAGTGTTTTGTTTCTTCAGTTGAGAAACCAACAGGCGCTGACACCTATCCTGCAAAACAGTGACTGTGTTTCGCACCTAAAACACACACTCCAAGTGTGTGTGTGTGTGTGTGTGTGTGTGTGTGTGTGTGTGTGTGTCCACGTGTTCTTGTTTAGTTTTCCATTCTGTGGTTTGTCAAGTTTTTTTTTCTATTTTCCATCTCTGCTCACATCTGCTGCATACCAACACAAACACACCTCTCTGTTCTCCGTTCAGTTACAAAGAAGCTGCGAAACCACAATCGCATTAAAGACTGTTAAAGCAGGTCCAGCGGATCTGGATGTTGTCCGACTGTGTTCTGACTGAAGGTGGAGTTCAGTGGAAAACAAAGTAAAAGCTGAGAATAGATGCTAAGAGCAGGTCTATTAGCTACAGCTCTAATCATACATCACACTAAATATATAAATAAATGCAGAGCTTCTGCCAGGAAGATGGGATGACAGATTTGGTACAATTTAATGTTTCCCTTAATTCATGCTGTGCTATTCTCACACTATAACTCTGTTTGCTATTTGTGTGGTGCCACAGAGAGAACAGTGGAGCTGCTTATGTGCAAGTCTGAGGGCAGTTTTCTCCTACTTTATCACGAAAAACAAGTAATTACATATAGTAGCGTGAGAGGACTGAATTACTAGGGGTCCAGTACAATAACTGGTTATTTGTCCTGCTCCATTTTATTAATTTCAGGTACTGGGTACTGGAAGATACCCAAAGAAAGCTATGGTATTGACCTGGAAAACAATTGCTCAGAGCATCCCGTGAATCCCATTTAAGCTTATGGACATACAACAATAAGAATAATTAGCCCACCTTAATTAGTGGACAGGCATAAGTTGAACAGGTAAAAAAGTAAAGTCACATTTACATGTTTTATTTTCTACGTTTGTTAAAGTACATTTAACTACGCCAAACCTTCTGCAGATGTTGATGTTGTTTCCACCTACAATGGAGCTGAAGCAAGAACTACTGATCAGGACATCTCAATGAAAAACTTCAACGCAAACAACAATAAACCTCATTTCACTGACAATTAATTAGTTTCCGCCACAAAGTGAAAAACTGCAGTTTTTTTCACTAATGGCCACTTAAGGCTCGCTCCAACGTTAAAATGTCAGTGTTTGCAGCATTGAAAAGGATATTCCAAAAAAGTTGCTTTGGCGTCTACGGATACATAACAACTCCGAGTAGAATGAATGATACATTACTTAGCCTTACTTATTACTTGGCAACGTGTTTGTCCATTTTTAAGATTATCTGACGAATGGTATGGCTGACTGTGTGGTAGGTACAGACCGTCCCAGAGGTTTGTGCTTGGCTTTGATAAGTACAATTGTAGGGAAGTCTCTTACTTCCCACTAATTATCTGGAACCTGTGTGTTGTACCTGTATAGTTTATGGAACCAGTTTGCAATGGAAACCAGTGTGGACCCAGCTTCTCACCTAAGGACAGCTGGCATAGGCTCAGATCCTACCAAAGCCCCGATAAGCAGAGGAAGATGGATGATTGAATGGATGGCACTATAAACTCTCTCTAAGCAGCACATCAGTTTCACCCTCTGTATCGGCACTATGTTAAACTGCATCATTCCTATTAAATGAGAATTTAATAAAGCTAACGAGACTTAGCCAATAAACTGGGACACCACCTTCTTGTCCAAATATGGTCACTTCTGACTCCAAGAAACAAAAGTTGTTGACCAAAGTGCTAGCACAGAGGCTACAAATTGCAGAGTTGGTGACATCATGGTGGCTCCATCTGCTCAGGTATCTCACAGCTAGCTCAGTATGAACAGAGCTGGTCATTCAAGCATAAGTTTCTGGGTGTACTTTTTTTCTTGGCATTCTTACTCTATAATATAAAATGATTCCTGAACATAAACTTTGCCTTGCTGGAAAGCCCTACAACATCCATATATTTCAAGACTAAAAGCTGAGGAAAGTTGCCAAGACTTCTCTGATTAGTCACCATCTGGGTTTCCTGTATGGTTGTAGTGTTTATCTAATAATTAGCAGAAGAAGATGAAGACGAATCTTAGCGCTTTTGTCCAGAGACAACTCCAAATGTTCAGGAGAGATGGAGGTCTTAATGGTTGAGCATTTTAAAGGTCAGCTGGGACCTTCCTGTTAAAACCACTTACAGTCTGATTGTACATGCTCAGATCAGTTAAACAGCTAAAGAGGTAAATTAACTTTTATTTGGTTTCCTCCACATAGTGAACGTTTAAAGGAAATAAAGAACAAACCAGGGACATTATTAACTTTCATGAGCTACTCGATTATTCAAAAGGAAAAGCTTTCAGATTGGCTCTTGTCTGGTTGGTAATGCGGTTCTCTGTTTCTGTGTCTCACCTGAGGCTTTCACCCAGGAATGTGACTCTGTGTTTAATACAAAACTCCATTTAAAAAGAGACTCATAAAACTGAAAACAGTGGTTAGTGTGAGTGATGGAGTCTGGGTGGTCCGCCTCTCCACCCGGAGAGGGTAGAGCCTGAGGAAGAGGGGGGTCACCACATGATTTATGAGATCTGATAAAGTGTTTTCCATTGTAGAGTCCTGTTTTAGCTCTCTCACTCTGTTGTTCCTATTAGGGAAAACAGTCTGTATCACAGTTTGGGCAGGTGGTGGCTCGTCAGCGTTCAGCTAAACAGATATTTTTCCGTATGCTTACCGTCAGTATTCCTGTCTTGAGAAAGTGTTGGTCAGTGCTGCCGCTGGTTTTACAGTCAGACGGAGACGTGTAAATTTGCTCTCTGATCTGAAAACTCAGTGTGAGGTTAGAAAGCAGTGAGCTTACAAACTCTGCTTCGGGCTACATTAGCTACTACCAGCACACACCCCGGTCTAACAGCCAAATATCACTGGTGCATCATGGGTAATGTAGGCTCCTGCAGAAAGAACAGTTCTGCTGCATCTGTTGTCATCGTTTCTGTTTGATGATCATTGTTTTTGACACTTTGCGTGAGTCTCTAAAGATGTCAGTGTGGTGATGTTATGTATTTGTGTCTTTGATATTTACTGCATGACCTCAGACTGTGGACTAAAGATAAAAACTGCAAAGTGCCTCAAACGTGCATTCTTTTTAATGGCCAGCAGGGGGCAACTTCTCTCGTTGCAAAAAAACGACCTTGGGCTGTATATGTATGTCTATGAGAAAAACAACCTACAGCTCCCACCCCCCTGTGCCTGTAGTAAACATTTCCCTAATGAGTTAATCGATTCAAACAATAGTTTTATGTCATTTTTAGTACAGCGTGATGCTTACTTAGCCAATGAGGGCCTCATTTTGAATAATACAGACAGTAAAGCAGGTTATAATTTTGGGTGTGGCTGCTGTGTGAGGGAGCAGTCGTTACTTTGAGAATGTGGGTGCCCTCAGTTTCTCAGATGCACTCATCGCTGATGAAGAGTGGATCTGAGCAGGCTGAATGAGGAAAAAGAAACAGAAAAGGATCTCAGCAGAGCTCAATATCTTACTTTGTTTTTACATTGTTCTGCCCAACTCTTAAATACCCAGCAAAACCAAAATGTTGACAAGGCCATGCATCAGTGTTGACTTAAAATGTTGTAAGATTCAAGCTTTTAGTGATTGTTTAAGAAATTCAAAACCCTGTGGCTATGAAAAAAAATGAAACTAATGGTGGTTATACTTGAATAAACGCAGTCTTGTTCTTAGCCTGTGTGTCTTTACCAAAGTTGATGTCAGCATACAGTCAACCTATTTGGGGAGATTTATTTTAGATGAACTGAGGAAAATGATTTTCAGCTCACTTCATGTAAAATAAGCTCACTGGGCGTCTGGCAGGTCACAGAAGTCAAGCTCCTGTTTGAAATAAAGTTGCTTTTGTAGAGACTTTTCTTTGTTGTCTCTGCTGCTTTACCCGTGCAAACTTTGTTCTCAGGAGCTCGATCACTAGTTTCAGGTCGTCCGGAATGAAACAGGAAGTTTATTTTGTAAATTATGTTCATTGTTGGAGCCAGAAAGGATGCAAAAGAAGATGTGTTCATCTAATAACTTGTTAATCATAAACCATTAGCAATGAGAGTGCAGTGTAACACCTGGTATATATGCTGACCCTTGTCACCTTCATAACTGCTGTATGATCATCTTTGTTTTGCTGTTATTTATATAAACATTTCTACAGGAAGCTCGGAGTTTGTCAGATTATACAGAGATGCTGCAAAAGCTTCAAAAGACTTTCTGGAAAAAAACCTGTGAGATAGCTTTGCTTCCTGTTTTGACATCTTCTACACATGTACCAGCGCAGCAGCGAGGTTGGTCCATCTCAAGGACCAGGACAAATGTTGACGAGGTGATGTCACAGCTGGCACGCGACACATAAACAAGCAATGACTTGGTTTCACAGACGCAACACTCAAGTCTGGATTATACTTGGTTACGAACACGGACAACTGAAGTACGCTTGAAGGATGGGCCCAAGTGTAGTTGGTGCATTGTAATGTAAATTCATATAGTGTGCTTGCAAACCAACTAAACTCTAATAAAAAAATTGTTTAAAAAAAGGAAATGGTTTTTGGTTTGGTCCATGTTCATTTGTCAACAGAACCAGCATGAGACAGCTGTGGTACACATGTTTACTCTGAATGTCGACATGACTGTGAGTCAGCTGCCTGCGCAAACTGCTGTGACTGTGTTGTAATACCACTTCTGAAACCCCTTTCCCTGAAAAATACCCCCATATAATAAAAATAAGAAGAAAAAGAGAAAAACTTCTACAGAAACGAAACATGTGTAAACAACAAGTGTAAGGAGTAAAGCCATTCTGGAAACAAAGGAAACTAAACTCAACTAAAATTAAAAAAACAAACAAACAAACCTTATGATAAATGACAAAATTATAAGAAGTTAGATGACCACACTGGGGTCTACTGAAGGACAGGATGTGTGTAAAAACAGTACAACAATGGTCCAAACAGCACTGATATAAAGGGTTATCGCGTAGTGAAAGTTAGTGGCATGCTTGTCTATTTTGAGGAGAGCAGATGTAAAACATCCTTTAACCTCAGGAAGTCTGCAGGATGTTTTCTGCTCCGCGTGTCATCAAACGTTCATTAACGTCTTCAGTGTCACGTTACAGGATGCGACTTTTCAAAATTTTAAAACACGTTTCTGTTCCTCTGCCTCATCACATAAATGAATGAATCACAGACACATACGCAGGTGTGCACGAGGACCATCGTAAGGCTCGGTGTCCAATCCAGAAAATCAAACATTTACACGGAACACTAATTTCCTCCTAAAATAAATAAACCTGAATGAGAAAACATGAACTTAATCCTGAAACAAGAAGTATTCGGACACTTCGGATTGTTGAACTTTACAGATGTGAAGAACAGCTGTGATTACTCTGCAGGCTCCCCTGCAGAAACTTAGGAATCGCTGACTTTATCCACTGAAATGTGACCAAAAACCTGTCAGAATAAAGCATCAGCCAGTGAACCACACCTCAAAAAGTGGTCCCACATCCACAAGTCGCCTTATTACCAGCTAACTGCACTTTAGATTTACCGAGTAAAAACAGACTTTTTACATTCTGTAGTGACTGTGAAGCGTTCAGAAAGTCTCACTAATCTGAAACCAGCTGAGACAAACTGCAGTGACTTGACTGTCAGCTGAGATTAAACTCTTAGATGTTCTTTAAGAGCTTCAAAGGATCCACTGCAGATCAAATTAACATCCAAACAAGCAAACAAGTGTTCGGAATAATAACTCATTAAACTGACAACAAAATCCAGAAAGAAAGAATCAGATTCAGCTGATTTACATTAACTTTAAGCGTGTGTGTGTCTGTCTCCGAACCTGTATTCATATCTTTTTGGGGACCAAAAATTGGAAGTTTACTATACTTGTGGGGACTGACAGCCCTTACGGGGACCAAAACCCTGGTCCCCACAAGTTTGAAGGCATTTTTGAGACTCAGAATGTGGTTTTAGTGACAGGATTACAACTGGGTTATGGTTAGGTTTAGGATAAGGGCTAGGCATTCATTTTTTAGGGTTAGGGTTAGGGTAAGGAGCTAGGGAAAGCATGATGTCAATTAGATGTCCCCACAAGATATGCTTACCCAACATGTGTGTGTGTGTGTGAGAGAGAGAGAGAGAGAGAGAGAGAGAGAGAGTGGGTGCTTAAAACACACACACACACACTCTCTCTCTCTCTCTCACACACACACACACACACACACACACACACACACACACACACACACACACACACACACAAAGAAAGAAAAAACCCGTAGAGGGCAGAGAAGTTTAAAAAGCGCAGTCTGGTCCTTTAAAGCCTCTCTGAGGCTCCGTGCGGTTTCACGTTTTCATCACTGATCCCAGTCCTGGTTCAGGTGTGGGTGCGGGTCTGGTTTCTCCTCCGGCAGGGGCGGAGACAGTTCGGTGGGGCGGTGTGATGAAGAGGAGGAGCAGCTGGTCTCGGTTCAGTCTGTCGCAACGTTTTCTTCTCTTTGTTTCTCAAGGAAAGTTCTGATGGGCCAGCCTGGACCGCGCCGAGCCGGATTAAAGTGGCATTAAAGGCGGATTAAAGGCTGGGAGCAGCGGGACCCGCAGAGGGCCAAGGGGGACTGGGCTCGGCCTCAGGTCTTCAGGTCTGATCGGGTCCGGACCATGGGTCGGTGGGACTGACGAACTTCTGAGGAAACTTTTTTTTGTGGCGTTTCCATGGAGATGGGAGTCTTCCCTTCCAGCTGAGGAAGCTGATTAGACTCCGATAAAGTATCGATACTCTGTATTGATCGCGTATTGATCGGAGGGATGGCCGCGCTCCCGCTACTGTTGCTGCTCGTGCTTTGGACCTGCGGACACGCCAAAGGCGCGTTCCCGCTGCGACAGTCCTACAACCTGTACACCAATGGACACGCGCACGGAGCCCGCGCTGCCAGCAGGCACAGGTAAGATGACACGTGCACGGAAAGGATGGTGATGGTGATGATGATGAGGTTGGAAATGAAGGAGAAGGTGGTGACGTCAAGGTGTTATGACCTCACCACAGAGGAGTTTTGTGTGTGTGTTTTACTCTGACAGGAAGTGCTTACAGGTTGCTAGTTTGATTCCTGGTTCAGTTCTGCAGGTCTGATATTTAAGAGTGAACCCCTCTGCTGATGTCAGAGGATCCCATGACATCATGCACCTCTTTTTACATTGTTTCTATAGTAACAGCTGGAATTAAAGGTGAATTTAAGTGTGTTTTTGATATTTCAGGTCAATGAGCACCTGAAGTTTAGTGTAAGCTGATGTATAACTTAATTTTCTGTTTATGACATGTCTCTGTGAAATGTTTGGTTTAGACATCTGAGATGTTTGGAATTAAAACATTTAATTTGCACAGACGTTTAATGACAGCTTCATTCTGTCTCTTTCTCCCATCCTTTCATTACAGTCACTGCTTCAGATGACAAACAAGTTCAAAGCAGTTTCTGAATTTCTTTCCACCTTCATCCGTTTTCTGTTTTCACAGGAAAAAAGTGTTTAACTTGAATATAAACTGACATGCATGAGGAAATCAAACTCTATAGCGTCATCACTGCTAACACTGTGTATCCACAAAGGCAGAGATGTGCAAACAAACTGACATCACCCACTGGTTTACGATCGCCGTGTTGGTGTTTTGGACACAGAAGTGACCACATTTAGGGTGGAGTGGAGTTATCAGCTAAAGCTAGCAAGCTGCATACGTAAAGACAGTATGGGTGCAACTACATCACACAGATATAGGTAATTAAGTCTACGGAGCATAAAAATAAAATATTAGAAGTTCACTCTCTTGAGGTGGAGCACAATCCTCTTTGATTGGCTGTCTTATTATTGGATTTTAAATGCACCAAAAGCCTTCAAAAACAGTCACAAAGTTTGTTCAGTGGCTCTGAGTAGCTGAGGTGAAGCACTGGCCTGCTTTCTCTCCATCCACCTGATACTCAAAGCTTCCGGGGTTATAATAATGTCAACTTTAAGCATTAACATGGTTCAAATGTGTCATCTTGTTAAAAAAAAAATAACCCCCCAAACAGTTATCACAAACAGGGAAAATAGCTTTACAGCCTAAAGATGTTTTTTGTATCCTGTTTATTTCTGTTTTAAAGTCTTTTTTTAAAATCCAAGGCAATGGGTCGACTCGCTTTAGGAGTCAGCCTCAAGTGGTCATTAGAGGAACTGCAGTCTTTGTCACTTTGCCTTCATTTTTCAGCCCCAGAGGCTGGAAACACTTTCCTTTCTTTAAATCTTAAAAGCCATTTACACACATTGTTGTCATAGTGCTTCTGTGATGATCTCAGTCACTGTGCTTCATTTCCACTCTCATCTCCATTCATGGATGGATGTTTCTACCGCACGTTATCAGACATGTCAATCAAAAACACAATGATTAGAAACTGTCACACTTGTCGAAAAAGTGATAAAAGGAAGTGTTTTATTTGGCGGCATCAGGTATGGAATACCAAAGGGAACAAAATAACTACTGAAGGAAGAAGTGGATACCGTCTCTGTAAATTCTGAGGATAGGACGGTAAACAAGGGACAAAATAGCATCAGAGCATCCATCCTTACACATGGCCATTAAACACAGCTGCACAGAACACATAAATAAAAGCTATTAATAAACTTTTTAGGCAAAATTCTGTCTCGCCTCATTTTCATTTCAACTTCACCATATCAGGCTGAACTCGCCCTAAAAAAGGCCACTCTATGCACATTCTCACTACACATACTTCCTTTATAAATAACACTTTATGTGTGGTTTATACAGCCGTGCCTTTCGTGACCTTCCTGGCAGAGAGGTTTAACTGGCACATCCTCACAGAGCTGCTGACTGTCACTTCACGCACATGCATGCTGACAGCTGTGCTTTAAATAGTTCCGAGTATGTGCCCTGAGTGTGTGTGAGGCTCTTCGTGGTCAGTGTGTGTGAAGATGATGCTGGGTTTAAGTGTGGCAGGACTTTAAACTGAGCTTCTTTGAGCCGCGTTCACAGTGAAAGCAACACAAAGGTGATGGCTGATGGACATTCCAGACTCGGACAGGTTTTTTGTCAATCAGCAGCTGATGTGAGTCGGTGTCCTGCGCTCTCATTGGCAGAGGATTCAATCACCTGGAAGTTGAGAACAGTTCGTGACATGACATTGACTTCCAGTAGTTTTTGGTCAATGTGAATCTCTTCTAGTGTGGAGAAGAGTTTTTTATACCACTGCACCCCTTCACAGGAGCTCCTGGAACCTCAAACCACATCCACAACTGCATTTGCATGAATTTTAGTGGATAATAACCTGCAGGTGTGACACTGGGGCCCTTGTCTGTTTTTCATGTGTATCATTGAGCCATTTTGTATGATGGTAACCTCCCCACTCGTTTTAGGGTCAGTGGAGGAAGGCGTACCCACTTGTTGTGGGTTCTTGAGTTGGATCTTGATGCTCATCAGTTAAAGTTGGAGAGTGTGAGCACAACAAATGTCATATGTAACACTTTCCACATCAGAGTGTTGTTTATATACATAAATATCAATCAAAAGAGTGAGTAGAAAGATTGATTTTTAACACTGGCGCTTGATGTGAAAACAATAATTGCTGAAATATTTTGTCATTGGTGGGGATAGTGTTACTAACCAAGGAAAGTGGAAGAGAGATCGAGGCAAACATTTGTGGCTGAGTGGGCTTAAAAAGAAGTCATATGTTTTATCATTTTAAAGCTGTATTATTTTTTTTAAAAACTAATCCAGCACCAGGTGCCACACTGCTAGCTTTTGTAACCAAAGCAGTCGCACAACAACAAAGAGAGACAGCTGAGATGTAGCCTGCTAACGACGTTCTTCTAAAGTCTGGTGTTTAAAAGCAGCTCTCGCTACGTCACTGGACTCATTCTGCCAGATCTTTTGTGTTCAGTGGAGTGGAAATGCAGACAAACAATACTCTGAAGGAAAATTTCAGCTCCCTGAAAAAAAACTTCTTGAGGGAGAAAATTTTGGATGGAAAAACAACTAATGAAGCAGGAGAAGGGTGAAGAAGTCTTTCTGCTCAATCCTATTTCACTTTAGTTATGAACTGAGCAGCTGGGCAGGTTTCCCGTGGATTCTTAAATAGTCATAAAGCTGAGTGAATTCATTCAGCTAAAAAAAAGACGCCTTCGTTTTTTTCTAAAATGTCTTAAATCAACATTTGAAGATGTGGGAAAAGTTGAATTCTATGAGTATTTTTTATCAGTGAAATTAAAATCTCTAAATGATTTGTAATAGCTATAATTATCAGAAAGTGCCTTGCATTAATGACACAGATCACAATGGGAGAAGCAACAACATTTATAGTTTGTTTTTGGATTTAAAACCATGTTTTTTAATATTTAAACCATAGTCTGGAATCCATCAGCTTATTGTGGATGCTAAGAGCTTCGACGAAATCATAGAAAAACAAACATATCTGTGGGATGATGTCACTTTCTCATTCCTAAATCTTACTTGCAGGAGAGCTGGTCTTAAATTTAATTCTGAGGGGTGTTAAAGAGGTCTTAAATCTAATCTGCCTCGAGCTGCAGGATTCCTGTTTTCAAATGTTTTTCGTCTTCCAGGTGAACTGTTTATTTAACTGTCAGCATGGTTTCATGGTCCGTGAGTGTTAGCAGCTCACACAAGTGTCTCCAGGACTAATGGAAAAAGGATAAATAAGTTTCCATCTGGAGCGATCCTGACTCAGATGTCACGGCTGCCTGAAAGCTCACGTGTTAGCGTCTTCCTCTTCTTCTTAAAGTCATTTTCTTCCACGGGAATCAGAGGATCCGCTCAGCGAGGTGAAAGTAGTGTTGAGTATGAAGCTCCGATTTGGTGAACTTTTTACTGGGGTCAGTCCTGTAAGCTGAAACACTATAAAACTAAACACACAATACACCACATAAAAGTGCAATAAACACACAATAGAGCACAGTAAAAAGCATTCCGCCCAGCGAAACAGGCAGTTAAACCCTCAGTTTGATGTCGGCTGCTAAAAAAATACCAACGTGAAGCGCAAACTCTGAATCTCTCCTGTGGAGTTTGTAAACCTGATAAATCAGCTTCTTTTCTGTCCGGCCTGTAGAGCTGAGATGCACGGGGGCAGAAATTAAACCAACCCACTCCGAGGCAGGAATAAAAAGGTCAGAGGTGGCGTCTGTCCTGACACGAGCAGCATTCACTGACCTACAGATGCAGAGATAACACGACATCTGCCTGAGCTCCAGTTTCCCCTCCATCGTCCTTCATACCAAGTTTTACTTTTGCTTTTACTTGTGCATCTTTGCAGAGATGTGTAGATTTATACATCTCTGTTTGTTTCACTCAGCAGATTTATAGACGACGAAAAGCCAGAAAGCGAGCAGTGTCAAGGAGCATTGGGAATCTAAAAAAAATTTTAAAAAGAGGGGAAACAGCTGAGACTGATCTGAGCAGCTCTGAGACAGACGTCCGGACATCCTGTCCGCAAGATTTGAGCTCAGAGATTCAAGCTAAACTCTGTACACTGAAGACTTTGTGTTTAGCGTTGTGCTTCATAAAAACCATCCTAGTGACATCAGCTCTGACTGCCAGATTACTGTAATCCTGACTGCTGTAATCTATTATCAGTGCTGATAACTCAATCTTCATTAATCAGTACCAGAGATGTGATCAGCGAGTCAGCATGTGGAGCTCATAAATCAAGTGTGTTTCAGTTGGGGATAAAATGAGCACATGAATGGAACATCAGTGGGTTTTTTGTGGTAGTAAACTAAACTGATATTAATATTTGACTGATCAGTGACTTTAAAGTGTTTCAGGTTTTCTATCAGTGCTGAGATCACTGCTCTCATTAGAAGCTGCACAATCACTGTTTATTTATTAAATACTTAAATGACACATACAGATGTTTATTCAGATTTTTACCACTATAGGTGTGGGAGTGTAGTAATGTGGTCATGAATAAACATGAGCGGCATATGAAACCACTGCAGGGTTCTGGTTTGTGTGGTTTCTGTCAGTTTCTTGTTGTCTTTGTTGTGTTTTCTTCTTGTGCGTTCCGTGTTTGCGGGTCTCTGTCATCATGCTTAGTTGTTCTTCAGTCTTTCTCACTGTTTGCATTGCTCTGAGAATCAGTTTTCCTCTTTTTACTTCCTGCTTTCCTTTCCTCTTCTTTGTGATTGTTTGCTGTGTCCCCTTTCACCTGTGTTTGACAGCCTTGTATTTCCCTTAGTCGGATCATCTCTTTATCTTCTCTAGTCCTCCATCAGCTTCCTGTGCTCCGTGTTCCCTGTGGCTGTCTGCTTGGTTGGATTTTTGTTACTTTCTGGGACTGTTGTTATCGGCTTTTTCCAAAAGCTTGAAGCTTTAGAAAAAGTCCGTCTGCGTTTTAGTCCTAAGTTCAGTTAAATTCCAAGCAAACAGTCAAAAATCACAAGAAATGAAAGTAATAAGAAGCTTTTTTACCCAATGGAAGTATGTGTTTGGTAACCATATGTGGCACAAAGACAGCATATGTAGTGTTGTTGTGTTTTTGAATGATGCATGCTCATTTGTATATTTAATGCAACACTTTTCCAAAGAAGCTGTGACAGAAGCACGTTTAACGGCGTGTTGCATCATCTCTTCTTTAAAAAAAACAAAAAAAACACTGCATGCTTTTGGGAGCTGAGAGACCAACTGCTGTTTTAGAAGCCAGATGTTTTCCCATTCTTGCTAGGATTTCAGTTGTTCAACAGGACCTCCTTTGTCGTACTTTTCATTTTATAATGCTCCATCTGTTTTCAATGGGTGACGGGTCTGGACTGCAGGAGGGCCAATTTAGCACCCAGATTCTTTTATTACAAAACCATAGTGTTGGAAAACTTGTGGAATATAGTTTTCCATCCTCTTGCTGAAATAAGAAAGCCCTTCTCTGAACCATATTGCTCTTCATGCTATATATTGTTCAGCATTAACAGGGCCTTCACACATGTGAATGTCACCAATACCGCGCTGTTAAAATCCTTCCCGTCTTTGTTTCTGACAGATTCAGCCTCTCTGAGATGCTCTTTTTTATGCACAGTCATGTTACTAGTTGACCTTATTAACTTTGAGATGTTCTAGCACATATTTTCTTTTAGCGCCGCACAACTTTTGCAGCCCGTGAAAAGCTGTTGGAAATTGTGCACAGCATCCCAACTATTTCTGAAATGTGGTTGTAATATCCAGCCCTGACAGGAATGTTTCAGCTGCACTCTAATTTATATGTGCACTAAGCCATAATCCGTCCTTATCCTTGGTAGTTTAGCTCTTCGTGGTAATTAACAGCAACTAACCACACTTCCATAACCTCACTTTTGCACTGTATTAAATCCTTCTACTATTTTTAAAAAGAGTGCTATGATTTAAAGACATATATACACCCTTTAACCAAAATAGGTCATTAAAAGTCATTTACAAACTAACAGAGCCAAACTGTTCAGATTCATTCTATGAATGCAGTGATAATGTGATAAGATACTAGAACTAAATCGATGGGTGGATCGATCCAAATATCGAAAGTATCGAACCCAACGCAGGTATTGATATCGATGCTAGCGTGATAGGATCAATGCTTTGTTTCTATGCATGTCGCCCACCAAATTGTGTTAAATAATTATTTTTTTTAAGATGAAAAAATATATCTCAAACATGCACTGTTAAAAATAAAAGTGTTGACTGATAGTGTTGAGTGTCACATTCTTGGCTTTTTTAAATTTTCTTTCTTTATTTAAAAGCCTACAGCACATTTAACAACAGGAGGTGACCCAGTGCTTTAAAGACGGGCACATTTACCTGCCAGCTTTAAAATAAAACCCTGTTTCAAAATACACCAAAAGCTGAAAAGTTTGTTTTATTGTATTAAATCATTGTGGTCATTAAAGTCAGTTCAGAATTTACAAGTTGATTACAATTAATCTTAGATTGATCTCCACTAAATAAGCTGCCTTTAAAAGCTGAAAGTATTGGTATCAGTATTGGTATTGGCAGTACTGGGCCTGTATTTACTTGGTATCAGATCAGATGAGATTAACTAGAAGTGCTAAAACCCACGGCTACCACTTCTTCCTCATACTGTGGGGATTTACCTTCTGCTGACTCGCCTAACAGTTGGAGCAAATATGTCTGGATCACCTTAGATTCACGATGAACCAATCAGAGCCACAGTTTGGCCGTTAATATTGTGAGCATGTGTTTATCACACAGAGTCTCACCTGAATTTCTAATTACTGTAACTGAAGTCTTAATGGAGATCTTACTGGGGATAGTTGAGATGAACCATGGTATTGATTGATGATTGGCTGTTGTATTTATTTCAACCAAGCAGTCTGATTTACAGCCCCTGATTTCTCACATAGTAAATGGACATATGCTATAATGATTTATGATTACCTTCAACAAGGCAATGATGTAATTGGTTTGCTTGTTATCCAGATTATTCAAAAGTCATGCATGGATTAGTAAAAGTTGTCATTTTGTGTAATATGTTCATAAATAAATGTCACATTGAAATAAGAAAAAACAGGGACATCATCTTGATGTTCTTAAAATAATATTATCTGGATCCAAGAAATCAGCTCATGTGTGGCGTGGAGGGGATTTTCAGCCTTGGCAGAGGCAGTATACTGCTGTTGTTGATTAACACATGTGACTGCACGTTTAAATTGATCACACACAATCATTTGTGATCACACAGAGCCTGTCAGAAGCGTACATCCAGCTGCAACCACTCATCTTGACCATTGTCATAGGCAGTAACCAAATTCCCTTTTAGGGCATGTATTCTGGCAAGTTTTTCCATGGCAGGACAAATATGAGTTTCCAGAGGAAATCTGCACATTCACGATGAAAAACTAAGGACTCTTCTGTAAACTTTCCCCACTTTCTCTTTCTGTGTCATCCTCTGGGACAATGAAGACTGAGGTCTTTCACAAGTTTAAAGAAAAACTCTCTGGGCTAAAGCTAAAATAAGGCAAAGGTCCAGCTGTAAATCCTTTAACATTTGCACAAATTGCAACACACAGACACGCGCACACATTCAGCCCCCTCCTTTTGGCAGCAACAGCTCTGATGTCATCAGCAAAAAACTGGAAAAAACGGAGAGAAAAAACACCCGAATTACTCATTTCCGTAGAATGTGACATCATTCTGTGTGTGTGTGTGTGTGTGTGTGTGTGTGTGTGTGTGTGTGTGTGTGTGTGTGTGTGTGTGTGTGTGTGTGTGTGTGTGTCTCTGCTTTTCTCTGTGGACTCTGTGGTTCAAAGTTAGCTGTGGAGGCTGCAGTTGTTTTTTTCGGCAGTGTGGAGATAAAACGTGATGAAAAACATGAAAATTTATCTGTAGAAATGTTCGGACAAGATTCCGTTGGTGTTGCCATTTAGCCCTGCAATACACCGCCGATCTGTCCAGGGTGTACACCACCTTTTACCCAGTGGGATAGACCCCAACCCCCTGCAACACTGAATTGGATGAAGTGATTAAGAAAATGGATGGATGGAGAGGATGGATGGATGGATGGATTGATGGACTGATGGATGGATAGATGGATCATGCTACAATTTAGCTCTGCAATACACTGCCGATCTGTCCAGGGTGTACACCACCTTTTACCCAGTGGGATAGACTCCAGCCCCCTCCAACACTGAATTGGATAAAGTGATTAAGATAATGGATGGATGGATCGATGGATGGATGGATCGAGCTATTAACTGATCAGAGGAATGGATGTGAGGCTCATGTTTCCTGCTTATCTTATATTTTTATTTTATTTATTTATTTTCAATGTAACCATAAATCAGCCAAGTCAGGCCCGTTGTGTTTTTAGAAGGTGTTGTTTCTGTTTTAAGAGAAACTCTGTCAGGGGCAGCGTTTTCCCTTATCAGCCTCCACTTAACTCTGTCCTGCTTTCAGCCTGCTGTAGGTCAAAGGTCACATGCTGTTTTAATTCTGATCATTGCTGATAGTATAAACTTACTGTGAGGAGTCGTGCTCACACTGACTGAAAACATGTCAGCAGCACCGCTTTAACTTTAGGTCACTGTTACTGTGACGCTCTCTGATTGGCTGTCAGTTGGTGAAAGGAGCCTTTGTCTCTTCCTCGGCTTTACGTCTTCTTGTAAAGATGGGAATATTCTGTGCAGTGAGAAATCTGAAGCTTTATTCATCTTTGCAATATTTAAATACAGTCGAATCTCCGAGTCGACTGTAGACGTGCAGGAAATATTTAGTTTGGGTTGGGTTTGTGTGCTGGCGTCACTCATGCCTTTAACATTACATGTTTTTTTATTGTGGGTGGGGGGTTAACAGTTTGTCTGGTGTTTTTGTCTGTATGTTCAATGTTTTTTAATTTCAACTTGAAAATGTCCAAACAAGGGAAGCTGTGTTTTATCATTCCCCAAGTGACTCAAATTCCCTTTCGTCCGATTTAAGATTGATATATGAGTATGTTTGCAACTCAAACTTTCAATAAAACGTATTCATACAGACTTCTGCTGTGTAACATTTATTTAAATGCCCTCTGTGAACTTATATCTGCTGATAGAATCTTACTGCAATAATAGTCACCATCAGGATCTTGTTATTGTAAACCACAATGTTAAACAGTGTCTCAGATTTGACATTTAAGAAGATGACTGTCTTTCTTACTGATGTGGTTTATTTATTTATTCTCGCCAGAATTCTTTAACAGTGAATCAGATAGACATGCACCATCTGTTGTGTTCCCATACACTAATTAATAATGTCGTACAAATACAGAAGTGTAAATAAGAAAATAAACACATATTTTTAGAATTACATAACAGCCCATTTTTTCTGGCCAGGGTTCAGAGAGCTTCCACGTTTTTTTGTTTTAGCAATATGTTCATCTACCGAGAACTTGTCTGTAAGTTTGGTGCTTTTGTGTGATGAGACTAGTTCTTAAGGAAAGTTTGACATAGCCAAACTTGGCTGGCTCAACAAATCCTAAAACGGCACTCAGATAACCACCATCTGTGATAGCGCTATCTGTTAACTCTCCAGCTCTGTGCACGCTCACATACAACATGAATCCACCGGATGCCGTCGACTTCAATCAGCGCTCCGCTTTCTAGCATGAGAAAGGCATTAGACTGCATACACTGAAACTTTCAAAGCTTCACATTGTTGTCACACAGGTCTGATACTGTCTCACATCCTGCTCAACAAGACATGAAGATAACTAACTTAATTTAACTCATTAAATAGTCTCTCTGATAAACAACCTAATCAGAGCTTAAAATCTTATCTTCTAGTAGCTGCAGTTCCAGGAGTGAAGACTTGAAGACTTAGCATCAGATTAAGGTCAAGCATAAATATGCATTTATACACAATCATCAACTGAAGACATGTAAATTCATTGGGCAGAGTGACACAGCTTGCACTGCTGTAACATAATAGCTGAGCTGATATGAGTTAGCTTCCCCTCAGCAGGTTTCAGACAGTACTGTGTAAAAGTCCTTTATATTTAGTTTCTTTAGCAATTCCTTTCCTGCCTTTCCTGACGCCTTTCAAAGTTTTTCTTTGGGCACTGGCTGCCTTTTCGCTCATTTACAGTCCGGTCCTTGTACGTTACCATTTTCAGTGAACTTTTTGTTTTGTTTGTTTGTTAGTTAAGCCACTTAACTCATAAAAAGGGGCTTCTAACTCAAGTGATGAACTGACAACAAACAGCTAGCAGCCTGTCACATCCTGTTTCTTTAGTTGTGTCTATGAAAAATTCCAAAGGTAACAAAATTTCACAGCACAAAATAGTTTTTTTCCTCACCAACACCTGGCATATTTCAATATGGTGTGCAGTTTGGCCTCAAAAGACAAAAAAATGGATTGATATGTTTAACCTGTAATGTGAGATAGCATCAGAGAAAAATGCCTGATTTTACCTACACTCAGCTCCAGGATAGCTTTTTAGCTCAGAAATGCGATGGAGATGGGAATACAGAGTTCTACACCGGTGCTTAGTAAGAACAATACAGTGGAAAGTCTCGCTGCGATGACACTGTCACCATCTGTGTCCAAATCTCAAGGCAAGAATAACAAAGAAGCCCGGAACCACATTGTGGGGCTTTTCAACAACTGTCATCAAAAGAGAAATCAAAGCAAAACCAAAACTGTGCAAGTTTGGGTTCGTAGCAAAACCACAAAGCTGCGTGTGCAAGTATGTGCAAGTGAGCAATCCAAAAACAGCAGCACAAAGGAGGTGCTCAAAGAGGCGACCTCGAAGGATCTGTTTAGGTTTTTGCTCTCGCGGGTGGAATCATTCGGCTCTTTCATTGCACCTCGTATGGTGAAGGTGGAGGTCATTTCTTTCTCGTAGTTACACTGAATGAATGATAGAATATTTAAATTACACATTAAACGGATCAGATTGTATTCTGTTTATCCCTCTTTACATTTGGATATCTCATTGTGATTATGATTATGACTACATCTCATTTCACTGACATACAGACCTGCCTGCTTTGCATTTAAAGCACTTTGCGTTACCTTTTATATATTTGGTGTATATTGAGTCCCCTCTTTATGTCCTCTATAAAGTATAAATATTTCAACGAATGCAACCTCAGCAGTAAAACAGCATGATTATGGTTCATGAGAAGATTGTTTCTGCTCATCGTTCTGGATTCCGGAGACAACAATTCAACCTAATTACACGCAAACACACAACACAGAGAGTCTTTCTGCTGCTGATCCGACATGAACGAGACGGATGGAAACTCATCGCCACCACACACTAATGACATCAGCACCACGCGCTTAACTTGTCATGAGTTTTTACCCACAATGCCATGTGAACAATGAGCGTGTCATTGGATTCGATGACTGAAGCTGTCAGATGCTGGGCAGGATGTTTGACTTATAACCCGCATGGGAACAGAAACAGACAGAAAGCGATCCGACGTGTTTATATTCTTCAGAGGGTCTGCAGGTGTTTGAGCGGCAGCACTCACATTTTCATTTGATGGTTTTTCAGCTTCGCTTCACATGTTTTCAATCAGTCGAGATGGCCAAGAATGCAGACCGCAGAGTCAACCGTAGCCTTCAAAATAAATGGATCTATGGGAGAAAGCTGTATTTTCAAAATAAAAGTCCTTAAACAGTGGGAAGTCAGCCGTGCAGGAAAAAAACGAGACGCTTCACAGGTTACTCAGTGTGCAGGTTTAAAGATAGTTTGTTTTAGAATAGTCTGCTACCGTGCTGCACCACAACCATCAAGAAACATCTGCACATGCTCAGTGCTGACCTCGCTCGACCTTAAACAGATGTTTGTGGTTAAGCCTCGATGCTGCAGCTGACCAAGTGAAAAAAACTAAAAAAAAAAGGTTCCTTCAGAAACAAAAAGAGTAATCCACCCTCAGCGGTGCAATGAGAACACTAACATCAAAGTATAGTCGAATAAGGCAACATAATATATCAAAAACTCCTCTGTAGCTCAAACAGTAAGAGGTCACAGGGCTTGGGTATATTTGAAGTATGAATGAAGTTACCAAAGGAAAGTGATTGGAAAGTTTTCCTTTTATAGGTCATTATGTTTGCACTTTTTAAATGTTGTCCATTTACATACGCCACCAGTGTGAAGTTAACAGTTTTTCAAAGTTTTTCTCTTTCACCCATTTGCTCCCATAGTCATGGTGGCAGAGCTGCCATGCATGTGGTTGGGCTAGATTGGGTTTAAACTGCCAACCCTGTGATTAGTGGGCAACCCACTCTGCCTCCTGAAACATGTCTCAGTTTTAAAGACACGCTTGTAAAGACGTGAGGTTACAAAGACCTGCTTGATATAAACCAGTATGTGTGTGTGTGTGTGTGTGTGTGTGTGTGTGTGTGAGTGGCAAGTGTACGCAGCTGAAAGAGAAACTATTCGTTTATCATATGCTTGGATATAAAATATATGAAAATACTTTTATGCTTTTGTGGGGAATGCACACAATTTAATTAGTTTATCTAGATAAAAACATCAAATATCATCACTTAATTTATCTGATCATCACCAGCATCTTATCCAACACTATCTGTAAGAAATATTGCAGAAATATATAGAAATATTATTAAGAGATATTTTAGTTTGTTAGCTGAAAGAACTTGGTCAAGAAAATATTCGACCATTACTCAAACTAACATTTTAAGTTTAACTTAAAGAAGCCAAAAACTGATTATCTGATCGTCACATTACTGTCGTGGTGGTTTTGGTTTCTGTTTGGATTCACAAACCCTCCAGCATGAAATTGTAGTTTTTAATTATAGCCTTATAGAGTTTGTGATTCCTGTTTTGTTTCATTATCATTCTAATAATTTTGAGCTTTAGTTCTTGCTGTGTTATTTGAGTTTCTGTGGCATTTTGGCTACCAGCTTCTGGTTTGTGTCTTCCCTATCTGTTCCTCTGTCGTTGTCTTATCTTTCTGTGTCTTCGTCCTCCAGCATTCTCTTGTCTCTGTTTTCATGTTTTATGTGAATCTTCTCATTTCCATGTATAGTGTGTGACTTTTGGATCCCAGTTTAACTTTAAAGGTTAGTTATCGTCTGTTTCCTGTGTTGGTTTTACTTCCTTGCTCTGTCAGATTTTTCTGACTCTGTGTTGAGCTGTGCCTCCGGTCTCCAGTCATCTAATCACCCCTATGCTTTTACACAGTCCTTTCTTCTGCTCGTCAGCATATCTGCTGTTGTTGGTTTGGGGATTTTTGATGGTTTCAAATTTTGGACTTTGTTACTTTGTGTTCAGTCTGAATTAAAGGCTCACTTTTTGTTATATGCCTGACTTGAGTTCTCTAAACCATGACATTTAGGAACGTTTACCTTTATTTTATTTTATGATAACGGTATTTCAAGGGAGTGCATGTTATTTTTATGCTTTTGATGTTGCATTGCTCATGTTGGCAGTAAGATTTTGCTTTCATTAACAGTTGCCCAAATCACGGGTTTAATATTACGTGTAGTACCTCCTTTACAAAGCTCTATTAAGATACTGCTTGTGGGTTTACTGTTAAACAGAGCATTTATGCATGAAAGTGTAACACTGTGTTATGTGCTGTGAGGTCTTAAGGATGTCATAGCACTTCACTCTCAGAGTGTGAGCTTCGTTTTGGTTTCTAGAGTTTCCAGAAGTAAAACAGAGATCAGGCTCCTCTCCTGTGGGACCAGCTCCCAGTTTGGGTTCAGGAGACAGACATCTCTGCTTTCAGATCTTTTTGATAAAGCTCATAGTCAGGGCTGGATCGGGTGATACTGAACCCTCCCTTATCCTGCTATAGGCTCAGGCTGCTGAGGAACTTATCGTGATTCACTGAGCTTTTCTCCATCTCTACTCATCTGTTACATCCACTACTGCATGTCACTGACTTTTGTCTTCTCACTCCTGAGTTTTGTATTCTGTCCTGATTGTTGTTTGTGATCTCTCTGCGCTCCTCTTTGTTCTCTTGTCCTTCCCACCCCGACCCCAGCAGGTTGTGAGCCGGGTTCTACTCGACATCTCTTCCTGATAAAAGGGAGTTCTTCCTCCCAACTGTTGCTAAGTGGGCAGGGGTGTGTATAATAGGGGACTGTCAGATGTTGGGGGTTCCCTCCCTGTAAAGCCCGTTGAGATGAACTAGCAACGTTTTAAAAAAAGATTTTGAACTGAATTGTACTGATTTTTTTTTTTTTGTATAGGTTTTATATTACTGAGATTTGGGTTGATGATCATATATGTTAGAAGTTTCAAATCAAACACATGATTATTCTGGCTTTTACGTTTACTGCGTTTAACTTGGGATTGTCTCATTTTGTGATTCTGCTGTTATATTTGTGCGTCTAACAGGAACTGGTGTGCGTTTGTGGTCACAAAGACGGTGAGTTGTGTGGTTGAGGATGGAGTTGAAACCTACGTGAAGCCTGACTATCATCCCTGCAGCTGGGGGAGTGGACAGTGCAGCCGGGTGGTGGTGTGAGTACACACACACACTCACACACACACACATAGTGTGTGAATCAGAGTCATCAGTTTGCGCTCATCCTGGTTCTCTGCAGTTATCGGACCTACATGAGGCCGCGCTACAAAGTCGCCTACAAAATGGTGACAGAGATGGACTGGAAATGTTGCCATGGTTACAGTGGAGCAGACTGCAACATTGGTCCAGCTGGTGGAGTAGGGACTCAGATATCCACCACCAGACCTCAGCCCGGACAGGGAGGGGGGACGACCAGTGGACAAGGTGGAGGAGGGCATAGTTATGGGGGAGGCAGTTCTGGATCTGGACAGTCTGGAGGAAACGCGGGTAAGTGGATTTTCATTTTGTTTTTTTATTCATGTGAGAACATGAAGTTCGGCAGTTTAAAGAAAAGCTGTGGCTGGAGTGCATGAAGACAAAGACGCACATCCTCAGTCCATCTGCTGCACCATGAGATGGGACTGAATGTAGACACTTTAAAAACCAGCGGTGATTCCTTTTATGAGAATTCCCAGTGAGATTCTCCTTGTTCTTAGGATCTAACACGGCGTAACATTCGACACCAGACCCAGATGGACTCAATAAAAACCAGAGCTGAAGCAGGAACTCAATCATGCACTGAATCGTTCTTTATTTTCTCTCTTTGCTGTCATCTCAGTAATCATCAGCAAACTGCAGCAAACAGTAGCATCCGATATTAGTAGATCAAAGCTAATCTGCAGCCTTTGCTCACTTCTTCTGGTGAGAGCCAGTTCACTTCGTAAATCAATCACTATTCAACCAAACGGCTAAAAGCTGCTCGCAAAAAGGAGAAAACTCGGTTCTCAGTAGCATAGTGCTGATCACACGTCTCCTTTGTTTTTCAAACAGGGGCACTAGCTTTGCCAGTGAAACACCATCATCTAATTACAGTGGCTTGCAAAAGTATTCGAACCCCTTGAACTTTTCCACATTTTGTCACATTACAGCCACAAATATGAATCAATTTTATTGGAATTCCACGTGAAAGACCAATACAAAGTGGTGTACACGTTGTATTGGTCTTTCACGTGCAATTCAAGTTCAAGGGGGCCGAATACTTTTGCAAACCACTGTAGTCAGTAAAAGACTTATGATATGATATCTTCATGCAGAAGCATCTATTTCCAAGAGAAGTGAGAAGTGTGAAACCAAACCAAAGCTTGCATTTGTGTAAAAGAAGCAGCTGGTTGTGTGTGACAGTGGTGACTGCTGTCAGGAAGCTACTGCTGGAAATTCTTAGCAGCTGTTTGTTTAATGTGTGAAATAAAAACTATGAATGACTGAAAGTGTCTCTTGGTGCTGTGACAGGATTCTGTCTATTCTAAAGAATGATAAAAATGGAAATAAGAGAGAAACTCTTTTATTTTATTAAGAGTTTCTGTAACCGCTGCTTCATTTCTTTCCTTAACGAGCAGACAACGAGAAGATGAGACAGCTGGAGGAGAAGATCCGCAGTCTTACAAAAAATCTCCAGGACCTTCAGTCCACCATGAGCACCATGAATGAGCGCTTACAGGAGGAGGGCGGCAGGAATGGATTTGGTGGAGGAAGCTCAGGAGGAAGAAACCCTGCGGATGCCGCTCAGCCCGAGATTAAAGAGACGATTCACAGCATTCAGACCAAACTGGACCAGCTGGACAACCGCACACAGGTGAGCTGGTTTTCAGCTTTACTGGGAGGTTATGTGGACTGAGTAAAGAAGCTAAAACAGGAAAATATGTTTTATGCTGTTTGTGTTTGTGCTGGTGTTTTAATCAGAAACTGTATCACCTTCAACAGGCTCACGATAAAACCCTGGTCAGCATCAACAACCACCTGGTAAACGGGAAAGGTAATGAGTTGGAGGGAGGTGTGTCTGGAGGATCGTTAAGTGAAGGACGGCTGAACTCACTGAAGGAGGAGATCCTGAGCGAGCTGGAGAGGAGAGTGTCGCTGTCCTGCTCCTCCTGCCAAGTATCAGACAACTTTAATAAGCCGATATTCCAAAATCTTTCTAGCCGGTGTCTTTCAGTAAGATTAAATTCACTGCTGGATGTTTTCAGGCCGGCGTGGAGGATCTGCGCAAACAGCAGCAGCAGGACCGTGAGAGGATTCGAGCTCTGGAGAAGCAGATGAACGCCATGGACGCCCAGTATCGGCAGAGCCTGGACGGGCTGCGGCGGGAGGTAGTGCGTTCGCAGGGATGTTGCGACATCATCAGTGACCTCCAAGACCGCGTAACTGATGCTGAACGCAAGATCAGCACGGCCTCTGAGAACTTTGATATTCTGCAGAACCGCCTGGACAGGGAGCTCAGTGGACAAGGTGGCACCAGTAGCAGCGAAAACACTGGGTCCAGAGGACAAGGGTTACCTGTTGGCGGTGAAACCGGCGGGCGTGGTAGGGATGCCGTGGTAACAGAGGAACGCCTGAACAACCGACTGAAGGATCTGGAGCGACGGGTCAACAGCACTATGCAGAAAACTGAAGAGAGCTGCACATACCTAGAGAACGATGTGAAAGACTACTTCCACAGAGAACTGGGCGAGCTGAGGTCCGTGTTTCTGGAGCGGTTTGATGACCAGGCCGACAGGATCACAGACGTGGAGCTGGACGTGGAGCAGGTCAAGGACAGCATAAGTGATCATGACAAGCGGCTGTCGAAACTAGAAAACACCACCTCCCAAATGAACTGGAGGCTGGAGAAGTGTGGCTCTGTAGTGTCTGAACAAGGAGGAGGAGGAGAAGGAAGAGGGAGAGGTGACGGGGGATATGGAGGTGGAAGTTGGGGAGCAGGAGGGGGTGGATCAACAGGAGAAGGAAATGGAGGTGGGACGTGGGGAGCCGGAGGAGGAGGAGGAGGAGGAAGTACAGGGGGAGGAGGACGCTGGGGAGGTACCGGGGGAGGATTACCGGGAACGGGAGGAGAAAGAGACAATTCAACAAAGAAGTCTCTGGAGTGGAGAGTGGTGGCTAACGAGGATCAGATTCGACATTTCAACACTCGACTCAAAGACCTGTCGATGTCCGGAGACTCTCTGTATGACAAGGTGGGTCACACATCTGGCTCAGCACAACAGATAATTACAGGACAGATTAAGAATTCCTTACATGTTCAAATAAATGTCCTCTGTATAAACACCTTAACACTATAGCGCATCGACTAGATTGGACTCCTGAGCCAAAGAAAATCATTTTTCACAATAACTCAAAGACTCTTGATGTGCAACAGAAAGTCTTATTATTCAAAATAATGTTATTTTAAAAGCTCCAAAAGGCACCAACAGCTCTAACAGGATTGAGAGGGTGGGTTTAGTGACCTCAATGAGCTGACATGAAGTTTAGCAGACAGCTAGCTTTCACGGTCACCTGTTAGCATTTCTGTGCTAGTTGAAGCGGTCCCACCCAAAATGCTGTATAACTTTAAACTTTCAAATGGTTATTCATTAAAAAAACACCCCACAGAGATGTTACGAAGAAGTAAGCTAGCTGTATAGACTGACACTACTTATCAAACCAGGCTGTAGACATGTTTTTCTGCTGTAGAGTTGGGAACTTTAACATTGCCTCCAGTGGCCATTTCTAGGAACTGCAGTTTCTTGGCAGATTTTATTTTGTGTTGTTTTTTTATTCCTAAAAGTTGCTGCTTGGTTGGATGTTTTAATCTTATTTCACAAAGTTTGCAATATTAATCAACACACTTAAATTAAAACTGTGATGTGTGGATTATAAACTGACTTTTGTGTCAAAGAAGCTCAGATTTTGTGACTATGCAGTCATCTCAATTGTTAATATTTAAATCAATAACCAGGTTTTGGATCTGACCGATGACGTCGGTAAAATCAAAGCCCTGACTGGTGATCACGGAGAACACTTTAACCGAATCGTGACGGTGGTGGAGATGCTGGGTGAGGACTGCGAGCTGTGCGGGAAGGTGGAGGAAGAGCTGCAGAAGATGAAGAATTATTCCCAGAATGCACTATCAAATATTCAGAACCACATCGACAGAATCCAGAACAGACTGGACTCAGAGGGAGACAGCTGCTTCCAGATGTGCTCAGACCTGCAGAGTGAAGTCAGTGTTCTGAGGGATGATGTCAGGAGGTGCACCAACCAATGTAAGAGCAACCCGGACATGACCACAGGTCAGATCTATTTTTTTTTTTAAACTTAAGTTCATCTCCTTTATTTCAGACAATATTGTCACTGTCTTCAGTTCAGTGTCAAACTTTTGGAATAGCTTTTTAATTTTATAAGCAAAAGCTGTTATAGGAATAGGCATTCAACTTTTTAAAAACACAGTATTTATACCCAAATAAGAGATTAAAAAGGAACAGAGAACATCACATGAGACACAAAACATCAAACAAACATAAATGTAATAAATAAATAAATAAATAATGTAAATGTGATCTAAAATAACTGATCACAGTTCAGGTACAGTGAGCTGTTCAGTTATAAAAGAACTGGTAGGGATGTACCAGTTCAAAGTCTGGACCGCTGTAGGGAAACAGTGCCTCTCTTTCTCCGTGTCCTAAATCCTGGACCCAGATGGGAGCCACTCAAACACAGAATGTAAAATATGTGAGGGATCTTGGAGAATCCTGTGGGCAGTTTTAATTGTCTGTTTTTCACACAGGGCAGACAGAGCTCTAACAGGATGTCCATGAATTTTAGAACGGATCTCAGTAATAAAGTAAATGGAGTAAAGTGGTAACAGCTTCTATTAGTCTATTATGTCTGCTCAAAGTTTCTTCTGATGTAATACTCGGGGATTTGCTGGGTGGAATGGGGGATTTTCCTCACTACATTTCTGTCCCTGTGTTAAATTATTTCTATCCCTGGTGGAGATATAAAAATATAAACATTTATTCCCCGCTGTGATTTTTAGCACTGCATCTTGAAACCGTCTACAGCACAGTCACATCCAAAACTGATTTCCACCCCCGTATTCGTAATCCTGTGACCGCAGAGATGAGTCTGCAGAAGGAATATTCTGGAGTCTTTTCATTATGTGGCCAAGCTCTGCTGTTTCAGTGCGAAAACTACAGCTAACTAAATAAAAGATGAATTAAGAGGATTCAGAACTGTAGAGAGGAGATGATCCGACGTGTGTTTGAGCTATGTCGAATCATCTGCATTCGAATAATCTACAAAGATGAAATGCATCTTCTTATTTCAACTTGTTAAACTGCAGTTATGCACCAGGGCATCCTGCATTAGAAGCCTCTTTTATTTGCCTCTGAAGACATGTTATTTGCATGGTTCGCTCTGATGGTGGAGCTGCTGTGAGCTCCTGAGTGGAAAGATCGATGCTACCTGACCAAAATACAGTCATTTCTGATACTGCTTTTTTCAAGCATCAACATATTTTAAGGGGGAAAAAAATCCTGTAAAGCAAAGTTTAATTAAATATATATTTTTGTTTTTACCACTTGAACACTTAATTCATAGGCAAATTCAATCCCCAATAGGTGTTGATCATGCTAGACCTGGTGGCACAGATGACAACAGTGGGCAGCTGGATCCTGCGAAGCCTTTAGACGGCCATAGCGTGATTGAAGGCATCAACAATAACCACCTGAAAACGCTGCAGGGCGAACTGTCCAATGTCATCCTCACCTTCAGCTCCATCAACGACACCCTGAAGGGTCTGGAGCACACGGTGCAGAAACACGACAGCGTCATCACGGACCTCGGTGAGCCGAGCTCGGGAACAAACATAGCTTTGCATTAAATGCCTCCAGGTAGTGTTCACTCTGTCACCCTCTAAATCCTGACAGGAAATACTAAGGATAAGATCATCTCTGAGATAGACAAAGTCCAGCAGGAGCTGACAGAGCACATCGAAGACAACCGGAAACGTCTGGATAAGATGGACAGGGACATTCGGCGATTTGAGAGTACAGTGCTTGAGATGGGAGACTGTAAGAGGTCTGGGGACGGGCTTGAGAAGAGGCTGTCGAAGCTGGAGGGAGTTTGCGGACGGCTGGATGGGGTCTCTGACTCCATCCTCAAAATCAAGGAAGGTATGCTTCATTTTGATGGTCATGTCTATGTTTACTCTTCCTTTAAAAAGCCTATCATGTGTTTTCATCTTGGACATGCAAATTTGTATTTGAGCTGGTAACAAACACAACATGTGTGCCGGTGTCTCCGTGCCTCACTGAGGTTCAGATGAATGAACATGGAGAACATATTGAAATCGGGTAAAAATAGAAATCAATCAAGGAAAAATAAAAACAGTTTCATCGTTCATAAGAAATTGTTTTCCCATGTAGACTTGCTTTGTGAATAAGCAGGACAATAATTCAGGAAGAGGAGATTATGTTGTTTTTTTTCTAACCCGTGTATCTGTTAGAAAGGATATTTACTCCATCTTTCCCTGGTATAGATACTACTCTGAGTTGCAGGTGGTCAGCTAGAATGTTTACCTGTCTGCTAGTTATCACTTCCGCTAATTAAAGTAACTACTTTTTGCTAACCATAATAAACCAGACGGATGTAACAGTAGTTCATCTTTGTGTACACTCTATGTACTTACATGTTGCAGGATATATTTACAACACTGTGCTGGCACCGTGTCCTTACTGGGACACTACAGTGCCCAATATGTGCAAATAAAAACTCCAAGTAAAAACTCGTGCTGCGGACCGACAGCTGATGCAGCTGTGCTCCAGCTGTGTTGCTGTGGTCAGAAAGTGAGTTCTTCAGCTGGAATTCAGAGAAAGTGAGCTTCTCATTTCTCTGGAAATATCTTTCACTGTGTTTTTTCTGTCCTGACGTCTTCAACTGGATGACGTGAGGAAAAAGTTGAGGGTACTGCCGCGTACCCAGTGTGTCATGTTACACGAGAAAGAAGAACATATGTTCCTCGTGCTGATTTTGGTGTTTTGATGTTTTCCGTGTTTAGGACTGAACAAACACGTTTCGAGTTTGTGGACGTGTGTTTCTGGTCTGAATGACACCGTTATCCGTCATGGAGGTCTGCTGGACTTTATCCAGAACGGCCAGGACGACATCCACAGCAGAGTGAAGAACCTGAACTCGAGCTTGAACCAGGTCTCCAGAGACCTGCAGAGTTTGTCAGAGCAGGACCTGACGGGTGAGTTGCTCCTTCCTCTGATTCTGTTTGGGGGGGTTTTCAGCTACAGTGTGATTTCTCAGCACAGCTCCGCTCTGATCTGAATAACATGAAAAGAGGGTTGCAGGGTTTTTATTGGCTTGATGTACTGACTTTGTCTTGGGGACCACCAATCATTACAACAGTGCTCTCAGACAGACTTAGATCTCTTAGATTAGACATTTATTAACATCCTGATGTGCTGAAATCCTCACAAGGATATCTGATATAGATAGACTGATGAAAGGTGAAGCTTCTCAGTGTTTACTACAGTTTACCACATGTGAAAGTAAGTGTACAGGATGAGCTGCTCAGTTATGCTATTAATATGAAACGCAAAGATATTTGTCAGAGACGTTTGATGAATTTCCTGAAGTACAGTAAACGTTTTCAGTAACTTTCTGCCCTCTGCAGGACGAATCAAGCAGTACTCAGAATAAACTGGAGGGTTTCACAATAATCATTCAGAAAAAAACAACGCACGTAAGCCAAAACTGTGAGAAAGTGTGTTCATGGTGCATTATTTTGTTTTCTAGGCCCGGCACTGCTCAGCAGAGGTTTGAATGCTCTCATTTACTCACTAACTGCAAAGCTAAAAGGGAGTTTGTGATGTCATCAGATCTAGAGGAAACTCCAGAGTTTGTCAGATGTACATGTTGTTTGTTGTTCTCTGTTTCCACTTGGAATATGCGCCTGGATTGTGAAAACTAATAATAATAGTATCCACAGCTCCACGTATGAAAAAATAAAAACTTAAATCTGGCATCTTTTCCTTCAAAGGTCACCTCCTTCTGCACCTCTGGACCACTTCCTGCTCAGCTTCTATTTTTAAATTTTCCTCCTGAAGGCTCATTTTGACCTCATTCCTAGTGCAATTTCACATTGAACGCATTTAGAGAGCACACATGAATTTATCCCCCAGAGTGAAACCTCCAAAGCAGAGTTCATCTGTAATGTTGTGAATTGACTTTGTGTAGCGCCCAAGAAGGCAGAAGGTACAGTGAGTTTTGCCCACCACCTACCCTATTTGCCTATGACTTCATCCTCTTTTCCCCAAATAAAATTCAGGTTGAAGGGTTGCTGTGAAATCTAAAAATAGCAGTCATGTTGGAGGCGGTGCACGGCTGCTCAAGGAGAGGACCTTGAAGGAAAGATTGCTAGGTTGGAAGAGGCTGCAAGGTTTTATTTTTACTTTTATAGACAGAGCAGTAGAACTTTATTATTGCACTTTGTAACTCGTAACATTTATTTTATTTCACTGTGGATCTGTTTGATGATGCATCAGCAGCCAACAAACAACAGCTTGAACTAAACCTGCAGATTTTGTCTTCAGTGTGTCGTCTGTTGTTCCGTGTTATTAAATATTAATGCCATAGATCCAGGTGAGCTGTAAAGAACTGTTTTGAAACTAAACCCTTCAGCTTCCCCTTCTCCAGTGAACTTAATGAACAGTAACGAATGATTGCGCTTGAATTACTGGGTGAATATAATGAAGCTTTCTAACATTTTAAAGTCTGTTGGCTTCATATCCAGTCAAGTCCAGTAGAAGTCTAAAATTTCAGGATGACTAAAATGTTACAACAAAGCTGACGGTTTGTGTCATTGCACAGGCCCACCAGGCCCACCAGGACCTCAAGGACCTCAAGGACACCCAGGAGAACGAGGCTTCAATGGGCTGCCTGGCCTCCCAGGGCCCTCTGGATATCCAGGACCACAAGGAGAAATTGGCCCACCTGGTGAGATGGATATTTTACATTTATAGAGTGTGTGATATACAGGAAGACTAAAAGTCGTGAGTAAAGCTATTACTAAGACAGCTTACATACGTAAAATCATACTTTTTTCACTACTTCCTGTTTGTTTTTTCACATTAAAAGTACAGGCTAAAAGCTCACTACACTCAAAAACAATGATTTTCACCCTTAGTAAACAGTAAGAGGTCATTTTGAGCAAAAAGCAACTGAAATATATAAAATAATAAAAAGTATATCAAATCAAATGTTTATTTATACAAACAAATTATCATGAGGAAAAATGGGTTTGGTATAAACTGAATGGGCACCAATCAAGTAAATTTAAATTTACCATCAAGTACTTATGTATCAAAATTGCACGGACAATTTGCATGTAATAAAATTAGTTAAGTCAGCATTTTGGACGTAACATTTGTTTTACTGTAACCTGAAAATTCTGGAGGAAGTCAGAGGCATCATTGGAGGCTGATGTTCATCTTCAGCAAAGCAAACAGCCGGCATGTTTCTGTTGTTCATTTCCTTTCTCACTTCTATTTGAAGTTAAACACACTGTTAACTGGTTGCTTTGGGTTTTATTGTTGCGCCTTTTTATTATTCCACTAAACATGTCCTCTGGTTTCTTGCAGGTCCCAAAGGGGAAACAGGTACGTCTTTAATTAAGAGAAGAACCGACTGAAGTAGAAGAACAGTTGTGTGCAGTATTTTCACTGTGATCTGGCTTTTGTTTGTTTCTCTCTGCAGAGCTGTGTGTGTGTCTCACTGTGTCTTTGTATCTTCTCAGGCCTTCCTGGCGCTGATGCTCAAATCCCCAAATTGTCGTTCTCTGCTGCTTTAACTGCCCCCATGGACAGAGCAGGAACCATCGTCTTTGACAAGGTCTTTGTCAACGAAGGAAATTTCTACAACCCGAGAACAGGTGAGCACGAACAGAGGCTTGCATCAGCAGGTTGTCTACTAATCACAGGGTTAAGAGTTCAGACTGTAATCTTCTCCTGGCATTGTGTTGATGTTGATAATTAACCTATAAATATAAAGACATAAAATGTTATTTTATGTCCATATTTACTTCCTGTTTGTAATAACTGAAGTAAAGTGATATATTTAAAGGTCAAAAATTAGGATGTTGTTTGAAGATCACTGAACTCCAGTTTAGAAACAGTTTTGAAAAATGTAACCTTTCCTAGTTTTGATCAGAACTGAAGCCATCTGCAGCTTAATGAATGTAAAAAAAACAACCTGTTACATATTAAACTAATGCATACATTTCCTGGTTGATCTCTGCTTTAATATACTGTGAACCGGTTCCCTGCAGGTATCTTCACTGCACCTGTAGATGGAAATTACTACTTCAGCGCCGTCCTGACAGGTCATAGGAACGAAAAGATCGAGGCAGTCCTGTCAAAGTCGAACTACGGCATGGCCCGCGTGGACTCTGGAGGCTATCAGCCCGAGGGCCTGGAGAACAACCCCGTGGCTGAGGCTAAAGTTAACCCGGGCTCTCTGGCCGTCTTCAGCATCATTCTGCCTCTGCAGACTCAGGACACGGTGTGCATCGACCTGGTGATGGGCAAACTGGCTCACTCTGTGGAGCCGCTCACCATCTTCAACGGCATGCTGCTGTATGAAGACAAGTGAGCATTTATATCGATTTATGGTGAACAAAAAGGCCTGAGGACCTGAACAGCGCTGTTTAAGATTCATGACAAACCCACAGGAGACGGGTCCATAAAGTATGATGTCACTTCCTAATTTGGGAGTGATCGAGAACTGATGACAGAGTGTTTTTCGATGAAGCTTCTTGGTTGATTTCAGCATCAGTATAACGTGTTTTAAACAGATCACACAGACTGCACAGAAAACATTTTCTTCAGAGGAGGCTTTACGTCACCTCTCATGTGGATGCCAGAGTGGATTTACTATAAACCCAGTCAGCTGATCTGATGTAGTCACATGGTCTGACCTCAGAGCAGCACTGTGAGAACCGACGTCCCTGTAAACCAGGATAAGCTGATGCCTGCCAGACCTGCTTCCTCCTACTAGAAAGCCTCTGGAAACACACCGACGCATGTGGTGAAGAGTTCCAGATTTAACCGTGTAACGTGCTGTTAGTGCCCTCTATAGGCCGCAGAGCTCATTACAGCAATAATGTGAACAAGCATTCTGATGATTTATAGATGATTGGCTGCCACATAAAGTTTGTACTGAGGGCGGTGCTACAGAAAGTTTGTGAAGTCACAAAAATGCTATTAAAGATATCAGTTAATGATCATTAGAGCGGTAGATGTTGAGATAAAGTGGATGTTTATCAAATGTAAGCCCCCTTCTGGGCAAATGAGCATGACTTTAAATGTTAATGCACTGTTACTCGTACCCACCACTCAGTCCACTCCCCCTGTGAAGCGCTTCCTGCCACAACCGCTCCGTCTTATCCAGATGTTGCTCTGCAGGCATTAGATGCTGACAGATGTAATCAGGTGGTGGGTCAGGTTTTCCACGAGGATGATGTTTAGTGCTGAATAGTGATTTATGAGCCTTCACTCCTGCCCCCTGATGGGGGTTTCCGTCGTCTTTTCTGTTGAGCAGATGTGCTGATGATTCTTTTTCTTGATCTTCATCATTTTTAAGTGGAAATTGAAAAATTTCATCCCCCAGAAAATGAAAGGATACGTGCTGTTACCTTAAGATGGGCGAAAATAAAAAATGGAAAACGGAAATTTTTCTAGCACTCTCTTTGAAATATATTTTTCATTGCTGCAACCAGGTAGAGTTAGTGCTTAAAAGGAACAAAACAATGACTGAAAATAAGCCTCTTAACATGCAAAATTCTTAATTATAGAGAAACGAGAAACAAACTGCTCAGACTTTTCCGTACAGCTGTGCCTGTTATTGAACTTGTGACTGGTGAATCTTTGGGTATCTGTTATTACTGATGGTGGGATATATCGCCACCCCCGTGCCCTACCCTCACAGGTCAGTGGTCGTCTTGGCAACATGAGACGTTGTGACTTTACATACGATGAAAGAAAACCAAAGAAAGCTTTTTTGCTCTGATGCTTTCTAACAGCAGAATGTCTATCTATTTTCAATCTGTGTGGATTTTAACTGAGATGAGTTCACATTGTGAATGTTTTCATATTAAACAGCACTTTTTCTTGTTTTTATTGTAATTTTTATGTTCTAACAAATATTTATCACAGAATTTCACATTTATGGACAAACGTTAAAGGTTGGAAATACTCCGTATTTTCTTACTGTCAAGAAATACCATAAAAGCACAGTGGTGGAAGAAATATTTTGATCCTTTACTAAGTAATAATACCACATTGTACTGTACTTAAGTAAAGAGAGTAACACCACTTGTAAAAATAAAGAATTACTATTAACGAGTCCTGCAGTCTAAATGTTATTTCAGTAAACAGCATTAACTGTCAGTAAACAACAGATATTGATTGATTTAAAACCCAAAAACCAAGTAAACTCTTACAGATGCACAATCTTTTATTTCTCCAACACACAGAAGGAAATAAATTCATTGGAGCGCCATTTTATTATGAGTATAATCCACATTTGGTTCTATACTTTGTATTTGTGGCAGTGAAAGAACCAGACATTTATTACAGGGCTGAGATCATTGTTTACATTAGGATAACATATTTTTTGGTCTCTTGCTCTTATCGTTTGCTTATGCAGACATGACTGATATATAGAAGAATGCTATGAGGAACGTATATAATAAGCTTGTTTATGTTACCTTCGGTTGAACAGTTGGTTAGTGAGCAATGCTTAATTTCTGATAAAGCTTTTAAGACGACTAAAACATAAATGGGCAGATGCACTGGTAAAACATGCCCATCCAGGAAGAATGACTGTAGAGCAGGGGTCTCAAACTCGTGGCCCGGGGGCCACTTGTAGCCCATGTAACCCCTACTTGCGGCCCGTATTTTGACCTGAAGAAATATAATTTGGCCGTTGAAGTGACTTTTTTTGTGAGGGAGGATTTGTTTGTTGTTGAGTGCAATGTTAAAATAAGTTCAGAGAGTACAAACATGTTGAGGGATTGGCTGTGTTAGTCCAGTGAGAGTCAAAAACTAATGTGTACACTTATGTCTGCATATTTATTTTGTTAAATACGAACAAAATTACAGCAGAAACGTGTCTGGTAGTTCAATGAAACGCTTCAGTTAAGAGCGACTAAAAAAAAATTGTGTTCACGTTTGCAGTTTTGTCAGGTTAGACAGTATTTGAAATTTAAACAAAACACTACATTTTCAGAAATATTTGTGGGTGTTTCCTCATTTGTTTGTTTGTTTGTTTTGTACTACTTGAAGACGAAAGTGGCCGTGGCCTACTGCTCGCTTAAGTTTGAGACCCCTCCTGTAGAGAAACTCCTCCTCAAAACAGTAGCTGTTAGCAGAGGTAATCCCAGCTCTGTGAGTATGTGCATAGCCCTGAATCTGTTCACTCTTGGTTGTGTAGGGTGACATACTGTAAGTCTCTTAGGCCCAGTTCCTGAGAAGGACATCTGTGTGTCACTGGATCGAGTAAACCACTGGTGAGGAAGGAACATGCCAGTCAGTTCAACAGTGGGGCTGAGTCATGGGCTGTAACATATAAAGTATAAAAGATGGGTGTATTGTCCAGCTCCTAACTGTGAAGGCCGCATGGAAGTGTCTTAAACCTGTGTTTGTTTTAAAGGCCATCAGAGGCTGATACCTGGGGTTGTAAAAAGACTTCCAGTATCAGTCTATGAGAGAACAGCTCCTGGCTAAACACTTTCCTGATGGTTTCACAGTTTCAGATCATACTGAATAAAACATGAAGTTCATTGTGTAAGTTTTGGTTATTCTCAGAGTTATAAACGCTGTGAAAGAAAGACAGAGATGTACAATAATTAATTATTAAATGCAGAGTGGTGTATAAATACATAGTGACTGAAAAAGATGAGTGAAGAAGAAATACTCAATGCATCATGGGAATCCACCAGCTACTTAGACCTATTGCAGTATAATTAAGGGAGGATTCAGGGTCACCTGATCCAGCCCTAACTATATGCTTTAGCAAAAAGGAAAGTTTGAATCTTAAAAGTAGAGATAGTGTCTGTCTCCCAAAATGGAAGCTGGTTCCATGGAAGAGCGGTCTAAAGGCAGAAGGCTCAGCCTCCCACTCTACTTTTAAATACTCTAGGAACCACAAGTAAGCCTGCAGTCTGAGAGCGAAGAGCTCTAATGGGGTGACATGGTATGATGAGGTCTTTAAGATAAGATGAGGATTTAACAAGGAGCCGGTGAACAATGGAGCCAATACGGGAGAAATATGCTCATTCTTTCTAATCCAGAAATATACATCATGATCAGATGTATTGGATAACACTAATTTTAGGCATGTACATCTGAAAATGGTTGAGATCCATAGTTATGTAGAAATTGATGTCGCTATTATGACATCTACTAGTGGTTTGCTGGCTCCCACTTAAACCAGTCATAAAAGAGCGATGGAGCTAGAGAAACTCACAAGTAACATGGTTGCAATAAAATATCATCTGTTTATTCTACATAGGATCATATTTTCCAAAAATGAAGGTCATGTTGCGTTAAATAAGATGAAAAATTAGCAACTGAAATGTTTTTCCAACCAGAGGAGTCGCCCCCTGCTGTACATTAGAAAGAATGCAGGTTTTGCAGCAGCTTCACTTTTCACTTGGAGAGACCTTGGAGGATGTGCCCGTTATTTATATACAGTCTGTGTGGACAGCACACACTGTTACATGTTTCAGCTGCCCTTGAATCTTTGACCTCTCAGCAGATCAATAACACTTTGTTGAACAGCTTCATCTGAGCGTCATTGGTCACTGAATATGGTGTGACTCACAGCGGTAACCTGTTCATCTCCACAGCCCACAGAGGAACTGACAGACTGACAGCAGACATTTATATCACCATACGCTGGTTCCCACCTTCTTCACAGCAGTCTTTTTTCCCTCAGTGGATTTAGAAATGTCGTTCTCTGGTGGGTATTTGTCACACTCGTCTACTGATGAATAATTTCTTCTGTCATTAAAAAAAACTATTAAATCCACAGTCTGTATTTCTGAAAACCCAGAAGTTTTGGCTTCTGCACTGTCATTAGAAGAATTGCAGCTTTGAATCCAAATCTAACACATGAGTACCAAATACACAGATCAGCATCTTTACAGTGTCTGTTTTTAATTCTCACAGTTTGGTAATTCATTGGCATGCTGCTCAGATCGTAAACTCAGTGACACGAAGATGTCTGTGAGACTGAAATGTCTCACTCTGTGGTTGGAATAAAAATTAATTCAGATCCTCCAATAATGTAAAGAAACATAATGAAATGACCAGTGTAGTAAGATATTAAAAACAGCAGTAATATATGTTAAAACATACAAAATATGCTTTACTGTGAATTCCTTTGTTTTAAAATAGAGACAAACCTTACGAGTCAAACCTATCAAAGGAATTTAAAGAATAACCTTCATATTATATTAGATTAGATTAGATTAGATTAGATTAGATTAGATTAGATTAGATTAGATTAGATTAGATGTGTGGGTCATCACATGACCTTAGGTGTGAAAAAGGACGTGGGTCGTTACTATCACTTGGATTAAAGGTGAAACTTCTAAGCCTGGCCTCGCCCCAATATGTGACCTGTTGAGTTTACCTGAGCTAAGGTGTGAGTGGGGGTTGAAGTTCCTGGGAACAGATTTCCGGACTGGCTGATAGCTGGTGTCTTAAGTCACCCACTCTGTTCAACGGTGATCGTTCACAATAGGTATAGATGGCCTCCTTTACTCGTCTTTCAAACCTCCTGCCTTCTCGGTCCAAAATGTAAACACTGGCATCCTTAAAAGAGTGACCTTTGACCTTCTGATGCAGATGTACAGCTGAGTCTTGTCCTGTTGAGGTGATTCTTCTATTTTGTGCCTTTTGTTTTTCCTGTGTAGAGACCCGAGGACTCTTTGCTGCATTGTAGAGTACACACTGTGCTGTTTAGTTGCTGTCTGAGGGCGTCGCTGGGTCGGAGTCCTCTGGGATTCGACAAAATTCAACTTTCTCTGAAAAGCTTTTTTTGACAGTGTTGTTCTGTTTGTCATTCGGTTTCTCCCTGGTTGGTATCTGACCTTGTTTCCTGAGAATCCTCACTGATTTGATGAAGGCCCAGTTGGGAATTTACTTAAAACACATTCAAAACCTGTTCCTTCCTCCGTAAACGGAGTGTCAGCTTCAGTGTTGACCAGAACCTAAAGAAGTCCAGCTGCCCTCTTTTTTTTAACCTCTCAAGTCTGCCATGACCTGGATTACTGAGAACTACACAGACAGTGCATTGCAGAAGTAATAACCATTTAATTAGCATACAATTACCATTTTTTCTATATGAGGGTTTCTAGTTTGCAACCCTATTTTTTGGTTAAGATATAAAAATTCCTAAAATTGTTACCAACTAAACATTATATCTGTTGGATTTTTGGATTACTTCTGGATTACTTCTATTAGTAGTATTAGTATTAGTAGAATCAGAACAGGTTATAGCCCTGATTCTTGGTTATTACACAGAAATTACCACAAATGTTTGCAGAATCGAACATATCATAATCACATTGTTACCATCAAAGAAAAGGGATGTTATTAACCATTTGTAACTACCCATCTGTGTTTTGTGCTGAAGAAACTTCCAGTGAAGTTGAACTAGGGTCATGTCATTCTGTAATTTGCACCAGAAGATGAATCCGCCTTTAAGGCAAGTCATTAAAATCACATTTTTATTTACAACCTAGCAAACGGCAAGGCTTCCTGAGGAAATATGGGAAAGGGCTAAAAAAATATCAAAACAACAGCAGTGCACTTTGGAAACTATTTTGGCACTGGTAAAACGCTGCCCCTGGGTAATGAAAGCTTCAGTTAAAATTGCAGATGATATTTACAAAAATAGCAGTAGTCATAGCAATTGCAAAAAGTAACACAGTACATTGTGTTGTTGTCAAAAGTGCTGTGAGTGGTATTCCTCTGCAGTTTTGTTCCCAGCACAGAACAAAACTCAGCAGGGTCTTATGGGTAGACTTCTACTGCAGACAGGTGTTTCCAGATTTGCTGTCAGAGTTCTCCTGAAGAATAACAAAGAAACGGTGAAGTTTGCAGCAGACAACGAGACTCCTCGAGATGACTTCTAGGCCCAGAGCTATTATCAGCCCAGAAACCAGTGAGCTCTAGAGTCTGTGCAGCCACAGTCTGTGTGCAACAGCACAGACAAATAACAGAATCAAAAATCTGTGTCTTCATAGGGCATTTTAACTTTAAAGGACTGAGAGACACAACGATAACCATCTGCAAGCAGCAGTGAGGCAGAATGGAGCTTCCTCCACAGTTCAGGCTGCACTTCTGTGACTGTATTTTGGTGATTTGGGCAGAATTAGAGGTCTCCATTCTTAGAAAACTCTTATCCATCACACCACTGCAGCCAGGAAGACATCGGATTATTCTAAATTTGTTCTACAGCTAAACAACAGCAGCAGCATAAAGAATCCTAAAAAAAATATCACATTTTACTTTGTTGTTTCAGCTAAAAAACCACCAAACAAACAAACAAACAAGGTTTTTTAAACTGAAAGAATAAAGTTATATCACTTTTGAGCTACTGATAGAAAAATATAAAAAGATACTAACAGTGGTGTGTCATTAAATGCATAATATATGGAGCTGTGCATTAATGTAAATAACTGTAAATCAGAGTTTTGCCAGAGGCAGGAATCAAAGTTAGCCCTTTGGTGTGCAGAATTTATAGCCTATGGGTGTCTCACTCACCAAATGCAGTAAAAACTGATATAAAAATACGTTTAGCCAATAAAAACATTTGTCAAAGCGAAATCATGAACGTAAACACATATTGCAAATCTGGCTATATTGAAATGAAGGGGCCTGATTTGTTTCCTGTATCCTGTGATTTGCATTTAATTTTACTGTGCTGAATTCTTCTACCAGGACTTTGGTGGAACGCACTCTCTACCACTGCATGTGAAAAGCAATGTACAAATAAACTGTACCACTATTATGGAATGTCTTGGTGTTGTTGTAAAAGATAATCATAAGAAAAAGAAGGAGGAAAAGACAACTGTGAGTTGAACGAGGTGCGTATCGATAAGCACGATTTTAATACATACATGTACATGTACAATACAAGGTTAAGGACAATATCTGCAATGATTAAACAGTCATCATTCTGGGTCTCTCAGACTGTAAGTGGTAGAAGCATGGCCCATGTATGACTGTGTATTATAACTACCTAACAATAAGTCATAAATGCACCAGGTTGTTGCTGTTGGTTTGGGTTAGAGAGTGGTTGTTGTGCCCTCTCAACATCTCTTCCATCAACTAGTGGGTGAACATTTTGAGTGACAGGCACACTCCGGGTGCATGTTCATGTTTTCTGCATATTCTGCTCAGAGTTGATTTGCATAATTCAGAGTTCAGTTACACTGGGTCTTAGTGCACCCCCTCACTTCATGCTCTGTCTGAAACAAGCAGCTCTGTGCACTCTCCCTTTGAACTAACTTTCTTCTGATTGGCTGCCTCTGCCAAGATGAAGGCTTGGATAACAGGAGTGTGGAGCCTCTGTGTTCATAGCAAGAGCTGCGTGCCTGAGATGACCAAAATGTAACCCCTCTCCACACACAGCCTCGAGCAGAAACTCTTAAGCTGTCACAAACTTTGGAAATGTTTTATTTAAGCATCCTCCATGGTTACAGTGCGTATGACGCAAAGTAAGGATAAGCATAAAAGAGCACACTTTTAGGCTTTCAGATCTTACCTTTCCAGTGAAGTTACACATATGTAATTTGGCCCCGGTGTACCAAATAGGTGACAATTTTTAAAAATGTGGCAGATATTCATCTAAACTTAGACCCAACCAGATTGACAGAGGAAGTGAGGAGGTTATGCTCAATTCAGAGCTATTTGGACTTAGGAACAACACTTCAATTAAGTGGCTGATGTTGAGTTAATCTGCTGGGTAAGAAAGAAGAGTTTTCTTCTTTTCCAAACCTATGCAGTGGGCTGGATATGAGTCTTTGCCGACGGTTCTGGCCCCAAGGGCCTTACGTTTGTTACATCTGACATCAATTAAAACAAAAATGTGGCTTTAATATTAAATATCACAGTAAATAAAATAAATAATGTGATGCTAGTTTCCCATCCCACAGTTCAGACAGGCAGCATTTATTTTATGCACACCCCTGGCAGCTAGATTGAGTAAAGGCAGCTAGGGGCCTGTTAGGGTGGTAATAATATAAAGTTTGTCAGCTTTTAGGGGCCCCCCACTGGCCTGGGCCTCAAGCAACGCCTCTGGTTATCGTCTTAATTTAAGGAGTTAAAAATATAATGCTCTTTATTGTGGAAATTACCGCACTGGTTGGTTAGGTTGTAAGAAAAGTTAAAAGCGCTGCTTTTTACGAGGGGCACTTGAAGGCAACAGCAAGACAGCCTGTCAATCGTCGGTCGGCGTCGGTCACCTGACTCATACTCCGAGTCACGTGACTGTTATTCCATCCTCGCCATTTTGCAATGTGGGAGAGAGAGAGAGGGGCCACTTTTTATGGCTAACGAATAAAAGAAAGCGGTTTTATGTGCTGAGGACAAAGAGCGCCAAACGTCTCCGTGTCCGTGAGTATATTTTTATTTCCACTCACCTTCGCGCTCCAACGTTACCCATTAACCACAAGCAGCACGGACGCGTCCTTGTACATTCATGTGTTTCTCTGCTAGCAGTGTGTGAGACTCGTGTGTGTGTTTGACTAGCAGGCTGTGAGGCTAACAGCGGAGCTAACAGCGTGTGCCAGGATCCTTTTCACTTTTCCCATTTTTTTAAACGTGAAAGTGTTTTTGTAGCGTGAAGGCAGCAGCAGTGTGTTGGCTCACATCAGCGGGTAAAAGCTGCTTTTTGTGTGAGAGCTCACACTGAGAGGCTGTGTGCAACTTCGTCCTACAGGGGAGTGAAAGTGGATGGAATATTTTTAGATCCTGACATAACAGGTGCTCATCTGAGACGGGTTAAAGCACATGATGGAGTCCAGAGAGAAGCTGACTGATCGCAGGCGCATAAAAAAGGAGTACAGACTGACTGTAGCTCGGATGCGGCTTATTTTGAATCCCTCCTCATCACAGAATTCAAAATTCAGCTGGATGGATGAGTACACTACAACATCCCGCCGTGGTTTTCCTTCCCCAAATGTCTATTCCACATGTTTTGATGTTTTCACACAGAAGCAGAAGTAGGAGAAAGAGGAAGTTTTGTGGTCAGAAAGTGAGAAGGAGGGCAGTGTTATGACATGTGGAGATGGAAGGAATTCAGCCACAGGAGTTGTGCCCGTTTCCTCTTCAGCTTCCCATGTAAACAAATGCACATGGTGCACAAGGTCTGTATTGACTGTGCAGGGACAGGACTTATCAGGAATGAGTTAAGCTGTCACACTTATCCCATTAGTCGATTGACTGATTTCCTCTCACTAACTTCTTGGTAAATACTCAGGTGATAAATGTCATTAGTACAGATTTATTTTAAAAGACAGAGAAAGATCAAAATGATTTGCAGTCTGTGTGGCAGTGATTCTCAAAGTGTGCCACACGAGGGTTTTTTTAATAGTTAACTCCTTTTTTAAATTACAAGATCATCCAATTTATAGCTAGCTAGGAATGCATCATACAACTTAATCCTTCTAAAAAGCATAAAATTCGCATTTATATGATGAATCAACAGGATATGTAGGATCCAACAGCACGAAAAATACTTTTGTTCAATAAAATAAATACTATACAAAAGTATTGATATCAAAGGAGGTCAGTTAAATTGAATGTTTCAAAAAAAGTGATTCAATAAATAAAAATGTAGATGTGATCCAATATGGAGCTTAAGCCTGAAATGTGAATGTCAGAATCAGCTTTATTGAGTAAGTATGTGTGCACATATTAGGAAGCGAGAGTGTAGATAGACAGTGCTGACAGACAGTGCTGACAACAACACAGCATGTTTATGGTGCAGAGTGTGAAGATGTTGGAGTAAATTATGAAATAAGGGATGGATAACTAGTTACTATATGTACAGTATATAAATGAGGATTGACACTCTGAGTGTCTCGGGTGTTGATCAGGTGACCCACGTGCCAAAAGGCTGCTCCCTGCAGTTGTGCTTTCCAGTAAAGGCAAAAGTCCCCCAGAAATTGTGATATGAGGCGGTTTGATACAGATTTTATGTTTCTGTCTTCTTCGCAGTGAAGCCAGTAAGTGTCGCAGAGTGTGGTCACAGTCCATTAATTATCTGTAGCCATTCACCACAGCCACAGTCAGCTGATGGAGGAATCCAGACAGTGTGTTGATTCAAACTGATTTCATACAGCAGAAGCGATGACGGAGAGCTTTAGCGAGTAACATGGAAGCTTCGCAACAGTGAGCAGTTCAACATTCAAGCCACAGAAACATTGTTTTGTAGATATGTTTTAGATTTTCATCATCATCCACCTAAAAAGTCCTGAAGTTATGGTCCACTGCTGTCCACAACGTTTGACTACACCAACACCTCACTACGTAATGTTCATCAAGCTCCCGAACATTATTAAGACAGAAAAGAAGAATGACATCATCTTCAGTAGCTCGGAGATCGTTTTAACTGTTTACTCTTTGCAAACTCTGCCATCAAAGACACGCAGCACCGCAAACCTGTTTCTTCTTTCCAAACACACAGCTTCAGGTTACTTTATTTGTACTTGTGGGTAGATTTGGTCTGAGGAACGCAAGTCATCCTTCATCATATGTACACTCTGCAGAGGAAACGCTAAGAACGGGTAAGCATCGCAAAACATAATGAAGGAAAATATAATGGTCAAGCTATGATTTGATCCTCTGAGTGATTGGTGCTGGAATGAAGCTGTTTTTCTGCACTTTGGGACTTTGTCCAGAAGAAGAAAGTGAAACTCGCTTTGCAACAGCTGCAAGTCGAGTAAAATCGAACCAGTCAACCGTCGTGACTGCCTGGTGTACGTTCAGCTGTGGCCTGTTAGTAAAAATTTGAGTGAGCGAGTTTCTGTTCGTTACAGAAAAACTTTGCAACAATGAAAGAAAGGAAAAGGACAAAAAAGGCTTCATGAAAGCGCAGTAAAATAAAATAAGATCATCATGTGGAAAGAACAGAAAAACATGACAGATGCTGGTTGTCTTTGGTGGGTTTTTTGCCCCAGTGATCGTGTCTCCTTGTCTTGGATATCTTAAACTGAACGTATGACTCTGTGTTTTAACTGTGTTGCATGATAACTGTATTCATGTACAACTTTTGAAATTTCATGTTACTAAGTGCTTTACATGAGTATCAGAATAAACCAAAAATAACTGTTGTGAGAAATGCAAAGGAAATTACAAAAAGGGGGGAAAAAAAAGGAAAGGCCTTCTTGTAAAAGTATGTTTTAAGACACCACTTGAAGATCTGGATTTCCCCGGGCAGGCTGTTCCACATCCTCCAGGCCTCAACTTCAAACACTCTGCACTCTTTTCGGCACGGTCCCTGGAACAGACAGAAGACCTCTGCCCGAGGGTCTTATGGGTAGCAGGAGGTCAGAGATGGAGCTTTAAACGGTGGTTCTTTAAATTTTCCTATCTTGCATTGACCTGCACTGAGTCTGTGCCCCACAGTTAGAGAAACACTGCATTGCAGAGTGAAAGTGAAAAACTGCACTGAGGGCAGATGGTGGATGTGGACCCTTGACCAGCACCATGTCTTTCCCCAGTTCAAACTATAGCAGTTTCATATCTGGGGATTCCTACGTCTAATAACCAGCAGCGGCCTTGAATAGTAGCTGTCCTGCTAAATCTGTCTACCACTAAAAATAATGCACTTTGGATGTTCTTTCACATTGGTTTCACTTTTCAGATGTTGAAGCTATTTCCATCTTTTATGTCTAACATTTTTGGCCACACTTCTTTGCTCTAATTTTTAATAAATGCATTTATATTATAAATTAGGTCATCTACTTAAAAAGTTTACTGTGTAACACCAATCAGATTCCTCACTCATTACTTTGTTCTCTGCTGTCTTCCAGGTCATGGAGGACACCACTAATGTCATCACACACTCATCCGCTGCCTCGTCTTCCTCCTCCACATCGGCGGCACTGGGCTCCCACACACGGCAAACCAAAGAGAAGCAATCCTCCCAGGGTTTTCAGCAGAAAACGGCAGATGATTCTCTCATCCAGGTCATAAAGAAGCTCAGCAAGATTGTGGAGAAGCGGCCCCAGCGTCGCTGCGCATCAGGGGGACAGAAAAGAGCACTCCAAGTGGGGGAAAGGGGAGCTGAGCAGGGGGGCGGCTCTATATGTAAGAAAATTAAAAGGAACTATAAGGACGAGGTGGGATTAGAGCGCAGCACAGCTGACAGCAGTCTTCCCTCACCTTTGTCAGGTGATGATAACAACAATGTGACCACCACGGTGGCAGAGGTAGCTGCCAACCCCAACAGCAGCGACCACAAGCGGACGGTGACGTGCTATCAGTGCAGCCTGTGCCCCTATCTCTCCCAAACACTGCCCCTGCTGAAAGAACACCTGAAGCAGCACAACGAGCAGCACAGTGACCTCATCCTCATGTGCTCCGAGTGTCACTTTACCTCCAGAGACCACGAACAGCTGGAGGCGCACGTCAGGATGCACTTTGACAACGGAGACAACCAGAAGAGAAAGTACCTGGTGAGTGAGGCGAAGGAAGAGGTTTTAAAAAAGCAGGATGTGGATCTAACAGGTGACAACTGTAGTGCAGGAACCGAAGTGAAGAAAAGCTCAGTGAGCAGTGCTAAGGAGTTACCACAGAAGAAGAAGTGGTACAGCTATGAGGAGTATGGCCTGTACCGCTGCCTGATCTGCAGCTACGTTTGCAGTCAGCAGCGAATGCTCAAAACCCATGCCTGGAAGCACGCCGGCCTCGTCGACTGCTCCTATCCCATCTTTGAGGATGAAGATGGATGTTCTGCAAAGAGAGAGGTGCAAGCTGCTCCTAACAATGCGTCAGCCAGAGAGGAAATAGTTGTTCTTCAAGATAAAAGCCTGCAAAAGCTCCCCACCGGCTTTAAGCTGCAGCTCTGCATGCCCGTGGACAAACAGGAAGTGCTGAATCTTCAAGGCTCTCATCTCAGTGAAAGTCCAAAAACGGTAGAGGAAGAGTACCCCATCAAAGACCTGACGTCTGAGGAGCCCGTGGTGGAGGTGCAGGTGACCACTGAGGCAGAGACGGAGGTGGAGATAGGCGGTCACCATGAAAGCACCTCTGTGACCGACAGCTTGCTGTCATCGGCTCAGAAGATCATCAACAGAAGCCCCAACAGCGCCGGCCATATCAATGTGATCGTAGAGCGGCTTCCTTCAGCTGAGGACTCAGTCATGGCCTCTAACCCACTTCTTCTCAGCCCAGATGTGGACGGGGATAAGAGCTTACTGGAGAAAAAAGCAGAAGAGCAGGAGCATGTGGAAGGTGTGAAAGATGAGGTGGTCCTCTGCTACAGTCCGGGGAACACTAACGAAAGCCAGCACTTAGGAGCCGATATCAAATCTTCCATCACTAAAAGTAACGAACTTCCACGGGATGAAAACGTCCCCCCAGCTGGTCGCAAGAGGACGCACTCGGAGTCTCTCCGCCTCCACTCGCTGGCTGCCGAGGTCCTCGTGGCTATGCCTATGAGGACGCCCGAGCTGCCCAACTCTGGCGCCAAGGTAGCTCTGAAGACCGTTCCGGCACAGGCGCAGAGCCCGACAGCAGGCCAGAAACCCACAGAGGGGGCTGCAGCCGGACAGAAGGCCTCTGACGTGGGAACGGCAGCAGCTATGCTGAACTGTAATGAGGGCAGAGAGGAAACTCTAGGATCTCTGGGCCTGGGCAAAGGAGACGACGACGGGCCTGCAGCTAATGGCGGGATCAGCCTTTCCCTGCTCACAGTCATTGAAAGACTGAGGGAGCGCTCAGACCAGAACACCTCGGACGAAGACATCTTGAAAGAGCTTCAAGATAACGCACAGTTCCAAAATGGAGCTGGAGTGGTCACGGCGAATGGAGCGGGCAGTTACGTGTGCTCCAGTGTTCCAGGGATGGACGGGTTGGTCGGCTCTCCTGACAGCAGTCTGGTGGATTACATCCCCGGCAGCGATAGGCCGTATCGCTGCCGCCTGTGTCGCTACAGCAGTGGCAACAAGGGCTACATTAAACAGCATCTGCGGGTGCACAGGCAGAGGGAGCCGTATCAGTGTCCCATCTGTGAGCACATCGCCTCAGACAGTAAAGACCTGGAAAACCACATGATCCACCACTGCAAGAGCCGGATGTACCAGTGCAAGCAGTGTCCAGATGCCTTCCACTACAAGGTGAGTGCGGTCCTTTCATTTGAAACATTTTTTAATCTAACCTCCTTCTTTCCAACATCTCACATGTGAGGATTTTCTGATGAGGATTTGTGGAAGAGAACATGCAAATGACCAGGACTCCTCAGTTACAGAAGACATTGTTGTAGTTGTAGGAGTGAATTTATCTTACTTTATTCAGAAGGGATTAGATGTGAACTAAAGCTACCACAAAGAACAGGGTGTAAAAGGGGTATCAAGAGCATCAGTGTTGAACAAATGGAGCACAATAATTACGTATGTGAATGATGAACTACACAGCGCTACAGTTGAATGTGTCACACATACTTGGCATGGTGGGCGATCTTCTCCGTGTGACTGACTGAAAGCATGCATGTGTGATTATGGTATTTTTGTCTTTTGCTTTTGTTCTCGTAGTGAGGCAGTTATAAAGACGTATAAATACAATACATATATGTTTGTATTCAGAGACTCCAAATGATCTTACTATTATGTTTTGTCAGAGTTACTATTTTATGACTCCTTAAAGGGAAATTATGGACAGCAGGGGAACACAGTTACGCAGATAATCATAATTTAACATAGAATAATTGTCTAGTATTGGCTATCACACAATAGCTGTATCATGGCACTGTGATAATCATAGCCAGCATTTATTGATGTTTGGCTTGTCACGTCATCCTCCAACCTTGATATTTTGTTGCCACCAACACAAACAGTTGTGTGTGTACTGGGTGTATTTTATCGAGTCTTCTGGAGGTAAGGCCTGATTTAGACTCAGATAATCTTTGTAGAGCCTACGACGTAACCTTCACCAGTGGCCGCCGTCGTTGCCAGCATTTATGCTTGTGCCGGTGCATCGTGTGTTTATTACCTTGTGGTCGTGTCCCTGTGTTTTATATGCAGTGTCAGCTGGTAGAAACAAATAAGAGGCTGGTACTTCTTCCCTCCTGGGTCCTGGTTCTTTGTCTTGGTCAGTTTTTTTTTGCCGGGACAAACACATTTGTCCTTCTAGTTTTTCCCATTCTTTGTACAATCCCTCATGTCCGTTCCACTTGTTTCATTCATCTCCCTCCAGAAACTTCCTTATGAACTTTCAAGTCCGTATGTTGATGCTGTGATTTTTATCCCTTATATTGAGATAAATATTGTTGTTATTTCACTGGTTTAAAAAAAACCAACTGCAGCTTAAAAGCATCCTGAAATGCACAGGAGGAATTGAGGGTACTGAACATCCAATAGTTAGCAAGAATAGTGTCAGGCTGCTCATATTTAGCTGACATGTTTCTAAGTTTCTGGGTCAGCTGTCTGCTTTATTCAAGACTTGTTGAGTGTTCCTCCTGCTTATAATGCCTCTGGTTTTATCTTCACCCAACACTGGAACATTCACTGAGTTCTCTCTGTTGTCAGCATCTCTTCTTGTCGGTCATCAAACGGTAATAATAGATTAAAGCTTGAGTTGATAAATTAGCAAGGAAAGTTTGCAGCAGTCAGACGTAGGCAAAGGATAAAAGTATTGATTCCACTGGTATCATCGGGCTCCGCTGCCTCTCTGCAGCAGAGATTATTAAGTTCATCATATTATCCAGCAGATCTGGGAGTTACGCTAAGAGTTTCTAATTGGGAGGTGTGAAAGCAGGCCCCCTATTCTCATATCTGTGCCTGAGGTGTGAGGTAAAATGCCTAATAAACACCACAAAGTGCATCATTGGGGAAATCTGCCAGCTGTTTTTAATCCATTCAGTGTATCATAATTATTACTTTATTTAGAAATCTCACAGTATCGCTGTTTCTATTCATTTTTAGAGCCAGTTAAGAAACCATGAAAGAGAGCACCACAGCTTCAGCAGTGACGTGGAAATGCTCACACCAGTCGCTGAGACGGCGGCCGCAATGGAGGAAACGGAGCGGGTCACAGATGAAGGTAAGACGTGGTTTATGTTTTTACGGCACCATTAATTGTTACGATATTTGGCTGACGGCTCGGTGTTGTTCTCAACAAGTTGTAAAGGTCTGTTTACGTTGCCTTCTCTTACAGAAGGTAGTCCACAGAAGATGTTTAAGTGCGACGTGTGCAACTACACCAGCTCTACGTACGTCGGGGTGAGGAACCACCGGCGCATTCATAACTCTGACAAACCTTATCGGTGAGTTGTGAAAGAAAACCTGCGCCATCTGCTCATTTCACCTCCCACTAGCCAAGTCTCACCTTAGGAGAATATCCAAGTTTTAGCAGTTTTTAAATTGCACTTTGTCTACAAAATGAAGTTAATCATTGTGGTAAGAACCAACCTTTTACAGTGGCTTGCAAAAGTATTCGGCCCCCTTGAACTTTTCCACATTTTGTCACATTACAGCCACAAACATGAATCAATTTTATCGGAATTCCACGTGAAAGACCAATACAAAGTGGTGTACACGTGAGAAGTGGAACGAAAATCATACATGATTCCAAACATTTTTTACAAATAAATAACTGAAAAGTGGGGTGTGCGTAATTATTCAGCCCCCTGAGTCAATACTTTGTAGAACCACCTTTTGCTGAAATTACAGCTGCCAGTCTTTTAGGATATGTCTCTACCAGCTTTGCACATCTAGAGACTGAAATCCTTGCCCATTATTCTTTGCAAAACAGCTCCAGCTCAGTCAGATTAGATGGACAGCGTTTGTGAACAGCAGTTTTCAGATCTTGCCACAGATTCTCGATTGGATTTAGATCTGGACTTTGACTGGGCCATTCTAACACATGGATATGTTTTGTGTTAAACCATTCCATTGTTGCCCTGGCTTTATGTTTAGGGTCGTTGTCCTGCTGGAAGGTGAACCTCCGCCCCAGTCTCAAGTCTTTTGCAGACTCCAAGAGGTTTTCTTCCAAGATTGCCCTGTATTTGGCTCCATCCATCTTCCCATCAACTCTGACCAGCTTCTCTGTCCCTGCTGAAGAGAAGCACCCCCAGAGCATGATGCTGCCACCACCATATTTGACAGTGGGGATGGTGTGTTCAGAGTGATGTGCAGTGTTAGTTTTCCGCCACACATAGCGTTTTGCATTTTGGCCAAAAAGTTCCATTTTGGTCTCATCTGACCAGAGCACCTTCTTCCACATGTTTGCTGTGTCCCCCACGTGGCTTGTGGCAAACTGCAAATGGAACTTCTTATGGTTTTCTGTTAACAATGGCTTTCTTCTTGCCACTCTTCCATAAAGGCCAACTTTGTGCAGTGCATGACTAATAGATGTCCTATGGACAGATTCCCCCACCTGAGCTGTAGATCTCTGCAGCTCGTCCAGAGTCACCATGGGCCTCTTGGCTGCATTTCTGATCAGCGCTCTCCTTGTTCGGCGTGTGAGTTTAGGTGGATGGCCTTGTCTTGGTAGGTTTACAGTTGTGCCATACTTCTTCCATTTCTGAATGATCGCTTGAACAGTGCTCCGTGGGATGTTCAAGGCTTGGGAAATCTTTTTGTAGCCTAAGCCTGCTTTAAATTTCTCAATAACTTTATCCCTGACCTGTCTGGTGTCTAAATCCAATCGAGAATCTGTGGCAAGATCTGAAAACTGCTGTTCACAAATCTGACTGAGCTGGAGCTGTTTTGCAAAGAAGAATGGGCAAAAATTTCAGTCGCTAGATGTGCAAAGCTAGTAGAGACATACCCTAAAAGACTGGCAGCTGGAATTGCAGCAAAAGGTGGTTCTACAAAGTATTGACTCAGGGGGCTGAATAATTACGCACACCCCACTTTTCAGTTATTTATTTGTAAAAAATGTTTGGAATCATGTATGATTTTCGTTCCACTTCTCACGTGTACACCACTTTGTATTGGTCTTTTACGTGGACTTCCAATAAAATTGATTCATGTTTGTGGCTGTAATGTGACAAAATGTGGAAAAGTTCAAGGGGGCCGAATACTTTTGCAAGCCACTGTATGTAACGTTAGTAACAGCAAAATTAGTGGCCTTGTGTTAACTGCTAATCTAACACCCGCGTATGTTTTCTTGTGAGATATTTGTTGCTGGCAAAGATGTGCTCCCCCAAACGCATGCACGCCCGTCGTCCAGTGTCGAAGCAGCACATACATGTGACGCTTCCCTTACATTTAAGAGTCCTGAGTGTAACTCCTTGCACCCCTGTCACAGGTGTGGTGCACTAAATTTGACGCCACATCCTGTGTCATGCACCACAGTCTTTGTGGTGCTTCGGCCGGTCGTGCATTTTACTTTCTTTGTCGCCTGATTGCCAAGATTTGAGTTTTTTTGTTTGTTTGTTTTTAAAGAAAGATACAAAAAATGCCCCGTCTCTTGCCCCCATGACACCTGAGGTATGCTCCAGGGAGGGAGGGATGGATACAAATGAATAAATGGGATATGCGTATAGATGAATAAATGCATATTCTGTTAGTTTAGTTATCATTGATGAGGACTTGGATTGCTGAGGGTTATTTTAAAGGACCTAAAAGGTCTTTTGCACAGTCACTAACAACAGCGAGCTAGGAGCAGCTTCATTATGATGCACTCTGTGCAGTACTTAATGTTACTGGGAACATTTAAAAAGATTATTTTCATAGAATTTCACCTTTTTTAGTAAATGTTAAACTAAATGGATAGTTTAGAAGAAAAAAATGTGTGACTGGCTCTTGTAAGGGTGAAACGGTACTCTGTACATATTTCACTCGAACAATACAGTTTGTCAGCATGACTAATAATCGTGGCCGTTCAGACAGCACGGCTGCCAGCATTAATGCTGAAGTCTTATGTGTATGAAGATTGTAGATTTGAAGAGTTTTCTCAGCAAATCACTACAGATTCTCCAATTTCCCCAGAAATCTTACATTTCTATGGAAATTGGACCCGCTGGGTGTGAAAAAACAAATCAGAACGTCAGCCACGTCGTCGGCAGTGAATTTGAAACAGACAGTCTTGGGAAATATCTGCGAATGATTGATGATAACAACAAATCGTTACTAAAGGGTAAGACGGTGAATCAACAGCTGCAAACGGCCCGCAGAGCTGAATGATCGCTTTTCTGTTATCTGTTTGAGGTTTCCTGCAGTGTGACACATTGTTTAAGTGGTAAAACACATAGTTGCCTTTTTTTCCCCTTTGGTTTTTGACAGTGATCTGTCTGTGAGTGTATTTAATGATTTTTGTGTGTGTGTGTGGAGAGCTAGAGAAGGATCAGAGCAGCTTCTTCAGAATGACCTTGAAATTGATCATTTTTAGTTTTACAAAATAATGATTGTAAAGGTTCCTGTTCATGTTAGCCTGCGCAAGCTGAACTTTGAGCGAGCTGTTGCACAACCCCAAGTCTAACAGCAGAACATGTATGAGAATGAGTGATAGCGAGTGAGAAAAAGATAATAAATAAGTTATAAAGCAATATGGAACAATACCACACCCTTTCCAAACCTCATAAAGTTCCAACAGCGGCTGTGGTCCTGCCTCTGTTTCATACGTGTCCTGTTTGAAATTCAGGCTCCAGTAAGATCTTTTTTCATTCTCACTTAGTGCACAAATAAAGACGGTCATTGAAAATATGTGACACGCATGAAAAGCCAGCAAAGATGCCGATCGAGAATCCCGGCTGCGCAGAACGTCATCCAAGCAAAAACAAACAGACCTTCCAATATCTCCACTGCTTATCTGAATGTGTCTGTCTGCAAATGTCTTTCAAAGCTTTCAGAATCATAGTTTAACAGTTTCTGATGCATAGAGTGCAAACAAAATAACATAACATAACAGCATAACATTTTTGCTCCCAATTCTCATCTGGCAAACCTCTTAGCTTCCCAGGGGTGTGACCCATTCCCAGTGAAATGCAGCCCCTTAGTGATGCCTGGGATGTCTTCAGCCTGTGGCGGTAACGCTGGGTGAATTGTGATTGATGGTTTCTTGTAAACCTAGAGGAGTTTTTATTAGATGTTTAATCATTTATGAGCGCAGTGAAGTGAGTATCCATTTGAAACATTACTAAGCTACAATAATTCAAAGAACGCGCACAGTTTGACATTTTCAGCTTAAAAATTAATAGAAAATAAGCAAAGTTGGATACATTTATTGGTTTCCTGTTTCAGACTTGAGCCTTGCTTCATTGCGTTTGTGCAGATGAATACGTATAAGATTATTAAGATAAGCATGATATACACAAAAATCTCAAGTCAGCACGATTAAAAAAAATTATATGGAGAAATTATTAAAATAAAAATTGTTAAAATAAGTAGCAAGTGCTAAAATGTTTAAGAAGTTGAAGACATTTCCATCTGTCAGTGGAAGCTGAAGGTTTTTCTGGATTTTTGGAGCAACGGCACGATCTTCTTTATTAACCTCCACTGACCTCATGGGACAGAAACAGGTGGTCTGAAGACATTAAAGTCAAGCAGTACATGAGGGCAGAGAAATTGAGAACACATAAGTCTGTGGATCTTAAAATAATTTTTGGATTTAACAGGAAGCTAGCACCAGTGTAATGCTTTCTGTTGTTCTCACAGTTCAGCGCCAGATGATAAGTGTTTATAGAGATTAATGTAGTGATGGAAAAAAGAGTGAAAACAGCAAAACCTCACAAACTGTGAAAGCCGATCAAATCTGAATGCTGTCGTCTTAGCTGAAGATGCATCCCTCTACCAGAGAACAGCAAACAGTTTATCAGAGTGTTTGATTTTCACAGTCAGATTCTGCTCTTCTCCAGGAGAATTAAAGCAGTAAATTATCAAATTATCTTATAAAAGTGCCCATATTTCATACATTATTTTAAAAAAAAATGTCTAAAACATGTTTTATGCCTGTTTTATACTTTAGTGGTGGTAGCGCGAAGGCTGCCTGCAGGCAGTCACGGACGACACGTGTAGCTGCTGAGTGTTTGTTGTCGGGTGGGGACGGTGTCAGAAACATGTGGTACGACCGGTCGGTGGGCCACTCTTGCTTGTCCTGCTGTTAGTCTGAAAGTCCTAACATACAAAGAGCTTAGAAGTGATGAAAAGTATCCACATGGTGTGTTTTTGATCACACGCAGACCCCAGAGGGTGGTTTTTACACGCTACGTCCACACTAGCCGGGATAGATCTGAAAACGCTCCGCGTCCACACTAGCGTTTTCAGTCGTTTTCACAGAGTTGTGCGTCCACATTGAAACGGCCGAAAACACTTACGTTCAAATGTGTCATCGTTTTTGAAAAGGCTCCAGGTTCGCTGTCCACACTGCTCCATGAAAGCACCGTTTGCCAATGTATGCGTTTTCCTTGAGCCAAAACGCCGTCTCAGTGTGGACGGGAGGCCAAAACGGAGAGAAAACGATGCGTTTTCAAATGAAAACGCATTAGTGTGGACGTAGCCTTAATGTCTTTTTCCCCTCAGGGTCAAATATTTCGTCTCTGAGTAAAGCAAAACACATTTTCTGTGTTTCACGTAGAAGGTGTCCACATCATGCTAGTGTAAGGAGCTTGGACAGAAAGTTTGGTGAAGACATTCACCTCTCATCCAAGTAGCTTCTTCAGTTCTAAAATCAGGTATTTAAGAATAGAATAGAAGAATAGAATAATCCTTTAATTGTCCCACAAGGGGAAATTTGGTTGTATACCCTAGTGGAGGGTTGTCCCTTAAGAGGATCATTGACCTACTATTAATCATGAGCCTCACATGGTGTGAAAAAAGGCATGGGTCAATACCATCAGAGGTTTTGGGTGGAACTACTGTGAGACCTTGCCTCACCCTATCATGTGACTTATTGTAGTAACCAGAAGCAAGATGTGAGTGGGCGTTGAGGTGCCTTGGAAGGTTTCTAAAAGCTACATTGTTGACTCTAGGCGTCATAAGCCACGCCCTCTGTTCAGTGAGGATCCTTCGTAGTGGTGTGAAACTGAAAACCTCTTTTACATCTTGGCTTATGTGATGAGGTTTAAATACCTGGACTTCTTTACCATTTGGTTTTAGAACTGAAAACCGAAAAACCAGCTGTTTTCTGATATGGCATTGTCATAAGAGATAAAGTTGATCTTCATAATGAATATTAATATTAAAGTTCCTAAAACCACCTAAGAACTTTTGCAGATATCATCGATTAATTGTGTGTGTGTGTGTGTGTGTGTGTGTGTGTGTGTGTGTGTGTGTGTGTGTGTGTGTGTGTGTGTGTGTGTTTGTAGGGGGTGTGTTGGGTTAAAATTGACCCCCCGTGTTGAGACAGCAGGTTCGGTGGGGAACAAATGCCGCGGCTTTTTCATTGAAACTGTTCACGTTCTGCTCTTCATGCTTTGAAAGTTTTCCATTTCTTCGTGTTTGCCGTCATGCTGTGTTTGTTTATTTGAATGTACAGAATAATGCTGGTTGCAGGAATGCTATATGACCTTTAGCAAGACGCTGATACATCAGGAAGTAGACTGAAAGCGCTCCAGTTTCTCAGGTTTATTGCATGTCTCATTTGATGCAAGTTGCATAAAATTGGCGTTTCCTGCATGTCAGAAATAAAACTATGCATGAGTGTATAGTGAAGGGTTTGTTGGTGTCCACTTTAAGTGAAAAGAGGACTTTTAGAGCTCACTGTGACTTCTGCATGGCGACAGAGCATTGCCTTTTTTTTAGTTTTGAGTTCCCCTTTGAGGCACACTGAGCTATTTAAATTCTATTTGCTAATTCTCATTCATGTCCTATTACTTTAAGAGATACTTGAGCTCTGCATGTCATTTTAAATTGGTCCTTTAGAGGGCAGTAATCACCTAGAAATGCTCCCAGCAGCACAGCGATCTCAGTGTGGGCACAGGCACACTCTGTCACACAGTGCCCTCACTTTGTCTCTGTCCCACTCTCTGTGTTAGCACAGATTTAACTCAAACCACAAACTTTAGGTTGGTTTCTTAACAGAGCGCTGACGTTTGTGCTCTAAAGTCAGAATTATATTCGCCTGATTTCTTTTCGCTCTTGTAAAGGTCAGGCAGCTTCCAATTTAGTTTAGAGTCAGTGTGATCAAAAATCCTGTGAGGTACTTGTGTGAGAATGCCGAGTCGGGTATTGCTGGCTCATGCAGGTGTGAATATTGAAGGAAGCACATGTAAACCGGTGGAAACAGGAGATTTTTTAATATTTTGGCAGTGAAGAAAATGAGTGGCTGGATGAAGCAGGTCCCTGCATGCTTGTTATGCCCTTATTCTCGTGCTTTCATGAGGACAGATCAAATTACACCTAAAATTAAAATGAACCTGCAGTGACTAGTCAATCGACAGAAATCAATTTGGACTTCTTTTTTCAATGTTTCCAGCTTCTCAAATGTCAGGCTTCCACTTTTCTCTTTCAGATGTGCTATAGAAAACTGTACCCTGACTTTTTCACTTTTTTATGACATTTGATAACCAAAGCAAATCCTCGATTAAACAAGAAGCCAATGGGTGGATTAATCCATAATGAGAATATTGTTAATTAAAGGCCTAAATTAAATGTCAACACGTAAAGGTCAACCCTTTACTTTTACACTTAAACTGGCAAAACTCACATTTCTGCCTGCTCACATGCACATATTGCTCGTTTAAAGTGTCTAATATCAGAAAGAAACTTCTACATCTGAACGTGTGTCATGTCAGAGCAGTACAGTGTGGGCTGCCACGTTTTCTGTGGCTTTGGCTCTGTGCTCCAGCACACTGGAGGTTGAAGTGCTGACTTTCAGCTTCGAGTGCAGCGCAGAAGGATAATGACAGGGCTACAGTTCTGTGCTGTTCAACACCCAAGCTGGAAGTAAACATCCTCCAATAAAAGCTGAAAGTCAGCACATCAGTCACACAGAAGACTGTCACTGTAAAAATATGCACAGGCTGCGATGTTTTTACAAGTAATCAAACACTGTGCTGTGTGCACGGCCGCTGTGCGCTCTGATGTATGCAGTGTTTCACCAAAAGTATCGTACACTGGTTTAAATTTGCTCCTTTGTTTTTGGGTATGATTACATCACCGTTAAAGCAGACTCAGTCTGCCTAGTTTTATTTTCTGCTGCATACAGTCATGTGAAAAACTAAGTAAATCTTTACTCCCTCCATAGGAATTGTAAAGGCAAGTAGCAGCCAGGTGCTGCTAATCAGATGTGCTTGGTTAATCATCAGCACCTCCTATAAAAGCAGATGTTTCACCAGTTTGCTGGTCTGAAGCACTCTGATGCGTGTTAATACATAGCTGCACTCTTTGCAGGAGTGGACGTCCCAGCAAATGAACCCAAGGTCAGAGAAGCTGCAGAAAACCTTAGAGCTCCATCCCAGACTCTACAAGCCTCAGTTGGCATGTCGAATTTTCAGGTTCATTGCAGCACAGTAGGAATAAGTGGAGCAAGTATGGCTTGTTTAGAAGGGTTCCCAGGAGAAAGCCTCTTTTCTCTAAACATGGCAGCACGCCTTGGGTTTGCAGACACGACTCATGCAAACTTCCAGTAACAGTTTTCGGAGGAGATGATTTGGGCTTGTTTTGCATCCCCTGGACCTGAGCATCTTCCAGTCACTGAGTTAAACATGAACTCCTCAGTGTACCAAAGTATACGCTACGTGACAAACGGGTAAAACTTGGCCGAAATAGTGATGCAACAGGACAACGATCCCAAATTCACCAGCAAATCTATAACAGAATGACTGGAAAACATAAGAATTACAGTGGCCCAGTCAAATTTCAGACACAACCTCATTAAAATGCTGTGGCAGGACCTCAGGAGAGCTGTGGATAAACAAATGCCTGCAGACCTTTAATTAATTGAAGCAATGTTGTTTTGAAAAAGTGTGAGGAAACGTTCCTCCACAGTGATGTGAGAACTGTTACAGCCATACTTCAGTTATTCCTGCTTCCACAGCCTTCTGAATCAAAGGGTGCACATAGTTTTTTCACATGACTTAATAGAGTCCAGTGAAACCCTTCTTTATTCACATGACAATACACGGTATTCATATTAAACATGGTCAACGTTTCAAATAATGTGGTCAGTATGAAGGAAATGTTACATTTGAGCCACGCAGGCCAAAAGCTCAGACTTTTTAAACTCTCAGGTTCTGGCAGTTTTGTCTTTTCTAATCCTTGACTTGATTGAAAGTCGGCACCCCTTATCTGTTCATCTCATCCCCCAGAAGCATTTTGGGGTATCAAATCAAGAGAAAGTTGCGTTAGGGTAGTGCAAAGGGAGATAAACATCTACCTGAACAAAGGCCTAGTAAAAACATAAAAAGGAATTAATTTGAACTTTAAATTCTGAGAAAATACTTTCATGGAGTCCAAGAATAAAACTATGAATCTACAAATGAGCACAATGGGTCCCCTTTAACTCACCTGCTGTTCTCTGCCCGTGCAGGCCATCAGCTGTTAGAGGAAATCCGCGCAATTAGGAGTTGGAATACATGAGGGCTGCTCGATTATGGCAAAAATGATAATCACGATTATTTTCACTGAAATTGAGATCTCGATTATTTGACGATATTTATTTAACAATAACAATGTATTGAATAATGGCTTTAAAGATGTCAAAAATAATATAAAATAGTGTGCAAATACTGATAACAGTGCAAATGTTTGCAATATAAAAAATAAATGAAAAATGTAAACATCTATGTTTAGTGAACTTCAAAATACTGCATAATACTGGTTGTTCACTGTGTTAATTGAGCAGTGGTCTTTGGCGAGGAAAAACGTTACCGCGTTTGTTATCTCCTTGTGTCTCTGGGAGCTGGTGGGATATTTAGTCGCGTTGTACAGGGTAACGTGAATGAAGTCTGTGAGGATGAAGCAGGTGTTGTCAAGAGTTTTTTCTCTATGCTCCTTCATTGTTTGATCGTATGTCACTTTGTGAGCGGTCTTCAAATGATTGAATAAATTTGTAGTGTTGCTCTGTGGTGCAGCTACGACACCGTAGCAAAGTTTCCACACTATGTCTACTTGATCCACGTCTGACTCCGCGAACCCAAAATGTTTCCACACCACTTAAGTCGTTTTACCTCTCTTTTCAACCAACGGCATTCTTTCTTCAGCAGCCATTATCCTCTCCTCACCAAATAACTTCTGCTTAGCTTTCCTAGCTTTCCGAGCTTCCCTCGGGTCCTCTTAATTGTTGTGACGCGTGTTCGAAACGCAGAGAGGTGCGCTCGATTTGCCACACGGAGCAGCGCGAGAGGAGGAGCTAATAATCGGCTCAGTCATTTTTAATGATCGTTGAAAGCCCAGATCGTAATCACGATTAAAATTCGATTAATTGAGCAGCCCTAGAATACATAATTGGAATTGAGTATGAGGTCTGAACGTTATACAGTAACACTACTCTGACAGTAATACCATCGCTGCTATCATCTGATGCCATAACATCTGGACTGCATTACAGAAGGACTTGAAGGGAAACAGCAGAGTGCAAAGATGGCCCATTATCATGCCTGAAACTCTTATTAGTATTCATTTGTCAAACCGTTCAACACGAGTATGAAAACATAGTGCCCAGTACATACTGTAGTTTATTAGGATCCCTGTTAGATCTGTTGTAGAGCCCTGCTGGTCGTTCTGGAGTCTGCCCATAATATTACCATAACTGTGCTGGTGGTAATAAACAGCTGGAAATGTAATGTACTTATCTTATCTGTTTATGGGGAAGAAATGGTTTGATTGAAAACCTTCTGATATTCTGCTGTAAGCTTATAATCATTTATTAGGTTCCTAAATCTCTTATTTCTAGCAGCGTTAGCAGCCAATAAGCACTTTTCTGTTCTCATTTCTCATGTAACTAGCTGCACAAATCATTACCCAGCAATATAACTACCCTTTTATATGCTAGGTGACCCGCATACTGTCAACACCTGGGTGTTAGCAACCATAGCGTAGCTTAACCTAGTTTAGCATAAAGTCAGAAGACAGGGGAACCAATTTTCTACATTCTGACCTAATGTGTCAAAACCTGCCTCTCAGCATCTGTAAAGTTAAATAATTCATTAAAAAAAGATGTTTAAATAAGTTTGGTAGGAAAATGAAACAAAAATACTCTCAAAGCTGCTTTAATTTGAATTTACAGTTACCCTGTTGCTTTCTCAAAAGCTCCAAACTGGGAAGCGATACCTTTCTACAAGTTTAAGTTTCTCGGGGCAAGGCCACATTCATTTCCATCTAGCACACAATAAACCAAAGCTCCATAAATAATTTATGATAAACTCACAGTTTGTTCTCTCCTTGAATTACAGTTGCTGGAATATTAATATGTGCAATTAATCCAGCCCACATGTTGCTGTTGTTGTAGTTACAGGAGAAACCAGTTTGTAACTTGAGCCAAATTAACCTAAAAATGAATCCAAACATTTCCACTGTGGTGAAATCGATTTTGGTGTGTGTGTGTGTGTGTGTGTGTGTGTGTGTGTGTGTGTGTGTGTGTGTGTGTGTGTGTGTGTGTGTGTGTGTGTGTGTGTGTGTGTGTGAGAGAGAGTGTGAGAGAGACTTTAATGCTGTGCGGCTGATGGCAGCGAGTCGAGTGTATCCTCTTCCTGCAATCCTTGTACAGTGCCGTATCTGCCTCTAAGCTACTAGAAGAGCCAGTTTCATCGCTCAGCCACAGTGTAAGAAAGTAGAAAACACTGATTTATTTCTTTTGTTAAAGTAGGAATGTCCTGCCTGCTTTGCTCCAAGTCCTTTATCTCAACACACTGACATCAAAATGCTGCTTCTGTAACTGCATTTCCCAGTTAAATAAGCTGCTCTGTCTTCGCCGTCTTCTCTCATATCTCTCTTTTTTCTTTTTTCTTTCTAAATGCCCCCGGCAGGTGCTGCAGCTGCGATTTTGCCACCACCAACATGAACAGTTTAAAGAGCCACATGAGGAGGCACCCTCAGGAGCACCAGGCCGTGCAGCTGCTGGAGCAGTACAGGTGAGAAACTTCAAACACGCTCCCACCGCAGGGAGCGATGATAACAATGACCGCTGGACTTCTGAGGTGAGAATGAAGAGCTGTGTGTGTCCAGAAGAAGCTGCGGGCTGTTTTACGAACACGTGTTCTAATCGAATTCCCTCCAAACTCCACAGTCTGTAGTTTCAACCAGTGTCGAGGCAAAATTCACAGAGACAAAGACGGCAGTCTGTAGATGGGTGAAAACAGTGCTGTCAATAAAACAGAAACAAAACCATTAAAGTGTACTAGATGTCTTATTTTAATTAAGCTAAAATTATAAACACATAAGCCAAGTTGGCTGGAATGATCTCAGTCGGACACAAATTCATAATCATCGCACACAAAACTAGCAGGACTTGCATATCCTTCAGGGGTCGACCTGAAATCCAGAAGAGGCAACAAAACAAACCAAACTCGTAAAAAAACAACAATTCCCAAAGGCTGCGGCTCACTTGCAGCTCATTAGCAGTTACCCCTGCAAACTTTTTCATTTCTCTCAGAGTCGATGAGACACCTGTTGTGCTTTTGTTTTTTTTAATGAAAGTCGGTCTTTCACACTTTTCCTTACCAGGAGGCAAAATGCCTCAAAGCTCTGGGTTACAATCAGCCAGCTGCATAAATTCTGTTTTCTTTATTCGGTTGTTAGCGATCACTCTCCAGCCCGAAAATCCAGTCTGTGGTCAGGAGGACTGATGCTCCTTATCACCAGTCGTTGTCCAGCTCATCTTATGGGTCTGCCCAGAGTTTCACTGGTGAAATCGTCTTAAATTTAGTTTGGATCAGTTTAAAATGTGTCATCACCCACGTTCAGCCCTTTCAGCCTTTATTTTTTTAAATATGTTAGTAGGATGAGATTAATCAGTTCACTCCAGCAGGAAACCCTAAAGAAGCCCGCTGGTATAGAAAATCAAGTTGAATGTTTTATTTCCTTTGCACATTAATAAACACATTCAGACTTTTACACTAGTGTTGATTTTGAATCAGCATTGTGTTTACTTGGAAACATATGACCTTAGATTTTCTTTAAAGTGTTATTTGAAAGGTCTGTAGGTTACCTGTGTGGGTCAGAACCTGTTTGTGACCACGTGCGTGCACTCTCAGTCCGGAGATTTAAGAAGTGGGCTTCTGATTGCAAGTTTAGTGGATGGCGGGTAGAGAAAGTGAATGGCAGTCAACACTCGACTCTCCTTAAAATGTTAAATCCTCAACCCCGAGCGAGACTCTGATTGCTGATTTCCACTTCACTGAGCACTTGTCCTCAGTACCTGCGAGGCTTCAACGCTCGTTTCCATACATTCAAAATGGCACAGACGCTGCCTTCTTTCTCTTTAGCGCAGCACTTTCATAACGAGGAGGGACTTGAGGGAGACGGACTGCTTTAAAAGTAAAGTAGCAGAGGATGAGATATCTTGACTTTTCGGGTGACTTTCACACCTTTTGTTTGGTCTGAAGCGAGGCGTCGCAGCGAGTCTTGGAGAACGCTAGACATAACATGCTGCGACTGCTGGTGCTCGTTACTTACAGTGTCCTTTTTGCAAATACTCAATTAAAACTAACAAGACGTAGTCTGAATTTTCAGTTTCCGATTTATAATAATAATAAAATGTGTATTTGTATAGCAGGGTAACAGAGTGCTTCCCAGAAACACAGAATAAAAGAACAAACTGGGAGAAATTACCAAAGAAATTTACATATTTGTTATAAATGACTCAAGTGCAGCATCGAAATAAGATAATAATGTGATTCCACACTTAAAATTAGTATTAAAATAAAAAATCTATACTAAAAATGACCAAAAACGGAGGATATGAGTCTTTAGCAGTGATTTAAAAAGAAGACACTGGATGTCCTCGGGCAGGTCATTCCACACCGAGGAGCCCAAACACAAAGCCCTCGATCACCTTTTGTCTCCAGGTGGGAGGCAGAAACCGTTAACGGGTTTCTGTCGAGTATCTCAGGGTTTCACGGATTATCACACTTGAGCAAATCTCTCGTGACGCTGCACAGATTTAAATGCTGGCTCACTGTCGAGAGCAGAGGGCCAATCACAGGGAGCCACGCCCAACGTGGAGGGAGGATGGAGAGAGATCTGCCACAGATGTAACCGAGCATTAACAAATAAAATGTCCCAGGTTTGTACAAGCAGCAAAAGTGATGCATTATTAGATTTTGCGGTAGCAGGAGCCTGTTTACATTATGAATGGAACTGGGCACACACAACCTGTTGTAGTCCACCTGTGTGCACCTTCCTCCACTCTTATACCTGTGAATCTATGGTCCTCCCTCTTCGTTCCCCACAGCCTTTTCTGTCCTGTTTGCAAAAACCGCTCCATCTCTGCATCTGCATTTCTACACAGCACCTCCTCATTACCTCTGTTTCCTTCCTACATGTCGAGTGAAGTCTGCTCCAGTCACCACTCTCTCCACTCGGGGGACACGCTTAGTCTAGGGTTGCACCTTCAAAAACAAACCAAAATGACGTCTCTGAAAATGATCATGACTTCATACGCTACTCTGCATTTAGACATTATTATTAATCACTGCCCCAGTGTGTCTTTGTCTTGTCTTCCTCTCCTCACCCCCAACCGGTCGCAGCAGATGGCTGCCCCTCCCTGAGCCTGGTGCTGCCGGAGGTTTCTTCCTTCCCACTGTCACCGAGCGCTTGCTCATGCGGTGGGTCGCCTTGTTCGGGTTTTCTCTGTTTTACTGTAGAGTCTCTACCTTACAGTATAAAGCACTTTGAGGCGACTGCTGGTGTGATTTGGTCGCTATACAAATAAAAGAAAGTCTGGCTCCTTGAAAACAAAGTATAAAGAAACCACGAGTGACTCAAGACTTGAAACTAAAGTCTGTGATTTTTACGGCACCACAGAAAAAGCAAGGACTGTCACATTTACAGAGTTGTGAGGTAGACTTGGTTTGACGGTACCTTTTCTGGTGACCTGTGTGTGTGCACGTGCGTGCACGCGTGTATGTGTGTGTGTCACATAACTGTAACTCCATTTCCATTTAAAATTCCTTTTCACCTGTAGAAGGTGGATCTGGTTCCAGTCGTTGGCTCCGTGCTGTCAGTTTTCTCAGCAGCAGAAAGGAAGCAAAGCAAACAAATGAACACGGCAGAGTTTGATTGACTTTGCCTGTCAGAGGCAGCTGTTTGACGGCTGTTGGTTCAGTCTTTGTGGGATGCTGACGGGCTGGATTAATTGGCTATAGATTTTCCCCGATCCTTTTGTGGAGATTGTTATTTTATTTAGTTTTAAATTTCTCATTACTCTTTGAGGCCTCGAGGCGTCAAGCGTGATGCAAAGCAACACAAAAGCACAACGCTGTGAAATGGAGCAGAAGAGAGAATTTTTAAATGCACCATCAAAACCATCTGTCAGCTCCAAAAAGATTGTGGGCTTTTTTTTCTTGGTGGTGTCAAAAAGCATCTGCTGCTTCCAGAATAAACTGGCCCTCATCGCGTCTTCAAGACGACGATGGAGCCGAAGTGTACATTTTCTAAAGTGAGTCAGTAACTGGGAGAAAGAAACAGGCCATTATCACACACTAATCTACTGCGATGTGATTTCATTTTAACGACATCGTGGCTTGTTTTATAAATAACATGTTCTGAGCGTGTTCAGTCAGCTGTTCGGGGGGAGGGGGTGCATGATGTCTTTATCCTTAATGATATTTGCAAGTGAAAGCGTTTGAATAGATCTCAAACTCCATAATTCTTTTAATTTTGACAAATGAGTCCAGCAGCGTGCTGCAAATCCGATTTCCTCTCTCCCCTCTTTGTCTCTGTCTCTCAAGCTCGGTGTCCCCCGTGGAGTGTTCAGTCAGGATGATTCCTCTTGATAGAAAGTAGGAGAAGGATTAGTAAAACCTCAGTACACACATTAAATCATCTTCAGCTTGAGCCCCTCTCACTCCTTTGCTCATATTCCCTCCATTATTTATTTATTTTTTTGGCTCCTCTTATTTTTTCCTCCTCCTCTCTTTCAGGTGCTCTCTGTGCGGCTATGTGTGCAGTCACCCACCATCGCTCAAATCCCACATGTGGAAGCACGCCGGAGACCAGAACTACAACTACGAGCAGGTTAACAAAGCCATTAACGAGGCAATCTCCCAGAGCAGCCGGTAAGCACATAAACTGCAGTTTAGGGGTCTCGGTCCTTCAGCCTTCTTTCAAGTTTTATCTCAGTGTTTGTAAATGTCAACAGTAAATCAACTGGCAGTGCTCTTCATGTCCTGGGATTATACAGGTTATAATGGTTTTAAAGGTAGTCTAATGGAGTGGTCATGTAAACGAAGAAAATCATTTATTTAGTGTTTCTGGTTTGTTTCTGAAGCCTCTTTCAGCAGGTCGCTGTCACAAGTTTTTCTGTGAACATTTGGCTGTGTATGCTTTCTGTTGACTTGTCTGCAGAAAAACTCATAATAGTAATAATAATAATATATCTTGCTTATATTTCTGTTTTTGTTAAGAATCTATGACTTTCTGCTACTTGTCTTCATTATTTGTAATTTCATGTTATAAGGATGTAGTGTGCAGGGTTTCGTGCAAAACATGCTGAATATGCAGCTCTGGCAATGCATGCACATGCAAGCACTGCACTGGGGGAAACTTTTCCTGAACTTTTTATGCAGTCCTTACTGCTTCCATAGGAATTAAGAGGGTGAGTGGTGCTGCTGATCAGATATACCTGATGAATACAAATGAGGTGATCTGGAGAATTCAGGCGTGTTAACACAATGCCACAGTCTTGCTAGGATTGGACGTCCCACCTCAGACTCTGCAGGCCTCAGTTAGCGTGTTAAAGGTTAAAGTTCATGACAGTACAATAATAAAAGCACTGAGCAAGTTTGTTTGCTGGATTGTTTACAGTATTATGAGCCATTTTAATGTAATTATTTTTAATTTGTAAATATTGTATACCTCTGAGTCCCATTTAAAATTTGCTTTGCATCCACAAAGGTGCTCAGTGACTGATGATGATTGGTGGAAAATTGGCAAAAAGCCTTTTAACTTGGAAATTATGAGTCTTACAAGTGTGCTGTGTATTGTCAACATATAGAAAGTACCATATAAAGATTTAGCATATCAAGTCACATTTGACCTCTGACCTCTACACATGTTCTACACCCACAATATTAAACAACTGTGTTAGTCTGCACTTTGCACTTATTTTTACTTTTTACTACGAGGACGGCCGGTACAGCGACCTGACTGTCCTCCCAGTGGGGGGAAGAAAAGAAACCCTGTAAAATGTCTGAGGGTGACACCAGTAACCGAGAGTGAGGCTTCTTATATTTCTTCTCATGATTTTACCCTCTGCTTCTTTCAGAGCTCCTCAGAAGTTATCTGCGGTGGTAGAGTCTGTGGCAGAGCGCCCGGCAGTGTCCCCACACTCAAAGGACAAAGCAAAGAGCACAGCGGATCCACCGCTAACACCCACATCAGCAACTAAAGCTGCTCTGTCAGCTGACAGCCCAGTGGGCTTCTCCACACCTCCCACAGATCCTTCAAAGTGGTCCCCCGAGTCCGCAAGCCCCCAGGGGAAGGACCCTGCGCAGCTTCAGTCTCAGTCCCAGAGCCATCCACGCACGGGCCAGCTCCCCCCGCCAGGCCCCGGCATGGAGTACTGTGTGCTCTTGTTCTGCTGCTGCATCTGCGGCTTCGAGTCCACCAGCAAAGAGCGACTGATGGAGCACATGAAGGAGCACGAGGGAGACATCATCAGCATCATCCTGAACAAAGAGCAGCAGCAGTCAGAAGCACAACCAAGCCTCCAAACAGCAGAGTGACACATGCACTTTCCCCCCTCCCCATCCTGACTTTGACCCCCACCCTGTGCTTTCACAAGCTTTTCATGAGGTTTCTGTCCGTCAGCGAGGCGGCGGAGGAAACATTTTAAATCTACTGCATCACAGTAGTCCAGTCATTTCAGTGACGGTACTCTGATTGGTTCGGTTGTTGCATCAAAAGGTTACGTTTGTAAGGCTGCGATGACTCGTGTCCACACATTTCAGAACAAACGATGAAATGTTTTATTGACGATGTTCTTTCGAAAGGAATGTTTAAAAAACGATTGACAGTGCTATAAGCCGTTAATATTTGTGTCAAATAATTACACACTAAATGACGCAAAATGTGTCTGTAGGGAAGCGATTTTGCTTTCAAGGGAGGAGCCCGAGCTCTCGACTCAAGTCCGTTTTTTTCACTCTACAGGGACGTGTTCATACCTCACAAAACCACGCGATCCCTCAACCAGAAAAGATTTCCATATTTTCAAGTCTAATCCATATATTTTTGATTCTAAGGCAGCTCTTTTATTGCTACTGTATTTAATGTATTTAATCTGACAGAGTTGAAGCTCTAGCCAAGTAGTGGAGGTGCAGACTCACCGATGCCTAAAAAGGCATTTACCACAGCTTAAAAAAACCTTTCAATATTTATCTGTTTATTTTAATGCATGTTAAGTTCCGTTATGCCAATTTAAACGACTATCTTTGTTATATTTTCTTTCTTCTTTTTGTGGCTCTTATTGTAGTTTTACTGTTTGTTAAGTAGCTTCTTTAGCAGAGACCCTGATAGTTCTCAAAGGTGGAGCGTAAGTTGACTGGAGCAAAGCAGGAACTGGCCTTTGGATCGTTTTCAGTTGGTGTAAAAGCATGTCGACAAAAGGAATAACAAAAAGGGAAGCTGGGATTGGCGGGGCTCGTGTTGTAATACAACGATGTTTGAAAGCCGGTTTATGTCATATCGAATGCGACACAATTATCACTCGATTGTGATTGTGGTGCTAGGTTCACTTTAAGACTTATCATTGAAGGTATTTTTATAGCTCATGCTGTTTATGATGTATATAATAACATTTTTATAAGGATATTTCCACTTTTTGTCAGTGTTTTTAAAAATATAAACTTTCTAGTATCAGCTTGAAGCGCGGCTGCTGTCCCAGCTTGAACATGCCTGAAATGAGAAGACGTGGATGTGAAAATAAAGTTTTTAAGTCAACGTGTTTTGGGGGTGTTTCTGGCGAAGTCCCATGTCCTCTCACTGGCAGGAGGGCAGGCACTGCAGACCTCAGCCCAGCTCTTTCAAATGATGAATGGCTGGCAGCAATAGTATTCACTGACATCTTTTGAGCATAAAAAATTGAAACCTGGTATTTTAAATGTTGCTCAAAGTGTGCAAGAAACATCTGGAGGAGATGATATTTACCTGGGTGTCACTCAATGACCCTCGCTGTCCATTCAGGAGGTTCAAGTTCAAGTGAGGAGCAATCATCCCGTGCCATCCTAGTAGTCGTTCCAAGCCTAACGCACGACCGCGCCGGTCACGCCACTCAGCAAATTTGGCTCCCTGTTCCTCCTCTTTCTAAAAACGATTCACTCTGGAGAAAATCCACTGCACAGATGCAAGTAGAAAGAAACTCGCACAAGGAGTTCACTTTGGTGGGCCTTGGAGTTCAGTCGAGGGGACAGATCCTGAGTGGTGAGTGAGGTTGGAGTGTTAAGATTGCAAGTGAAGATTTGACCTTTAAGCCTGCGTGATAAAGGATATAAGCAGCATGCAGATTGGTGTTTTCTAGTCTGATTGGTAGTGACTGCAGTGATTTTGGTTCATTTATTTGACACCCAGCATTTCACAGCTTAATTGTCTTGCGTTGCTCACCTCAGAGCCTTGAAGGATAACATCCCCATTTCTGCTGGAGTCGTCCAAAAACACATCAAGATTACAGGAAAATAAAAGTTAACAGAAAATTAAGAGCGATTAAGAAGATGAGGCTTACTAACCGGGAGCTCGGTGACAAAATCTCCTGTTAATTCATCAGTATGTCTCCTTATTTCTTGCATGCACACAGACTGAGGAAATTAAGATAAAATGGCATATCCATAACTCACTTCCTCTCACCCCCCACCTCACCTTACAGAACAGCTTGAAATTCTGTCGGCATGCGTGTGCAGCGCAGAGGATGAAAGAAAATTAAATCTCTATCTCAAAGACCTGTTACCTCGCCTGGAATTCTCATTATCATAGGAGATAATTATTGTCTGACTTTTAATTTACATTTTTACGTGGCAGGATTAAAAATGATGGGCAATTCAAAAAGGAAAAGTGGGATTTTACTCCTGTCTCGTGTCTTTAAAGGACCGGACCAACCGCATGCTCTCAGCAGCCTGTTTTTAGTTAAGTAAAAGGCTCATTCCAGGTGCTTTTCTTACATTTTCCATGCACCTCTTACAGTTTACTCTGCAGAAAAATTAGGTAGGACTTGGGTCCATTGATTCTTCCATCCATTTTCTACTACTTATCTGGGTCTGGGGCGGTAGGGCAGCAATCTAAGAATAGTTGCCCGAATCATGTGGTTCCTCAATCCATCTCAAAGAGAGGATCCAGACACTCTTTGGAGGAAGCAGCGTGTATGCATGAACTTATTCATTTGGTTATTACTCACAGCTTTGCCTTTAGGTGAGAGGAGACTTCTTAGCCTTTATGCTTGGCTCTCTCTTCACTATAGCGGTATGGCATCATGGTGCATCTGTCAATCTCCTGCTCAAGTCTGCCCCAATGTGTGAGCAAGATAATTGAACCCTATTGCTGCCCAGCCTCACACTTTTTCCAGCTTGGCTCCAAGGCCCTATCCCGCTCTGCACTTTGTATGAAATCCCATTGTGAGCTGTGAAAAGTAAAAAGCAAAGACAGAAAACAATATTACTGTACAAGCTGTTAGTGCTTCCTATTGGTCGGACAGATTGATCAGGAAGTGAAAACAGACGTGAAAAGCAGCAGTGTGAACATCAGGCCTGACTCGGTTTAACTGCTCAGCTTTGCAGTGTAACTGATGATCATCGATACTTTGGGTTCAGAATTTCACCGTCACATCCCATAAAAAAAAACAATATCCATGCAGCCATGTGCCAACTATTACTAGCTTCCCTATTCTACCAGCAGCACAAATATGCTAGCTGCTACTGCTAACACATACCGCTATGAAAAAAAGTGCAATTTTTAAAAATGCATCAAAAGCTAATTTCGTTTGCCAATATTAATCAAGGAACATGCAGATAGTGCAGTGCACTATTTGACCTGGCAGATCAGCTGACCTCGGTAGCAGCCAATACCAGATCTCAGGTGTAGTGTGCACATTTAAGTTGCTTTAGCCTGCCCAAAATCTCTCCATCTGCAAGCAGCTTTGCAACCCACCTCACTTTCATTTTCTCCTTTTCACGCTGTGTCTGGCTTAACCCTGGAGAACCCATGGGGTCAAATTTGACCCCATGGGTTCCCTAGAAAACCAATGAGGTCGGCTCTGACCCCATGGGTTCTCCAGGGTTCAGCCTCTTGCCTGTTGTCACTGACGCCTGCTCTGTTCTGTGGTGGGGTCCGCCTAATAAACCACTAAATACAAATTAGTCCAGATGGAAAACCTCATCTTCTTTTGATGATAGAGGTCTTGATTTTAATCATTGGCCTGTTAGCAAGTTTTCTTTTTATCTGTCTTCAGAGTGAACAACAGCATAACTAGACACACCACAGACACTAGACAGCTCTGTGGTGTCAGCTAGACAGTTTTGTAACAGAGCTGCAAAGTTGCATATGATGACATTTTTGAAGTTTTTTTGTTTTTTGTTTTACTCCAACATTACCTTTATTAAATCTGTCTGAAAGCTGCAAAGCTAACAGCTGAGAAATGTATCTGAGGTCACTCCCTGTGGGTGGTAATGCATGTAGGTCATGTGGGACTTTGTCAGGCAGTCGTCGATCCCATTTGGTGTCACAAATTGCAAAAGTGTGTCAGCACAGGCAGCAGACACTGCAAGTTTAAAAGCAAGCGAGTGGTTATCCCTGACGGAGAATATCTCGCCCTCACTACAGTTACATTTCCACCACAGATGCAGAAGCATTCGTCTGCGTGTGCCACGTTCACATTTCAAAAGCAGAGACTCTTCTTTGTTTTATTTTTCTGTGTCTCTTGGTTTAAGGCGTCCCAACATCCTGATCTCGCTCCCAAAACTTTAGTTGAATATTAAACTTTTCTTGTAATTAATCCATCTTTGATTTGGGTTCATAATAAGTGAGTTAATTCAAATGTTCGGACTTTAAACCTTTCACCACCAGGTGGCATCATTTTACCAGTGGGTGGACACAGAGATGTTTTTAGGTGTTTACTGCTCTTTTTTTTTGTTTTATAGATTTCTTTTCTTTCTATCACCGTTTCCTCAAGAGGCTTTTCCTTTTCCCTGCCTGCCCGTGTAAATAGGAACATTTTCTTGTTGTTAAAATAGGTTAACTTGACTCACTATGCCATCTTGTGGTACATATCAGTATTGCAGAAAAACACAGCCTAGCCCTATGGCTTAATTTTGACTTGTGTGATGTTCCTGTGCAGCCAATGACAAAGCCGATGCAAATGGCCAATTCTGCGAGCATTTAAACCTGTGCTGGTGTGTTTCAGTTGCTCTGCTGCAAAAATCTAGTTGCCTGTAGAGTTTCAAGTAGAGCCGCTCTCTTCCACTCAGAAAAAATAGCAGCAGAAGAAGAATTAACAGTAAACATACCTACAGCGCAGATTTAGCACAGAAGCATAAATCCGCCTTCATTCACCAGTTTTATCTTATCGGCACAGCACATGGATGTGTTGGACACAGAGCCATAACGGTTGCTTCTTCACATTCCACTGACAGCTTGAGGGAATTTTAAATGGTTTAAAATATGGTTATCATTCCAGTGTTATCCTGCTGGAAGCGGCCATCAGAAATGGGTACACTTTGGTCATAAAGGGATGGACATGGTCAGCAACAGCACTCAGGTGGGCTTTGGGGTTTAAAAATGCTGATTAGGTACTAAGGGTCCCAGCGTTTGCCATAAAATTCCCACTGATATAAGGCAGGATGACAACGATTTCCTATTGTTTTCTATTGTACTTCTATTGTACAGTTTTGGTGACCCTGTGTGAATTGTAGCCTCAACCAACAACCATGCCATGCTCAAAGTCACTTAAACCACCTTTCTTCTCCATCCTGATGCTCCATCTGAACTTGAGCAGGTCGTCTAGACTACATCTCAGTGTCTAAATGTATGTTACTGCCATGTAATTGGCTGTTTAGAGACTTGCATTAACGTGCAGCCAAACTGGTGTACCTAATAAAGTGTGAATAACACGTTAAAGATGTGCACAACATTCACATGGGATTGTGTTTTTAAACTTTCTCCTACGGTGTGTGTGTTTTTTTCATGAACATTTCTTCGCACAGCATTATAGATAAGCATCGTTTTTGTTTTGCATTTTGCTTAAAAAATGTATTAAAGTAACCCAGAGGACACCTCATTACAATGTTATGCAAGTCTGTTCAAAAGGTTACCATTTAATTAAATCTGTTGGACACATGGGAGAAAAATTCAAAAGCAGCTGAAGTGGAGCTTTTGCAAGCCTTCTCAAAAACAAGTTTAGAAGTCAGCTGAAGTACGCAGCTGGTTGCATACCTCGGTGTGACTGAGCCGTATTCCAGCCATAAACAAAATCACTCTTGCTCGCGTTTATGTATACTGTACAAGATGCACTGCGAAATACAGTACCTCAAGGTTCAACAGTGCAGTGATGAGCTTTGCTAGTGTCTCTCATTACTTTGCAGAATTGTAGACATGGACCTCTTCTACTTTAAAGGGAAAAAAGTCTATTTCTGTAATCCCTTTGGCTTTAACATGGAAGTCTGACCATACAAACATGGGAAAAAAAATCCTTCCAGTCTATTCATTTCTTTACTGGATCAAGTTTTCTACATAAACCTTTTAAGTGCCCAGCATGAAAGTGGAGATCAAGGCAAAGAAAAAAAATAAATTGAAATGAGGCAAAGAAAGAAACAAGGGTGAAGATAGCGCAAGTAGTCGGAGATACTGTGGAATCAATTGAAAAGACTCTTGCATCGCTCTGCTTTTCAACTTGTTTAATGGATCATTCTCAGATTTCCTTGCTCTATGAACCTTGTTTTGTGTTCCAGTGAGTAAAAAGGAAGAGGATTTTCAATCCCAAGCTGGCTAAAGAGAGTCAGATTGGCCACAGTGGGAGAGAGACGAGGGTTATCTTTAATGGGCCATCTTCCCGCAGTCGCACTCCCTCGCTTTGGATGACAGGACTTTGAGAAATGAAAGGAGCAGAGAGGGAGGAAAGGGCAAATTTGGACTCGCGTATGTGTACCCACGGAAGGAAATGATCCAGGAGCTAAAGGGCCAGAGTCAGAGAGCGTGGTCATTAAACAATCTGTTTTCTTCTCCAATAATCCTCCTTACCCATAAGAATCCAGCCAATTTATTTTCCTAAATCTCTTTGATAATCTTCAGGTCTTTCAAGTTAGCCCATGCACAAACACACTCTCCTTTCCATCTGAATGCCCTCAGCACTCTCCCAATAGACCTGCCCGCTGTCTTCAGGGAGCGCCTGGCAGTGCTGTCTGTGAATGTTTTTGGTTTCTTTGTGTCGAGGTGAGCCTCCAGTTCTTATGGCTGTGTAGGAGATAAAAAGCGACATTTAAAGGATAACTCACACATCACAATGTAAACAGTTAAAGTCCGGACCTTGGCATCGGTGATGTCACCCATCAGTTTTGAACTTTGCATTTTAAAGTCTCAATGTGGAGGCTGTTTTTATGGAGCTAAAAGTGGCCATACTTGGAGGACAGAATGGAGCGCTAACTTAGCAGCCAACACTTGCGAGCTTTTTTACTGAGCTGTACTCTGTACCTGTACTTATGCACAGACACATGCACCTACTAATTAATGTGGCCTAACAAGCAGATAAAATCCTCAAATTTCACTCACCAAAACTGAAGCACACACTTTTTAGACAGCCTGTTCTGCACAGCGGGGCAAACAGGTCAGTTTAACTCACTCATATTAGCTGAGGTGTAGCGCTAGCACACCTGTGTAGCCAAGCAGGTACACCCGCACCTTGAACCCTTACCAGAATAACACCGGGATAAATTATGTAAAAAACTATCCATAGTGACAAACCAGGCTGTAAACATGCTTTCCAGGGGCGTAATTTCCAGGGGGGTTAGGGGGGTTATAACCCCCCCCCCCCCAATAATCAGACCCAGCCAATATAACCCCCCCCCAATAAAATTATGAATTATCTTGCATAAATAGGCTGTTGATTTTCTTTACTTATTTCAGTTATTACCAGCTAAATACAGTAGTTGCATGTTTAATCATCTGGGAATTTACCCAGATTTATTTATTTATTTAGACAGAGATCTTGACCCCCCCCCCCCCAATGATCAGCACAAAGTTACGCCCATGATGCTTTCTAATGCTGTTTAATTAAAATGGGAGTCTGGGAGAAGTGTTTCCTTTCTGTAGTGAGTCTCAAGTGAAGATACGTGGCGGTAACTGACGGCCTCATCCAGCCAAAGGACCTTATGTAATAGTGAGGCTCCAGCCACAATCCGCCAAAATTGTTACTCTTCCCAAAGTGTTGGTCAGACTGTAATGAAACTTGCACACAGTGATGGGTCCTCACTCAATTTTGCTCGATGTCAAGGTCATATTTGTTGTTTTACAGCTACTTTTTAGTCAGATTTGAGTGAAATTAGATACATTTGCTCGAGGTATGACTGTTTGCAAGCTTGTTGCAAGCAACAACAATACTTACTGTATATCTTTCTTTCTGTACTTCACACATGACCATAGTAACATATTAGCTTATTAATAACCTGTGAACTGTGACGGATCATGAGCTGGATGAGCTACCACATCAATAATCTTCTGGTTTGACCACTTGAACCATAGAAAACTGAAAAGAAGGACATAGTCATGGAAACACACGGGCTGCTGAACTCTTGAAAAGTAAGTTTTAAGTCCTTTAGCTTTTGAAAGAAAACGTATGTGCCTGATAGCAACAGATAGACACGGCATCATCTGAACCGACCTTTTAAAGCAGAAGGTTTCAGTTTAGAAAACTTCTCAGTCACACAGTTGTGTATCACTTAAGTCACTATGATCGTTCTTTAAAAAAAACACATTTTTCAGCATTAGATTCAACCTTCTGCCCTTAAATGTTAATCTCAAATCCATTCCTCTTGAGTCTGACAGATTTCTCATTAATCTCTGTCAAACTAGAAAAAGTGTTAGCAAACACCGACGCTGTGATCACCGTGAACTTTATTATCTGTAGTGTTTCTGAACAATATCAGTGTGTTTAGTCTAAACCGCTGGTGAAAGTTCTTGAGTCAGGACATTTTTCTGTCATCAGTTGTCTCTTTGGGTATAACTTACAGTAGACGGTATTTGTTGTTTTGCATCATATAAGCAAAATATTCTAGTCTCCTTCTCTTGATGGTAGTGAGAATTACTGTCTTTTTGCTCATATGACACAAAACTTTGGCTCTCCAAGGTATCTAAAGTATCTCTCTGTACACCCATATCTCAGACTCCTCTAATCTCTTACACAGAGCACTGGGTAGTGTACATGCCTCAACGTGGTTTGAACAGGGATCTTTAAGTGTCTTCCTCTCAGAACTTTCCTCATTTTCCTGAAAGAAACTCCAGCCTGTTCAGTGTCACATCTGACTTCGTGCGAGAGATATGATGGTACTCTCAATCCTATCATCCTCAGTCTGAAGAGTGCCCTGAATGCCATCACACATTCACACTTTTCTCCCTCTGGGGAACCTGTGACTCCCTCCTTAGGGAGGCATCCCCAGGTGGCAAATATGCTTCTCAAATATGAGAGGTAGGAAGGAAATCAAATACCTCCTGAGAACCAACAGATGCAGCAGCCTTCATTATAATTCCACAGAACCACCAGGTTGGGTAATGTGGCACGCATTTGGGAGCATCACTATAATTAGAGCGGTATCAACTGTGCATGAGTGCATGAGAAAGGCAAAGGAAAACCTTCAATATAACAGGAAAACGTCATAGTCTCCAGCAGCCCTTCAGTGGGCATGGGGATGAAGAAGAATCTGCCAACCAGTCAACACCTGTCATGGATGAGAATCATTTGCATAATCCTAAATGTTTGGTAGATATAGGTTCCAACTAAAACAACAAGATCATCAGGTTCTCCAGCTTCTGCTGATGGAGAAAAGAAGCATCCAACCAACAAAGTCCAAAATACTGTGGAAACCTCTGGACAATCGGTCTATGTGGAGATGTTATAGATTAACCTGCAGAAGCAGTGCTGGAGTTTCCTAAGTGTCAAAGCCACTCAGGCTGAAGACTATAACCTTGTTTTTGCATGACACCCTATAGGCAGAGAAAGGTGTTTCTTTTTATCCAAACCTTAGTAATACTGGATTTGTGTCGCTCATGCACATAAAGCTCACCACACCTCCTCATTTTAAAAAACAGTAAAATAGCATAATACAGTAAAACACAAACATTTATTGTAAAATAATTCAAGATATATTTTTCTTTGTTCAGGTTGTTTTTAGCTGAACAACCACTCAAGTAACAAATAGAGAAGAGAGCATTTACTGACCCTGAGGTCATCTGTCAAATTTAATGCAAAAATATTTCACGAATTTGTGAGAAGAAAAGACTGGTAAATTTAGAGAAACACAGAACAAAATACAGAAAAACAGCAGTAAAATTCAGTCAAGGAATTCATGCGTTCATTCATTCAAATACGTTCTTCATTTGAGCTCCTAGGATCATTATCTCACAAGAAACAGTAGAACATCAGCAATAACTTTCCCATTATATGATTAAGGCAGCCAAACAAACTACAGACTCGGTGTCATTAAGATGAGTGATTTTCCTTCTTATTGAACACGAAGCAATAATTCAGAGTAAAATGAAACTGATAAAATCAAATAATTATTTATGCTATTTTTTTAAGGAAATTGTGCTTGGGATTAACTGAATATATACCAATTTTATTTAATAAAATTGCACTGAAGTTGACATTTTTCATTTTACTTATGTAGCAAAATTACACCGAAAATTTGTAATTAAATTAAATTAAATTAAATTAAAATGAGCATCATGGCATTTTTGAGTGTATGGACTGTCTGCAAATCTTTTACACTTAGTTTGTAAAAACTGTCTCCAAATAATTTTAGTGATTTTTGTTTTTCTTTAGTAAAAATATTCACTAACTGAGGCGGCTCCTGTTCCATATTTATTTTTTTAATTTTAGAATTTGGGGGAGTAAAATTTGTGGTTTTTTTCTTGTAAATTGATTAGTTTTTTAAAAAAAATTATATATTTAATCTCAGAAACGCCTACATTTCCCCCCCTCACCTCACGCTTTTATTTTGAAGGCGGGTCCTCTCGTGTTCCGGTGCTGTCCCCTCCGTTAAACCCCGTGCGGTACGAGGCTGACCGCTGAATTTTAACAGCAGGTAAAAAAAAAAGAATGAGAGAAAAATGAAAGAGCGAGGGAGGTAGAGAGACGTAGAGAAAGAGAGAGGGGGAGAGAGAGCTGTCGGAGCATCCTGCCAGCCGCTGCTGCTGTGGAGGAGGGTGAGGCTTCGCTAAATGTTCCGTTGGCTCGACTCGTTTTCGTCTTTTGTTGATGTCAAGGCAGAAATAAAGTCATGCGTCCACCGCGGGAGCGCGCCTCTGTGTTGTGAAACGCACATTCACCATAACGAGGCTGTGGTTGCGTGTCTGTGCTTCCCAGTGGCGGTTCAAACCCGCCTCATCTACTTTACCGTGTTATGTGGCTCCCTGTTCGCCCCACATCCCTCATGATCCTCTGCTGGAGCGCATCTGCGGTTATGTTTGGCGCGACATTTGCTCCGGTTTAAAAACGGTAGAATGAATAGAGCTCTCTGATAATCTGTTGTCGATAGGTTGATCTCATTTATTTATTTTTTTATTTATTTGCACGTTATTCTGGCGTCAGCGTGACCAGGAAATGCTGTAAGCAGGCCTGTCCGCCCCCCATCCATCCATCCATCCATCCATCCATCGGTGTTGAACTGAATGAAAGTCCTGTTTGCTTTGGCTCTGAGCACAGTAATGTTGGGGCACATGTTTGCTCTTTGCCTGTGTGTACATGCGTATCAGTGTGGATAATCAGACCCCCCTCCCCGTGTGTGTGCGCTCTGCTGACAGCGTTTCAACATGACAACCCTGCGTCAGAGGAAGGGCAGCAAGGGGAAGGAGCCCTCTCCTGCTGCAGAGCTTCAGTCCCAGCAGCACAACTGTTGCTCTGAACACCATCCGGAGAAGATCCTGCATGGTGAGTGAGACACCCCGCACTCCCATCTCAGGCTTTGTGAGCCACGGATAGATGTTTCCCACCAACAAGCTGCAGGTGCCAGTTCTATCACACATTTCAGCAGGTTTGAGCTGATCATTACTTGGTTACCAAATCACTGGTGAAGTTCTTGGTGCTGTTCTGGTGCCAGCTTTTTGGCAGCAGTACCAGGCTTTTTACCTCTGCCAAAGTAGTTGAGGACGTGTCAGTGGGTTTGATTTGCAGTCTGCTGTTATTTTGTTCCCACATGAAGCATCCCCAATTTTCACCAGTAGTGTTTGGTTCTCAAATCTGTTGACTTTAAAGCTGATTCTCAAGGCACCAAAGCAGAACTGGCTTTGCAGCAGTGCTGGCACTGCGTCAGTGGAATCCAAGCATTTTTAAAACTTTTTTTGTGGTGGAAATGAGTAGAGGTATTTCCAGATTGGGCACTGGTGTTGCACTGGGTAGAAAGTCACGTCGGGTTGTGACTGGCTAAAAACCAAGCACCTGCTGCGGGGGTTTTGAGCCAAAGCCAGCTCGAGCTCCAGGGATAGTGTTCAGTATCTGACCCTGACTTTAACCTGCTACAGGTGTTCTCAGTGTGGCTTTACTGATGTTTTCATAAATTGCTCTGCTGGTTAAAGCCTGATATCGTACACGTTCTGTGCATTTCTGCATTCAAAGAAGAGACATTGTTATGTGTGCGATGCTTTTGTGTCAAATGAAAAACGCTGAAATCATTATTTGCAGCTGCGGCCATCAAATTTGCACGTAAACAACGCAGGAATGCCTGGGCTGATAGTTAGATCACTCTTTTCTGCTCACACTTAGCCCACAGTGCACATTCACACAGGACTTTATTGAGATTTATTTGTTACCTGTCTCACACACACTCACACATCAGTGGAGGCAATTTGACGTTCAGTGTCTTGCTCAAGGACACTTTGAAGCCACCCAAAATGTTAGCTTCTCATGTGGGCTGGTTCTCAAATGCAAGTTCTTGATTGAGTACCAGTACCTGTGCAGATTAGGTGGCGATGGGCTATTAGAAGGGGGCGGAGACTGGCTGGAAACCAAGCACTTTGCTGCAGGGTTTTTTTTTTTGGGGTCAGAGTCATCTCCTGGGAGATGGTGGTCAATATCTGGCCTTGACTTTGACCCACTGCAGGTCTGCTCAGTGTGATTTTTATTGACGTCTTCATAAATCACTCTGCTGGTTCAAGCCTACAACCGTACACCTTTGTTGTATTTATGCATGCACAGTCATGTTTTCTTGTGTCTCATCCCTAAAGGAGACTGAAGCTTGATAAGCTTTTTTTTTTTCATTTCAACATTTAAATGATTGACTCTGGTGTCATATTATATTTGTAACCTTCATTTCACAATGAATGAATGAAAACTAGCGGGTGTTGCACTTCTGTGCATCACGATGTGCACTTTTATGACAATTCAAAATATTTACAATGTGCAAAAAGTCAGTTTCTGCAGAAACTGCATGAGGAACACACGGCACATATTTTCACTCGTCACAGTGGGTGTTATTAAAACCTTTAAAAGACTAAAAGTAGCTCTGTTCTAGTCAAGTTTCCCAGTAAGCTGCAGTCATGAAGTGCATGTTGGAGGGTCAAACAGGAAACCCACTCCCTGCACACCTTTCACACCTTTCTGAAGTCACATTAGAGAGAGCTGTTTCTATAACTCTGTGAAACCAACAATCTAGCATTCACACCCACTTCACACAGTGGTTGGCCAGCTGTGCAGAGGTGGCAAAGGGGCTGAAGCTTCTTTTTTTTTTTCCATACTCGACTCAGGCATTTTTGTCACTTTTCATGCGGGTGTCCAAATAGAACGCCACAAGTGCCTTTTAGAAGAGACTGTCTGAAAATGTGTGCTGTTTTCGACATATTTTACAATACTGAACCTCTCGCCTTTCCCTGTGAAGTGTTTGGAGCAGGTGTACACACTCCTTGAGAACGTTGTACGCAGTAGTTTGTGTTGCAGCTGAATCTGCCAACATGCACAGCAACATTACCCTGAAGCTGAAGCAGCTAAATGAAATCCAGCCATCAGTAAAAAAAGAAAAGTGTTACTGTTTCACGTTAAGTTTTACCCTACAGTGAAAACTAACATGTTAATGTTCTTGCAGGTGATTGGTCATGGGGAGCTATAATCTGGACTTCAGTTGGTTGGTCTGTCTCTGTTGGTCTTGGCCTGCTTTGCTGCATCTACGTGGCGACGCTACATGAGAACGACCTGTGGTTTTCCAACATAAAGGTAAAGACTGTTTACGGTTACAGACCCGACACTGTGGAAGGGCAAAGAAGAAACAAGCCATTAATGAAAGGGCAAATCCTTTCTAAAGAATGACTGTGATTTACAGAATAGACTTCCTGTTTTATGCATTATGCAGAAAGTAATCAGAGAAATGTTTACTGAGGTCCCAGCAGGAGGGGACTGAGGGACCCTGTCTCGTAGATTTGTTTTTTGCAGCTTCAATCGTCGCCCCCTGCTGGTCATTGGAAAAGAAAATACAGGTTTAGACCTTGCTGCTTGGCATATCTGGAAACTACATCCATCTTTTATACTGTTTATTAGCAACTGCAGGAAAGAAGTTCACTTTCAGCCACTGGTTTGAGTTCCCAGACACTTACCGAGAGTTTTAAAAATAAGAGGTGATGCAACCCTGTGGTAAACACGGCTTCTTTGAAATGTGCTGCTGGAATCAGATTCAAGTTGAGCGTGGGAATTTAAAGGCTTAGCAAATCACCTCTTTATGTTTTCGTCTATGTTTTATACAATGTCCGAACTTTTTTAGAGATAGGGAATTGTAGATGTCTCAATAAGAATTAGCCTCTCGGTGGCTGTATGTCTTAGTGACAGCTTATCTTAAAGTACTGCCAGTGAGTTTGTGTCAGTGGGAGCTGGAAAAGTTGGAAATATGTGGCGCTGTTTAAATTTTATTTTATAAAGCTCTTGTTAAAAAGCAGTAAAGCCGCCTGGATTGATGTATTTGGCACTTGTCTAACAAAGTTATCTGAGGATTTGACATCCATGTGCACGATTCATTAACCACATCACAGATGTGGATATTAACTGATGGAAAAGTGTCACACGGTGTGATCGTTAAGCTAAAAATTTCCACACGCGTTTTGCGCTTATCTAACGTAGCTTCGACATCAGTGCCAAGGACATCCCATCATCCAGTTTTCTTCCTAAAATGGCCTTCGAACACGTCATAAACACTTCATCCTAAAATGGGATGATTGCTTTTCCACGCGCTTCATGGGATGAATTTTCAGGGCTATTATGTGAACCACATGAGATCCTGAATCATCACGGTTGTTTCAGGCCTTTCAGGGTTTGTTCATTGTTGTACAGCAACAGAACATTGTGCTCTGCCAAATGTGATGTCATTTATAATTGCCCCCCTTTTAGAGCGTTAGCAGCACTCTGGTTCTGGCTGAGATATACATAGCAGATTTCAAACTGGGTGACATGGCAGAAAAGATGTCTGCATTAGTACTAAAACTGGGGCAAAGTGTGAATCAAGGCTGTTGCCATAAATTGTCTTTGCATCATTAAGTGATGCAGTATGAATCAGCAACTGACGCAAGAACATTATTTGCTTTTGAGTAGTTTGTTTTGGTGTTTTGTGGTTTTGTAATCTACTTTTACATATGAAGTTAAAACACTGCAGGTTAATATTTTGCGTGAAAATTGCTCTGAAGTTGTTTATCACAGGGAGGGATGGAAAGTTGAACTACCAGATGCGCAGCTACGTAAGTCAAAACCACAATCTGAGACATTGTTTCTTCTAACAAGCTCATTGTTTCTAAGTAACCTTTGAGTGTTCATTACTGGAAAATAGCAAAGAGGAAAAAAAGATGATTCTACATTGTAGAATGTGGTGTAACTTTAGCATCTGCTTGTGGTTAGCTACAGGATACTTGAAGGAAAATCTATTATTGCAGTAATTGGTGACATTAACGAGGCCATTATGTGTGTAATTATACATTTTTGACATAGCAGAGGAAAAAAAATGAAGGTAAAATTTGTTGAACACGCTGATGAAATCTCTGCAAATCTGGCATCTGGACTCAAGAATGAATTGATTCAGCGATCACAGGGCGAGCTCGCTGTAGTCCAGGTGATCTAAATTTCACTATCGGATTCAAGACAGTGACGGGACAACAACAGTCCCCTCAAGGTCCTTTATACTCAAGTTAAAGACCCTACAATAATACAGAGGCTCAATACGGGAGAACATTCAAACAGCCACCTATGAGCATTACTTGGTGAAAGTGGGAAGGAAGAACTCCCTTTTAACAGGAAGAAACCTCAGACAGAACCAAGCTCAAGGAGGGGCAGCCTGTTTGTGATGTTCATGTTGATACATTGCCAGATGTTGAAGACCTTAAAGTGGGTCAAAAACCTTTAAAAAAAAAAATCTTGTAAATTATTTGATACATGAAGCCAACATTTTGCAGCAGTCATTATAAATGTCCAGTCTTTGGACCATAACAGTCGGAGATTTAAGGCCCGTGTTGTTTTGAGATGGAATGACCCAGTTACCAGTACTGGTAATTTAGGGCAGCTGTGGCACAGACCTTACATTGGGTGGTGGGCTAATAAATTTGTTAAGCTCTGTATCAAGTACACATGTGCCTCTCAGGTGGACTTCAAAGAAGTATAATGGAAACCAGTAATTGTCCACGGTGCCTCCAGCTGTCTGTGTCTGACAGACTTCAGTTTAAGTGTTCAGAGTGCCCTCAGTGTAATACTGCCAATAATAAAGGTTCCCACATTAAACTCTGTCATGATGCTACTTGTAAACTACAAAAATGTCCAAATGCATTTTATTCATAACTAAGCATTAAAGACAAAAATGCAAAGAGTAATGTGGACTTTTGAAACATTGTTAGAAATATCTTTATACTTGCCCATGAAAACAAATTGGAGATAAATGTTTATTTCATGAATTTATTGCCTTACTTTGACTAAAGTTGCACGTTGGTTTGCATGAAAGCAGACTGTTATGCGCATATGGAAGGTATTAAGAGAAGGCTGAAGATAAAGCACAGTTTGGTTTTCTGTAAATCTCTTAAGAGTGGGAGCTGCCCACAGGGACTAATGAATCAAAACCTGACACCAGAGACACGTCTGGTTCTGAAGCTCTATCCCAATCACAGGACGACTTATCTCTTTGTGTAGAACAGACGAGACTGCGACTCAAACAAAGCATCAGTTTACTTCCTCTGTTGGTTGCCTGCATGGCCAGCCAGGTGCTTATTCTGTTTCTCATACAAATGTGAAATGCATCTTGCCCGCGTATAGCGCCGCCGTGCTCACGGTAATTTGTGAGATTCTGTCACAGGGACACAAAGCGGCACTTTGAGTTAATTGATCGGAGTCCGTATGGACACAGTTTGCGGTCCCGTGCTGGCTTTTTTTCTGTTTATGTGTGTGTGAAGGGGAGCAGGCAGATGTGTTCATTCATAATAAATGCAGGTCACTTTACAGGCCTGGAGAACATCTCCCTGAAATGTTCCCACAAATAAGTGGGCTCCTGGCTGACATCATCGCACACTGCATGCATATGTGAACTGTTTCCTTCTGTTAATGCAATCAAAGCCTGCGCCTGAGTCTATGTTCGCACAGAGCAGGCCGAATCTGCTCGGTTACATTAAAAACGTGGCTGTGGCTCAGCATTAAAACATTCAGTGTTTTTTAGGGAGACTGTCTGGGAACATGAAAATGCATAAGCAGTCTCTGCTGTTGATGTCCAACAGTTTCTCTAACTTTTTGAAACCAACAGTCTAACATTCACAATCATCTCCAGCTTGTGTGGAGGTGAAAACCTACCCTGGATATTTTCTTTCAAGCTCTGCTCTTCATTCTCTACACATTTCTCTCTGCAACAAACTTTGAACAACTTAGGCCTTTTTTTCCTTTTTTTTTTTTTTTTTTTTTTTTTGAGAAGACCATCAATGATATTCTGTTGGCCTCGTATTTATGATGATGTATGATATTAAATATCTCCATTCAATAGGACTGCTGGCTTCTGACTCGCTGGTATAAACACTTTTCATCTCTGGTGTTCTTTTTGTATAAACTTGCCCTCGGGCTGTGTTCACAGCTCTGTTATTCATTTTAAAAAGGCCTGAGCACTGACTCTAACGTGGGCCTCCAGTCCGTTCAAACTAATCATTCTATTGTTTTTATTTACATTTATTCATCTCTTTTATCAGACACCTGATGGACATAAAGTAATGAATTGATCGTCTCAAAAGCTTACACAGAGACGATGTTTGAAATGTTACTTTGAGACTTCAAATCCAGGTTTGATTGCTGAAAGGAGAGAAGGAAGCAAAAGTAAAAGTTTTGTCCTTTGTTCTCTCAAACGAACAGCCAGCATTAACAGATCTGTCCACACTGGACACACAGGTGTGAATGCCATTTTTTTCAACTAACTCAGTCCGAGGGATGCAGATTTTATAACGGACATCTGACAAAATTATAGATATAGCTTAAAACGTTATACAGCAATCACTCAGAGAAAGTAACGCCTACAAAGTATCAGTAGATGATAGAGGAGATGGTGAGCTTCACCATATATTAGTTAATTTTTGGCCTTTATTATGTAAGAAATTAAACATTAGATAGAAAAAATGGGGCGAGAGAGAGTGAGGCAAGACAAACAGCAAAGGCCCTTGGGTTGGAGTTGAACCTGCGCTGCTGCATGTGGTCACCTGCGAGCTAAACTGGTGCCCAGATGTAGCTTACTTTAAGCTACAGCAATAGCTCCTATAGATGTAATGCTAGGGGTGAAGTGAAGCATGATTAGGTTATTACTGGCATGAAAGAGTTGAATGTCAGGCAGACGAGCTGCGATGACGCATATATTTCTAGAGAAAGAAAAGGCCTGTGATTGCGTTTAACAAAGAACCGCAGGAGACACAGACAGGCTCGTGTCTCGTTTTATTTCAGCAAAAGTCGCCACAGACATGCGATAAAGATAACGGGTGTACTTTATACACTATATTACCAAAATTATTCGCTCATCTGCCTGCACATGTATATATCAGGCTGAGTGACATCCCATTCTTACTCCATAGGGGTTTATGTGATGTTGGACCACCCTTTGCTGCATTCCCAGCTCTGCGCCACTGCGCCTGATGCTTTGCATTGTGCTTGCTGATTTATGCAGGTGTTTGGCCATGGAAACCCATTCCATGAAGCTCTCTATGCACTGCTCTTGAGCCACATGGCGTTTGGAGGTCTGCAGTGACTGACTGTGCAGAAAGTTGGTGACCTCTGCGCTAGGGCTACCACGATTAGTCGACTAGTCACGATTCCGTCGACTATCAAAATCTTCGACGACTAATTTAATAGTCGACGCGTCGTTTGAAGCTTTGTAAGATCCCAAAAGACGCAGGAATAAGTAGTAGGATTTAAGAGTGTAATAACGGACTGAAACAGAAGATGGCAGCACTGCATGTACAAGGATGCCAGCTGCCGTTAAACCCCGAAGAAGAAGAAGTAGCTCTGTCCCAGAATTCATAGCGCGGCCCTGCTCAGTTTCCAACAATGGCGGCAGCTAGTTAGTGTTAATATTACTCTTATTATTCTTTCTGGGTCACAAAATAAACGTTTAACATATTTTCAGGCGAGAATGTAGCTGTGCAAACCTCAAATATCTGCTCAGTTTATCAAGACACCACATATTTTCAAAAGCGCTCCGAAGTTTTCGGAGACGTCTGTTACCCACCAGCTCGATAGCTAGCCGGGGTTCAAGGCTCACTAGAGCCGTGAGAACACCGGACTCCCGGCAAATCGTTTTCAAACCCACCGCCGTCTTTCGCTACTCAGGTTAAACATACATAAGTCACTTAGATAACTTAAAAATGTTATTGTTTGGCTTTTTTTAGTATTTTATTTGTTCCTGAGTAAATCGGTTTGGCTGAGATTAAAGTTATAGTTTTTACACAGCTGAATAAACGTCAAGCAGACAACTGATTATCAGAAGTGTGAGATGCTCGAGAATATACTCCGGTGTCCTGTTATATTTTAGATAGCAAGGAGCAGACGGCTGAGTTTATTAAACTCCAACGAAACAATCTGCAGATTAAAATGTAATAAACTATCATCTTGTCTTTATTTTTAGTTAGCACATACCTTAAACACTTAAAGCTGTAAGCTAATGATAGTTATATAAGAGCAGATGCATGCTGGTCCAATAAGCTGTACGTTGTACATCCAATGGATGCATGATCTGATTAGTCGACTAATCGCAAAAATAATCGGTGACTAGTCGACTATCAAAATAATCGTTTGTGGCAGCCCTACTCTGCGCACTATGTGGCTCAGCATCCCCTGACCCTGCGCTGTGAGTTCCCTTTCAGTCGATTCACTCGGTACAACACATAAGTATGGGATATCACGCCCTCGCGTGTCCTGGCTGAAGAAACCTTTATTCACGCCTTTAAGGCAGATGACGTGTGATGACACGCGCACGGCCCCGCCTGCACATATAGCCGCTGTCATCACAGTCATCCCTCAGTTCTTACGCTCTTCACCTCGCTGAGAACACCTCTGCTGAGTTGGGCTAGCTAGCTGCTGCTAGTTAGCTCCGTTGTCTGCCGACTTGAACTTAGCTTAACTGCCCCTGTTGGTGTTAGCCTCCACCGCGCTGTTGGTGTGTAGGCTGCCCGCGGAGCGCTAATTTCAAGTTTTCCTGTGCAGCGTTTCGCTTTGCGTTTTGGAATGGACTCCAAACCGAAGCGAGCAAAGCAGAAATCTTCTGTTCGCCCCTGTCCTCAGGGATGCGGTTTCTCTTTGCACGACAGCGACCAGCACGATGCCTGCCCTGTCTGCCTGGGGATCGTCCACGCTAGGAGAGCGTTGACGGAGCCCGAAGCCTGTGCGTTTTGCCGCCAGCTCCGGCGCTCGACCCTGGAAAGACGGGTGACGTTTGTGGAAAAAGTGCTGGGACGCTCGGCTGTCGCACGGCGTGACCCTCTCCTTTCCGAGTCTGGAGCCCCGGCTTCGTTCGAGTCCGAAGACGAGGATTTTCCGGTCGATGTCCCCGCAATTAGCTGGGCTGACCACATGGAATATGTTGACGGGTTAGCCGATGACGAGCCAGAACCATGCAGGAGCGCTGACGGGCTTCAGCCTGGGTTGAAGCCCGCCAGCGCTCCCCAGGAAGACGATGACGTGCTGGACATCGGCCTGGACATCCATGGTTTGTCGGAGGATGAGCAGGAGAGCTCATTGTCGGCCCAATGTGCCGCCGCTGCTGCGCCGGTCGGCCACGATGACACCTCTCTTTTCTCCCTGTTTCGCCGTGCTGCTGAGAAGCTGCAGGTGGACTGGCCCTCTCCTCCACCAGCTCAGAAGCCGTCGCGGTTCGCGGGTTTTTTCCTCCCACCGGAGCCCGCAACGGCCAAAAACTGCCTGCCCATGTTCCCAGACTTTCTCTGCGAGCTAACAGTATCATGGGACAAACCTCTGTCTACCCGCGTCACTGTGCCCGGCTATGGACAGTACATGGAGTTGGACGGCGCCGAGGGGGCTGGCTTAGCTAACCGACCCCCTATGGAGCCGTCTCTGGCTGTTTATCTGGCCCCGTCCCATAACCATGGTGTCGGCGGCCCCGCAACTCTGCCGTCCAAGCACTGCAGATTCTCTGCCTCGCAGCTGGAGAAGATTTATCGGGCTCAGGCCGGCACTGCTCGCGCCATGAGCTCCGTCACCATGCTCCAGACGTACCAGGCAATGTGCCTGGCGGAGCTCGGATCGCTGGTTCCTGATGACAGCCCGCTGGCACCTCTTCTTAACGAGGTCAGAGTTGCCACAGATCACATCCTCCGTGCGTCTCGCTGTGCAGCGCTCTCCCTGGGCAGAGGGATGGCTTCGACAGTAGTGGCGCAGAGGCACCTGTGGCTGACCCTCTCTGACGTCCCGGATAGGGACAGAGCTGTATATCTGGACGCACCAGTGTCTGCGGCTGGGTTATTCGGACATTCACTTGAAGCCATTCAGGCTAGATTCGATCTGAGGAAGAAGCAGACAGAAGCTCTGCGCGACATCATCCCCAGACGTCAGCCGAAACCCAAGCCCGCAGCTAGCTCTCACAGGCCGCTCCTCTGCCAACTGGCAAGAGAGCGGCGCCCACTGCTGAAGTGGGTGTGCCGCCAGCGAGAGCACATCCTCCGGCCCGAGCTCCACGCCAGTCGGCCTGGAGCAAAGGCCCACCCTCGGGCCCCCAGCGGGACCCGACGCCCAGGAGGAAGAAGCCTCAGCCCTCCTAGCTGTGGTTTCGAGTGGAGAAGGGGTCCAGCAGCAGGGAGACGCTGCTTTTACCCCTCTGTTGCCGCACAAGAGGTGCCGCTTAAGTTCTGTTCAGGTTGTCAGCCCCAGAAGGCGCTGCACTTTCCTAACACTGTCTCCCAAGCACAAAACCCCTGCACACAAAATGCCTCAGGTAAATCCCTGTTCAGGTGTGTTAAATGTTCAGGTGACCACATCGAGTGTTCCCGCTGTTTTTCATTGTTGTGCCCCAGAAAAGGTGCCTCCAACAAACTGTATGAATGTACATGTTCCCATGTTACAATCAATAAAGAGTGTTGTTCATTCTCAAACAATCACAAATGCTCAGCCTGCGGGCAGAATGAGCCAGGTCAGGCAGGTGATGCAGTTCCCTGCAGACACACTGGGGGGCGACAACGCCCCGCCTACGGTGCTGCAGATCAGCTGGCTGGCTGCTCACTTCCCTCAGTGGCGCGCTTGCGCCCCCTCTCCGTGGGTGCTGCGAACCGTTGCCATGGGTTACCAGTTGCAGTTCCGGGTCAAGCCGCCTCGTTTCCAAGGAGTCGTAAACACGACTGTCAACACCGAGGCGGCCATGATACTCAGAGAGGAAATAAATGCGCTATTGCAGAAAAGAGCAATACGAGTGGTCCCCGCTTCGGAGACAAACAAAGGTTGGTACAGCCGCTATTTTGTTGTTCCGAAAAGAGGGGGAGGGCTTCGTCCCATCCTCGTCCTGCGAGTCTTGAACACGTATCTATGTAGTACAGGTTAAAGATGCTAACACTCAGACAGCTCTTGAATGCAGTCGGCCCGGGAGATTGGTTTGCGACAATCGATCTAACAGATGCTTATTTTCATGTGGCTATACACCCGAAACACAGGCAGTTTCTGAGGTTTGCATTCGAGGGCGTAGCCTACGAATACCTAGTGCTGCCGTTCGGGCTGTCGCTCGCTCCTCGCACCTTTACGAAATGTGCCGAGGCAGCGCTAGCGCCCCTCAGAGAGAGAGGCATCCGTATCTTAGCCTACCTAGACGACTGGGCTCTCGTAGCTTGTTCCAGAGAGCAGGCGCAGACACAGCTGTCACTGGTTCTGTCACACTTTCAGACACTGGGGTTCTCTGTGAACTTTCAAAAGAGCTCGCTAATCCCGAGTCAGCAGATTTCTTTCCTCGGTTTGGAAATATGCTCGCTTTCCAGCCGCTCAAGTTTGTCGGATCACAGAGTGGCCGCGTTTCATCGCTGCCTCGCTCAGTTTCAGCTGGGACGCAGACTGCGTTTCCAGACGATATTACGCTTGTTGGGCATGATGGCATCTATGATCGCCGTAGTGCCACTTGGACTGTTAAAAATGAGAGCGTTTCAACGCTGGACTCTCTCTCACCGCCTGTGTGCATCGCGTCATCCCCGGAGGAGGCTGCCGCTAACCGCGTCTTGCATGCTAGCTCTCCGTCCTTGGAGTGAGCCCAGGCTGCTGCATCAGGGCTCTCGGATTGGGAGGGTGTTGTTTCGCAAGGTGGTGTCCACAGATGCTTCCCTAAGAGGGTGGGGAGCGCTGTGCAAGGGTGCATCAGTGAGAGGGATCTGGTCCGCAGCTCAGCGCCAGCTGCACATCAGCCACTTAGAGCTGTTAGCAGTGTTCTTAGCTCTAAAGCATTTCCGTCCAGTCCTGGAGGGCCAGCGTGTCTTAGTCAGGACGGACAATTCAACAGTGGTGTCTTACATAAACAGGCAGGGAGGAACACGCTCTCTTCCCCTGTTGAGGCTGTCTCGCTCTCTGCTGTTATGGTGCAGTGTTCATTTTCTGTCTCTGAGAGCCACCCATGTCCCAGGCCACCTGAACCTGGGGCCGGACCTTCTCTCCGGGGGGGTCCTCTGGTGAGAGAATGGAGGTTACACCCTTTAATAATCAGCCTGCTAGCAGCGAGTCCTTGGCAGCTTCCTCTCCGCAGGGATCTCCTCTCTCAGGCGGGAGGAGAAGTGTTTCATCCGCGCCCAGATCTGTGGCGCCTTCATGCTTACCTGCTGAGAGGCTAAACTTGATTGCTAAGGGTTTGCCACCTAGTGTGATAGCGACAATTCAGAGCGCTAGGGCCTCATCTACTAGAGGCTTGTACGCTTACAAATGGCGAGCCTTCGAGCAATGGTGCCAGGACCGCCACACTCTCCCATTTCAGTGCTCTATTGTGGATGTTTTGTCATTCCTGCAGGAGCTGCTGGATAAGGGCCTTTCATTTTCGACAATTAAGGTTTATTTAGCAGCTATATCTGCTTGTCATATTGGCTTTGACGGGGTGACACCAGGTGCACATCCCCTCGCCATACGTTTTCTGAAAGGAGTTCGCCGGCTGAGACCCGTGCTTAAGTCCAGTGTCCCTGCTTGGGACTTGTCTTTGGTGCTGGAGGCCCTTTGTAGCCCCCCGTTTGAACCTATTGAGTCTGTGAATATGAAATTTCTTTCATATAAGACTGCATTACTTATCGCTTTGGCTTCGGCAAAGCGAGTGGGTGACCTTCATGCGCTGTCTGTGCATCCCGCCTGCACACAGTTTTCTCCTGATGGCCACAAGGTCGTGTTGCATCCAAATGCTGCCTATTTTCCCAAGATCATGCCTGCATCTTATAGCTCAATGGAGTTTGAGTTGCTGAGCTTTTGCTCCCCTCCTTTTGCATCTGAGGAGCAGAGGAGGATGCATTCTCTTTGTCCAGTGCGTGTGCTACGCACCTACATTGAGCGCACTCAGAATGTGCGTTTATGTGACCAGCTGTTTGTCTGCTTCGCTAATCCGAATAGAGGTAGATCTCTGTCGAAACAGAGGCTGTCCCGCTGGATTATAGAAGCTATCTCACTGGCATACGGCACCAGAGGTCTTGCTTTGCCCCACGGGGTGAGGGCTCATTCCACCAGGGGGATGGCAACCTCATGGGCTCTTTTTAAAGGGGTGCCTGTAGCTGATATTTGTGCGGCAGCTAGTTGGGCATCACCGCACACTTTTGTGCAGTTTTATCGGTTGGACGTTACAGCCCCTTCGGTGGCTCATACTGTCCTTTCTGCTGGGTCTACCACTCACTAAGGAAGTGGTGGCCCGATTCCGGTTCGGTGGCTGCTCTGCGGGGCGTGTATATATGTCCCATACTTATGTGTTGTACCGAGTGAATCGACTGAAAGGGAACGAATAGTTATGTCTATAACTTCTGTTCCCTGAAGGAGAGGAACGAGGTACAACACAAGGTGGCCCCACTGAGCAGTTTGGCTCGGTGAAGAGCGGCTATCGAACTGAGGGATGACTGTGATGACAGCGGCTATATGTGCAGGCGGGGCCGTGCGCGTGTCATCACACGTCATCTGCCTTAAAGGCGTGAATAAAGGTTTCTTCAGCCAGGACACGCGAGGGCGTGATATCCCATACTTATGTGTTGTACCTCGTTCCTCTCCTTCAGGGAACAGAAGTTATAGACATAACTATTCGTTTACGTTGCCTTCTTGGCCACTAACAGTTGATTGCAGAGCGTTTAGTGGTGAGGAATTTCATACCTGGACTTGTTGCACAGGTGGCCTATCACGGTTCCACCCTGGAATTCACTGAGCTCCTGAGAACAGCTAATTTGCTAATATGGATGGATGTATCAGTTTATGGTGTTTAGGGCTGTTGCAGGCTACGTTCTTAAACTGATGGAATGTGTAGACACACATACTGGCGAATTAGTTAAAGGATAAATTAACTGATAAATAAAATACTAGAATCTCATCAAAAATATATTAGCAAACATGCTAAAAAATACCAATAGCTGAAACACAGTGACGAGGTCCAGCTCAATGACTAGAATTAGTGAATGAGGCCTAGTCGATGCTGATCAGTTATAGCTTCTTGTGTTGGGACACCTATAAACCAATGTGGCCACACCCCTAACTACCTTGTCCAGTTGAAAATCACCCCATTCAGAGGTGTTATAAAATAGGAAGCTGTCAACTATGTCCAAAACTGTTTTGGTCCCATGCTGCAGATATACCTTTCAATCCTCTAAAGTTGGATATTTTAAAATGAGATGGACTCGCTGTAGGAGCCAACCTCAGGTGGCCATCAAGGGAACTGCAGTTTTTTTTGTTTGTTTGTTTTTTAAACTTTTGCTTTGGCTTTACTTTTCATCTCCAGAGCTTTTTAGTTGGGTGACTTGTTCAGATATATATTTTTTGATTTGTTTAAATTTTTTAATCTGTCTCAGGGAATGAAATTTAGTAGTGACCTCGCTCAGTCCCTCCCATAGTCTGTTCCTCTGTCGGTAGGCTGATCAGGTCGATGTTGTGACAAAGTTTGACAGACTCAGACTCGCCTGTCTCAGGCTGCAGGTGGTGATGGTAGCCTATGACCTTACGGCATTATGCATCACATGTCTCTTTGTTGATTGTGTTTTGTATATCTGCGTACTGTCACACCTATATTCATGGAGTCATGTAGTCTTCTCAGTCCACCATATTATACTATTGCACTGCATGTTATGTAGCAGGATTGGTCTTTTAATGTTAATATATACCAGTAAGATTAGTAAATTTATTTTTGCTTCTATCAGAAAAATAATTAGGAACTAAGGCTTTCATTTAAGTGAAGTGGACTAAACACTCACTGTGCACGCTGCAGGTATTGCTGCTAAAAGAAATCTGCCAAATGTAAAGATTATGGCAAAGAAATGGAAACAAAGATCCATCAGCGGGCCAGCGTACGTTTTGTTCTTTTTAATCATTACTACTAGTTTTGTTGAACTCTGATTTTAGTTGTGAAATGAAAGAAAACCACAAAAACTATCAGCTCAGTTTGCGTGGAGACCCAAACAGAGGGAAATGACTTTCAAATTCAAATTTTCAAGTTTAGCTGTGCGGACAGAAGAACATGCTGAATTATCCAAAAGAAGTTTCCAAGGCACAGAAAATTGTGTTTTGTGCACCTTGCATGATTCAGGCTCCTGGTCTTACCCTGAACTGCTTCCTGTTGCTCTCTGGGCAGTCTGGATGGATGTATTTAATTTCCTGCCTTCAGACCCCCCCCCCCCCCCCTAATCTCTCTCACTTTTATTCTCCCATTTACTGTCTCACTCGCACACACACGCACGCACATGCACACACACGTTGTCTGAAGTGTCTTCAGGTCAAGTAAGCTGGAAAGAGCTGTGAAACATGCTGGAAAGTAATTTGTGGATTTGGGAGTCCCGCCTGATCAGTGCTGCTGCCTGACCCGACCTCACCCTATGTGACTGATAGTATCGGAGCACGGCGGCCTGTGGAGAAGCTTCACAGAAAGGGGACTGGTTTTAATAATCTCATGTGTGGTTTCCTCACCCAGCGTGCTGTTGAGGGAATGTATTATCAGAGTTAGCCTGAGGTGAAAGGGTCTGGAGGATTTTTTTTTCTCTCTTTCACGCTCATACCCTTACAGTGCTTATTATCTCTAGTCCTCTTATGTAGCGAGACAGCTGGCTTAATCTGGCCTCTTGAATTCATCAGGTGTGAGGTCACGTCCGTGCCGGCCGCAGCGCCTCGCAGAGTTTATTTCAGACTCGCGCACAGATCCACAAACCTTCCGACAACTGTTCCCTGCATTTTCCGAATGATGTTCCAACATGTTTCCCCACCCCCACTTATTCTTCTTATTCTTTTCCTGTAAGCACGTGTGCTTTTATAGACGAGGGGTCACCAGTAGTCAACTCGCTTCTCCCTCCCTCCCTCTGGCTGCTCCAGTTATCCACAGCCTGTCCTGTTGTTCGCAGGGCTTAGTCTTTCTGTTTGCTTTTGCTGAGAAAGATTGCTTTTTGTGCTGAAGTTGCCGGCTGTGTTTGATGGAAGCAGAGGCCACTTCGTATTTAGGCTTTGGCAGACATAGAGCAGAGGAAGTGCTGGATGGACCCTGGCTTGGATTTTTCGTGCATCACATAACAGAGATGGGAGTTATTCAAAGACCCATAAGGAGGAAATGGTAACACAGACACACAGAGAGAAGAGGATCGGTGCCTTCTGAGAAGTGTACTGGCTTCCAGCATAATGAGCAATGTGTGAACTTGTTAACTAGGCCTATTCTCTTTGACCTTAATTTAAATTGAGGATTAGCCATCTCATCAGAGTTCTTGGTGGAAAGCCAAGGCTTGTTTTGCCTTGGGCAAAACTCAAAAGGAGGATTGGGAAGGAAAGTAGCTGCTCATCCCTCAGAGGAAGCTTTTGCATATTTCCTTTGGCAGGGAACTTGAAGCGATTAAAAAGCGAATTTATTTGGATTGACTTCAAGAAGAGAAAAACACACCACATTTACATTTTTTTCCGTAATGGATTTGGATCAGTTCTGTACCTTAACCCAGGAGCGTCCTGTTTATCTACCTGGATTCAGCTCATCAAAGGATCCAAGAATTTATTGATAATCTCTGCGTTCCCAGGCAATGGAGCTCCGTAAGAGGGTGAAGCCGAAACATGGCCTTTCACAAGATGCGCCGTCTGAAGGCAGATGTCACCATAACGCTCTGTCGGGAACGCAGGAGGGGGGTAAAGGAGGGGTTTCTCTGCTTGGGCGATCCGGTTCCCGTTCCCATTCCGGTTCAGGCGTTTCACCCCGGCGGCCTTGGCAACAGTGCGTTTCCATGGCAGCAGGGCTGTTAGCGGCTGTGCTGCTGGCACTGACTCAGGCCTGGTGTGTGAACGGCTTACATGAGAATCTGCTGTGGTTCTCACAGCTCACGGTAGGAGTTATTACGTGTTTATAGAAAGTGTTTCAATTTGAGCGATTAATAAACCAAACACATTGCAAACGAGCTCTGCTTCGATGTGACCGCCTCGGGGGGCGGGTTCAGTCTGCAGCACGGTGCAAATGAAAACCATCACAGCACACCGTAGTCCAATCTCCAACCACAGTCAGAGCTCCCGCCTCTTCTGTGTTGTTAGGTCGTTACAGAGTGGCCCCAATAACAGTGAGATCACGGTACAGAGATCCAGCAAGCAACAAGCATCTGATGCTGTTATTATCTACAAATTGAACAAACTCCTTTATAGTTGAAGTGGCATAGATTTATTTTTTTATGTCTGTTGTTTTTTTTTTTTCTGAAGGTAGAAATAAAGTGTTTCACCTGCTCAGTTGGAAAAGTGCTGCATAATTCAGAAATGTTAGAAATGATCTTAAACACCAAGAAATATCTCTTAAACCAAGATGCAAACCAAGTTCAGCCAAATCAGTGCAGTTCCTGGAATGGCCACTAGAGGTCGTCTCCAAACGCGAGTCAGCCTCTGTAGACTCCAATGTTAAAATGTCTGACTTCACAGAAGGTCACATTTAGACCCTGGTACAAAAATGTTGGATCTCTATAGCTAATTTTTCTCTTCATGTGTAGGAGAGAGTTTTTTCTTTTGTTGTATTTGTGGAAATGCCTTGCATTCATTCAGTGTATGGATGAGTCCTGGGAGGCTTGCACTCTCGAATAGCTGCCACTCCATCATAAAACTTCTCAGACAGTCTGTTAGCTTTCATTTAAACACAGGATGTACATGCTATCCATCTTCCTGCAAAAGGTCAAATCTGTGACTCCAAGTGCTTCCTGGATGTTCCCATTTCTTGAGCTGTGAACTCATTCTTTCAATTTTGGGGTGTTTATTTGCTTATAAATCATGCAAAGATGATGTGGTGAACTCATTTGCAGATAGTGTTGAAACAGCTTCTTCATAGATGGTGCCAGTAATATACTTGACCTCCTTTTGAGGCTCGTAGCTGATACTTCTGTGACTTATCCGGATCAGTTCACACGTGGAGCAGCTAAATGTTTTGACCTTGTACCTCGCTCCATATTAACGGTTAGTTGCGAAACGTGGTTTCCCGTCGTTAATCAAAATGCTCTTACCACGAACAAAATATTTATTTTAATCTGCCATGTTTTTGTATGATGTCAGTGACTTTGATAGTTTTTCCAGATGTAGTCTTGTTTTTCTGATGGAGCAACAAGAACACAATAACTGAGCGCCTGTGGCTAACTGTGGCTGCAGAGAGTCCCGAGGTTAAAAACGCTCACTGCCCTCCTCATCGTTCTTACGCTCGGGGCCGTCCCTGTGCTCGTAGAATCAGTCTCGTCTTTTCTTCCAGAGGCTCGTCTTTTTATCCTCCAAATGCGTATTTAATTTTTTGCAGCTGATAATATCTGCGTTATGAACCAGTGGGTTTCTGTTGTTCTCCTCAGGAGTCAGACCCATGCCGATTTACACTCTGTTAATCAGCTAATGGTTTCAACCCAGTAAATGACATTAATTAACTGGTGGGAACACCTGCCTCGGTGGGCGATCTGATTGGGATCCCCTGTCCTGTTACTCCCTGATGGCTACAGAACAAATAACTGCTCTCAGGTTTCCACAGACTGGTTATGATGATTTGTCAGATAAGGACCGCAGAATGAGCCAGGCTATTTAAATTAGGATCATTCTCCTCTGAAATGCGTGAAATATGTTCAGAATACAGAACATTTTATGTACAAGTTTGTATGAATGTTAGAAATTGAACATTGTTATTGGAAAATCCTTTCTATTGATCAATTAGTTTTAATGGACAGATGTTATATACATTTCTAATTTTATAGCCTTTTTGTGAGGTTTTAGTTATTACTGGAAGTTGTTACTGGAAAAATATCAGATAAAATGCTTTGCAGTAATACTCGGAAACATGCTTTTGTTTTTAACAAGCGGAGGATTTGAAGATTGCTTGGACCGGATTTGGCTGCAGTAAATCTGGAGAAACAATTTGACAGACTTTCAGTGAGTTTTAGAAGAAATGAGTAGCTAAAATCAAAGCGTTTCTTTTTGTCAAGCACAGTTGCAAAAACGATTTGCAGACTAAATATGATAGATTAATGATTGGCTTAATATTCCACAGCTGGTTGTTCGCTGTTTGCTCTCTCCTCTTACCCCCCTGAGGAGCAGTAATCACGCATGACGAGCAGGAAGTCTCTTGGGAAGACATCCTCCAAGCACGCACTCACACACTGTGTTACCTGTCTGATTATTACTGGAGAGGATTATGAGTGTATTAGCTGCTTTGCCTTTATCCTCCATGTTTCTGTCATGTCTTGCCAGGATATCTGTTTTCCATATTACAGAGAACAGAAGTGTTTGCTTTCATAAAACTAAAATCCTCCTTTTTATTTTCAGGAAGTGGAGAGGGAGATCTCCTTTCGGACAGAGTGTGGACTATACTACTCCTACTATAAACAAATGCTGCACGCCCCATCAATACAAGAAGGTATGCCCTGTGATCGCAGGTTTGTATTAATGACAGTTGTCATTTCTTCACAAAGGCAACTTTGAGGGTCAAAATGATCCAAGATCTTTCCACTCCAACAAAATAGTGTGTGGAAAGAAAAGCTGAACTGGATGTTACAAGAAGCTGTAGTGTTCAGGTGTTAATCGAAAAGTGGGTTGAGTGTGTGTGTGTGTGGGGGGGGGGGATACCATTGGTTCATCTACAAAAAATCACAGTCGGGTTTGAATCCCGGTGACCTTGACCTCAAGGTCAGAGGTCATGTTTTCTGAATCTTGTGAATGCAGTAACTTGAGTACGAGCTGACGTGGAATTTTTAAATGGATACCATACGTGTATCTACTTGGAGGCGGAGGGGTAGCACTGGCGGCCGCCGGTATTTTTTAATCTATTTAGCCATTTACCAATTACCTAAGAATCATTCAAGCATAAAAACGTCAGCGAACTCGGGGGATGAACCCGTAGTGTGTTTGTGCATTAACTGCAGATTGCTGCCTCGGCTGCACATCCATGATGCAAAGGGATGCTCCTGATGATGATAATAATAAATAGACAGCGTGGAGCAGGTGGCATAAGACAACTTTAAAATCTCTAAAATCATTAAAAGTTGATATCTGAAGTAGTGTCTCTTTAACTTCTGCAAGTCTTACACATAAGACCTGCTAAGTATCTCCTCTTGTTCCATATTTTGTTCCCTGACTCCGTCCCTGAAGTATTTCCCCTTTCTTCTTATTGTCTTCTATTACTCCCTGCACCAATTCTCATCTACCTCACTCCGTCCATCGCTCTGTCTTCTCCCTATCTTCCTCCCTTCACTTTTCCCTCATTCTCACACCCCGTTCCATCCCATCTCCTCCCTTAATATCTCCTTCTCTTATTCCCACCCCCCCTTTTCCTCACTCCTTTTTACTGACTCCCTTCCTCATCTTCTTCACTCCCTCACCATCATCCTCAAGCTGTCTCTGCAGGACCTCCCTCTCTATCTTCATCTGTTCTCTATTTAGCTCCCTCCCTCCCTCTTTCCTTCTCACTCACTCCCTAAAGTTTCTCGCTTCCTCACGTTCTTCCCTTCTTTCGTTCCATTATTCCCTCCCTTCTCCTCAATCCCGCTCTCCTCCTCAGTCCCTCCCTCACTATTCCTCAATCAATCCCTGCTGTAACCCACAAAGTTTAGGTGTGTGTTTATGGGCATTTTTAACCACTGTTGTGAGGTAGGACACTGAGGTTGCACGAGAAGGCCTCGCTCGCAGTCGTAACTGGGATTCGTCACTCCAGAGAACACATCTTTCCTGCTCTAGAGTCCAGTGGTGGCGTGCTTTACATGCAGCCGATGCTTTGCATTGCTCTTGGTGACGTAAGGCTTGGATGCAGCTGCTCGGCCATGGAAACTCATTCTATGACTATGTAGAAATGCCTAGGAGAAAAAAAAGAAGTTTAGAAAAGGTGTTAGTACAGATACAGATCACCTGCTGGTAGATCAGTACAGTCAGGGAGTGGTGTTCGCTGTCCGCTGACCTACAGCTTGTTGACAACACCTGGAGCTGATCAGTGTCTTTAAATGAAGCTGCAGAAAGAGAAGGAAGAGCATTGGTACCATTTCATACTAAAGGCATGTGTACAGGCAACATTACAACATAATGTTTTGATCAAAAGTACATAGATTTCATGAAACCCACTGATCCTTCTAGTACTGGTGTCCCTCAGTAAAATAGTTCTGCCACCTACCTGCCTGAATAACTGGATCTCAGAAAAACACCCATATCGGCTGGTGATGGTCTGAGACTGTCAATGATTATTGTTAAAAACAAATCATTATCTTAAATAATCATTTCTGGGTGTTATTCAATTCAGTTTTATTTATAATAGCGCCAAATCACAACAACGGTTGCCTCAAGGCGCTTTATGTTGTAAGGTAGACCCTACAGTAATACATACAGAGAAATGAGGAATATACAAGTATTTCCATTGCTATATAAGTTTATTTTAAATAAAAAGAAAAAAGTTTATTCAATAAATGAATTCAGGGCATTGACAATTTCATTCAGAGAGCTATTTTAGCAATTTTGAAATAAATTTCATACTGAAATAAACAGCACTTACTTATCCAGCCTGCTGGAAACAAATTATTCCAACTTGGTTCCTTAATAAACCTTTGGCCTGTTTCCATTATGCCTGATCTGCTGCTCAGTGTCCTTCGCTCCTTCCTCTTAAATCCCGTCTATTCATTTTAAATTGTTGAAGTCACTCTGAAGGGAAACACAAGCTCCCAGCAGCCCAGCTCTCTGAGCTGATGAACGATGAGGCACATTTGCCTTTTTTGTACAAAACTGTGACTATCACCAGTCAGTGTGTCCAAATCAGCAGCAGGTGGTCAACAGGTGACACAGTGAGAACGATGTATGCAGGTAAACTCAAGCTTCCACCGAGCTCCTCGGTCATAATAATAATGATAATAATAATACATTTTATTTATAGGCGCCTTTAAGACCCTCAAGGTCACCTTACAATAACACAACAACAATAGTAGCAATAAAATATAATAAACATGGCAAAATAAAATTTAGACATAAGGTAAAAAAACCAAAACAAAACACAAGCATAAAAGTATAAAAGCTGAGGAAGGTAAAAATGGACTAAGACAGATCAGGAGTATGCAATTTTGAATAGATGGGTTTTGAGACGTCATTTAAAAGTGGTGAGAGAGTTTGTGGTCCGGAGATCTGGTGGAAGTGCATCCAAAGTCTCGAGGCAGAACAACTAAAGGCTCTGAGTCCCGTGGTAGTCAGACGAGCAGGTGGAACAGACAGAAGGGAAGCTGAAGAAGAGCGGAGTGCACGGTGGGGTGAGTATGTATGGAGAAGATTGGATAAATATGGAGGAGCGAGGTTATGAAGCACTTTGAAAGTGAGAAGCAGGATCTTGAAATTGACACGGAGGTGAACTAGAAGCCAATGGAGCTGTTTAAGAACTGTTTTATGTTCAGTGGATTTAGTTCTGGAAATAATACGAGCAGCTGTATTTTGAACTAACTATAATTTATGGAGGGATTTATGAGGTAGACCACAGAGAAGAGAATTACAGTAATCTAAACGAGATGTGACAAGAGCATTGACAAGTATGGCGGTACTGTGTGGAGTGAGTGAAGGACGAAGGCGGTTAATATTACGGAGATGAAAGTAGGAAGACCGAGTGATATTATTTATGTGCTGTGAAGGACAGAGTGCTATCGAGGATGACACCAAGACTCTTAACCTGAGGGGAGGGTGTGACGACAGAGTTATCAATGGATAATGAAAGACTGGTTGGAACTGTAGTCAGTTTTGATCTGGTGCCTATTAAAATGAATTCTGTTTTATTGCCATTAAGTTTAAGAAGGTTGTGAGCAAACCAGACCTTGATTTCACTTAAACAGTCAGAAGTGGATGTGGGTGGGAGAGTATATATCACAGAAACACACACAGGTTAGAGTCCAGCCAAATGTGTAGAGGTCGCTTCAGGGGAGTCCTCAGGCTCCTCTCGCTGGAGCCTTTGCTGCTGGTTCGGCTTCCACATAACAACTCGCTCCAAACACTCTTCAGTATAAATTTGCAAACTCTCCAGATCTTCGTCACTGTCCTGCAGAGAGCTGAACTTTGTGGAAATAAAGAATGTATTTTTATTATCTTTAAAGCTGTCTAGAAATAAACTGTCTGAAATGGCGGTAACCAGTGCCGTGCTGCCGTGGTCGATACCGCCGAGTCTTGTGTCACTACAGCATCACCCGGGACCAACAGTTTTTCTGTAACTTCTTGTTTTAGGAAGCTAGCTTTTGTTAGCACCTTCCTTTGTACATGGTTGCCAACACCAGGTGGCTGTCTCTATCCATACTTGTAAGGAAAAACTGTTTTTCACTCCATTATTTCCACCCGACCAAACAAATCACTGCACTTTTCTCATGATGCACAGTCTGGTCTGAGGGAAATTAGCCTAATTATTTTGTTCCCATTATCATGTAAAATTCCTTGTTGGAAATGTGCCTAATTTTCCACTAAGGCAAATAATTGAGCTGTAGTCTAATCAGTTGAGGAACTGGCTGACCTCCCTTCCCGTCCCTTTCTATGTTCCCTTGTTTTTCTGTCACAGCACAGCAGCTCGTTATGCACAAACTACAGTAGGTTTTTGGTGCTAAGGATGAAGCGCTGAAGTGACGGCAGGTAATGGAAGAAGTGGGAAATGATAGGGATGGGCATAGGAAGAAAGTGAGAAAGGAAGCAATAATTGAAAAGGCAAGAAATGAAAGAAAAGGAGGGATATGTGAAGGAAAGATGTAATGAATAAATGAGCTAAAATAGGAGAAAGAATCCAGATGAGCGAGCAAGGCAGGACACAGAGTCAGGTGGAAAAAGAAAGGCATGACAGCAAATGCCGTAAATGAATGAACAAAGTCGAGCGGGTCATGCGTGTGGGTGGTAATGTGCACTTTGTTTATGCAAAACCGTGCTGGTTTTTATGGTTTTACATGGATCAAGAACACAGCGGAAATCAGGCTGACACATCCCAGCCTGCAGCAGAAAGTCAGCCCTCGCTCCTCGCTCCATGTCACACTTTGTTTCAGTCAAACCGAGTACATGGTGATGATACTGCATGGAGTAACCAATATGGATTAATGCTATCAGTGCGCGCATCAGCTCATATAACACCAGCAGCAGTGTGTTCTGTGGCAGAATAATGTTAAAATGTAATTCTTTTTTATATGTTAGTGTTATTTTGGTAATTCTTGACATCATTCCCTTCTGTAATAATGCCATTGGACCAAAGCAATTTAGAACATGTAGCAGCATAGCTTTAAAAGTCAGATGAGGCAAGAGACAAAACACCACTTCAGCAATCTCATTTGGAAGAGGAAAAAAGAACAAGCGATAGCCTAACATAATCACCAACACGTTGTGTTTTCATTCTGACCTCCTGTGGTGGTATTAGTGATCCAGGTACATAATGAAAGATCATTCCAGGTGTATTCCCTTTGAGTTTTTCATGTTAAAGTGGAGCTTTTACTTTCACTAGAGTATAAATAATTATTAATTATGTTGTACTTTTTTTTTTCTGTCTGAAAGAAGCCAGATTAGTTCCCTTCCTGTTCAACCAGCTTTCTTCTGATTGGCTGCCCCTCATAAATAGGTCTATGTTTTTTCTCTTGAATATGTATGATGTCATTTCATGGAGCGGGGATATACTTAATACGGTCGTCTTACGTTGCCTGTCCCAGGAAGCCCCACCCACCCATTTGCCTTCTATAATTTTTTTATGTGAGGCAGCCAATCAGTAGAAAGAGAAAGTTGGTTTAATGGGGGAGGAGCAAAAACAGCTCATTCCAGTCAGTGGATGAACCGAGGGGCTTCGCCATTCCCAGCATAGTCTAAAGATGAATTTAAAATGTGTAGAGGTAATGTAGTACAGTGACTTTAAATTGTGTGGCGAGTCCACAATAATAAATCCCAAAAACAAATATTAGGGGGGCGCGTCTGACCAGCTAAAGCATGAAAAAAAGAAAAGATTTGGTTAAAAATGAGCAAGAAGACCTAAACTTTAAATCTTTTTGAAGGATGTGAGAGTGGGGCATAAAGTGAGGGGAGACGAGGGCCCCTTGCCTCTCCACTTTTGATGCCCTTGGCAGCTAAGTAGTAATAAACCTAAATTATAAACCTCAATTACTGGAAAACAGAGGCTTTTTTTCCCATTTAATGGAGAAGAAACCAGCTGTGTGCAAAACACTGATGTAATATGTCCTTTTAAATATTTCCCCGTTGACACATCCAGCATCCCACATTAGCATTCATTTGGAGTAATGTTTTTGGCAGCTTAGCAAATCTAAGTCCAATATTTACCTTCTTTTCCTCTTTGATGTGTTCCCACCAGCATCACAGGAAAATATCTGGCTGTAAAAAGCTGCTAAGAGCTCCTCTATGTTCCACAGCTAGTCATTAACTTTGCCTGTCTTTGTCTGCTGAAAACCGCACTGACGGGAGGTGAGAGTGGACTGAAACAGTAAAGTTGCAGACCATCAAGCCCAAAAAGCGAGAGCACTTGAAATGCACTAAAGCAGAGGTGATGATAATGCTCTGCAGGTTTGTATTTATGAGCCACATCAGCCACACACTCAGAGTCAGAGGAAATCGATCGGTTACATACAGTGAAAATCCAGCAGTCCTTAAAGGTGCAGTTTGTAAAACCGGGTCACTTTGTCATGATGTGCTTTGTAAAGATGCACACGTGCTTTTGTGTTTTTATTACTGAGTTAGTGGAAACTTGAGTCCTAGTTTGTAACAATTTATAAGCAGAATAATGAATAGTTCTGTCAAAAATGACACATTTGTCATCTTCATGCATAGACGAGGTGCGTGGTCTTGGCCATTAATTCTCAATTTAAGGTCCAAAGAGATGTTGATGCAAATGGAGAAGGTTGAGAAACCTAAATCAACGTATCCGAGAAATAACAAAAACTTTAAGAGTTGCCAAATCAACAATCCGCGTATAAAGAAGATTTATATTTTTGGCTTTTTGCCGGTTTTTTTGGTGGTGAGATGAGGGCTGACTCGGATCCAGGCCTCTGCGGTGAGGACACACCCGTCTGTACACGGGGCGCATTTGTTACATTTTTAATGTTTTAAACCAAAAATCTTTTTTTTCCTCAAAGGTTTTTTTTTATTATTTCATGGGGTATGAAGTTGCCCCACAACCCATCTCCAACAAAGCACTGCAGGAAATTTTCACATGCTTTATTTATTAGATGCCGCTGTTTGGGTCATTTAGGGGATTTTTTGGGGAGAAAAACAGAACAAACTACATTTAGTTTGCTAAAATTCAGGAAATGAAGTGAAGTTTGAAGCGTTCCGAGTGTGCTTTGAGCAATTAAGGAATTTAACTTCAAACAGAACACGCTGTGTTTTTAGTGGTCGATACAAATTTCAGACCCTGTTGTTTTTCTCTAATGGCACGAGTCTGAGCTAAATAAATGAGCCAGCTGAGCTTTGAGAAACATTAACACCCCTTCCTAAACTGGCTGTCATAAAGCCAATAATAATTATCAGTTTGTAAAAAAATATTAAAGAACTGGTGGCATTTTTCAAATGGTGTGTTTGTGTGTGTGAATTTTGTGTTTGCAGGGCTCAAAGAAATGATCCATGACAACTTGACAGAATCCAAGAGGACCATTAACCTCTTGCAGCGAATGAATATCTACCAAGAGGTCTTTCTCAGTGTTCTCTACAGATTGTTGCCCATACAGGTAATACAACACTCACCTGTCATCTCGACTGGTAACACACAAAAGATTAAAGACCTCAGCTACACCAGCTAGACTGTCTGGGACTTTTGTCATTTGTTCTGTTAATTAACACATCCTTTTTATGTGTAGGGGTGGGGGGAGAAAGTAAAGTCACTCTCCAGTGTTTTTAAAAAAAATGTTTCTTTTGGCATTATTACTGTAATGATCGTAGTCAAATGAGGAGAAGGTGTTTGAGGCGCAGTGGCATTCCTTTGTTTTTCTGTCTTTTTAGCTGACATGACTCGGAGCCCTTACACTTGTCACACTGGAGGAAAAGGTTTCTGTATTGGCATAACAATTAACCGAGAAACCGCGACTAAGCTTCATCAGCTGTCTCACCAAGAGACAAGAATGTCAGGGAGTGAAATATCAGACACAACTTTGAAAATGCCACAGTGTTCTCGAGTGCCCGAGTCAGTTGCTGTCACTGTTGTCAACTCTGTGCATTCAATTGCACTGCCTAATGAACTAATGGCTTCCCTGTGTGTGTGTGTGTGTGTGTGTGTATGTGTGTGTGTGTGTGTGTGTGTGTGGCCCAGTCATATTTGGAGCCCGTGTACTTTTATATTTACACAGTGTTCTCGCTCCAAGCTGTGTATGTGATCGCTTTGTACCTCACAGCGTGGCTTCTGTCTGGCTGCTGGCTTGCTGGTGCGCTCACCGGGGTCTGGTACATCCTTAACAGGTGAGTAATAACTATCTGTGTGCGTGACACAGTGAAGGAGGAGAGAGTTAGTTCCTTTCTTCTCGCACTTGACTCTGTCATGGCAGTTTTTCTCTCGATATAACAAAGAGTCCTTTTTTTATTTTTTATGGATCAACTCTTAAAGGTGCAGTCGGTAATTTTTTGAGGTTAGGTAACACAAAGAAATGATATAGTACTGATAAATATAAGTACAGGGTGGGCCATTTATATGGATACACCGTAATAAAACGGGAATAGTTGGTGATATTAAAGTCCTGTTTGTGGCACATTAGTATATGTGAGGGGGCAAACTCCTCAAGATGGGTGGAGACCATGGTGGCCATTTAGAAGTCGGCCATCTTGGATACAACTTTTGTTTTTTCAATAGGAAGAAGGCCATGTGACACATTAAACTTATTGGTAATGTCACAAGAAAAACAATGGTGTGCTTGGTTTCAATCTTTCATTAGATGGGTTTCTTCTAGCTAATCTTAGCTGATCTTAGCTTACCCGCCTACTTAATCATGACACATTGTTGAATGCTGAAAGCAGTAGCTCATTTGTTTCTTCACATATGTTGTCAGTAGTGAAATACCATCTAAAGCCCTAAATGTTTTTTCTTTTCTTTTCTTATGTGAAGTTAAAATCAGTTTCTTTGGTCTGAACCAGTCATTTGTTGACATTAGTGTGAAGCAAACTTAAGCGATTGCTTTGTGTTGCTCACTGTTGATGCTGGGACGCTGGACCACCGCTTGGGAGTGAGCGTAAATGTCACATTATTTGTATTTTTGTGGAATATCCATCCCGAGTGTGTCACATACTGTGCAAATCAATCCACAGGCTGTGAAAGGCAACCGAGAGAGATGGGAAGGTCTCATTTTTTATGTTATATAACAAACCTTGTGTAGCAAACCTTGAAATTTTGTCAAACCCAGGTTACATTCTACTAGGTTTCTGTTAAAAATCTCCACAGATGGAAGAGAAGACTCTGGAAACTTCACAGCATACTTCACATTCACTTCATACCAATCGTCTGGATTTAGAAGTGATGGGCTGTAAACCCCAAACCGTGCGTGTTTGTTAGCTCGAAGCATCTATCGTCTTAATTTCTTAGATCAGTGACTTCAACATCTGAGCATATACATTATGCAAGTGATCAGTGGGGGTCATACTACACAGATGTTTGCAGGGAACATCAATAATCTGGTTACTCATACATGATTTTTAGCAGTGGTGTGAGCTAAGTGTATTGGAGGGTCAGAAAAGCTTCAGAAATTTCAGGTTATGTGAGAGTCGGTGTCCCGCAGAGTCTCCTCTAAACTTCTGCTCTTTACCGTAGTGTGAGCAGTGTTTTAAACACTGTGTTAGGTGCACTGCACATCAGCCGTGGACTTCTCAATAGATCAGGAATATTGACAAAATATATCATCCTTGTTTTTAGCTTCCTACCAGCTGGTTGTGCCTAATAGACGGCCTTTGAGCGGGCCTACACCAGAGTGGTGGAAACCAACCAAAATCCTCGCGGCTAGAGATTTCATATTTGGGTCCAAACATTAAGTTATGTCAGTGACATCATGTGGCTTCTGACATATTTGACGTCATTTAAGTGGTTACAAAAAGTTTTCAGGAGAGTTTTTAATGTCCCTGAATTTTCTAAGCATTTCAAGAACAAATTTTATTTTTCTAATTTCTTTAGTTAGTTGTTTAATTTGTTGATCGAGGGGGTGATTAGCTCAGTGCACACTCAGCAACTTCTCAGTCACCACGCAGCCAAGCTTTGAAGCACTCTGAAGTGCTTTGTGGTCTATTTCAGTCTAAATGAGACTTTAATCTCGAAAATGAAATCCCTGCTATATGAACAAAGACTTAAAAGTAGCAATTAATGCTAAAATTAAATTAAGTGTAATAAAAATTAAGCTATCATTTGAGAAGGAATGCACTCATAGGCATCAGTATAATCAGACTTCTTTTTGACACCACTGGAATCTCCCCCTACTGGCCATTTTTAGACCCATGGTCTCTGTACATCTTTTATATGCAGTCTATGTGCAGGCCAGAATTTGCCAGTCCATCCTGAATATTGATTCAGCAATTGCTTTTTCTTGTGACGGAGCATTAATACGATTGTCTCAAATATATATAGATATTATTATAGGAAAATAAAGGCTTTAAATTCACACAACAAGTTGACTTGATGTTGCACAGGCGCTCACTCATGTCTGCTTGGTGCGTATCACGAGAATGAGGGTAAAGTGAGTGGAAGATGTGACTGACTGGCTGTCCATAAATAAAGCACTTTTCTTCGTAGCGGAAAGTTGGTCGCTAGTGGACCTTCCAGGTTGTGTAGCTAATCCACTGACAAAACCAAACAGACACAGTGCATGTACGGGACAAGCAGATCTAATTCTTCTTTTGTTAGTTTGTGTTACTGGTGTGTGGGTTTTGCCTAGTTTTCTGTACTGTTGGAAGTGCACTAAAGTTTAAACCGTCTCAAAAACCCTCCTGGCGTTTTCTCTGCTGTCTGTTTGGAGCAGTAAACACTGTACAACCTCAGAGCGCTTTGAAAACTGCTGCCATGATCTCAGGATTTCATTTTTTTTTTCCTTAAACCACCAGAAGTTCCAGACTTCTGTTAGGTTTCCTTCACGGTGTTTAGCTGAAACGGTTTAACACCATCTCTCCATCGCTTCATCAATCATTCTCCTTTCAGGGTAGATACTACTCGTGTAGAGTTCACCATCTCCCTCAGAGAGAACTGGTCTTTGCCCTTCTTAGCGCTGCAGGTCACCGCTATCACCTGTTACCTCAGACCCCAGCTCACCACATTACAGCAGGTAAGCGCAGCACTCCACACTAGATCAGAGCTATAGCCCAAGCTTGCCACATAGATCAGCCTGATGAGGCGAGCCACTCAATAATTTAGAAGTACAAGCAGCACAGAAGAAATGTGATCAGGCAGTGCGGCTGTAGTTATGCAGATTAAGCGTCTAACCCTGTGTGCGCGCGTATGTTTGTGTTTCCTCCTCAGAAGGTGATGGTGTGGCTGATGTATGTGACGACGTTCTGTTTCTGTCTGACCTGGCAGTTCAACCAGTTCATTCTACTCGTTCAGGCTCTCGTCATTTACACCCTGGACTGCGGTGACTTCTTAACAACTACACAGGTAAGGACCAGATATTTATAGGTTTCTAGCTTCTGGTTATAGTTTCATGTGTCCCAATCAGTGGCACTAAGCTTTTATAGGTGCTAAAAAATTTGACATATATTAAACACTAATATATTATAAAGTGTAACAGCTGACTTTAGGTGTCCTGGCAACAATTGTCTGTTTTTCCGTTGTTGAGCTACGGGAAAAATCCTTTCGGTCTGCAAGTAATTTGTTGCAGAGCTGAGTTAGTGAGACTCAGTAGCCATATCATATTGAGCTATCTTTCTGTACCCATAGTAGATCTGTTATCTAAAGACTGAAGAGTAGGCAGAGATAACAGAGTTGTTGGGGTTAGATTGAGGTTGAGGTCAGGTTTTGCATCATGAGAGGTGAGAAAAGGTGAAGAGAAGCTCAAATCATCAAAACACTTGCATTGATTGGAAAACAAGAAATGTTGCTTTCCTGGGAATCTATTCCTGAGCGTTGGAAGGACAGACATATGTTCACGCACAGTTCACCCACTTGACAAACACCAGAATTTTCTATTCCTCACTTGCTCGCAGCGGTGTTTGCAATGCAGATAGTTTCCGTCTTATTTGCTCAAACTATTCCTCTCTTATACATTTTCACTCGTGTGCAGTGGAGGTGAGTAGGATTTGATTTGTGGCGCTCACCTCATTAAAAAACCATAACGTCCAACTGAAATTGGAATTCTTCCTTTGTTTGTAAGAAAAAGAACAATAAGTGGAACATTTATTGCAACACACCAGGTGTATTTTTGTTTGTTTTATCTTGTGTTTTAAAACATATCCCACAGCCTTACTTTTATGCAGCTTAACTCAGGTAGTTGTACAGGTAGCTGGAACACCTATGGAACATTCCTGCTCGTTGAATCTCAGGTGGTGGCCTAGGGCCTGCTGTAAGGTCACCAGCTGGAAGCCACTTCTCACTGATGTTTTGCTGTGTTAGGCCCGGAGCATGCTGCATACCTCTGCGTGTGGTATTCATAGAGACAGAGCTGCTGCTGCTGCTATTGCCAGCACACAGAGAGAGAGTGCACCTGGAAAAAAGTCGGGCTTTCTCACAAAGTTCTGCTAACTTTCTGACTTACCATACCATTTTGGCTTGCATGGAGGTTCTGGTGTTAGTTACCTCTTGCACACGTGTTTCCTCCACCCTCTTCTTTTTAACATCCAAATGTGCAAATAACTATTAAATAATATTTAGGCTACATCCATTTGTGTCTGGGATACTTTCAGATACATTTGGTCTGCAAGAGGCCGTGCGAGTCATGCACAGTTGAGGAAAGCAGTGTTTTCAGCCTTGTTTCCAGAACATCTCCAGGTGGACGGGCAGCAACAGGGACATCTCCCTATTATCCCTGCAGCTGGCTCTGTGATACTTTTTTCCCTCCACATTGTGTTTCTCCTCCTCTGCGTTCTCTGTCAGCTACTTTCTGGCCTTCTTTAACTTAACTTGTGACACTCCAGTAACATGCAGGTCTCCATATGTGCATCTCTTCCTTCCAATTTCCTTCTGTGACATGGTTAGCTCAGTCAGGATGGTGGTCCTATTCTTGGCTGACTGATATGTTAGAGGCTGGAGAGGTCTGTCGAGGTGACCAGCTCCATGGATGCATGCCGTTTTGCTGGCTTCAAGGTTTATGCCAGTTTCTGCATCACCAGGTCAATTAGCTTCATCAAACTCAGAGAGAGGAGAGCGGAGCCAAAGCTACGCATCTTAAAGTTTTTCATCCTCCAACTTTTCTATTGTTACACCTTTCCAGTTATTTATGGTAGATTAACATTCATTTTACGTCTGGGCTGATGTAGCCTCGGTATACTGTGTGGCCTTTACTTGCTAGCATTCCCCAAGCCTCATGTTGGCCCCATCATTATTTAAAGGATTGTGTCGGGTACGGTGGCTGGAGGTGGAGGTGAAAAGCTCAACAAAGAAAAAAGAACTCGTTTTTAACTGGCAGAACAAGGTGTAGTGTTTGACACATTCATCTAACGTGTGATTTAGGACAGATTCCTGTTTTAATTCTGAGAGGAAACACAAACCCAATCTCAGGGGGCCACAGGATCTAATGGGAGGCCAGTTTAAATGGGAGGGTTACATCAGGAAGTGAATCCAGTGTGAACTCTTTGCCAAATCAAATACACAGATGTATCTGCTGCTTCAGAAATAAAGGACGGGCTAAAAGAACTGTGACAGCAGTGAAAAGGACACACCAGGAGGGAAATGAGAGGAGTGGAAACTAAATGCTCAGTGCGTCACAGGAAGGCCTCCAGCAGCAAAACTAAGGGATGGGTCAGGGTCACCTGATCCAGCCTTAACCATAAGCTTCGTCAAAAAGCTCATTTTTATCAGAGGGTGTCTGTCTCCTGAATCCAAATGAGAATTCAGATATGTGAAGCCCCTAACTCCCATTCCTTTGGAAATTCTAGCTGTCACAAGTAAGTCGGCAGTCAGAGTGTGAGGTGCTCTTTAAGGATAAGATTATAATGTCTTTATAATATTAATATGTTCTTTGATTTTTTTGCAAACTTGTTAGCATGCTGCTGTTTTATTTAAAAACAAATGATTTCAACCATACCGTTGACTGACTAGTTTTGTCCAATCATAATGAAGAAATGTTGTCCCATACAGTCTGCAGTCTTCTTTCATTGGTCCACTTTTGGACCAGGCTGTCAAGAGTCAACAGTCACTCACTTCTTCTTTACGTTGTGGGTGTGTTTCTCCAGGTGACTACGCTGTACCTCGTTCAAGTGAGCAGCCTGCTGAGCGTGTGGTTCCTCCAGTTCTGTAACTCCATGATACTGGGATCACTGGTCCTGAGCTTCATAGTAGCCGCGCTCTTCATCAGACATTGCCAGGTAAGCGTTATGAGTGATGAGTGAAATTAGACAGGGTAAGGATTGCTAACATTAAAAGAGTCATGGTGGTGGAAACTTGTTTACACACAGGTAGAAGATTATCTTTTATGTTTTGGTTGAAATGTGGGGACGCGTGCTGCAGACAGTGTTTGCAGAAGACAATTTGTATGCTAGAGAAACAGTTTCCTGTCAGGTCTGAATGTAATTTAGTTCAGTCTTATCACAGTAACTTTTGCACAAACATTTAATGTGACAGGATGAAAGGTTGAGATTCAGGAGTAGGGAGATAAGTATTTAAATTCCTAAAATAAATGTTATTTTAGTAATGACATGCTCTAATTGCAAAAGCTTTGCTTTTAGCTGTCTTTCACAGATGTGTGCTCACATGTCTTGGACTTAAGTCATGCTTAGATGATGAATCTGGTGGCTTTACACTGAACATGCAGCTTAACTTGGACTAAACACGAACCTCTCGACATCACAAGCACATTTACGGTCAGCAAATTGATGTAATATTTTGGTGGTTTGAAGAAAAATCTCAGCTGTAACTAATGAATGATAATGTCCAGATTTTTGGCTGCAGTCTGGTTATTTGGCAGGCAGGTGTCTGTACTCACTGGCACTGTGCTGCAGTTCAGGCTCGGGGTGTTTTAGATTCAGAAAATGCATATTTTTAGGGAAATATTCTTAGTTAAGCAAAGCTATCAAGAATATAAAGCTATAGGAGGTTTTTATTTCTGTGAGTGAAGTAAGAACTAAATACCACGTGCCTGTGCACTGCTGTACATGGGCTATTCCTTGTGTTTTCATAGCATTGCCCTAATCTTCTGGAAAAATTTGGCAGTCATTTGATAACATGTACAAACTGCTGGGAGACCAACAGAGGTGCAGAAAGGTTTCAAAAGAAAGTAGATTGAATCTTTTTATGGCTTTGATGGTTCTGCTTGTACTTGAATGAAATGGGGATGTCCAGTATATTGTTGTCGACCCTGACACGCCAGCAGGGTAGTGCGTATTTTGGCCAAATGGAATTTTCAGTTTAACACAGTGATTCACATTTGGAAACAATTAGACTAGTAGGAGCTGCAGGGACTTTTCCTTGCTCCAGGCCTTGCTGTTTCTTTTTTGCTTTTTCCACTATGATAGTCAGTTAATTTTTAATGTTAAAACTGTTAAATTTTATTTATGTATTTAATTTTGTTTATACAGCAGCAAATCACAACAACAGTCGCCTCAAGGCGCTTTATATTGTAAGGTAGACCCTACAATAGTACATACGGAGAAAACCCAAACCATCATACCTATAAGCAGGTGTTTTGGCAACAGGAAGAAACCTCCGGCAGAACCAGGCTCAGGGAGGGGCGGGGCATCTGCTGCGACGGGTTGGGGTGAGAGAAGGAAGACAGGATAAAGACATGCTGTGGAAGAGAACCAGAGATTAATAATAACTAATGATTAAATGCAGAGAGGTGTATAAATACATAGTGAGTGGAAAATGTGACTGAAGACTCATGGGAATCCCCCAGCAGCCTACAGCTATTGCAGCGTAACACCAACCTTATAAACAGTACTCTAATCTATTATTAGTGGTCATTGATCAGTGGTTGTTGATCAATGGTCATGACAATTTGCAAAAATAATGATCAATATTAATGGCCAAGAAACTGACCTCACAGCCCGCTGTTCGTCAGTGGTGCTAGTTTCAGTCATTATGCAAATGTCCTGTTTATGAGATTGGGTAAACCTGCAGTCAGCTGAGACTGAAGAAGTCACTTGGATGAGTCACGAAACGTTTCTCCCACTGAAAACGTTACATCCAGATGAACAGAATTAACTTTTTGGGATTTCCTTTCCTGGATGATTGAGCGCGCATCAAGACATCTGAGACAGGATGTTTCTAATTTTAGAGATGTTGCGCAAATGGAAGAAAGCAGTCTTACATATTTGTTTAATATGTGCCTTGAAGGACATGTCCTGGTCAAAAATGACTCCAAGGTTCCTCACAGTGTTACTGGAGGCCAAGGTAATGCCATCCAGAGTAAGAATCTGGTTAGATACCATATTTCTAAGATTTTCAGGGCCGAGTACAATAACCTCAGTTTGATCTGAATTAAGAAGCAGAAAGTTAGCGGCCATCCAGGTCTTTATGTCTTTAAGACATTCCTGCAGTTTAACTAATTGGTGTGTGTTACCTGGCTTCATGGACAGATAGAGCTGGGTGTCATCTGCATAGCAGTGAAAATGTATGCTATGTCTTCTAATGATGCTGCCTAAGGGAAGCATGTATAATGTAAACAGAATTGGTCCTAGAACTGAACCCTGTGGAACTCCATAATTAACCTCAGTGTGTGAAGAGGACTCTCCATTTACATGAACAAATTGAGTCTATTAGATAGATATGATACAAACCACTGCAGTACAGTACCTGTAATACCTACAGCGTGTTCTAATCGCGCTAATAGGATATTATGGTCAACAGTATCGAACGCTGCACTGAGGTCTAGCAGGACAAGCACAGAGATGAGTCCACTGTCAGAGGCCATAAGAAGATCATTTGTAACCTTCACTAAAGCTGTTTCTGTGCTGTGATGAGCTCTGAAACCTGACTGAAACTCTTCAAATAAGCCATTCCTCTGCAGATGATCTGTTAGCTGTTTGACAACTACTCTTTCAAGGATGTTTGATATGAAAGGAAGGTTGGAGATTGGCCTATAATTAGCTAAGACAGCTGGGTCTAGAGATGGCTTTTTAAGTAACAGTTTAATTACTGCCAGCTTGAAGGCCTGTGGTACATAACTGATTATTAGAGATGGGGTGATCATATTTAAGCATTGACTTGCACCTTTCCAACAGTTTTAGGAATCTCTCAGTTGAACACAGCTTGTTAAATGCAGTATTAACCTATATTTCATACCCTCTGGGGCTTGGCTCATTTTCAGTTTTTACATAAAACGATGGTGTTACTCAGAGAACTACTCCAACCTTTACAGCATTTGCGTCAGACTTATTTGTGACTTATGAAATAATTATTTTATCCAATTTCTGGTTTGAAACTTGAGACATATTAGTTTGTGAAACAGGTATTCTGTCCTCTGCAAATGTTGATTTAGCATTTGCAGACAGTGTTCTCATTTAATGCCTGGATTAAGCTTTAAATGCATACCTTTGATGTTGGATGGTTTTGATGACAGCAGGTCTGCAAAAAAGATGCACCTGGGCATACTACTGATGAGATTATGAGTCGACATGCTAATAGTGGCATTCAGTAGCACAACTGGCAAAATACATCCAATTAGAAGTTGTTAAGTTAGGACTGATAGTTTCCCTACAGTCATCTCAGCTGCATAACCCTGCTGTCGGAAACACACAAATAGTATTCCAGGGCAAATCTCCAGTTTACAGAGGCGGAAGATCTCAGAGGCGTGCTGTGAGACTATTTCTAATTCAGTGGAAAAGCTGATAGATTCTCACATTTTGTATCCAGAATCATCAGAACGGCTTCAGATGGAAAAACTCCCACAAAAAACACTGAGATGTCCATCTGTGAAGCAGTGGAGTGCTCTGTGCTCTGCGCAGTATCCGTGTTGTAAATAACCACAGGCATTTGAACACGATCAGTAATTACTGTGCTGACTAATTAGAGTTTGGTAGGGGTCACTCTGTGAGAAGTTGCAGCAGACTGTGTGCAGGATGAGACAATATAGACCTGAAATCTTAACAGTCTGCAATGCAAAGTATGAAAGAATTTTGGGAAATAAAGAGGACATTCTTCTGACATCTATAAATGATTGCAAAATGTGCAATGTGCAAAAATAACAAGCATAAAAATATATTTATGCGTGATTGATGATTTTAATATGTGCTTAGATATTTACAGAGAAATGACCCATGCTGTTAAAGGTTAGTGGTCTGATGCATGTACCCATATATATACTGTGTGTATGGAAAGATGTGTCTGCTTTCCATACATTTTTAATTGCAAAAAACTGCAGTGAGACCATAACAGATGCACTGACTAACCTCTTGTTATTCTGTGTGTAGCCTGGTGTAAAGACTGGAAGCCTGGTGGTTCGTTTGGGCAAAGTTCTTCTCCACAGTGCCCTGGTTCTCCTCCTCACCGTCACCATCAACTACCTGGCCAAGGTGCGGTGTTCTCTTCTTCCCTCGCTCATCTTTTAATACACTTACTCTCCATTTTCCTCTTTTTTCTCTCATCATATGCTCATTATCTTGTGATCTGTCCCTTATTTCACAACACACTCCTTTCTTCTTATCCTCATCAGTAATCTTGGTTTAACATGCTGATCTTTAGTCCTGACCTGATGATCTTCTCTTTGCGTGTGTGCTTACAGAAAGCCCTCCAGCTCCGATCAGACGAGCACATCTTTAAATTCATCAAGTCAAAGTTTGCTCTGGGTTCGACCAGGTATGAACACCTCCTCTAGTCCTGACCACATGTGAAATACGGGCTTGCTCCCAAACAGTAGTGCATACTGCATATACAAAGTCTGTATTGTGTGCACTGGTACATAACTCCTGACTTGATCCAGAGTGACTGTATTATTCACTAAGCACCAGTATTGTAGCACCTGGAGTGTTATGGTGTGTGAATAATAGATGGCCGGGTAACACTAGCAGACCTCCCATTGATCAGATACTGTGTGTGTGTGTGTGTGTGCGTGTGTGCGCGTGTGCGTGTGTTGAACAGTTCAGCCACTGGATGGCTGCTCCAGGGTGGCAGATAACACAGCTCACAACTCGGTGCTACACAACTGGCGCTTCAATTATTCAGGAGTCTGTGGAAAATGCAGTGCATACTCTATCGCTGCCTCTCTCTGTTCCTGTTTCTCTCACTTGCGTTGACTTATTTCGTCTCTCCAAGTGTTTCTTTTTTTAATCCCTGGAGTCTTGCACCGCGTTTGCGTTTATATCAACTCTGTTTAGTTATTTATCCTCGTGGTGGTTTATCAGCATGTGGAGGATTGTAACTGCCAAGAATAAAATTAAAACCAAAATATCAGTTCATGTCATATTTGATCAATGTTGTGTTTATGAATTCCCACTTGTGTTTTTGCATAATGTTGATGTACTTAATGTTAAATAGGTTTAATTTAGTGAGTCATTTCTTTCTTTTTTATTTTGTGAGTTTGTATCTTCCATATATCAAAAGTCGTGCAAAATATTGACCTAAAAAAAAAAAAAGTTTATACTGTACAGACATGCCAGGGTTCATGGAGTCTCATAGTTTTTTTTTTCTTTTTTCTTCTTTGGCCTTCTTTTGGAGCCTTTTTGGTCGAGCGCAGAGGAAGGATGCTGCAAATACCAGACAAAGGATGTTAACGACATGAGGGAAAGAGGAGGAGCTTAGAGGAGGTTCATGGATGTCATGAACGAGGACACACAGAGGGTTTTAGTGACAGCGGAGGGTGGTAGGAGCAGGGTGAGATGCAGGCAGATGATCCACTGTGGCGGCCCCTAAAGGGAGCAGCCAAAACAGGAAGAAGTGGTCGTGTTATTTATTTTTCCATGGTGATTTAAAAGTAATGTAAAAAACATACAATTCATGCACATTTTTGCAACTGTCCTTTTTAAGTGCACAAGTTGTGTTTCCAGATTGTAGATTGTGTCTTTTAACGTGGATTACTAACTTATCCTGATTTGATTGGAGGTTTTTAGCAGCCTGAAGGTTTATTTCTTTTAGTGCTTCAGAGTTCTTATTGTTCCTAGATTGTATGAACTAAAGGAGTTAGTGTCCCTGCTATAGACAGTATAAAAGATTTTTGGTCTCTGCAATTTCAAGCTTCATTGTCTAACATTAGTCAGATATCCCACTGAAAATGCCCAAAAGGCATTAAAACTGTGGGGAAGTCCACTTGAGTGGGACCTAGCAGAATCCTAGCTCCCTGTATCAGGACACCTGCTAAAGTAGCCACGCCCCCTCTTAAGAAAATTCCCCCCACCCAGAGTTGTTATGTAAGGGAAACGTATTCATAGAGCCCAAAACATTTTGTTGTGCCACGCTGTAAACATGCAGTTTAAGGAAATAATGCATGCACATTTTTACATGGGAGTCTATTGGGTGGACCCACAGGTGGCAATTACAATAACTGCAGTTTTTACTAAATTACACATCGACTCGATTTATAGGGAAAGTTCCTGTTCCTTTCACAATAAAAGTCCTGGACATATACACTGTGTATAGAGAAGAGAGGGTTATTGCAATAGTAGAAATCAACTTTAATGAGTAAAAGATCTCTTTTTAAAAACCAGCAAAAATATATAGTGTTGCATTTGATATCATTGATATTGATCTGAAAATAACGTACAGTTGCCAGGTAACAATAATTTCAGTTAAACGCTGTAAAAAAAATAAAATAAAAATGGGAAGTATGCACATTTTTGCACACGTGTAGAAAAAAAAATTGAGTTTGTGGTGTTGATCAGGTAGTCACATCTAAGTTTAATATATTTTTATTATTATTATTATTAGTTGTTGCTTCTGTTTTACTGCATTTCAGAGGCAAATATGTTTATTCACATGCATTACCGTTGTTTTATTTACATTAAAATACATAATTCAGTGTTAAGTCACTCAGCCACTAATATTTCAAAGTGAAATCATTTAATCCTAAAAACATCCTGCTCCATCCAGTCGTCTCACAGTCACTCCGACTTATCGTATGACAGGCTCCACTTGGACCAGCTGCAGCAGTAAAATGCTGCTTGCATCAGTAACTGAAGGGCCCTCAGAAAGTGCAGTCTCTGTCAAGGCCAATTTATGGACCTATTTCATAATTTTAAAGAGTGTAATTTGGATCTGTGCCAAACTTTTATAGCTTCCTCCTCACTGGGTTTCATTTAACTCGACATTGCAGTGTTTATTTATTCTCAGTGAAAAACAAACAGATGACCGCCTCTCACCTCCCCTGCAGGGATTTTGATGCCAGTCTGTATCTGTGTGAGGAGGCCTTTGGCCTGCTTCCCCTGGACACGCTCGAGCGCCTGGCCGGTACCCTGCTGCTGTACCCCTACGTCCTCACGCTGCTTCTGCTCTGTGGCATGTTGGTGGCGGCAGCACTGCAAAACCTGAGGTAGGTGATGACTCAACAGGAAGTGGAGAGGGTTATATAAGACAAAGTAGCTCCAGATTACTCTGATCAGTCACAAAATAAAAATTAAAAAAACCCACAAAGCAAAACAACATTAAATTAATATTTTGTTACTCTACTCCATATTTTTTGACCCATTCATGGGCAATTTTTGTGGTGTGGGCGGGGCATGTTGAGCTGAGGAAAGATGGCTCTGCCAGAAAGTTCAGTTACCAAGAAAGTCATGCCTGGTCTGCAGCAATGTTTAGGTGGGTGGTTTGTGTTAAAATAAAATCCAGATGATTGCCAAAGTTTCTCTGCATTGGAAACAATCAATTATAAACTTTGTGTCGGTTCACTTTATTTAAATATACATAGCACCAGCTCACAACAGCTGTCGTCTCGAGGTGCTTTATATAAGACCCTACAGTGTAAGAGAGAGAACACCGAAGACATTCCCCCTGCAGCACTTGGCGATAGAGGGAAGAAAGAACTGTATTTTAACAGAAACATATCCAGCAGAGCCTCGCTCTGTCTGGTTGGGGTTGAGGGGAAAGAGAAGAGAGAAACTACAAAGAACAAGGAGAGTAGACAGAGGAGAAGACGACACATTCAAAGTAGAGGATAGTGATATAGCTTCAAATTATATCATGATAATTCAAATTTGTGCTAACAGTATTTCTGACGATGAAAGAAAAAACATACTGAACAGAGTTTTATTGACCTTTGCAGGCAGCAACATTTATAAGTAAATAAAGCCAGTAAATGAAGGCCATTTTCTGTCTGTCTTTTCCAGTCAGCTTCTGTCATTGATGAAACGTTAGCTAATTCAAAGTGTGAACTAATTACACCAAGGTACCAGCAGCAGCAGCAGCATTGTGGTGCAATAGTAGTGACGCAGCACAAGTCAAATGTATGCACAAAAGTAGCCCAGTGCCACGACCATGAAAGGTGTAACTATGAAACGGACTCTTAAGCAGGACCTGAGAGACAACAGCTTAAAGTTCACAGGTTTTATTGTCACAAAGGGAGGTTTCTCAAAGGGAATGTTAAAACAGGATGAACACTGGAATGAATCTCTGGCAACTCGGAACAGCAACCCTGAGAGAAAAGAGATGGGGGTTAAATCCAGTCCACAGTATGGGTGAGCGGCAAAGTAATGAGCAGAGTGGCCGTCTCTGTCAGACCAGCTTGACAAAGACGGGTAAGATATCTGGGTTTGAAAGCACTCTTCAGCTCCAGAGGAATCATTAGGATAATGATTACAAGGGCGTTAGCACAGGAGACACATTAGGATAGGTCTGAGAGTCATAGAAGAGCCTCACTGGAAATTTAATGTAAAAGTATAAAGTTACTGCTTAACACTTTAGTTTAATGATAACAAATTCAGTTCAGTTTTAGTTATAACGTCAGACAACAGCAGTCACCTTAAGTCGCTTTATATTGAAGGTAAAGACAATAACAGAGGAAAAAAACAACAATCAGATGACAAACACTGTCACCTGGTGACAGTGGGAAAGACAAACTCCCTTTTAATAGGAACCTCTGACAGATACAGGCTCAGGGAGGGGAAACATCTGCCATGGCTGGTTGGGGAAGAGGGGAAGCAGACAGGACAGAAAAAAAAAACTAAACTAGCTTAAGTTAAACAATATCTTCACATAATAAATCTGGTTTATTGTATCTTGGCCAGCTGCTTAAAGCACTGTACAAGAGTAGTTTCCATCCATTTGTTCTTCCCGTCTGCAGCTAGCGAGGGCTCCAGCGATCCTTGCTCATTTGTTTACGTTTGGGTCGCACGTCACCAGCTGCTAGCATCTCCTTCTTAGCAGCTGTACTTGACGGTGAATTTTTGCCTCGTGCAGTGAAACACGTTTGTTGTTTTCACCTTCAGCAGGAACAGTTTTCTTGCATATTTTCCAAAGTACTCTGCTTTATTGGAGGTTGCTCCAGCAGCCTGAGCCTTAAGTAATGGATGGCTCGGGGTCAGCTGATCCAGCTCTAACTAAATTATAAACTTTATCAAAAAGGAAAGTTTGAAGAAGGTGCAGTTAGCAGGTACCCTGATGACAGGTAACTGTTTTCTGGGAAAAGACTTGATGAACCCTCTGATGAGTATTTCTTTACAGCAACTAGTTTTAAATCAGTCAAAAATAAACCAGAGCCGATTGCTTTGGAGTTACATTTCATCAGCTCTGCTTCTCTTTTGCTTGTCATACATTCATGCATTAAAATTAAACTACAAAGGAAACCAGAAGGCTTCCAGTACTGAAACTCTTTCCCTTGCCCACAGATTCTTTTTTTCATATGCAGATATCTTTTGAGAAAAATTAGTGAAGTATAAATGAATCGAAGGTTTCAGCTCCTTCAGAAAATAATAGACAAGATGTTTATTAGGAGGCAGAAGCCCAGTCGTAGTAGTAGTCACAGTCCCCGTGTCTGCTCCACATTGTTTCTTCACGCTCTGCAAAGCCGCTCTGCCTCTTGAAGCCTCATGCGCCTGTGGTGCAAGGTGAGGGGCCATATTGAACTAATCACATTAGCATATCAACTCGCACTCTGCCGTTGGAGGCTTGGAATACTAACCTCATAGAACAAAGGGCTATTTGCCAATTCGGGAATTAATTTAATCCAGTTTAGCCCAGCTCACGTAGAAGGAAGAGCCAGATTGGATTTGTATTCAAATGGAAGCCAGCGTCCGTCTGATTCGGTGCAGGAGGCCAATTCGTGGGAGTGACATCATGCCCTCGAGCCTTCGTCTGTTTGTCTGCGTGCCGACTCCCGCAGACAGAAACGGTCGTGGGTGTGTGTATTATTGCGTGTCCACTTGTGTTCAAACTACTAATGAAATCTGAATAACAGCTACTGAAATCTGAATAATATCAATTCCACCCACCTTCCCTTCTGCCTCTCGTCTCGAGCGTCTGGATGAATGTTTTATGTATCACTGTTGTCTTTTGTGTCACTGTGTTTTTCGGTTTCTCAGCAGGCCTAACAGAGGTTCCACCGAGGAAAAGAAAGAAGCCAGAGAGGGGCAAGTGGCGGCATTTCGTCCAGATGTGGCCTACAATCTGCTGCACACGCTGTTCTACGGCCTCCTGGCTTTCAGCACAATGAGGTGAGACCTCGTAATTCTAGCATCATCTACATGCAGACGTCCCCAAGTAGTCGCATTCTGAGACGGGGACTCTCCAAATGTACTTTTCCTCTTGATGAGTTGATTATGCAAAGTGGCGAGCAGATGCTAAAATCCAAGTGCCTCTTAAACGCCTCTCACAAAGTGTCTGAATGGTCCGCTTTAGCCTTGATCAGCCCTCAGCACCAAGCACCATCCAGTGGCACTCACAGCAGACGCAAAAAGAGTAGATACAGCTGAACAATCGATAATTAATACTCTGACCCCCCTTCTGAATTTTAACAAAGACCTGGTGCAAACAAACGGCTAACGAAGCTCCGTCTGCCATCTTTACACTTACCATAAATTATGTTTTGTAAAAAGAATCATTAAAGTTTCTTATTTATAAGGTAAATAGTTTCAGTTAAGTTGCTCATTTTAAGTTACTTTGTTGCTGTCTTAGCTTGTGTTTATGCTGTAAAGAAGTCCAGAGCAGGCCACTGTTGGGAAGAGTTGTCTCACGGCTGTGTGGCTCAGAAAGGTTATAACTTGGAACTTTTTATTTCATTTCACCTTGTAAGTACACAATACTATTTCAGCAAGCAGTTTTTTCAAAAAGGATTTTTCACTGGCTTTCAACTCCTTCTTGTAGTTTTTAGTTTTCCACTGTGGCTCAAGTATACATTTATTTATGTGCCGGTGAGAGTAAGAAGGCTCGTTTGGTTTGTTTTGCAGTCGGTGTGTGTCTCAGGCAACCATGTTGCAACCTTTCTCTGGAAAGACGGAGAGAAATGGTTCCAGAAATAAGATAAGATATAGGAGGCATACTGTTTACATGTGCGCTGGCTTTAAAAACCTTCTTCTTCGAGATACATTTGTTTACTGTATTTACTGTGCTCTTGTGCGATATTTGTACAAATGCTGTTTGTACATATGTTCAGAGTCGGATACTAAGAGCCTTCTTTGCTGCTTCTTCCTCTCCTGTTTTCTGGTGGCACACAGACGTGCAGTGGTCTGTCTCTCTGGTTAATATTATGGCACAATCCACTGGCAGGTTCCCACCGTGGAGCAGCAACACCTCTGAGGGTGTCTCGGCTTGCAGGTGTCAGACTCAGAGGCCCGACACCAGCGCTGGCACCTCGCTTTACTGCCGAATGGCATCATCTTTCTTGTGGTCGACTTTCATATTCAGCCTCTTCTTCTTAATTTCCTGAATGTTTTGGCTTGCCTGGCTGGCAGCCTTTGCTGCTGTGACATGCTGGCCTTAGAGATATTTGCTCTTATAATATCAGAACTGTGACCACCATATATCATTGGTTTGCCCGGCATCGGCCTCTACACCGACTACTGCAGTTTTCAGTTTGGTGTTGGCTCTCATTGGCATTTACAGTTTGTTCTTATTTAAGTCATTTTTTGGATAACCAAACATTTTTATTCAGTTTTTGTTTTATCAGTTTGTGTGTGTCTGTTTAATTAGGTGAAATTATTAATATCAGGAGCTACAGTGGGTATATCATTAGTGATTCATGATGATGTTGTTCAGTCAGTTTCAATCGATTTCTAAAAGATGTTACTTGTTATATTCATGGATATTGTGTACTAGCACAAAAGTTCATTTCCCAGCAGAATGCTTCTTGTACCTGGAACAAGTTTTATTCTCAGTAAAGACATTTGCCTTGAGTTTACTTTATTTGCACATAATCCACAAACTAGCACGCCTTACTTTTAATCATATATAAAATGCAAATATAGGTTAATGATGAAGTCAAACAGATGGTTTTTGCTACGTTTTCATTTGAAGTTGAGATCAAACATGATATGACTCACTTTAGCTTTTACTTATAGCATCTATAATGTGTGCATATGGTGCTCCTAAAGGCCCCGTGTGGGGTTTATCATGACCATTTATTTACTCATTAATATGTTCTGTAGGAAGGTAAAATACCTGATCGTCAGCAGTCTCTGCACAGCTGTTTCTGTCCTGTTAGCAAACATGTTTGGATAGTTCTGTCTACTCATTAGTGGTTAATTTCACATGCATGGAAAATTCCTTTTGTCACCTATTTTTATCTCCTTGCTCTAAATTTTTGGTTCTATAAAAAACAACAACGCTTTATGGCGTATCAGTAGCTCTGCAGCGTCAGACAATGTGACTAATACACCCTGTGGCTTGAATTTTTTCCTCTCCCCATTTCGCATCTATAACCTCGAGCACAACAAGCCTCCCAGACCTGACTCCAGTCGTCTATTTGTAATTGTCAAGTGGTTTTCATCGCCACCATCATTAGTAAATTTTCCGGCCCGAACGCGTTTCAGGCTGCAAACACACGCTGACATGTACAATTTATCACTAGGAAAGTATAATTGTGTTTTAACTTTAGGCTCTTTGTGAGGAGTGTCAGGAAAACCATCGAGATCACCAGTGGAATTACTACTTCCTCTCCCTGTAGTAAAAGAAACCTGCAATTACTCTGTTAAAAAAGAAACTGGAGTTTTCTGGTATGTTGTTTATAGCAACTTGGCTATGAGGGTTTCATAGGTTCACATAAGTAGCTTCATTTAAATAAAAGTCTGAATGCAGCGTTGTCAGTAGCTGGGTTATTCTCTGTGTAGGGAAATGTTGATAATAATTGAATTTATGTGGTTAGCAGGATTCAGAAAAGCATGGTCTATGCAGTACTTTTAACACTTATAGTTCACACAGTCCTTTGCTGTCACAGTTGGTAATTTAAAGTACTGATTAAATTCCCACAAAAGGAGCAAAAGAAAAAAATCCTGAAAGCTTTTAGCACAGCGCGAGTCAGGTAGGGCAGAAAGTGACACGTTTGATTTCAGCACTTTCTCTAAAATGCTGATTAAGAGAGAAAAGCCAAAAGTGCAGAAAGCCATTTGTTTCTGTCAGACGGCTCCTTTGCATTAAAAAAGTATTGAGATTTATTTCAGTGAGGCTGCACTTCTTTATGCCTCCCCCCTTCCCTCCCCCCTCGCATGGCTCCATCTCCGCACCTGTCAACAATTTTTCAGCTCATTTCATTCTCCCCATCTTCCGTCTTCTGCTCGCTGCTCTCTGTTTAATCTTTTTCTCATTTGTTTAGAACTCTTTGCTTTAGACTTCATGTGCTTTGGATCAGAACTTAAAAATAATGCAGTGTTTTTGGCACCAAATCAAACTCAACCACAGCGGAACCATTTCACTAACTCGTGCGCTAAGCTGCAGACGAGTTGCTCGTCTTGTTTGAATTCTGTGTGTGTGCTGAGGGAACATCCTCCAGTCCAAGCTGTATAATTTGTCTGTGTCATGGAGGCTGGGATCTATTTTCTTTTTTCTCCTAAGAGGAAGACTGTTGAGACACGAGCGCTGCTTGATATTGCTTCTCCTTCTCTCTTTCTGCCCAGAATGAAGTATATATGGACTGGCCACATGTGTGCAGTCGCAGCCTACGGTGTGTGTGGGACCGAGCTGTGGACTGTGCTTCTCAGCGCTCTCCGTTGCAACACGAAACTTCTGGTACGAGCTCACGTTTTCACTTCTGGCTCCAAATAGAGTGCTGCAGGGAGGATGGGTGGTAGGATCTTTCCACAGGCTTTTGGATTTTTGTAGAGAAATAGACTCTGTGGGAAAGGAATGTTTACGATAATCTCCAAAAATTACACTACTTTATGTCCTCTAAAGCATAAATACAGTCATCAAAGCTAGAATTCAAATATTAAAAAACCTAATCTGCAATTGCAGAACAAAATGTGCTTCACCATCCAGGCTAGTCAGGGTTGAGTAATCTCAGATCTTGTTCCATTTAGATGGGAGAAATTATTCATTTGTGAACTAAAGACAATATAAAATATAAAAAGGATAACTATATTTATCCCAAATGTTGGGAAATTCCAGCGTTACAGTGACTAAAACTGTAAATGCACTCTGTAATTAAACTGCCCGATTCTACCGAATGGATCATGCTTATTCAAATGCTCCATTGTTGCCACTGACCAATTAAAACACATTATGCTAATATCCCATGGGAGCGATTTGCATTTGCTTGTGCATGTGGAGATATTGTGTGTGGATACAGTTGGTAACAGGCTCCTCAGGCTCGTCTTGTGAGCAGCTGCCAAACATCCAGGATCTGACCAGCTCGTTCTTCCCAAATCGAACACATTCACTGCATTTACTGCACTGATCAGTAGCTTTTCTCTCGTCTGTGTCACATTAAGAGTGATTGCAGTCCCACGTTGATCCCACGGTGCAGTTGAGGTGTCGTTACCTGTAAATGTGACTCCCAATGGTTGCTGATGTGGCTCAGAGTCCGTTAGATGTGTTTAACTGGTTGCTAACCTGTTTGATGTAGTAACTTTACATACACATTTGTTTCCACTGCGTGGCTGACGACATGTTCTTGACCTGCTAGATGAAAGTGCACATGCTCGGAGCGCTACGTTATATCGCGCTTCCACGGATGAGTAAAGAGCTGTTTTAGCTATTACCCAGTGCCAAAGGTCCTCTGTAACCACAGTGCTGTGCTGCTGGCCACTGGATAAGCACACTAGAGCACAGCCAGTTCAAATTCTCTTCATCAGAGTAGTTTCGAGCAAGCAGGGAAAAAGACGACGGACTAGATCGTTTCTGGCCGGGCGATTGGACTGAACAGCTTTTCCAGTCACTGAGCGACTTCTAACCGTCGTTTAAGATAAATTTGAAGTGTGTACTTTGTTCTTAAACATGTCTCTGAACGTACTGAGGTTTGATTCCCAGTTCTAGTAACACTGCACATTATGCCTGTCACCACCCTCCAGTGTGAGTGACATTGATCTCTTTTAAAGCTCACTGTGAGGCGCTCTTGAAAGATTTTTCTATCTTTTATGATTTCCTGAATTGATGTGACGGTGAACCATTATGCTGCTGAATCCACAGCCTGCACTCTGAGCGGGTGACGGCATTGCCAGTGAGGCCACTAGGTGTCAGTGTGGTCACAACACGACGGCAGCAGGAATCAGATAAACGATGGTCGGGAACAAAGCTGCTCTATCTGTCTGTTATCTCACTCCGTGCTCATTTTTGGTATATCTCTGTGTGACTCTTTACTTTCCTCTGCCTCTGATACAATTATTTTCCTTCATTTCATTAAAGTTGTTTTCTTTCTGTCATTTTGCAGTTGAGGCTTGTCAGATATGTCGTTCCTGTTGTGATGATCGGTTTCCTGTATTACAAGGTAGGCCATTTTCTTGGTGGTTTGTGCTCATACCTTTATTGGAGTTTTACTTCTGGAACCACATGGAAGGATATGAGGGAAAGAAAATGGGCTAAATGGAAGTTACGGAAGAAAATGATGAAAAGCAATTGGAGCCTAACAGGATACTAAAACGATTGCTTCCCCTTTATTTATTTTACTGTTGGAGGTTTCTAAATAGCTGTCGTATTCCCTGTTATGTTCAGTGAAGCAATAAGATGTTATCAAAGATATATCAGTGGGTTTGATACTCTGCTTATGGGCTTCATAAACCGAATTTTCCATCACTTGTCTTTGTCTTTTTTCCCTTTAGTTCTGGCCTAAGCTGATGGAGGAGTTATCAGAACTGAGGGAGTTTTATGATCCAGACACCGTGGAGCTCATGACCTGGATTAGGTAGGCGCATACACCCGCGTTCACAAATCCAGAGCACACATCATATTGAAGCAAATTTGATTCGCTTGTTCCTGCAGATCGAGTTTCCTGTGCCTCGTGTCCTTGATTAGTCCGCGTGTGAGCGTGTCCGTGTGCGTGCATGCATGTGTCTCGGCGCTTGTTTGTCGGAGAGTCTGTCTGATGAGTGATGAGAGCTGATGGATATCCATGAATAAGACATGGGAGTGCTGGAAAGGACCCAGCTGTTGGCAGAGCTCTAACCCACCTCAGGGTCTCTGTTGCTGGGCTTCCGATCAAGAGCATCACCCTGATGGGATCAGAGATGGAGCTGTGATTTGGAAATGCTCCGAACTGTCGCTGATGCTGCTGTGTGTTTGCACATCTGTGCGCGCCTGTCATTTCCTGGTCGTCAGGTTGGATGTACAGCGCTGGATTGGCCGCCCGTAGTGCATATCCTACATCTGTGCAACTATAACATCTGGCCAAAGACACAACTCTCAGCTCTCTGCTTAGTGCCTGTTAAATTTCCCATTTATGTTCCACTTACACCAGCACAGACAAGTTGGTTTAACTGGGATTGTTGGCAAGGTCAGTAGTTATCAGCTGGGTTTGCAGCTCTCTCGCAGACCTGAGGCTGAACTCTGGGCAGACACTGCGCAGTGCTGCTGGACTCGTTAGGCATTCAAATTAAGAAGCGAGAGATAATGAAACATTACGGCTGAGTGTCAGGAATGAAGTAGGATGCAGTAGTGGTGCAAACTGAAGCTGATCATGTGCTTCGTTATTAAGATTTTCATCCTTATCGCTGATATTGTAACATAACAAGAACGATATGCTTACTTATGTATTTTGAATCTCCGTTCTAGAATAAATTAGAAAAAGTGACTTATGGTTTTTCCAGAGGGGCTGCTAATAGAAATATTATGACACCAAAGCGATTAACTTGGACTTTTTTGTAAAACTTGAGTGTTTTCTTTTGTTGCTCACATCAGGGCTGTGGGTGTGTTTATAGGCATGCTGAAGGAATCTAATGAAAACTGCAAGAACCACGTTTACAGCTGTTTTTAAGCCTTTGGTTTTCTGTAATTTTGCCTTCCTGTCGGCCATTGTGAGAGAGCAGAGGGCTTAGTCAGTGTTCCCACTTTACATTTTTGCATTTTACATTTTTTTTTACAACACTTCCACACATCTGCTGCTCTAAGCAGTCCACTTAAAAGTGTTAATGTCTTTGAATTCTGTTCATTCTTTTATGTTATGTGCAGATAGATTGGTAGTCTTGTATGGATTCACAGTTGAGTTTGCACGATTTGCAGACTGTGTTCCTCCGTTTAAGTTAACAGCTTCTTTAAAGGTCGTTAATTTAGGCATTAACCAGCTCTTGGTCAGCTATAGCTGATTTGTTGTTAGCTAGTCGATTTGGTTTGCTGGGAATACGAGTTTGTGGAGGGAAAAGGCAAGTTACAGGACACATTAGCACGTTGTCTGCACGATTGTGATCTCTTTTGGCAGAGAGAAGGGGAACTTGACACTTTTTGTGTTTTTACATTCCTACTGTCACCAGTGGCCACAAACTTGCCTCCAAAGAGTTTTTGGGTCACCCTGATAGTAGCCCTGCTCCTCCATATCGAAACGCAAGACTCCTCGCTGAGGTGTTTCAGCTCTTCTAACTGGAAGGAGACCTCAAGGCAGCTCCATGACACACTACAGACAGTTCAGCTGCTTAGGGAATGCCTCATAGAAGAGCTAGAGGCCTGGAAGTCTGGGAATCTCTGCTTGGGCTTCTGCCACTCAGTGAGAGTAATAAAACATGGATGGAGATAATTAAATAGTTTCACATAAGACTAATAGTATACATTTTATTGTCCTGCTTGGTCTACTACTGAAAATTTAAACCCAAACTGTTTTTCTTTTGACTTCGACATGGAAATGCACACGATAAATCTGCCTTTAACTGTTTTGTTTTTCACAGGGGAACGGTCTCAGACTCCCTCACACAAAACTTGGATGCTGCAAAATCTTGTTTACAGGCTCTGTGAGGAAAAATTATAGTTTTTGTCCACTCAGATAATCCCGTTGCCATCCAAACACGCCAGCCTATCCTCAATACATTAAAACCCGTTTAGAATGACTTAACATAGGTTTTCCCTGCAGTTCACTTATAGACTCGGTGAATGATAATTTAAGGCTTCTTATTTCCATCCTATCATCATCAGCGCGATGACACCGAGTGGACCAGATGTGATTTCTAAGAAATGGACAATTTTGGTATAATCCTATTAAACACTTAGTGGAATGGCACAGGGAGAACGAGAGAGATATGGATAGTGAGACAGCAGAGGAGAGGTTTGGATTTTGAATGTATTTGTGTGTGTGACATGGGTTCCCTTCCCTCCGGAGCTAATCCCATTAGGCGGTGAGGATTAGGGGCTGCCTAGAGTTACCTTGGTTGGGGCTGAGAGCAGGGCGGAGTGCTAAGCTTCTTGCTGCGCTAATTACATTCCAGATGAAAGTGTTAAGATGGGGAAGGAGGTTCATGTTACGCTGTATTCTCTAGGTGACTGAGGCCGAGGCTATTTCGTTTTATATGCAAGAAGTAGATATTCAGACTGCGGCATAATAAAGGGGAGGACGAGCGTATATGCATGCGTATGGAGGAAAGTACATTTCGTGAACAGCTTGCGTGCGTATGTAAGCTGTCGCAGATTCGTTGTGATGATTGTAGCTGCATTTGTTTGACTTTGGTTGATCTAAAATGAAGAGTTTGTCAAAGGATACAAGGTCTGAGAAAGTCTTTATCTTCACAATCTCTCGAGCCAGAATTAGGATTAGATTAGGGAAAGGATAAGGATGTTTGTTTGATAACGATGGATTCAGAGATGAGATTAGGATTATTAGATCAGAGGTAAGAGGGCCCTCGTCAGAGCTAATGACGCATGCCTGAGGCCCTCATTAGTATAGAAGTGTGTGAGTTAAGACAGGCTGATGAGGGGATTATCATAATTCCCAAGACTCTCTTTCATGACCCGTGACTTTATGAGTTTGAAGAACTAAGGCGCAGCCATAATTCACAAGTTTTGCACTTGATAACAGAGTTGGCTCCACAGCTCCGCTGTAGGCTGATACTGTGTTCTAAATGGGCAGTCGATAAATCAATAGCAGTGCCTGGATGTTCAACTGCCTCCAACTTTGAGTTATAGTTGAGAGTGAGCAGTTTTTAAAGTCACAAACATCACCTCCATCTAGCCGATGTGCTCTCTCTCCGCTTCCTCCTGAATCCGGTGCAACTTTGCTTTTCTCAGATTCATGTTTCCACGCTGGTTTTTGCAAAAGCAGTACAGTGTCAGTCAAAGGAGGTTACTGAAAAAATGAAGGAAAAATTTGAGGTAGTTTCTGCATGAAGTATTCAAGGCAGTGCAAATGTTAACGTGCAGCAGAGAGAGGAGCAGCGAAAAGCCAGACATGTTTAATATAGCTGATTCTAGGCCCCTCAGTCCATTCTCACTGCTGTCACTACACCGTCGCTCCAATAGGGAACAAAGTTCACCTCGCATTTCACAGCACAGATGAGTCAGAAGTGGGATCTATTACATTTTGAATGAGGTTATTTGTTGGACTTGGATTTTGATGTCAGTGTCACGACTCTGATTTAGTGATTTCTATATTTTTGCGTCATACAATTTCCCCCGTCTTATTTTCTCCTGGCACACACCACTCACCGTACATATTCCGCCGCATAGAGAGGCCGAGTGATAATGCCAGTCTCCTGTGAATCAGCTTCTGGATTGTGGTGGATTGGTGTTTTGATCCCCAGCTGCTCTGCATGCTGAAAACATGACAGCCAAACGCTGAAGTTGCACCAGTAGCAGTTTTGCATTGCAGCTCCACTGCATCTGTGTGTGCGCGTGCGTGCGTGCATGTGAATGACTGAATAAGAAATGCATTTTAAAGGTTAAAAGTGCAGACAAATTGCATTTTAACTTTTCTTCCGATCACACAGCAAATCATTGGTTTCCATATTTTACTTCCTGAATGTCCGCTCTCAATACATCCAGAAATTTCCTCCTCGGCCTTTCTCTTTTCCTCTTTCCTGGCAGCTCCGTCGTCATTATCCTGCTCACGGGACACAGGAGGAGCTCACTGCTCTTTCACATAAACCAATTCAATCTGGCCTCTCTTGCCTGGTCTCTGAGCTGTCCCTCTGATATACTCTCACCTATTCCTGTCCATCCTTCTCACTCCTGGCACAAATCTCACGAGCTTTAATTCAAACCATTTACCATTTAATATGCTTTTATTTTGAAAGATATCTTGCTTTCCCCCCATCCCCCTCCAGCTCACCCCCACCCTCCGGGTGTAAGATATACAGTCTGTTTTCGAGAATTATGAAGGCTGCAGTGGAAATTATTAATGAGAGCTTTGACAGCAGTTTTGCTGCAAATTCAGGAGGCTCATCTAGCTACTCAGCATGGAGACCCATTCAGTGAAGGAAAACGACTCCACTGGAAAAGTCAGCATATTTGAGTGAAACCCTGATGTGTTTATACAGCAAGTCCACACGCTTAAACAGGAAAACACATTGTGTCTCAGTTTCTTCTTAAAGACCATTACAACCATTCCCAAAGTAACCAGTGTAAGCACGTTTTTATTTGATTTTATTTATTCATATTTGTACATGTGCAATATTAACATCAGTGTTTGCCATTTGATGCACTGTGCCAGAGTTAGCTTAAAGCTAATTTACATCTACAGTCCCTCAGCAGGTTGCATGCAGGAGATCTCAAAAATGTCACATAAAAGATTCACACATGCATAAAAAAAGAAAGATTACAAGTCTGTGAGTCCTTCAGCAAATATTTTAATAAAGCTGGTGAAAAAGCTGCAGTACCTAATGGTATCAGGCAGGACTTCAACTTCCATTGAGTTAAAGCTTTCGCAGAGAGTGCTGATTGCCCAAAAGCAGAATGACAAAACGCTACAGTACAGTCTTTAGTTGATGATCTGCTCGTAGATTTTAAAGATTCTCATGGGCAAAAGCTAATAAAATGAAGCAGCAGTGGAGGAGCTGCCAGACCATTTAAAATCTTAAACACCAAACATATATTCATTCAAATTTTTCAAAACCCATGAAATGATGTCGTCCGGTGTTTTTAAAGCTTTAGTGACCGTTTCCCCAGCTTGTTCTGGTCTGAGCTCTCTGTGAATGAGGTTGGTAACTCCCAACAATTGTTTCAGACAAGTCAAAAAATATTAAAGCATACATCACTACATAATTTTTTTCATGACCGAGTGTGAACAGGCATACATTTGATCCTAAATCTGTAAATGGTTGGAAAAGAAAATATTTTTCTTTCACTTTACCACCATTTATTCTTCAGTATAAGTGAAAATAGAAGCTTTTCTCTGCCTCAGAATTCCTCCAATTTTTTATTTAATCAACTTACATGTCTGAGCAGAGAGACGCATTCTTCAGTGAGAACCAAACATACTGCACGTCAGGAATTTCTGCCTACTCAATACAACTGATGCAGCGGAGCGCTGATTCACACTGACGCGTCGGCTAACTAGATCTGCCAATAAAAACTAACACAACAAAACAAAAATGAAGTGACTATATTACAAAATATTAAAGTCAAACAGAAATGCATATACACATATACATGCACTGATCAGGCATAAAATCACGACCACTGACAGGTGGTGAATAACGCTGATTATCTCCTCATCATGGCACCTGTTAGTGGGTGGGTGAACATTTTGTCTGATGAATGCATCAGAACATGTCCACAACTTCAGCTCTTGTGGGGTGTTCCTGGTCTGCACTGGTCAGTATCAATCAAAGGGTGTCCAACGGAGGAACAGTGGTGAAGCAGCGACAGAGTCCTGGGTGGCCAAGGCTCGCTGATGCATGTTCGGAGCGAAAAGTGGCTCGTGAGGTCCGATCCAACACACGAGCTAATAAGAAGGGCCAATCAAGGTGCCCATGCTGACCCTCGTCTGCTGCCGAAATGTTACTTTGACACCTACCTAAGCACTGTTGCAAACCACGTACACCCTTTCATGAAAACGGTATTCCCCGATGGCTGTGGCCTCTTTCAGCAGGTTAAAGTATCCTGCCACAAAGCAGAAGTGGTTCAGGAATGGATTGAAGAGCACAACAACGAGTTTGAGGTGTTGACATGGTCTCCATATTCCTCAGATATCGATCCAGTTAATAATCTGTGGAACAAACAAGTCTGATCCATGTAGGCCCCCAACTTACAGGATCTGTTGCTAAAATTCGGTGCAGATACCACAAAACACCTTTAAGAGTCTAGCGCAGTCCGTGCCTCGATGGGATAGGCAAAAGGGGGATTAATACAATATTAATCAGGTGGGCATAATGCTGGGTCGGATCAGCGTACATGTCTTTGGATTGAGCTTGGTCACACTGGGATCACTGGTTCTGGGTGGGTTTTGCTTGTTATCCCTGTGTCTGCACTGATTATCCCCAGGCACTACAGCTTCCTTACATAGTACAAAGACAATGATATGATTTTAAATTGACCGCAGGTGTTAATCTGAGTGTGAAAGTTTTTGTCTCTCCGTGTCAGCCCTCTCCAGGGTGTACCTCGTCCTCTGCCAGCTGGGATAGACTCCAGCCCTGAATGGGATAAATGGTTAAGAAAATGGATACATAGATGCACTGCAACAAGTTGTTATTCATTGAAGTAGTTTTAATGTTGCTAAGATATCATCTCACTTAAACTCTGGTGGCATGTATCCATCTTTCAAGGTCTTGAGATATTTGTCCCTGAGCTTTTTGCCCCGTTTAACACAAATGAGGTGAATGGAATTTATTCTGTGGTGCTCACAGTCTTAAGAAAACACTTCAGACAATTCAGCTTTGACATCTCTTTCTACAAGTGGTGGAGAATACAGACGAGATGAATAATAATGTGGAGTTTGTGTGCTACAGAATTTCCTCCTTTTACCCTCACTAAGAGCTGCAGTCTGAACGTAGACTGGCTAATTTGTTTTCATGGAGATGAGGGTTATCACAGTAATCCAATGTCAGTCATTTTTATCTTTAGCATTTAATTAAAACCTGTACAGTCTCACTTATGAACGAAGCATGTTGAAGATGGAGCTTCCAGGATGAAGGAAAAGAGGAAGACCTCAGAGGAGGTTCATGGATGTGGTGAAGGTGGACATGCAGGGAGTTGATGTGACAAGGGAGGATGCTGGGAGATAGGGGGGTCATCTGAAGAAGAAGAAGAAAAGTTGCAATTATTCATCCTGTCTAGACAAAAGCTAAGCTCCTAACTCTGACGTTCCCCAGATAATTCTTGTCCAGTCCTCGTGGGATTCTCTCTCCTTGTTTTGTGGATCTGTGTCATTGTGTTTGTCTAATTAAAACAAATTACTTGATCCATGCTTAAGAAATATGTGCCACTACTCATTTGTATATCAGTCTTTCAGCAAAAATGTGTTTTTCTGCTCTGTCGGTGTGACTGTATCTTCACTATTCTTTAAATACTCTGCTTCCTCTTACTCTCATTCCCGCTCTTGCTCCCTTAATTGTCTTCCTGTCATCCTCCTCCTTGTCGTGCTTTAAATTGTCTAAATTAGAAGCATTTGGCTTCATCCTTAAATGGGGAAAGTGGTGTCTGTGATCTGTGCTTGTGTATGTGTGTGTGTCTTCCTCTGCTTTCTAACTAATCCAGAGGCAGTTTAGAGACAGAGTCAGAGCGACATCCCTGATTGAACACTTCTCAATCAGAAGTGAGACCAGCAGAAAATCCATGGCCATCCTGGCATTTATATAAAAACACTTCGAGTCACGTCCTCTGTCTCACTATCACTCATCATCACTTCCACTCAGTAACCCTTTGTGTGCAGGTGGAGTGTTAGCTGCACTCTGCAGGTGGAATATAAGATTTATATAAAAGGCAAGAAAAAATTTTAGGGGTGTTTTGGAAGTTACCAAAGTAATCATCAGAAAAGCAGCTGCTCAGACCCTGCATGCCCACAGAGGCGCTTTCAGTTACGCTCAGTGCTGAGACCACTGCTGAGGTTCAAAGCTGTGCTGGAAAAAAGTGCGAAGTTACCAAACGGCATGAATTTACACCAATAATGCAGTGATGCACAGTCGGTGTCATAAAACAGGCCGTCATCACCTCTTAAAATCTTCATGCAGTGTCGATGTTTGAGCCTACGGTCTTTAAAAATCTGGAGTCTAATCAAAATCGTGTCATCAGACGTTTGTAATTTATGGATGTTTAAAAATTATTGTTCAGGTTTATGTCTTTACATTTTCTCTCCTCTTCTGGAAAACTGTAAAAAGAACGAATGCTCAGTGTAACAAAAAGCTGATCCGGTCAGATAAAAATGGGTTGCGGCTGTGTTGTTGAGCTTTATGTTGAATTTGAATTGTTTGCGAAGAGGTCAAAGAGTGGTTTCAGTCCTTTGTGACTGCGGGTGATAAGTTAATCTGTTCTGAAGGCAAATGCTGGCACCACTCTTAAAAAGCCTTTGACAGTTCTCACAAATCTTTATACCAAAATCATAAAAGCATGAGCAGGTGAATTGGTTCAGATATGTTTTTCCAGACAAGGTCGAGACTTTTCTTGGTGTATTAATATAGTTTTTTTCCCCTCTTTTTTTCATGACAGCAGCAAAACCACAGGTATAATTCATAACATTAATAGAACTACTCTCCTGAGGTGCGACTGGCCATTACTTACTCAGACCTTTTTGTTTTCTTGGTCTTTAGCTCCATCACTATACGAATTTCTGAAAGAACTACTTTTAACAACTGATAAATGTAAAACTGTAGAAAAGTAAAATTCTAGCTTGATATCAATAAATTATGTCATACCTTGTCCAGACCTTTTAACATGAAGCTGTTTTTGGTCAAATTAGTATGACTCAGTTTACAGTTAGGTCATGTGGTGTATGTTAATCCTGATTTTTGTTTCACACAGTTTGTTGGATTGATTAAATATTCAACTTGAGATTTTAGGGGGGCACTGCTAAACAGGAAGTCAGCCTGTTGTCTCCACCAACTTAAAGCAAACTGACTCTTTAGAAGCCAAATCCTCGGCTGTATTTATCAGCTAGTTGGTAACTTCTCTCTGGTGCTGGTGGGCAGGAAGAGTATAGCTGAGCGACAGCTGCCCGCTGTGGCGGTAAACAAGGCTGGTAAGAAGAAGCTAAAATGCTTGTCAAGCTGTGAGAAACTGCATTCGAGTGACAATCGAGATCATTATCTTCTTAATGGTGCTCTAGAATTTGAGCAACAGGTGCTAATGAACACGATCAAATACACGTTTAAGCACACGACCCATACACAAAGAGAAAATAGAAGCAATGCAGGATCTGTGCTTGGCCACGGTCGAGTCTCTTTCAGCCAAGAACATCATTATTTCATTTTTATAATGTCAAAGGGTTCCTGGCTGTTCCTTTCTGCCATTTACATAAAAGAATATAAACATCAAATTAAATGTAATCAACATGGAAGGAAAGAAAATGTTGGCTGAAAGGCAGCGAGCAGTTAAACTAAAACTCTCGCAAAGAAGCAAAATGGACAGAAAGGACAATGACCCGTTCCTGCTGAAGGTCAGGAGGCCAAAGCATCAACCCACACGTCCACCTTGGAACATGTTTGAATGCCCTCCACTCCGCTCCTCCTACGAGACTCATGCATATGTGCACATCCACTCAAGAAACAGCCAGCCGGTCATTACAGTGCTACATGCGTACAGTATATACTGTACAGAGAGCTTGCAGTGCGCACAGCATTCTCAGCATTCTTCAGTTTTCTTTGGTGAATTCATTTCAGGAAAAATTAAAGTCCCAAATATTGATGTTCTTTAGTCTTAGACGTTTAATTGAAAGAACAAAAAAAGAAAAAGTAACCTTCAATCTGCACTAATGACGAGTTTTCTGCTGATCAGTTAAGTCAGAAACTGACATCTCTGATCTCCAAAGGTAACTCCAGACTTTTTAGATGCTTCTTTTCCATTACAGCTTCAGGTCTGCAGGCCTCTTCAGATTTTCTTCAAGGACCATTTTCATTCTTATTTCAACTCTGATGCCATCATTCATTAAATTTTATTAGATTCAGTTCAAGAAAAAAACCTTCACAAGCAGCTGCTCAAAGAAAGGTGCGTTTGGGTTTAAGGATTTGCACAACTAGTAAACTAGACTATTAAAATGTTGGAACCAGAAATATTGGTCTTTAAACCCAGGGACTCAACTAATGCGTGAATGCTGTTAACTGTTGGGTTGCACATAACCATTCAACCACAGCAATGAGCAACCACAGGCTGCCCAGGTGTGCAGGCTTTAACCTGCAGGGAAATGAGGCACTGCTAGCACTGCTAACTTTAGCCACAACTGACATTGTGTTTGTGTTCATAAATGGCTCAAATGGCCACATATTTCGGTGAGATTTGTCAAAGAATATGATTTTCAGCTTTGAAATGCACATATGAAATTTGCACAGATAATGCAGATAATAATTATCTGTTCAATTTGGGAGCTTCATACTTTTTAGACTAATTAGTCTACCTCTCCTTATGTAAACGACTAGTAAATTTGTCTCTTGGAACATCTCTAGCTCATATTTAGGACTCTCTTGCTGTGAGGTGACAGTGCTAACCACTTACCACAGATAATAAGCGCTGAGAGGTTTGTCTTTCTTCTTATGGCTGCCGTCTGCCTATTTTACCATAAAAGCCTAATTGGTGAAGTTCCACTGCAGTGGGTATCGTTCCCTGGTCCTTCCATCTCTGCAGAGAACTTTTAAATGTCTTTCTGAGTGATACATGCACAGGGGTGTTGATCTGTTTGCCACAAGAGCACTGCAGTCAATTTGATGTTTATCTGGAGAATTATTAACGCAACCAGGATGTACCTGACCACAGTTTGCAGGGACACAGCAAAAGATTTGAATACGCACACATTTTCATGCACGCACACAACAAACTAAGTTGTATTAACATGTTAACACACCACAGCTTTACAAAGCTCGTCCTTGGCGCTGTAGTTTTCCGTACCACTGTAACTGCACATCATTTGGCATCTTTTTATAATTTAATTCGTCCACACAAAGAATGTTTGGTTTTTTTGTATTCTCTCCTGATGTCGACTGCCCTTGATGCTACATCTCTGAAAGAAACTTTTAAATGCCTCAGTAGTATGTTCCAATTATTGCAGCAGCTCAAAAGGCAAAAACATGTGCAGTGAATAACAACAGCAGACAATAAAATAAAGTAAATTTCAATCAAACTTTTCTGATGACTCGATGTTTGTGTGGATAGCCTAAAAACTTTTTCCATCTCTTTGTGGCTTTAAGTTCTAAACATATACTGTATTATATTAGCCTAGTTATGCAATATACTATGAAAATGTTTAGAAAGGTGACTGATTCGTCTGTCTCGTTTCTCTGTGTTTGTCCACAGCACTAAGACACCCAAACAGGCAGTATTTGCTGGAAGCATGCAGCTCCTGGCGGGTATCAAGCTGTGCACAGGCAGAGTTCTCACCAACCACCCCCATTATGAAGATAAAGACCTGCGGGAGCGGACCAGACAGGTACTGTAGGCTGCAATAAAACGAAACTGCCAGAGGGGCTGCAAGATAACACAAACACAATAAATGGAAAATCTGAAGTAAATTGATGGTAATTACAGTGTCAGCTTCATAACACCGAGTCAGGTGGATTTGAATGCCAATTAGCAGCTTGGATTCGCTTTAAGAATAATCATAGCTGTAATATTTGTGTTTTGAAAGAGGTGTGAGATCTGACAAAGCTTTACCTCTCTGCTTACCGAAAATGTATTACTGAGCAGCACAGGCTATAATACGAGCCAGTGATATCTTTTAAAGCGGAATTCAGTTGTTGTAGAGATGTTGTAAAGATTCTACCTGGAGTCTTTCTTTATATTCATTTTCACAATTAAACAAAATGGTCGAGAAAAAGAAAAAACCCACTTCTTCCACCTCACACACCTCTGTCTGTTTCAGAGGCTAAATAACGGTGCGATTTCTCCCACCTTTTCTCTCCCACTTTTGTTTTGAAGTCTTATGCATATGCCAGCTCTTCCCCAGTGTGCAGATTGTTAACACTTGTAATAACCAAGGTATTGTGCGGCGATCCTTCTAGAGCCAACGCTTAGTCATGGCTTTTTTGTTCGCTGCCAATAGGACCTTTAAAAGATATTTGTCTGTGTGATTTAATTCATCTGGAAAGCTCTCAAGGTAAAGACATGTAAAGTTAGAAAATGCAGAAATGTGACCGTGATCTGCCATCTTTTCTCCACCTTCTCTCCAGCACACCGGTTGAATTCCAGTTAATTTAGATTTCTGTTTAAGAGTAACAAAGAAGCCCCTCCACGTCCAGTTATTACTTGTTACTTAGGTATCACAAAGGTATCACATGCTCTGTGTTCTCCTTGTTCAAAGAAATGATAGTTGTTTTGTTTTTTAACCTTTGGGTCTTACTGGAATTATATAAATCAATACATATCTGAATATTATCAGGGGTACCTCAGGGTAGCCATTCAGTGGATTCAAACCCCCGACCTTCCAATCAAGGGGTGACCACTCTACCTACTGAGCTATCCCTACCCTTGTTCATTGAAACGGTGCACTAGGCCCATTGTGGGTGGGTAAGGGAAAAAAAACGAGCAGTTGATATATCTTAAAACATATTTACCTTGGCTTTCAGCACAGCAGGACTGCCTCTTAATATGCTTGTTATTAATCATATTATATTTAATTTTAAGATATTCTATATGTAATTTAAACTGTTTTATCTTTGTTTTATATTTGTAGCACTTTGGCCAACATTGTAAAGTGTGTTTATAAATAAAGATGCTATGCTATATATTTTTCAGTTTTGGTAATTTGCATTTTGAATTATGTTCTTTAAAAATCCAAAAAATTAACAGTGAAGCTGGAAATGAAGTGAACTGAGATATTTTTGTGTTACCAGCCACAGTCTGAGTGCACAGTTAGACTAAAGCCACAGTAACTGAGTGCGAGTGTAGCTGCACACCATTTGATGCATTTTCCTTGTTTTGATTCAATTTTATTTAAGTAATATTTAACCTTTAGACATTATTTTGGTGCCGCCGTCAGTGTCAGAATTTTCAGGCTATTTCCAGATCTTGTTGTTGCGTTTTTTCCGCCCTCCTCTGCACAGTGAAATCTGTTTTGTACAACATCCCCACCCATCCATCTCACTCAGCTCTGTGCTAATGTCTTGCGTGAGAGACCAGGGAATTGTCTGTAGATGGGGGCCATTGACCTGCAGTGATTGTCTGAATGAATATGGGATCAGAAGATGCACTGAGTACATTGTGCATCCATTATAGTGGAATGAATGGTAACGTAGGAAAAATGGAGCCTAAAAGTGCTGTGTTCCAGTAAAGAAGAGATGAATGGTGGCGCATGTACTTGAGTGCATATTAGTATTGTAATGTATGTGAGAAATGCTGCGGAGGCATTGTTTTCTTTTTTCCCTTTTTCTGTGAATGTTTTTTTTCTGCTGAAATCAGGTTAAAGCAGCAAAGGCAGCGTTTCACTTTACTTCTGTGTATTATTCATGAATTCTCATTGTATTGTGTTTTCATTAGTATATTTTTCCCTTTGGCCTGTTATTACATGCCCTGCCAATGCACTTAAATAACTGGTTGTCACTCCCATATTGACTGAATTCAGACAGTGAAATAGAAAACATGACAAATATCACTTTTTCCCAAACATGCTGCAAACCACATACAGCTAATGACCAAACACAATGGAGAATTACCTTTATTATTACTTTTTTCTGCTTCTGCATGCGGTGTGTCTTCTTTGCAATGAGCAGAAAGTAATGTGTGGGTCATTTCTCGGGTAGCTGAGCCTGTGATTTGCCTCCCAGCGGGAAGTCAGCCATGCTGAGCCGCTGGCGAGGCTCGAGCCTAGTATGGAGCTCATTAATGGACCACGACACTGGTTCAGGCCTACTGGGCTTTATCTGTGTCCAGCTATCTTTATGAGGACCAGGCTGAGTTTTAGACCACTGGAGTGAAAATATTTTGGAAGAGTGAAGACATTTGGGGCATTCCTCTCTTTCTCAGTCCTCATCAAAAGGCTGGTTTAGGGTTAAGACTCCATTTTAGGATTAGAGTTTGGTTAGGTTTAGGTAAGGTGTTAGAGAAACCGTTATGAGGTGAATGTCCTCATAAAGACAGCCGTGCAAACGTGGCTCTGTTTTCTTTGTTAGTATGGACAAAAACTGCATAAATGTATTTTAAAACATGGTCCCACTTCTTGTGCAAGATAAATGTCATTGCAAAATTATTCATTAATAGACAACAAGTATAGTTATTCCCATCACCCGCTGTAGTCCATTCTATGTTAATTTGCATACCTATAGTATTGTGCAAAAGTCTTGAGCCACACCTCACATCTTTGTATTTTACTAGAAAAATGGGATTAAGAGATTTATAGTGATTTATTGTAACATGGCAAAATACTGGAAACAGTATATAAAGCAAAACTGAGTTTATGCAATACTAACAAGCTTGAAAGTCAGTATTTGGTACGACCACCTTTACCTTTAAGACAGACAAACTCTCTTAGGCGAGCCCTCTTGTAATTTCTTTAAGTACTCTTCAGAAATAGTAGACATAGACACCCAGAGCTTTTCTTTGGATGTTTCTGCCCTTTTTCCCGTTTTCGGTCAAGAGGATCCCACAGTGCTTCGGTGATGTACACAGTCCATGACTGATGATGTTTATCTGTGTGTTTTCTGTCTGGATATGCTTTTACTGAATTGGCAGCTGAAAATGAAGCCTTTGCCTTGCACGCTTGCTTTCAGTTGGTACAGCAATCTGATGGTCCTTCTCTGTATTCATAAGTTTGACAAGATGCCCAACATCACTGGCTAAAGTCCAGAACCTGTAGACACTCACTGTGGTACCTCTCTCCTCAGATACTGTTCATCTGTTGTAGATAGTCTTTTAGGTCTGCCACATCATATTTTGTCCTCTAATTGGGAATTTTTGGGAATCACCTTTTTTGTACAAAAACACAATTTTATCTTATCTTAAGAGTCCACGGAAAATGGTTGGGCATGAGGGATGGGATGCAGCCAATGTCAAAGAAAAACTTTGAAAAACTTCAAGAAAGCCTGAAGAAGTATTTCTAAAGACGCCTTTAAAGTCTGGCTCCTTGGAAGCAAAATATAAAGAAATTGGGGGGTTGGCTCAAGACTTTTGCACAGTACTGTACCTTCTATCCATGGTGATTTTGGTGATAACTGCTAAAACAACAGCAATTATATACCAGTTGTTTTCTTGTATGCTACATAAAACTACATGTTGACGCCTGTTATAACTACACACAGATTCAGCTGGTAAAATGCTCAGTGGTTTTTAAATCTGATTCCTGACATGGCCATTCACCCACTCTCCAGTTTTTGACACCAGTGAAAGCTGAACCACAGGCAGTGCATTTGGGGTCACTGTGTTTTTGTAGGATAAAGAACCAGCTAATGAGATTTGAGGGGGTCCTTTATATATATATAGCCATAGTTTTTCTTTCTTTACAGCACACAATGGTAGGTAGTCCACTAATGAGAAGGTCAGTGGTTTGATCTCCAGCATCCTCAGCCTGCTTGTTCAAGTAACCACGGGCAACATCCTAAACTCTGTGATGGATGTAGTTTGGAGGGTAAAGCACTTTAAGCGGTCAATAAGAACAGAAGCAGCTTTCTATAAGTGCGGTTCGTTTACGCATTACTTCTGAATTCATGCAATACATCGTCAATAAAGAGCGAGCCAGTGCCACAGCCAGCAGCACACCACCAACCATGACATGACCTCCATGTTTCACAGATATACTGATGGGATTTCGATGTGTACTTACTGCTTTTCGTACACACTTTGGGGTTTCCCTTACTTTTGTAAACTTTTTTAAATTTGTCTTTGAAGTTACTCTTACTAGCAAATTCCAGTATGACATTTTCCTGGGAACTGCTGCCATTGGTGGGGGGGTTAAAGTGTTGGCGCTTTAAAAGTGTTTCCTTTTATAGGATCTACATATTACCTCAAGCTGCTCGGGAACGTCCTATGATGCTTTGAGAACTTTTTCATCCCCATGTGTTGATATCCTGTATATTTGTCTCGTCTACTTCCTCCCCACACATGCTTACTGCTAAGGGATCATCTTACTGTTGGGGTTCTCTTTCCTAATATTCTGGGGTCTTAAAGATTTAAAGCACTCAGAGAAAACCGCTGTGAACTGGTGCTATAGCCATAAAACTGAATTGAAATTTCATCATTTGACAGAAATTGGTTTATTTTCCTCTTTTATGACCGTCTGATTGGAAAAGTGTATTACATATAAGTAAATTAAACCTCAATTAGGAAAACTTGATTTTATTATAACCCTTTTGCTAAACCATTTTAAAGTCAAACATGTCCTTTTTTTTCTTCAGAGAAATCCACACTGCTGTAGTTGATTATATCCTTTTGTCGTGTTGTTATAATAGCTTCATTTTTGCTCACACATGAGCTGCTTTTCAGTCATAATCAGTTCTGTGGTCTTTGCATGGGTGTTTGCCTTCTGGCTCCAATTGCAATCTCAACAGATAATAGTGCACAATTCAGTTCACTTTATGTGCAGCAATTCATAACTGACTTCATGTCAGTGCACTTTAAATCATGAGGGCAGCCCCAGACAATAGTCAGCGGTTAAGTTATTTTCACACACATGGAGGTGGGGTCAATCAGCAGAACAAAGCCATTTCAAACATTAAAATTCATTCGAAGACCAATAAATGAAAGTTGATTGCTTCTTTATTTTAATTTATTTTACACTTCTGATAAAATTCTGCGACTTAGGTACTTCAAGAATCTTTTGGCACCCACTAAGAGGTTTTAGGACTGCAGTTGTTGATAACAAGGGTTCCATCCTCATTACTTTCTTATATACATCTTGAGCCACAGAAAAGCTCTCATGCAGTCAACATAAAAAGTTGCCACGACTCCACTTAGTCAAGCAAAATGGTCGACGCCATTTTTGACACCACAGGGGAAAACGACAAAAAAATGAAGAGGCATCTCTTCTTTAAAAACTGGAGATAAGAACAGTATTGGTCTATTATATTCAGCTACAGCCCTGATTATTTCCTGAGCGTCTGGTGACTTGGCATCATGTATCCATTGCTGATCAAATAGAGCTTGTAGGGTTGGCATCAGTGGACTTTCACTCAGCACCAATCTGTGAGTTCAAGAGAAACCATTAACGTTTTCTTCTGTTAACACTGCACTCTGGCAAGAAATTGGTTTCATATCGACCCCCTCCCGGTCTGAACTGTCCAGACTGCGTTAGCTACCTTGGTAGGTTGCAGGTGTTTGCAGGCTACAGCTACATGAAAGACTCGGAGCCTTGAATTCGTTTGTGGTTCAGACGGAGGAAGAAAAGTCAAGAAAAAATCACCAGCGATTTAGATTCAGTTTTGTTAGTTGACTTCTTTATTTACTCGAGCAGAATACACATTTTTGTTTATCAAATGCTCAAATATAAAATGCTTACTGACACTCTGCCTGGGAAACCTGCTGGGGTTTTACAATAATGCTGCCAGGACTTTGTCCGCCAGGCCGTGCAGTGCTCTACTTCATCTCAGTGACACAGTGTGGTTCAGTGAATTGTTCTAAGCTGGTTATTTACAGCAGTTGAGATATATATTTTTTTAAATTTGGCACAGATGAATAAACTGTATTTTTTTAATACACTGAGAGCTGGATCAGTTAAATATTGATTTGGAGCTTTTCATGAGATCATCTCGAGAGGATGAAAACTGTGACAGTGATACTACGCTGTAGTACTTTTAGAGTCACCCCTCACTTAGTATCAGATTCTGTCAGTTCTTGACTATTTTTAATATCTAATATTTAGTTGTCACTTTATTTCCATTGTGATTTTCCACCATGTTTCATCACCAGCCACAGAAGGGCTCTCCAAATGGCTCCAGTGAATGCTCGTCATTTTTGCATCACCGCCGACAGATGTAGGCTCGTTTGCAAAGGAAGGTGCTCATGCTTGTGTCATTGTGGTTAATCACTGAAAGCACAATGTAGTGAGTATATTTGATATTCACCAATAAGATGATCCAAAAACACCAACCAACAAACAAACTAAAACAGCACTTAGTGGTTAAATTAGTGTGATTTCAGTCACAGGTGAGATTCAGTTGGATTGTTGCTTCAGTTTTTTTACAGCTCATTTGAACCTTTCTAAAAGTTGCTGTTTCACTGTGTTTTAGCCTTCCAATAAATCAGCTCTTAGCCAGTTCTTGCAGTATTTATGGGTTGCATAATTTGTCCATTTAAATCTTTTGTCTGCTACAAATAAAAGATGAACCATGAGAGTTTTCCAGGAAGCTGGGATTTATGTTTTCAGCTTTAGCTCTTGTTCCCCTGTGGGTTTTGTTTGAGTCATAATTGTTTTCATTCTATTTTTTTGTTTTTCAAAGTAAACGTTTCCTAATTGGAATAAACCAAGTTTCATAAAGTGTAATTCAGAAAACAAATGTGTCTGGTAATTGAGTTCCAGGGGAGAAGTTTTCCCCTCCCAGCAATATCAAGTTAATATTGGCTTCCTTCCAGGAAATCCTTATATATATATATGTGTGTGTGTCTGTGTGTGTGAGAACAGGTGTATCAAGTGTACGCTCGCCGCTCCCCAGAGGAAGTATACGATATCCTGAAGGCTATTGGGGCCGACTATGTGGTGTTGGAAAACAGCATCTGCTACGAGCGGAGGCACAGGCGGGGCTGCAGACTGCGGGACCTGCTCGACCTGGCCAACGGACATGTGGGTGGCTTTCATTTAATGTGACTCACTGTGTGTGTGTGTGTGTGTGTGTGTGTGTGTGTGTGTGTGTGTGTGTGTGTGTGTGTGTGTGTGTGTGTGTGTGTGTGTGTGTGTGTGTGTGTGTGTGTGGCAGCATGTGCCGTCCCCTCTGCCGACTCCTGCGACTCTGTGAAAGCTCTCAGCCTCTGCAGACAGATCAATAGTCCCACTTCTTATCTGCGCGTCACTGTCTCTCACTCTTTTACCGCCGCTCACCCCCACTCCCCCAGACTCTTTATTTTGATGTCAGATGCGGCTCGCCGGCTATTTGGATTACCAGAGGCGAGGCGAGCTTCGGTCTGGCCCAGCGTCGTGTAAGACACATGAAACGCAGTGTCGGGGTGTGCTCGCAACGCCGTAAATGTCACGCAGCGTACACAACATCTGACATCTAGACAGCTTTATTGAAGGAATGCTGGATTTACGTCTCTTTCTGTCTGTCCTTTGCTTCCTCTCATACTTTCTTTTATTTAGCTCTTACTTCTTTTTTTTTTTATCACCTCTGGTCTTTCTGTCTGCCTGTTTTGTTTTTCCTTAGCGTCTTTTCTTCTTTTTTTTTGCTTTCATTTTTAAGGATGCCTTCCTTTTTTTTCTGCTCAGTGATCCAGTGCTTTCCCTGTAACACCCCGAGTGTTAATGACTATAACAAACTATAAAATGTGATGGTTCTCCTGGAAACTTTTTTTGCCTGTTTGTATCTTTACTTGTACACACCAGGTAGCCATCACATTAAAATCTCCCCATGTGCCATCAAGACATTTCAAACACACTGGGGCAAAGCCACATGACCTGTGGGGCGTCCTTTACAGCTGGAAAACCTTACTTTGGCTTCCAGCGATGATGATGATGGAACATCATCGCTGATCTTACTCCAATGAAAATGCAAAGTGAAATCACCAAATAATCTCAAATACCCACTGCAGAGCATTTGCATGTGATTATGAACCTAAATATTTATACATATTGCTCAGAAGCTAATTTATACTCCATACACTGTCCCTTAATACAGCGGTCCCCAACCTTTTTTGCGCCACGGACCAGTTTAATGTCAGACAATATTTTCACAGACCGGCCTTTAAGGCGTCGCTGATAAACACAACAAAAGAAAATGATCCGACCAAGACAAAAACGGTGCTATTTTGTAAATATAATAATAAACGCGAATTCACTGTGTAATTGTGTAACTTTATTAGCAGCGTCCTCCTGAAATGCACCAACAACATTGAAAGTAACATCCTCCTCTCTGGTCGCTATGGTAACGCATAAACATTCCAAAACATTCAAACTTTCAAAATAAGACACACAGCTACAAAACAAAGTACATGAAAATATGTAGAAAATGAATTCATAAGATAAGATAAGATAAGATAAGATGACCTTTAATAACACAAGGGAAAGACCCAGGGAAACAGAGTTAACAATAAAAACCCTGAAAACCGTCAATTTCACACCCGAGCCTAAACTCTCACGCCCTGGTACCAAACGACTCTCGGACCGGTACCGGTCCATGGCCCGGGGGTTGGGGACCGCTGCCTTAATACACTGTACAGTTTGACTATAAGCCTCAAAATAGTTTTTGTAGCTCCACTCTAACATGGCTCAGTGCTTTTCATGTTGTGGCTTATTTAGTGTTTTTAAATGTGACACTTTCAGAATTCAAGTGTGTGAAACCATAAAATATTCATGACTGAATATTTGACGAAAGGTTAATATCCCTTTTCTTTTTTTAAATTAAAAGTTTATCATTCAGAAACTTTCACAGTCCCACCCACCACTTTTTAAAACTGGAAGTGTTGCATCTCGCCAGCAAACAGTGCCGTTCTGTGGGATCCTTTTTAGAAGCTGATATTTTTTGTTAATGGCCTTCAGTGCTGCTAATGAGTATCTTATTCCTTCCAAGAAAATCCGTCCTTGAAGCCAGCATCTCCACATGTCCTGCACTGCCTCTTTTTTCTTTGGGTTCAGCCTTCTTTGGCTGCTGTTTTATCAATGTTGCAATCAATAATCCCAAAGCAGAATATTTATTAATTTAGACTCACTTTAGCCCTTAATGCACTAAAGCATTCCTACAGATTTTATGCCAGATCTAACTGGCAGAGCAAAGTGAAATCAGAGGCTGCTGCCGGTGGACTTTATCTGACTTTATCTCGATTGTGCTGGCTTCAGCCTGCTGTTATTCTCGTTGCTGTTAATGGTGACGTGTTTGTTCTCTTATCAGATCATGGACGGACCTGGAGAGAATGACCCCGACCTCGTCCCTGCCACCCACCCTCGTTTTTGCGATGCCATCAAGACGGACGCGGCAGCTTACAACGCTCTCTTTACCAGAACATTCCAGAATAAAACCTTCCATGTCTACCGGCTCAAGAAGAAACGCAAGAAAAATACGAAGGGCTCATCAGAGCCCAGCGTGACTCAGTAGCAGGACCAGGGCTGCAAGACAACCCCAGCAGAGGCCAGAGGGGAGAGAGGAGGAGAGGATGAAATAAAAGTGCTGAATCCTTGCTGTTCCTCTGTCTCCTCTTTGCACTGCGCCCAGCTGTGATCATGGCCATTATTTCTTCAACACGTGGCTCTTTGGATGTGCTATTAGAACAGTGGGTCGGTCTGCACTTCGGGCTGCAGTGTTTTTGTGAGTGGAGTGTGCAAATGTAGGATTCCTGCTTTGGGCTGTTCTACGTCCACTCATTCAGCCGCCGTCCACCCCAAAAAAGTTTAGATGACTAAGTGAAACTTAAAGATTAAAATACAGAGAAGTCGTATATATTTGCAGCTAAGTTCTTCTTTGCCAATGAAAGTAGGGGCAGAAATCGAAGATTTGTTGAGCTCTTCATTTGTAGGGATTTAAACTGATTTTAAAAAAATATATCCAACATAAGATCTAAAAGGTTCAGTTTCCCACTGTAGTTCAGTTGTTTTAGGAGTAGACATCAGCAGACATTAAGTGTAAATGTCTAGTTGATCAAGTTTTATAAATAACCCCAAAAATGATACAACTGAAAAGATTATAGTCAGTTAGAAGATGATTTATTTTTCAGAACTGACCTACATGTTGGTTCTTTCAGATGGGCAGCGAGCCACTCCAGTCAGTATGTTTCAGCCATGTTAGTGTAAAGGAAGCTGGTCATCTGCCATCGGCCTCATTACATGTTCTCATATTAATAATTATAAATATAATTCCTGTGCTTGAATTTGATTCATTAAACATACTGAACATAAAAACATGCTTAAACAGGTTGTCATAGTCCCAGTGGAAACTCATGCGACTGTTAAATCTTACTGTTACTAGTATTACTTCTAGCATCACTGCTGTCATCCTGTCATCCTAAGCTCTTCTACCCACAAGCCTAACAACTACGTGCCAAACCCCAACTTAACCTCACTCTGAACCTACTTTAAGCCTAAAACCAAGTCGTAACCCTCAAACAGGTCTTTGAACTTCTCTACAAAATGTCTCAAACTAAACACAAACTTAAATTTAGGCTTTAATTTAATTTTTATTTGTGGTCTGTGAGCGATGACTTCAGTCACTGTGATGCAGGTTGGAGAAGTTGTTGTTGAGAAAGCCGCAGTCTGCCCGTTCTGCACAGCTAGCTTTTAGACAGACAGACAGAGACAGACACACACACATACAGTGTTAGTCAGTGTGTCCTTACAGCTGTCATCTTTATAATTACCTTCCTATGATGTGTCTGGGAGACATTTCTACATGGTAGCTTCAGAATAACCTGGATCACACACTCTTTGAACATACACACTATTTAAATTACTGTCTTATTTCATTCTAAAGGTAGAATCTGTAATATCCACACAAACATAGCAAGAAAATTACTTTGGGGTGGGGCAAGATCATTACACTCTCTCTCCTTCACCATATATGTATGTATGTATGTATATATATATGTATATATATATATATATATATATATATATATATATCTGTCCAAAAAATGTATTTTTATTTATTAGGCAAATAAACTATCCAAATCTGAGCCAAGACACTGGACTTTTCACAGAAGTCTGAATTTCATCAAACATTCAACCACTAAAATTGATTCTTCTGTAACTTTAATGTGTTGTTATTTTTTATTTTTATTAATCTTTTCTGCCGTTTTGTAAAAGTAAAATTTGAAAATTCATGGATCAAGACAATAACTATATTAAAAGATGAAAGAGCTTGCAGATACTGTTGAATTAACCATTACACAATCATAAAAATGTATTTTGGTAATAACCAATACGCTTTATTTGGTCTGGTGGTGGTCTAATAAATTTGTTAAGCTGTGTAGCTTCCCATTTCTGTTTGCAGGATTTTTGTGGTTTTCTACTCTGATGATCAGTCTGAGAGCTGGCTGCTAGCTGATGAGCTCAGTTTAGCTCCCACCCCTTTCTCTTCATGTTACTGTACCATGGTATTTTTTTCTCAGGATTGTACATAAAAATAAAAATATATTATTGAAAAGAAGGTTTAAGAAAAAGTTTGCTAACTGCCTCGTTAGCTTCCAATAACTTTCAGCATAACATGCCTCTTGCTATAAGAGCAGATCAGTAGAGTTTATGGTGTTACAGAGATAATCATAAGCTGTTGCAGGCTCATTAAATTGACAATTTATTGCTTCTACCATGAATTACTTTAACTGCCAAATTTCTGGTATCCATTATCGGGCCCCTGTACAGCTACTACACAGGTGGACCTCCTGCTGTGGGAAGAGTGCAGGACTTGGAAACTACAGTCATGGGCTGTATCCCAATTCAGGGTCTGCAGCCTTAAAGTACGCAGCCTTAACGGTCCACAAGGGCCGCGTACTCAAAGACCGCTAAGGCCGGAAGTGCGAGGCTTGTGAAATGGGACGGTCTAGCCTCCGTCGCGCTGCCCAGGTTGCCTAGCAACCATGATACTAACAGCTGAAAACGTTTCATACAGCTTTGTTTAACAGAAATGAAGGAGAAACTCTTTTGTTCATTTATTTGTTTGTTTCTACATGAGCTTTGATTTGATAAGTATCTGAGGCTGAGACCACAGGACTGTAAAACATGATTATTGGGCTTCATTTCTGTACTGAACAGTCATTTTAAGATTAGCTAGTAAATAAGAATTAGCTAATGTTGTTCATGAGACTAAAGTCATCTCGCTTTGGTAATGTAAATATAATATGGCCAATATTAAAGTTATTATTTCAATCAGTATTAGTTATTACAGCAGTGAATGAACTCTGTTTCAAATACTGAGCTTCAGTAAAGATTCAAGCTGCATTTATTTATATTTCCTGTCACCTTAAATCTTCACTCAAAGACAGGTTCCTTTGACACTGTATATATAAATGTGTTATATATAAGAGACAAATATTGTTCTTTCAATATGCTGGCATTACTAAATTTCTCTCAGTGCTTACTTTAAATATCCATGAAATCATCACATTCTCTGTAAGATTAAGGTCAACTATTGAACGGCGTATATTTTAAAGTAAAGGCTTTAAAACCAAGTTAGTACAAACGTCACTAATGTCACATAACTTTGCCAACATGTGGCTAACACTAATGTTTTAATGTTCTTCATTATTAAACATTTGCACATAAATAAGTGACATAATATTCAGTACTTTTAAAAATTTTCTCTTTGGGCGCCCCTCTTCCGACGTTTTTTTTTCGGCAAAATTATCCACACCCACCGCTGCGCTATGCATTCTGGGATATGTTGGGCCACGAAGTCTACACCGCCACATCCTTAAAATTCAGGGAAATGAAGGACGCATTTGAGGGCCGCATTTCGAGCAGCCTTTGAATTGGGACAGCCTTCATCGCGTCACTGTGATGTAATCGGCCTTAAAATGAGGCCTTTAAGGCTGCAGACCCTGAATTGGGATACAGCCATCTTTTATATACAGTCTGTGTATTGTTGCCCACAAACAGGAAATGCTGAGAGTTGTTCGTTCAGTGATTGTTTAGTCGTACTCGGCTGTAGCCCCACCGAGTAGGTCAGACCACTAGCAGAGCTCAGATGTGGCCCCTCTGTTGTGGGGCACATGTGGCCGCTGTGATAAATGTTACGAGTTACCCCAGAAAAAGAAGGATAATTACGTTAGTTTCGCTTTCTGCCCGGCTGCTTAAATGTGCTTTTGCTGTAAAACTGAGGTCAGAGTTGGTACCAAGTGGTATTTGTGACGGTGTTGTTGTTGTGATTGCTGTCATGTTTTTTCTCTTTCTGCGATTCTCATCAGCAACATTCTCAACCTTTTCATTCTTGTCTCTCTGCCACACACACACACACACACCGAGCCACAAACACACATGAATAATGTAAGTAGCGAGGAAATTGCAGCAGCCTGACAACAGGGCTGATTCTGAGCCACAATCCAAAATAGAGAGAGAGAAAGAGGGGCCAACACTTGCATATCAAACCGAGGCTTTGTGGTTAGACGAGAAAGCGGGGATGAGGAGAGGGGATGACAGACGATGCTCATGTTTAAACAGCAGCGCAGGAGAAATGAGAGCGCGTGAAAACATGAATTCTCAGTGATCTTCCTCATTTTCTTCTTTCACACCAAAGGCAAGGAGAGGAGGTGACTGCGTAGGTAATTAGTGGTTGGACAATTAGCACCCTCCCTCCCTCCGTCCCTTCCCCTTCATCTCAGCTCAGTTTGCCTGTATTTGTACACTTGTTAATAAGGACCTCTGTCTTTGATAATCCACGCTCTCGCAGATGCGTGAGCACTCCTGCACACGGTTGTTGCAGGGCTTTTGAAAACACGGTGTTCGTTAAAGGCGAGGCCTCATCGTGATGCATATCAATCGGATGAACGGAACGAGAATGCTTGTTCTTCCCGCCTCCATATTGGATGTTTAATTTAGGCGATGTCTGATTGCTTTATTTGAGAGCGAAGTGATTCCATTAGGTTTGCCTAATAAGAGTCTACTAATGTAATATTTTTTTCAGCATTGTTAATTTCCATACATATTGGGTTTAGTAGCAGGCCGCTGCTGACTATGGTTTTCTTAATGAAGAGGCGATGAAGGCGGTCATCAACCTGTACAGTCTGCTGTGGTTTAAAGTGGATGTTCGTGAAATACATGTAAGATGCTCACTAGACGGCTTTGTGCAACTAATGAACTTGTTTGGATCCAGGTTTAGTTTGAACAGTCTGTTTTTGGGACAACCGATTTGAAACCTGGCCTCGACCCTGAACCGTTATGTCACCGTGAATGTTTGCTGAACAGGTCATGTTAGAGCAACAGGCGGACAACTTTATTCTTGAAGGTCTTTCCACGTGATTTTAGAAGTCAAAGAACTTTAATCCCAATCTTAAAAAATCAAACAAGAGATGTTGGGATTGCTCCCAGATGCAGGATTGGTTTTCATCTATTGGTCTGAAGCTAGATGAGATAAAATTATCATCTGTCGTAGATGAAACCCAAGCAGCACTCGCCTGAGCCATAATCGTGCAGATATTTTGGAGCCTGAATGCGATTAGCATCCTTTGGCATTGGTGCTGTGATGCCATGGTGACCCAAGTCACCCAAGGGTTGCTTGTTTGGGATGTCTTGATGTGCTATTTTAACCGTTTTATTTCTACATCCAGCTCAGTAGGTTTTGGTGCTGAAGCTTCTTAAACAGCCACAAAATGTACAAATAAATGAAATCTGAACTTTTTCAATCAAAGATGAATTTCAGTCCTGTCAAAAATCTGATCTCCTGGCTAAGAAGCTGCACGTTAAGCCACCTGCTTGTGCAAACTTTGCCCATCTTTGAGCTCACAGTCCAGTTTTAGAGTCCAGTTATTACTTTGGCATTGGTGAGCTGGTGCAACAGTCAAAGTAAACCTTGTGCACATTAGTTGGTGTAGTCCCAGCGCTCAAGCAGAGCCAGCTCTACCTTGAACAGAAGTGAAACATCATTAAGCGTTACTAGGAGAAGCTGGAGAACACTATTTAGTGTTTTAATGAGAAGAAATATAGACTTCATCTGTCATTCATAGGTTCTCACTTTGGGAACTACTGTTGTTTTTGTGGAACCTGTTCTAGATTGAACGCCAGCATCACTTCTGTGAAAGAGAGGTGTGTGCGACCTCAGCAGCCTCTGGCAGAATGTGACGGACTGAGATGTTAATCTCCTGGCTATGTAATTATGTTGGTTGGGGATTGATCAGAAATGTCTCTGCCTTGCTGGAACATGAATTAGAATAGTGTGGGAAATAACACTGGTTAATGCTTGACGTGCTTGACCAGGATAGGCTCTCATACCAAAACCTCAGCCCAGCTGGGAAGGATGGTAGAGGGAGCATCATGGTTTGGGATCGCTTTACCACCTCAGTATCTGGACATCGAGCAGAGTGTCAGGCAGTTATGAGAGGATGGTTTGATCCCTTTGCCCACACTCAGTCTTTGATGTGCATTACTGCTGATTCAGCAAGGACACAGGGTCTCTCTGCTGTTCATGAAGACTCATTTTGACCCTTTATCTCCAGTTTGCCTAAGGACACATGCAGACTTTGTCTAAGGCAAGAACTTCCACTTCATGCAGTATGACATTAAAGGTGTATTGGGTGGAGCAAACAACCCAAAAAGTACAGGAAACAGAAGTTCACATGAAATGAGGAGGAATGAAGTCTGCGCTTTGTTAGACACCGAATTAGTTTAAACGGCTGACACAAAAAGCAAATCTATTATTTGACCTCTCATCACCTTTTTTAAGACAAGAGCCTGAAAGATGTTAAGATGAGACTGGACCTTAAAATTCATTAGTTGTAAAGAACATTTAAATAAGTGAAATAAAAATTCCCAAACTCACAATGTTAAGAAACGTCTTTTGGCTTTGTCAAGGCAACATCACGCGATGTTACAAAGTGGTGTCCTTAGTGTTTTCTATCAGTTTGAGCCCTCGTGAACTCAGGTGATGTCATTTTCAGTTTTTGAGGGTTCAATTTTGGGACTGAGCTAAGTAGATCAACTAAAAGGCTGAAGGAGAGTAGATTTCAGGTTTTGAAAGTCTGAGTCCTGACCTTAATTCAAGTGACGTGCTGCAAGTATGACCTGCACGCAGCATCCAGGACATACTGATACCCTGGTAGGAGGACTTACTGTGTCTGATGGAGGCTGTTGCTGCTGAAGTCCCTAAAGTCAAGAGTTAACTTGTTTTCCAGCCTTTAGAGTTAGAATTACATTGAATAATCACTATTTGGATGAAGAGCTTTTCTTCAGTAATAATTAGAGACATTCTGGTAATCCTCACAGTCCTCACACCTTCAGCTTCATTTAAACCAACATTGAACTTGTTCACTGTGGAAACTGTTTCTTTGTGTTTATTTGAAAAAAGAAAATACTGTAATATGTATCTGGGTGCCTTTTGGTCATTTTTCCTTTTTGCTTGGTGTTCCTTTTTAAAAAAAAATCCACTTAAGTGATTCCGTGCTGTCATTTTCTACTGTAAAGCCACAAAAATCATCCAAACTTGTAAATGTTTACTCTGCCGTTAAAAGTCCTTCTCATGCCAGACACAATGCTGGTGGAGGGATACGTGAAGTGCCAGTTTCAGATATTATTAGGCAGTGTGTCAATAAAACAATTTTCCCCCCAACAATGCTGTTTCCCTGTCAGTCACTCAAAGCCAGGAATATTTATTTTTCACATTTCAATTCATCGGTTTCTCTTTACAGACGCAGTCACGATTCAGCAGTCACTGGTGCAAATGAATTTATTGAGGGGAGGAAAAAAAAAAGATCAAAGCAAATACAAAACACTTATATAACCGTCAAAAGCTCATCACCATCATGTTGATAAAAAATATGTTCGTTTGATTTCTTTTTTCTCTCTGAAGCGGCACATTTTAAATCTATGCTGCTCTTCTTGGCAAAAAAAGCAATAATTTGAATGTATCTATCTCTGTACTTACAAATGAGGTAAAAACATTGTTCACAACATGTCTGCACCCAGAACACAACACTGAAGAAGCCGTCGTATGCTACAAATGAATGGTGGGAAGTGAATCTGCTCCTTACAGCTGTAGTGAAGCATGAAGTGTTTTCATCCGTGTGTGTGTGTGTGTGGCTCAGGCTCGGACGCTCTCCACAGAGCAACATACAAGGATCACTCTCGAGGAACTCCCCACTGCCTGAAAGATAAGCCTGTCTTTTACTTTTAGGCATCATTGACTGGAAATGCTCTTATTTATAAACGCTGCATTGTTGCCTCCGCTGCTCAGAAAGCGTCTGTCTGAAAAAGAAGCTGCAATCTGGGGATCGACTCCTCTGTCGACTTTTTTTTTTTTTTTTGGAAACTCCTCACATTCCTTTGGTTTTTCCAGCATGACAGCGGGCCATCAGCTCCTATTAGGATTAGTGGCCTGACATGTTTTCACACTCTACTACCCTTTGACTGCTCTCTGCCGACAGGCTCAGCTCTGCCAGCGTGAAGACAAATAGAAGGGAAAAAAAGGCATGAAGGGAGCGCTGCTGATGCTGCTGCTTCCAGCAGAATCCAGCGGCTGAAACGCCAGAAGAAGCCACGCTGGAACTTTGGGGAGAATTGTAGGTTGGGGGTCATGTGGGTGGGGGCACACGACTTTTTAAGTTCATCCCATTTGCAGTGCAGCAAACTGTTATGCAGAAAACTGTTGCTTGCAGCATCGCTTCCCTCGGCAGCTCCCCCACAGGGCCGCTGTGCTCCGTGGTGCACTGGTGAGACATTTCACCACAGGGCTGGGCTCCCTCCGCTTCACTCCCTTCCCTCATTTGCTCTCTGATTCAGCCCCCTACCCTGCAATCCTCTCTCTTGTTTTAAAAATGCGAAAGGAAGTGTGCCCTTTTTAGACTCCCATTCGCTGCGTTATTATTGTTATTTGCCTTTTTGTTCTTTTAAGACAAAGTGTTCTCAACGGTTCAAAGCGCAGGAAGTTTTGTTTTTTGCAGAGCTGAGAGAGAGAGAGAAGCTAGAGGGACAATTCACAGTTTTGACATTAAAAAAAACAAAAGCACAATGACATGTTCCTGTAGTTCTCTTACCCACAATCCCCCTAATGTTTCAGCCAAGAAATATGTGCTAATTTAGCAAGACACAATAGATGGATGCGTGAACCTGCATATGGCACAGCTATCACAGCTCACAAGCATATATATATATATATATTTATATATATAATCCTTATAAATATCTCTTACCCTCTTCCCTCCATTTATGTTTATTGAGTAGTCACCTTGAAAGGCAGCTCGGTGTACTTTGTATTCTGCCGAGCATCTGTTAAAATAGTCTCTCGCAGCCGCCACATTTGGTATGCCAGAGGAACAGCGTGCACGGAACAGAGCAACAGAGCGAGCATTTCCTCCCTCCCGCAGTCCACACGTCCACTCGCATTTCTTTGTTACAAAGATGTTTGAATTTTTGTGCACCCTCCCCCGGGTGAGGAGGAATGAGCAGCGGCGGAGCGCAAATGAGAATAGGAAATCAAATGAAGACGCGGGCACGGTACTAAGTAGAAAGCTTGATGTCTTACAACCCATGGAGCGTTGAAACTTGAAACACCCAACCAATACAGAATTACTCAACCTAGCAAAAGACACATTACCAGAAAAAAAATCTCACCCTGGAAACCAGTGATGGTCGAAGCACTTCTTTTTGTTTTTTTCTCATACAAACATTGACAGAAGCTGTTTACAGCCAGGCAGCGAGAACACGATGTGTCCACTACAGTGAAACTCTGCATTGGATGGGCTACTCAGTATGATCCACCTCATCTTCACTGTCTTATCGTGTAACAGTACCATGTGAAATATATGACATTTATTTACAGAGCAGCAAGGTGCTAAAAATACATTTAGTGGCATTGATTTGCTCAGGTATATATATATATATGTATTAAAAAATCTTGGCCAAAACATTTTCATATTTTCTGCCTTCAGCTGGCAGCTCATCCACACACGAGGAAATTTGGGGTTTTAGTGTCTGTGACTGGAACAGATTTTTCCGACAGTGAAGCTAAGCTCCATCATGATGAGTAGCCCGAGTGCAGGCTGTCGTTCCGAAGCATTTAACCTGACTTGTAGGTTTGATAACGTCTGCTCCTGCAAAATTGCCGTCCAAGGTAGAGTGAGTGCAGAGCGACAGGCTCTTTTCACAGGGACACTTTCATCTGTCTCTTAGGCTCCCGCTTTGATTGACGGGTCTCATCATCCAGTAAATACAACACAGTTCGTGTCAGCTGTCAGCAAAGTGCTGCGCGTGGAGCGACTCTCTCTCTCTGACGGCCAGTCTCTCGCTTTTCCAGCCTCAGTCGCCGCCAAGCGTCTGCTAATTGATTGTTTTGGGTGGCCCGTTATCGGGGTCCAATCAGTTTGTGTTGGAGCTCAGAGGTCGCTGGCCTCGGCTCGCTCGTACAGCGCCCGAAGCTTCTCAAAGCGAGGCCCCCACTCCCCGAGCGTCTCCTCCCTCCTCGCCTCCGCTCCCCCTTCTCCGCTGCTGCCTCCATCCAGCCCTGCTGAACTGAAGGAGCTGAGGGAGCCGGCAGGCGAGCCCCCACCCTCGGTGGAGAAGACCTGCAGGGAGTCAAAAGGTCCCGTGTCTGGATGCTGGTCAGCATCGCGGATGATCTCGCACAGGTAGCGGGCCAGGTCCTGGCTGGAGAAGGACAGGGAACGACGGGCCAGCTGCGAGGGACGGGCCTGGCCCTGGGCCGGCAGCCTGGTGGGGGGGACGTCCCTGCGGAGACTGGTCGTTGTGGTGGCCGTGGAGGAAGTGGAAGCTGCAGAGGGAGGCAAGGTTGTGGAGCTGGTTGTCCGGCTGAGGGGGTCCAGTGGCTGGGAAGAGGGTGGGACGGGGGGCGCCTGGTGGAGGAGGTGATGGTGATGATGGTGGGGAGGAGGAGGGTGGTGCAAGGCTCTAGAGCGGCAGTACTGCACTGACTGGGCCGGGCTCGGCTGGAGGGACTTCTGCAGCTCTGCCATGTCGTAGGCATTCTGGTCACACACACACACCCACACACACACACATTTACACAAAAGCAGATGAAAAGTCTGAGTTAGCACAGGAGCTGTAAAAACAGAGAGAGACTGATTGTCTGGGGGAGAGAGATGAGGCAGAAAAAAATGAAATGTGACAGTGAGAAAGCAGAAAAATGAAAAGAGAGCAGAAAAACAATCAGCTCGCCCCACTACGTTTACTGTGAATGTTCCACCTATTTAAGTTTCCAATCTGTCTCCATTTACTGTCGCAGAAAACTTGTAATTTAAAATATCTGTGTATGCATGTGAGAGACCAAGAAGAAGAAGAGCGAGATGAGGGACATCTCTCTCTCTCTCTCTCTCTCTCTCTCTCTACTGCAGACAGCTGCCATTACTTTGTCATGTAGCGTAGCAGCCAGCCACTTTGGTACTAACGTGATTCCACCAGAACTGTAACCAGGGTGGCAGAGATGCAAAAAGATGTAGGAGGAGGAGGCAGCGGAAGAAATGATGCACAAGGAGGAGGCGTGGGTCGCTTTGTGAAACTGATTATGTGATGAGTGCTGTTTTTATTCCTCTAGAGCGATTTCAAACAAGACTCCAGAGAATTAGCCACAGTGGCTGCTCTGTATAGGGGATCAGTACTGTGTATATGTGTGTGTGTGTGTGTGTGTTTGACTGCACGTAACGGACAGAATCTTGAAGGTTTTGGGGTACTGATAAGGCCAGACAACAATCTCTATATGAAAGTGTTTTTTCCTCCTCTTTGTGTGTGTGTGTGTGTTTCAGCAATGATTTCAGCAGCCACATGTGTTTGTTGCGATCAAAGCTGTGATATTATGCAAGCTCTTAAGTACCGTTGAGTGCTTGTGGGTTACATTGGCTGGTGGAGAGGAGATAAGGATTTTGCGTGGGCCTAATTAAAACGCTAGCACACACTCTGCAGGATTTTATTCCAAATTGAATTGACAGAATCCATTATAGAGCTGCTGCCATACATCCACTGCTAAGAATTTCCAAAATAAAAGTCTTTGAAATCAAAATTAAAACATCTCAACTTCAAGCAAGCACGTAGAGATGTAGCAGTTAAATACTGAACATCACTTTTAACAGTTGTATATGTGTGCACAAAATTATCTTTCTGATTTGCTTTGATAACTTTCACGGCAAAGGGTACAGTCTGCATGCATGTGAGCGTGCGAGGGGTGTACCTGGTCCTCCTCCCCGCCGCCCTCCTCATCGTAGTTGAGGACGTTCTCCCGGATGTCCTCCCAGCCGTCGTGATGTGCCGAGACGTGGTAAACGCCCTCTTTCAGCCCTTTGTAGGACCTCCAGCGAGTGTAGAGGAAAATGCCCAGTAGCAGCACTGCAGTTGAGACAAGACGGTGTTGAAGGCATTAGCATTACAAATTGAATGATTAAAATCCTTCAATCAAGATATGCCCTCAGAGACAGGCGCTCTTGATGGAGATGGCCTTGAGCATCATTTGAGAAAAGTGCGAGCAGAGACGTGATACGTTTTAGGAATCAAGTGACGATGACGCTTCAGAGTTTGAGCTAACGAGTGTTCTGCTGCTGATGTTTAACAAAATATATTTCAAGGACTGGCAAAAATCTCTGTGACAGTCAAAATCTTTCTCAAGATTGGCAAAAATGCCATGAGTGAGTTTGTGCATCCTTGGGAAACCTCGGGGGTGCAGAACAAAGTGAGATTAATGGGTTAGTGAGGTACTTTGAGGTGGCTCTCTTCTCACCTGGCTAGATCACTATGGTTACCTGCTTCAGAGCAGGCTGGATGTTTATCATGATAAAAGCCTAACTGATCTGCTGCTGAAAACGGTGATGAATTTGGCTGTTTGGTTGTTGAACTTTGGCCTTTCTGAGTTCCGGCATTGCATTCTCCTTCTGAAAAATTAAGCACATTTCATGAAAATATTTTCACACGAAAATTGTCTTTAAACAGAAACACAGGAGGCCACATGACCAACTGAGCTAGAAGGCAGGTCAGTCTCTAGGCTGAGAAACAAACACCTCATAGGTCTTCAGGTGGCGCCTTCATTACAGGTACCAAAACACTAGTCTCCGTGTCAACACTGACGAGACGTTCCAGGTAGAGCTGCAAAGATTAGAGAGCGGCTAAGTGTGATGGACAGACAAATCAAAGTCTGGGTCAAAAAGAACATTTATGAGACGTAGAACAAATAAAAGATGCTGGACACCATCTGCCAAAGAAGTTGATTTGCTCAGAGTGAAAGGGATCTTGACCAAGCGAGGCTGTTTGTTTATCTCTTCACCCATTGGATGGATAACAACGTGGCCTTACTGATTTCCTCATAAAGCTGTTGTGGTAACAGCTGGACTGTACAGTGAGTAAGAAGATACCGTCAGACTAAACCAACTCACAGGAGGAGCTTCGAGAAGCAGATTACCTTAACAAGAAGGTCCAAGGTAAGCACAGCTGTGATTGCTGAAACTATGCGATTCTTTGATGAAAAGGTTGAAGGACACGATTTTAATTTCCTCACCAATGTCTTGACCGTATTTTCTATTCGCTGAATTAAATAAAAATGCAACAGCTGACCTTAAACTGTTGTTTAAATTTTCCCCCCAATGAATCCCGTACTTTATTTCATGGGCACGTTAATTTCATTTAATTTTTTTCTTTAACCACATTTTACAAACTCCCTGATTCTGCACCTCTGAGAAACTGGATCATTACAATCATATCAGTTACAGCTCTGACTCGAAGCGTCGCCTCTATCATGTTAAATAGTTATTAAGTATGAAATTAAACATCATATCAGTGGCTGACACATCTGGCCAGAATCAGATTTTCAATTAAAGACTAATAAACATGTGAACCTAATTAAAATGCTAATTTAAAATTATTCACAACCTCATTCCTTTACATCTGCCAGTATCACTGTAGTTAGTGGTAATTATAGCCATGTGACTGACAGGCTTTGTAGGCACTGAACATGCTTCAGATTATAGGCGGCTCACTTAGTGCTGACAGTGTTTGACTGTAAACGGCATTAAGAGGGTACTGATACCGGCCTCGATAATGGGAGGGAGGAACATTAGCCGCCTGATGTCTTATTGGAATTAATTACACTCCCATTATTGACACATTTAACCTTGAAGGGAACCTACTATGCCTTTCTGTCATGATGGTGCAGTGGGTGCTCGTGATCTCAGCCTACATAAAAATAATCCACAGACTGTATATAAAAGACAGACGTAATCAAACTCATTGGTTTTAGCATTCTGGTCTCTGGTCATTAGTGTTTTGGAACCAGAATTGATCACATTTAAAGTGTTAACACTGTAAACATTTAATGCTGTTACACTGGACATTTTAACATGGCAGCTTATGGGAATTCACTTGCTTGAACAGCCTCTAGTGGCCAATAGAAGAACCGCAGGTGCTGTCAGTTGTTCGTGCTTGCTGCTTGAGGTACTGCCTGTAAACCAGCGATTGTCAAACTGTGGACTGGGCCCCAGAGCCACCACAGTCAGGGTCAGGTTTCCAGTTATCCAATTCAACCTGTCCCAGCTGGTATTGGGGGACCAGTCCTGGGCACATCCTGGACTGGGCGCCTGTCTATCACAGTCACATACAGCCTATTTCTAATCACAAATTAACTTAACCCCACAAACAGCATTTTTTGGACTGTGTGAGGAGGGCAGAGTACCCGGAGAGAACCTGCACTGACACAGGAAGAACATCACAACCCCGCCCAAAAAGTTGGATTCCGACCCAGCACCTTGTTGTTGTGAGGTGACGGTCCTGCTATCGTGCTGTCTAATTTGCACTTCTAAGTAAAATTCAACCTAGGTCGCTTTTCACTGTAGACCCTTTTTCATTGTTAATAATGGATGTGGGCTGTGACCTTTCTCTGGCTTCTGAAGAGGAGCATGCCAGAACAAGTTTGAAACTAATGCTGTAAGCCAGAAACACAGGCTTCAAGCTGTCCTAAATATCCTGGTCATGCCTGCCACATACCTCTAGCTATGAGAACAACAACAACAACAACAACCCCACCCACCTGCTGCTTGACCCTTTCAGCGCCCCTTCCCAAAAGGGAGGGGCGCCGAAAGGGCTCGTTTCACGCAGAGAGCAAACTGAGCGGCTTCACCTGGGCCCGGTCAAAGATAAATAAAGATCATTATGAACTGGGTGTCACGCAAAGAGTGCAAGAATAAAAGTATGGAACCGGTCCTCTTAAATACTCCACAGGACTACCTCCCATTGAGGCGATTCAACGTTATCCTAAAAAGCAGACTGTAGACACAAAACACACACACACACGGATTTTCTGCTCAGACAATCTCTACGTCTTTCTCACTGAACTGTTGTTGTGACCTTTTCAAATGTCTAACAAATCCCCCGTATGTTGTCTCATACCTATCACCTCTCGCCTTTGATAATACTACCCTAAGCCTCTCCATAATATTAACCTGCTTTACACCCACACAAACACTTTAATTTTTTCCCTTTAATTCAGCCACGCTTCCCGCCCCTCTCAAATCAAACAACCGAATCAAAACGCGTTTTTCCCCCCACAGAACTGCAAAAGAGGCAACTTGTAGAATCTGGAGTGCAGTGTTGAAATAATATTTAATAATTTACAAGCAAACGTCATTAACTGAGTGAATTACTCACTGAGACATATGCTATCTTCAAATCTGCTTGTTTTTTTTCAAAGGCAGCAGAAAGCTGTGTTTAATCACATTTGAAAACAGCAGCAATCACACACCACAACTGGCAACATTATAAATACCCAAGCTGCTCAAATCCGATTAATCCGAGGTAAGACACGAGCGTGAAAAATCTGGAATCCTAAACAACTCAAACACATCATCTGAACGTGCACGGCTCCTGTCTCTTCTTCTGCATCAACCCCTGCGTTTTATTTTAACTCTGAATGTCTTTCTCTTACATCATAACTAAAACCCAGCAGCCACTGCATCATGTAAGCACACCAACAGAAAGCACTCAAACGCTCTGTGAATTGATAACACCCCATTAAACAGCCCACCCTCTGACAACTCTGTAAGAGTAAATTCACTCAGCCAGAAACCAGCTGCACAGTACGAGAGGAAAAATCAATATTCATTTACTGTCAACTTGTCCCCCCTCACCACAACTCCAGCGTCTGGCAGATATATAAGATGAAATTGTTTCAAGAGATTTGCCGTTTCATTTTAAGATGGGCGTTATGGCTTTTAATGGCGAGTGAACAAGAACAAAGGGAAAAGGGCTAAAAGAAAAAAGACAGATTTTTGTTTTAGGAGAGCCCACGTGTGTCTGACTGCTGCAGTGGCTGCTTTCATGTTCGAGAGACAGTGAACTGGCAAAAACAAGGTCACAGGTTCAGTCCCCCTGCCCTGACTGCAATGAGCCTCATTTACTGTGAGGTGCCCTGAGCTTCCCCAAGACAGAAACAATAAATGAGTCGAAACAATGTGGAGAAGCAGCTGGTCCAACAGCCCGGAGGTGCCCAGAGCCAATGAGATTACAAGGCTGGAGGATTTAAGGCCATTGAGAGGAAAATGCACAATAGCAAGAGCCAGGACAAAATAATAGATAGTGTTTTTAAAGATTTACAATATAAGGGTGCCCTGTGGACTTTCTGACCACCTGTGGCACAGCAGCACGGTGGAGCTATGTTTCAATTCAATGCAATTTAATTCAATTCTGTTCTATTTATACAGCGTCAAATCAGAGCAACGGTCACTTCGAAGCCTTTATTTTGTAAGAAAGACTCCACCATAATACAGAGAAAAGAGCAAGCACTTGGTGACAGTGGGAAGGAAAAACTCCTTTTTTAACAGGAAGAAAGCTCTTGCAGAACCAGGCTGAACATCTCCCCTTCAAGGTAGACTCCTGGTGCATATCTGCAATGTGTTTGGTGCTGCAGCTTTTTCAGATAGTTCCCTGGAAGTCCTGTTTTGAACACTTGTGTTTTGAACCTAAAAGCTGAAATTAAATTTTTGGGTAACGGCAAAGTTGCAGGCAGCCAATTCTGAAAGCTGACCTTGTAGTGAGAGATGGTTTTGCTCTTGTGGACCTAAAACATTTGCTTTTGATGCACTGAGGGGGCCACACAGGGGTGGGCTGTGGAACCCTGGTGGCAGGAAGTTTTTGGAACGAGGAAAAAACTGGTGAGTAATGAGTAAAAAATTTATTTTTGCACAGATGGACATCAGAATTGCAACGTAAAAAGAAAAAAGATGCCCTTTTATAGAATACCGTCATGGAAGAAGACCTTTGAAGCCAAGCACAAACATTTACAGGTACAGACGTTTAAACAGGCACTCTCTCTGCTGTGCATTTTCCACTTCCCAAGGTTTCACTTCACCTTTTATCACACACACAAAAGCAGAGTCAGTATTGCAGTAAATAAAGATAAATACACCAACTGCAAGGCTGACATTAAATATATATTTTTATATAATCAACATTAGTTTGGTAGTAGAAGCAGAATGTAAACAAAGCAGAGCTCATAGATACTTTAACAACAACATCAATCAATATTAATGGGAGCATTTTATAAACGATTGGGGCATATCTGTGAAATGACATTTACTTTATACTATGACTAAACACAGCCCTTTATATCTTGAGATACCCTGGGTGTTACAATGTAACGACAGAGGATGCATTTGTGAAGTCCAGAACTACCTAATGCTTCATTATGTAGCCAGGAAATGTTCTGGAAACATTCCTCAAAGATTTTGCTCCATATTAACATGACAGCATCACAAATGTGCCCCAGATCTGTTGGCTGTACTTCCATGATGTGAATCTCCTGTTCCACCACATCTCAAAGGTTCTCCATTCAATTGAGATTTGGTGACTGTAGAGGTCATTTGATGAATGTTGCCTTCCTATTCGCTTAAAGCATTATCCTCTGACATCAACAAGACATTTTCACTCAGAGAACTGCTGCCCACTGGTTATTTTCTTTCTGATATACTCAGAATAGCCAATCTAGCAACAACAACCACACCATATTTAAAGTTGCCTAAGTCACCTTTCCCCCCTCATTCTGATACTCAGTTGAACCTTGTTGCCTAGATGCTAAAATGCATTGTGTTGCTACCATGAAATGGGTGGATTATATATTTAGATTCAAAATTAAATAGCTGGTGAGTGAATGTTGACAGATTGAGCCTGAAAGACAAATTCATGTTGCACAAACCTGTGAAATACAAAAAGAAAACAACCTTGAGCACAGTCCTAAACTTTGTGCTTGGGACCAGCTCCCATCGCCTGTGATGATCATGTGTCGGTTTCTCTGCATAGAGGACCATGCTGAAATTGCCAGTGCATTGGACTGCAAGTGATCCAAGTGTAAGAGAGCTAAGCGGGGTCCAGGGTTACAGAAGGAGATGACCTTGAAAAAGAAATTTGCTTTTTATGGTTACTCACAATGTACTGCCTCTTTTTCCAACCCCCACATTTTCAGAGGCTTTAAGGCTTTTAAACAGTGAGCGGTTAATGAACGACTAGAAATCCAGTTTTACTATGAGTTACACGCACATTTGTGCAGGCTAAACAACACTTCATTAAGCATTTCTTTTTCTCACAGCACAAAAGAAAAGATGTGACAAAGCACACGAAGAAATGTGATCCCAAGCTGACGTGAGATTGCTGCGCTCCACCGCATGAATCAATATCCTTCGCATTATGGCACAGGCCTATACGAAGAGAAAATACAGCCTCTATAGACTGAAGCAAATAATCTGGAAATATAAGAGGTGTGTTACTGCTTAGTTTATGACGGTGGAGTTTATGCCTTTATGTGTTTGTGTTTCTCCTGCTCCCCTCTGCTGAGAAGCAAGTGTGTGTGTGTGTGTGTGTGTGTGTGTGTGTGTGTGTATGAAGAGGTGGCTGGAGTGAGCTCCACGGGGAGGTGAGCAAGGAAGCTGGAGGTCAGGGTGTACAAGATGAATCTGCTCTGTTCAAAGTCCTCTCCAGAGGGCAAACAAAGAAATGGAGAATTTGATCGGTATTTCTGACAGTGTGCGTGTGTGTGTGTGTGTGCTGGAGAAAGTAAAGAGCGAGCCTGAAAAGAAAGATTATGTGTTTATTTGTTTACACTGCCTCCAAGGTCCTGTGCTGTCTTTGACCATCATTCCTTTCTCACTCTCTCTGCTTAACTCTTACTCCTGCCTTCAACTCGCCCTCCCTCCGTCCAAGCTCCTCTAACGGTTCTCTTCCTCCACTCAGCCGCTCCACCCCTTCTTTAAAGTTTGTGTCTATTGATTCCATTGGACTGTAACAACAACCGCTACGTTAGGTAAAACCCTTCAGCTATTTCTGGGTCTTCAACAGACGCCCTGGGCTATTCACGCACGCTCCTTAAAACCTCGCCTAAACCACTTCACTTCCAGCCCATCGCTCGCTTCACGATGAGTGTTATAAGCGCTGCTAACAAGTAAATGTCGAGCAAAGAGACCCTTAAAACTCGACTTTCTTTATAAGACCGCGTGCAGCAAGGTGGCATGCCGCTACTCTCTGTGATGAGCAGGGAAATCCATCGTACCTTCAGCAGTTCAAATGGCACTGAATGAGCGAGTGCGTAATGGGATTTCCAGTCAGACAATCAATATCCGAGCTGCCCTGCAATGAGATCAGTGTCTATGAGAACGTCAACACAGGTCAATAATATGGTATGGATTTTACCTCATCAAACTATAATTCTGCTTACTGGAGCCATCTGTCTCTGTGGGCTTGATCTATCACTACTCTTCTTCTCGCTGCTTTTTTTATTGTGCTATACTTTAAATAGGATTTTAAGGTCAGTACCAATATGCAGCAGACAACTTCTCTACACATTCACAGGTGCAATGAGTTCTTTTTGTTTTTTCCTCTGGTTCCTGGAGTTAAATGACTACATGTACCGGAAAATGATAGGGTTGAACATTAATAATGGATTTCTTGCAGGCGCTGAATTTCCAGGCACTGTTTGGGAAGCCAAACTGCCCCTCAGTTGTAGTAATACAAATCTTCCCACACTGACTATCTTCATGCATAAAAAACTGTAAGTAAATTGGCCCCCAAAGTTATTCTTATTACTTATTGAATGTAATTCATTTAGCTCACAGGGCAGTAAAGCCCTGCGTGGAAAGTTAATAAAACACTTAATCCAAGGCCAGTATCTGTCCAATGTATTAGCGTAGTTTTCTGTATAGTTCGCTTTCTAAAGGTAACTGTGCTCAGCGAGTCTTTGTATCTTTTGCACTCTCCACTGCTCTTGTTATTGATCCAAATGTGTCCTTTCTTTAATCCTCCACCTCCTGTTGTAAAAAAAATTGTGCCAGTGGTGTCGTAGAGGTGCAGTCGTATCTCAGCTGCGCTCTGATAAAGATGCGGCTATGAATAGACCCTCACGGGGACATTTTGGAGCACGGGGTACAAACAGACAGAGAAGCTACAGCGAATGTTTGCAGTGGAGACGTAAGAATTAAAAATAGATTTTTTTTCTTGCTTCATTCAGTACTTTTAATTCTGTGTGCATTCTGGTGAGTTTTCCAACACATCAGCATGCACCTTGGATCGCTGAACTCTGTTCTTGTTGGGTTGAAGCGTTCACTTTCATCGAGTGTGGAATTTCAGATCATCCGAAGCAGCTTGGGGGGCGTCCAGAGTCACGTACCGTTAAAATATAAATGCAATCAGTGTTTTGTCCACAAACAGTCGGCGCAGACATTAACTGTGTTTGAGAATGCACTGCAGATAAACAGGCGGCTAATGATGGACAGACACACCTCATTCTCTACGTCGCCTCGTTCTCCACTTATTGCATTCAGAAGAGTTTCAGAAAACTTGACCTCTGACCTTGAGGTCAACATCACTGGGATTCAAGGTCGAGATTATATAATTATGGTTAGGTGTCTGCCCAGCAGGGTGACGACAATACCCCATCACCCTTTTATGGCTGAGGGGTAAAAACAATCAAACTAATGCAAATTTGAAAAGATAGTAATCCGGTCTTTAAGTGATGACGTGATGAATCCTGCTTCCGGGCCCAAACTACTCTGGGTTTAACCCTAGAACACTATCGCTGGGTGATTTTCACCTGAGCAAATACATTTACATGATTTCTCTCTCCTGCAGCTGTTAGTGTGTCGAGGAGATTGTGCCTTCACCAGGGAAGTCTCAAATGTCCCAGGAATGGGTGTATCAAAGACCAGCTTTCCAGTGTCATTTTTTTTTTTTTTTTTTTAGGAATTTTTTATTCTTGAATTCCAGATTTTTCTGTAATTTTGGAGCATTATTTTAGCATCCCCCATGACACTTTTTTTCATTTTGTTAGACATGGCACAGTTGAAAGTAAAAGCTGACCACTCTGATTTGTCATGTGTTTGATATATTTTGATGACACGCAATAGTTGGTCATATTATATTGGGTAAAAATCACCCGGCATTAGTGATTGTGTTACTATTTATAGCGATAGTGTTCTAGGTTTAATAAGGATGTTGTGTTTTTAACATGTTTTATTGTTTTGCATCTTGTTCTATTTAATCTGAACAAGCCCCTAAAAACAGTCAGTGATCACTGTCGGCCTCTCTCGGTTTTTATTACCACTGTTTATTTTAAAGCTCAGTTTTTAAAACCTTACGATGTAACTACAGCTCAGCCCATGCAGCAGTATATTAATGACTAAGCGGATGGATTATCTCAGTTGTTCTCCTGACTGAAGTTTGGTCCGTTTACAGCATCCTGCCATGCGATTGCATTTGTCCTTAACCATCGGGAACCCTCACGTTAACTTTTATAGAGTGGAAAAAAGTTAGCGTTCATCCTCCAGCTTCACTGTTTATATTATGCTAACATAGCTGTGTCGCTAGCGATCCCAAGGTGAAGTTTGGGCCCAGACAAACTTACAAATACCCCCCTTGCCTGGTTTACCTCCTGTCTCTCAGACCGCACTCAGTTTATCCAATTTAAATCCCATTCTTCTACTCTCTTTCCTGTTTCTGCTGGTGTGCCCCAGGGTTCAGTATTAGGGCCTCTTTTATTCATTATTTATATGCTCCCTCTTGGTTATATATTCCGAAAATATAATATAAATTTTCACTGTTATGCCGATGACACCCAGCTCTACCTTTTTTTTTTTTTTTTTTCCCCCTGTCCCGTTTGGATCTTTAGCTATCAGAATTGTTGTCTTAAGGCCAAGAGAGATGCCAAGCGGATTTACTTTACCAAGTGGATCATCATGGCCTTGCCATATTGGTCCATTTGATTGACCTTTATTATAATTATGTATTTATTTTATTTTCGGTTGTTACAGTCGGGACAGACATGACTGGGGGATAGGACAGGGAGAAAGAATGAAAGAAAGAGGGGGAGAAAGAAAAATAGAGGGGAGAAGAGATGGTGAGAAAGGGGAGACGAAAGAAAGAGAAAACAAACAAAACACCTGGATCACCTGTATGGAGAAAAAAAACAGAAGAGAAAACAAACAAACAAAAAACAGCAACATAATAAATACAGCACCATCACAATAAACTAGCTAGCAGTAGATAACAGTAGATACTAAATATTAAATGTTATTGTGCAGCACGCAAGATAGACAGCGCACAATGTGCTTTGAGGTAGCAGCCAAGAAAGGTGTAGTTTGTGTCTGTGAACACCCGTGTGTACACCTGTGTGGATAAGCATGCTTGTATTCCAAAGGTTTCCCCATGTAGCTCTACCTTTCTTCTAAACCCAATTCATCCCTCCCACCTACCTCCCTCTCAGACTATCTTATTGAGATTAGATCCTGGTTCTCCTCCAATTTTCTCAAACTTAACAGTAATAAAACTGAAGTTTTACTTGTTGGTACACCATCTATCTTAACCAAATCCCACAGTTTTTCCATTAACATTGAAAATTCTCCTACCCTTCCCTCCCCTCAGGTTAAGAGTTTGGGTGTCATACTTGATAATACTCTTTCATTCCAGTCTCACATTAATTACATAACCCGGTCTGCTTACTTCCATTTACGTAATATTAACCGACTCCGTCCCTTCCTTACCCCCCATGCTGCTGCCATCCTTGTCCATAGTCTTATTACATCCCGTATTGATTACTGTAATTCCCTCCTATTTGGTCTCCCCAAACGGTCCCTTCACAAACTCCAACTTCTTCAAAACTCTGCAGCTCGGGTCATAACTCGTACTCCGTTAACAGCTCATATTACCCCAGTTCTTCAGCAGCTTCACTGGTTGCCCATAGAAGCCAGGATAAATTTTAAAATCTTACTTCTTACATACAAGTGTATCCATAAATCTGCTCCTTCATATTTGTGTGACCTGCTCCATATCACCACTGTTTCCCGCCCTCTCAGATCATCATCTGCTATTCAACTTACTGTTCCGTCCTCACATCTTATTACTATGGGGAACAGAGCTTTCAGTCGCTCTGCTCCCCGGCTCTGGAACTCCCCTCCTCCTGCACTAAGAAATATTGACTCCCTCTCCGTATTTAAGACACAGATCAAAACACATCTTTTTAAACTGGCTTATTCGCTTTAATACTGATTTTATCTGTTGTCATGCTCTGTTTTGTAATTTTAACTTATTTTATGTATTTTATGACTACTGTTCCTTTTATTAATTGTGTTTTTTGTAAGGTGACCTTGGGTTTCTGAAAGGCGCCTTCAAATAAAATGTATTATTATTATTATTATTATTATTATTATTAGACACGGCTAATGACGTCTGACTTAAAGACCGGATGAAAATTAACAACAGTAAATATTTGAAGTTAAAAGATTGAGACCAACAATAGTCCAGTAAAATCTGTCCATTCCTAAAGCTTTTGCTCTCTCTCTCTGATGGGTTTACTTCGGTTTTCGAGCCTAAACACGGCCTCCTTCACTTACATCATCATCATCTCACTGCACCTCATTCTGAAATTTCCTGTGAACAGCTACAAAATACAATGTTTGGATTAACTTGTCATGGAATAACAAGGCAACAGACCTCAATTGGTCATGAAACTGCTGTCAGTCAATTGTCCAATTACTTTAGAGTCTCTGAAAAACAGGGGACTGTGTATGTCTATAATTCCTCAACAGTTAATGCAATACTTTTGTTAAACCCCTTGAATTGAAGCTGAAAGCCTGCACTTCAGTCACATCTTGACTGTTTAATTTAAAACTCACTACTGTGACATGCAAAGGCACAATTAGAAACTGCGTCATCATTCGCATTTTTGGACCTGAATTTAATACAGGGTCAGTAAAGTAACATAAAACAAAGCCAGTGAGGATATGTGATACTGCCTCGCATAGATGGTTTCTTTTATGCAATGCTGGGTTGACCCACTTATCTTGGGCAGTGAGTGGAGTTTTCCTTCAAAACAAAGAACTGTAAACAAACAAACAAAAAGACAAAGAACGCAAACATAAAAAGCCACAAAACAAACATACAAATACCGATCAGCAGTTTATTCTCTGTAGTGCTTTTAATAAATTATGCATCACTTTTGGAATTTTGCAGGAAAGATAAACATAAATAAAAAAGAAATTATTTGAATCCACTCTCTTATTTGTCTGAAGAATGAGGAACTGAAATAAAACGTTATTTTTCAGAAGGACGGAGGAGACTCCGGTGGAGCCTGCTGGTTGAGGCGAAGCAGGTTTTAATGGCCCGTGTGAGGAGCTGGTTGAGTCCCAGTGAGAAGCAGGTTTAATGGCACTCGTGAGGGACAAAAAGCAGCTCAGGAACATTGTGCTGGCTTTGACTCTAAATGAATTTTAAATTACTTTGTGCACATTTTTGCCTTGAGGAAATTTCATCATCAAAATAAAAAAATCAGTAGGCAAATTTCCCCTGTGATGGACCGAGTTCAGTGTCGGTCCCCAAAGTATTTGAACAATCATCCAGCTCTACAGGTGACAGCAGCCACTGCTGCCTTAAACAGCACGCTTTAATCTGAAAACTGTTAGCAAAGTCCCTACAAAGCTGCACCTATATATCGTCTCCCTCCTGCTTGTGCTGTGTTCTCTCCTCCTTCACTTTCTGCAGGTATATGGAGAACTGCATGTTCTGTACTTATGATGCAACCTGTCGAGCGTTTATTGTTGTATTGTTTCTTGTCTCTCTAAGATCTTCTTTTCCGTCTTGTCTTTTTAAGCAGTCACGGCAGATGGCTGCCCTCCCAGAGTCTGCTTCTACCGGAGACGTCCTACTGTTAAAAGGTTCTTTCTGCTCATAGAGGATAGTTATGTCATAGAGGTTTCCATCTAAAATACTGAAAGGTATTTACCTTACTGTGAAAAGTGCTTTGGGATGACAATCATTGTGATTTAGTGGTATATATATGTAATTGAAAGTTAATGATTTTGTGTTTTTGGGCCAAGGTGCACTTTCAAGTCTTTCTCTTTGAACCCAGATGCCTTCAAGTCGAATTGAAATCATGTTAAGTAATTTTCCACCCTGAAACACTGTCACCATCATTGTATCTTTAATGGCTTTTTATAATATAAAAGCTCCTTTTCATCTCAGATGGCTGGAGGGATGTGTCTGCGTTTGATCCGCAGATGCTGGCAGGCTGAGCCCCGGCAGGGAAACAAGAGTAGGTAAACAAACTAGCACTAAAGTCTACATGGAAATGTGCTGTTAACCGTGATATTGAAAAATGAGGGCTACACATGCGTCTAACCAGCCAAAGATTAGAGTTGCAGGTAAATCACAGTAATTCATTTTTATTGATTATTACTGTTATTTTTTTAATTTATTGATCTCTGCAGGGGATCTCATCCTCTGTTTCCAGCTTCCAGGGACCGGCTCCAGGTGTAAACCAGGAACAAGGACTGAATGATGGGAGAACTAGCCTGGCATGTTCTTTACAGCGGGGGAAACAAAGACTTCAGAGTGAAACGGTGAACCCTCCACAGCGTCCAGGGTTCATTGCCCACTCTCCATATCTGAATTCCAGGAGCCTCATAGACTACCCTTCCAGTTCACATTGTATATATGACCCCACTGCACTGCAAGCTTGTTTGTTCTAATTTACATGCCCCAACCTCGCTCCCTCTTTCAAATCATTCACCTCCCATTAGTACACGGTGTTCTGTCTGGTTCTGGAGCTGCACCAGTCCCCTCTGACTCCCTTCTCAAACCACAGCTTACACCATCTGCCATTGTGTGCTAGAAATGGTGTCAATTTCTTGGTCCTGTCCCAGATACATCTGGCTAATAAGCATTCTGTAGTGACGCATGCTGGTTTGATTGAAGTTTGCTCAGAGTTTTCTATGTATGAAAAGAAACCAAACCATCAACTGATTTTGGAACAGAGAAATTAAAGTATATGTGTGAAAATGCATTTAAATGGCATTTAAGGTAGTTTATCTGACATCAGCTGATGAGCTAAACGGTTCATTTTTGTTTGACTGCTTGCTCCAAAAGTTGTAGACCTAAAATGTTCCTGCAAGCATAAATGAATGTGTCTGTGTAGGTTCTCAGTCATCCAGGACATCCAACTGTCTGCCATCTACAATCCAGTTTTGAGGTCCCTTCCCAGATGCCTTAACGCCCACTCACATCCTGGGCCATTTGACCTCAGGGTGGGGCTAGGTCTCACAATGGGTTCACCTGAGACCTTGGCTGATTGTGACCCACACCCATTTTCACACCTTGGTTCATGTGATTAGGCAGAGGATCAATAGGGGGTGCATGACCCTCTTGGGGACCCTCCATAGGGCTTAAAATCTGGGACTCTACACCAGTTGCTCTTAGAACTGAAGAAGCTTCTCGGATAAAACATCTTCAAGAAACCTAAAGAGGTCCAGACGCTTTTCTTTCCAAGCTCCTTAGACTATGCCCAAATGTGTGCACATGGAATTTGCTGCAAAGATCCCTAAAACACAGTCAAGACAACAGTCATCTAGTGACTGCGATGACTGAGGGCACATTTGGTGTCATGGTCTCTAAATAAAACACCTCATCAAAATATAGTAAATCAAACTGAAGATTATTGTGAGGTTTTTGCGAGTGTGTGTTTCTGTGTGGCTTTGAGTTTCAATATGTATTTACATGAAGCTGAATAACACTCAGTGTTCCTGTGTGAGGAGGCGGTAAGACAAAGGGTCATCAACACGCACCTTCAGCACAGACTGCAAGCTCTGCCGATGCATACATGAAACAGTCCAGCTTCCTTTAGCGAAGAACGTCTCTGTCACACTAATTATCCTTAATTTGCATCATTTAGATGGATCGGAAAATCCATCTCCACATGACTTAAGTAGGTGCTCGTGCTATTTCAGTGGGATATTCTATGGCATATAAAGACATATCCGGTGGTGCGTTCAATAAAAAGCAGTCCATGCTGTGTTTAGGGAAGATTAAGAGAGTCTGCATCTGTGCTGTCAGACCACTGCTGTGTGGGGCACTTAGACAATAGATTGGTTTACTATTTAAGACAAAATAACCATTTGGCTTTTGGGCATTGAGCAGTATTGTCTGATTATTTATCTCTTTTTTTGTAAGCATAAATTTGGTCTTGATGTTGCTATTTTATCCACACATGAAACTAGTGCACTGGAGCAGGAGCAAGCTCCCAGTGTAAAACCATCTGCCCCCTTATACTGCTGCAAATGTCCTAGAACCGATCTGCTGTGGCCCAGTAAAGAGTTCAGTTTGAGTTTTGACGTGGATTGAAGAATGTATTTTTGTGGCATGCTGTGAACATGGATTGGCTCTGTGTGTGAAAACAAAATAAATGTTGCATGACACCAGTTCTCCAACCTTTTCTGGCTTTCCCCACCTCAGAATCTGAACCTTCAGTCAGTTATTAACACTGAAAGGATTCACACTGAATGTTGCTTAAATAAACATAAGTGTGATTGCACGACTAAATTCTGGCTTATTAATTTTCCCTAAACATCAAAAAACTCCATGACCCACCACTGGGGCCCACACCACAGTTTGAGAACCGCTCATCTATGACAATAACACCACCTGACAATGATGAACAGATTCGCCATAATACAAAAATATTACATTTAATGCTGAAAAAAATAGCCATTGGAGTTTAAAGAGGAACTCTCAACTTTTGGGACATACTTTGTGTACTTTCAGACTATATGTTCATTTTATAATAAACACTTATTTTTAGCATGTGCATGGTATCACTTCTAAGCCTAAAACATACTGAAAATATTCAGGGAGTATTAAAAATAGGTATTCTAATAAAAAGTAATACAATTTTTACATTTATCACCACCCGTTTCATTAACTGTTGCAGCAGCATGGTAATGGAAGTATTAATTAGTTCATATAAAACACTGTGTAGCAAATTTAATACACAATAAAAACCCCAAACTGTGATTTGAGTAAAGGACTTCATGTCCAGGTGGATTTTTATGGCTAGTAATGCATCTGTATAATAGTAACTCATTTCATTTGACAAGAATAAAACCAGAGTCCTCCTGAGGCAAATTGAATAGATTGCACTTAGTTTTCAAAGGCCCACATCTGTGTATCTAACACCCCACAATCCACAGTGGGTGTCAAAACAAGTGCCAAGTCATAAATTCATGGAAACTCATCTGTGATTTTTTAAAAAAGGGGAAAGAAGTAGATCTGAGGAGTGCTGGAGTGTTTCAGAGAAAAGGGAATTTGGAACCAGTCGGACTTTTCCGAGAGTTGGCTGTTCAGCCAAAAGTAACTGACTCAGTAGCAGTCCTTCAATCAGACACTTAAGAGTAGAGTGGCTAGATGGAAGCCACTCCTGAGTAAAAGACACACGACAGCTAGCTTAAAGTTTGCCAGACTGCATTTAAAGGACTCTGAAAGCACAAGAAAAAAAAAAGTCTGATGAAACAAAAGGTCTGTTCTGATGAGAAAAAAATTGAACGCTCTGGGCAGAACTCCAGGTACTCAACATTCGCGCTCATGTTCCAGCCAACCACAGCAAAACACCATTATTAAGACTCCAGACGACACTACAGTGGTTGGACTGAGTCTGCCTACAGGGTGGAGGTCTGCAAACTAACAGCATGGTGCTGCTACTACAGCCTGGTACTCAACCCCTCAGAACATCAGAGGGCAAGATCAGGAACCCATTCCATTATTCATCGACAGATACAGAGCGGATCGAGCACCCAGCTTTAAGTTCGCAGGAAGGTAGAGTATCACCTCAGGTGAAAAAGGCAGAGGAGGGTCTAATTCCCAAGAATGTTCAGCAGCTCCTCTGCTGTACCATAGAAAAATAAAAACATAACACATTAAAGCATTTCTGTAGAGCTCTAATGGCAGCTAACAGATTCTTCCAATCTAATATAAAGAACTTGAAAGGATCTGCAAGAAAAAAATGGGAAAACCAGCCTAATGACTAGTGTCAAATGACCTGAAGCTGCATCTGCTTCCCCGGGATTTCTACAAACCTCTGAGAGAAGGGTGTAAACAATAAACGATAAACTTCAGTTTTTAATCTTTGTTTTAAAAACAATACTCAGTTATGGACTCTTAGCCCCGAACTGAGTACATGTCTCAGACCTGCTGTTATCATCCACAGACTGTTGTATTGTTCATTAGTATATTTGTCATAGTAGCTGCTGTATTGCTGATTGGCTAATAGAATTAAACGTATGTTGGTATCACTACAACTATGACTGTGTAACCACAGTCGCCCCCTGCTGGGTAGCAGAAAGAATGCAGATTTAAGGCACTGGCTTTTTCAGAGCTGGAAGCAATGTCCAAATAAAAATACAAATTTACAGCAAAACTAAGGATGTTTAAAGGCAATTTTAAAAATAATAGAAAATGGGGTTTGATTAATTGTACTAACAGAGAAGACAGAAATTCAGTTCAATTCAATTTTATTTATATAGCGCCAAATCACAACAACAGTCACCTCAAGGTGCTTTATACTGTAAGGTAGACCCTACAATAATACATACAGAGAAAAACCCAACAATCATATGACCCCCTATGAGCAAGCACTTTGGCGACAGTGGGAAGGAAAAACTCCCTTTTAACAGGAAGAAACTTCCGGCAGAACCAGGCTCAGGGAGTGACATTCTAGTCTTTAATTATTCTGTTACTTAGAGTTAATTATCATGTATATGCATCAGTGCGTTGCACCTGATTGCTAGTATTGGTTGATAAGTCAACATTCGTCACTTCTGGTTCCAAAAACATAAACATGGTGGCAGCATGTCTGTGTAGATTGCAATCATCCAAGTCACAGTAGCCCTGAAAACTTAAAAAGAAGGTAACTGAAACGCTGAATCTTCCCAAGGTTTGAAGATAATAGCCATCATTGGTTTACAAACCATGCTGTCTATGTCCATCTTTTATATAGAGCCTATGTTATTGATGTTCTGACATGACTGTTTAAAAAAAGATAAGTTTGCATTTGACTGCTTTTCTGTAGTCAAATCTTTTGAATATTTTATTATTGTACGATCTACTGTACAATATATAGCGCCTTGAGGCGACTGTTGTTGTGATTTGGCGCTATATAAATAAAATTGAATTGAATTGAATGAATGAAATAGTAAGATAAGATAAGATAACCTTTATTAGTCCCACACGTGGGAAATTTGTTAGTAAAAGTAGCATTACTGTCGTTTACCCTGAGCAGCTCTTTGTTGCTATAAAATATAGTCTTTTATGTTTTGTTTTTTTCAAAGGAAAAAACTTGGAATGAGTTAAAGAGAAAAAGTGTTCAGAAAAACAAGCAAGTATTGGATGTCAGTGTCAAGCCAACAGTAATAAGCCAAGTTAATAATGCAATAACAACATAATCCTGAGAGAAAAACAGCTGCTGAAACACAACATGAGGGCATAGAGGTGCGTGCAAAGAAAGGATGATATCTACGCAAAGCTACACACACGTAAAAGCCCGAAGAAGCAAAAAGAATAAATTAATTTGCATTGCGCTGTGCAGAATCAATATTCCAGCTACATGATACATTCAGAGGGCTATGCCATTAATCATTAAAATACTCAAGAGATTGCCAATTGGACTTTGACTCGGTTTGGAGCCGTGCTGACATTTCTGAACTAGAAACTTTGCTCTGAACTCACAACCCCCGAGGAGCACCCCGGGGACTGACTGTGTCAGTGCTGCTGGTCTCACAGTCCAATCAGTGGAGGAGGAACATGACTCCTCTAAGACTGCTCCGTGGATGTTCAAGCTAAAAGTATCATTTCAATGTTTTAGAATGACATCAGGAATCGTCCTAACATCTAGCCGCTTGTGAGCACATTAGGTTTTGCATTGTTCATGCATTGAGGCATGAATGAGGTCATGCATTATTTCATCTTCATGAGGTTTTGCATGAATGTATCATTTCTTTCATGATGAAATCAGGCACAAAATCATGCATTTCCTTACATATAAATGATGCTAAAAATTCAAGTGGATTTACATCCATTATTTTTTTTATTTTTCACAGGTCATGATGAGTCACTGGTCTATTTTTCTACAGAGAGATGAACAAAGAAAAATCTAGCTGAAGTTTTAATGATGGAGCTGGTTTCCAGCTGGTAATCCAGCTGTTTATATCAAAATGACCTGATCTGTTTTTAACTGTGATATAAAACAAATTATATTTACTCAAAATTTTAATTATTAGCAATTAATAAGTATTAGCAGATTTTTTTTTGTAAAATATTAACTTTCTGTATTCACATTTCCTTTATCATATGAATACCTAAAATGTTGCATTATTCTGACATAAAATAAGTAAATATTTTGGTGTAATGGTTGTTTAATGTGGTATGGTCATAGGTGCCAGACAGACTAGCCTGAATATTTAAGAAACTGCTGATCCTCTGGGATTTCCCCTCACAAACATCTCTCTGGTTTACAGAGAATGGACAGAAAAAGAAGAAAATATTGAGAGAGCGGTAATGCCTTGTTGACGTCAGAGGTCAGAGGAGAATGGGCAGAGTGCTTCGAGCTTATAAGAAGGTAACAGTAACTTAAATAACTACTTGCAGAAGAGCATCTCTGAATGCACAGTACGCTGAACCGGATGGGTCAGAGAAGCAGGAGACCACACTGGATCCTGTCAGCTAACATGGGCTCACCAGAAAATAGACAACAGAAAATTAGAAAAATGTGGCCTGGTCTGAGCAGCCTCGATTTCTGCTGTGATATCAGGATAGTAGCAAATTTGGGATGTGGTAGAACAGGAGATTCACATCATGGATGTGCAGCTAACATGCTATCAAATCAATATGGACTAAAATCTCTTTTTTCTCCAGCACCTTGTTGAAATTATGCCATGAAAATTCTGGCAAAAGTCCAACCCAATGCCAGCAGTTGCTGGCGAGTGTATGCTGTTAAGATAAGGGTTCATTAGAAATTCTAAAGCACGGTGGTTAGCACTGTTGCTGCACAGCAAGAAGGTCCTGAGTTCAATTCCACCCTCAGGGGTCTTTCTGTGTGGAGTTTGCATGTTCTCCCCATGTTTGCGTGGGTTCTCCCCGGGTACTCCGGCTTCCTCCCACAGTCCAAAGACATGCAGTTAGTGGGGATAGGTTAATTGATTAATCTAAATTGCCCATAGGTGTGAATGCGGAAGTGAATGTGAGTGCGAATAGTTGTTTGTCTCTGTGTGTTAGCCCTGTGACAGACTGGCGACCTGTCCAGGGTGTACCCTGTCTCTCGCCCTATGACAGCTGAGATAGGCTCCAGCGCCCCCCGCGACCCTGAAAAGGAAAAGCAGAAGCGAATGGATGGATGGATAAATTCTACAGTGGCTGCGACTAATATAATCTGCTATTACACATCTCTAACCCTACACTGACCTCAAGGCTTTATAACAGGACTTTACTAATGGGTGGCTGGATTTGTTTTAGCCTAAACCATGATTTTTCCAAACTTTTGCAGGTTAAACCAGTGAAACAGGAAATAAAAGGAAGCCTTTAAAATGTTCCCAGTCAATCCTCCAATAGCAGCCTCTCAGTCAAGTGTGTTTCTGACACCACCACCTCTTGAAAATTGATAGCAATCTAGCAAACAGCCGTTGAAATGTCTCATTCGAACTACAAATGTCAACTTGGTACAAATGGAAAGTAAAGTCAAGGATCACTCCACTTATTAAAGATTCATCCTCTAAGTATCACACACGTTAAAATGACCTTATGTGCTGGAGGTACTAGAATACATACACACACACCCCACCAGCTATGAAGCCTTCATGCTGTAGGAACCTCAGTACCAGCAGACAAGGGAAATCTCATAGCTGACCATATCAAACCACACAACAGATCAGGATCAAAGGGAATGAGCGAATATGAACGTTTTTGGGAGTAGAATTTGTCTTTAATCTTCACCAATCACAACATTCTCAGAGAACTGCTTTTGAGAGTTGCTGCCCTTCTTTTGTTCTTGCTATTCAAACATTTGGAGTGTGCACAAGCAATATTTGATGAAGGCTTAAAAAAAAGAAAAGTCTCTCTTGCTGCTACTTAAATTTCAGAGTGAGGAATGCTTGACCAATCGAGCGCAGGATGCTCTACCGATTGAAATTACTACCAAAGCCCCCGGAGCATTGATCTCAATTTCTGCAGGTTTGGGTAAACAGCACCTTATATGCCTACAAATCAAGTAATTAACACTTAAAACAGCGCTGAGCCTCAACAGGATCAAGGTTGGATGTCGCATTTAATATGAGCCCGGAGCCAAATTTGAAGGAAGATGTTGGAATGGAGGAGAAAAGAAAAGGAGAAATGATCATTTGAGTGTCTGGCTGGTCTCCGGGTGTGAAAGAGGTGCCCTGTGAATCACCAATGAGACAATCAGACATGGCCAGCAGCAGTGTGACACTGACACCATCCTCCTCACCACACATCTCCCACTTTTTCTTTCTCTCGCCGTGCTGCACGCAGCCTCTGCTTTGTTATCTATTCAGCTCCCTCTTGTTTTCTTTTAGTATTGTGCGTCGTCCTGTTTTATTTTGCACTCCTCTGATCTGCTTTCTCTTCTTGGGCTGTGCTCGTCTCATACTGCTCTTTACTGTTCTGTTGTATTGTCCTCAATTAAACAACGGGAACATGTCATTGTACTGACAGCTCTCTGAGTACGACTGAGCCCGAGGCGCTTTCTCAGCAGAGGATCCTTCAGGGATTGGAATACAAAGCTAAAAGGTACAGGTAGATGAATATTCAACAAGCAAAAACATAAAGGAAGGCAGAAAGAAAAATGTGGATTTTAACAACAGAAAATCAAACACCAGAATGTTTCAGCTGATCTGCTCACAGGCGAGACAAAGGGCTGGTATACAGCTTTACCCGTGAAATTTACTGCCTAAAGTCCAACCCAAAGACTCCTGCAAAGACTTTTGGTGAAGAACGCCTGACTATCCAGAAACCTGCTGCATCAGCCCTCACCCAGCCCCTCTGCTTCAAAAGACTCCATGCCACAGCCCCCCTCCCCCACCACCATCCTGTCCCACTCAACACTTCAGGTGAGGAACGAGCTGCCAAAGATCAAGGTGCGAAAGGCCACAGGTCCCGATGGCATCAGCCTCCAGAGGTGCTGCGCAGACCAACTGTGTGGCATCATGGGATACATGTTCAATATGAGCCTGAAGCTGGGGAAAGTAGCACAGCTGTGGAAGACCTCCTGTGTGGTACCAGTACTAAAGACCACACATCCAAAGGCCCTCATCAGCTACAGGCCGGTAGCACTGATCGTGCATCTCATAAAGACCCTTGAGAGGCGGGTCCTAAAATATCGCACCCTGTTTAGGTCTTCATTGGATCAGTTGCAGTTTGCCTACCAGCCTGGCATCAGGGTGGATGATGCCATCATCTACCTCCTGCACCATTCATTATGTTGCACCTTATTTTTTGAATCCAACTGCTCCATCCACCTGTCACTTTGCTGCTGGAACAATTTCCCCAATGAGGGACAATAAAGGATATTTCTATTCTATCTTCAGTCCATTATCACCTGTAAGCTATGAAATCTTCTTCATTTTAAGACATTTCAAATATTATGATAATAATATACAGCCATAACAAATACAGTCCTGTGAAAAACTAGGGCACCGCATGATCCAGTAGCTTGTAAGACCACCTTTAACACCAATAACTTTAAGTAACAGTACGGGAGTTTTTTCCCTGGTAACCCTTCAAACCAAGCCATGCTTACTCAGTCCAACAGCTTTAACATTTAACATGCTAACTGTGGACTGTAGAGTCTGGGATGCAGCTCTTGAGCTTTTTGCAGTTTCTCTGAGTGTTGCCCAGTCTGACTTTGGGGAGACCGACCACTTCTGGGAAGTTTGCATCATTGTATTAACACACACCAGAAAGCTCCAGAGCCACAAACTGACAAAAACTCTGCTTTTATAGAGGTGCCCACACGTGCTAATGATCCATTAAAGAAGTGTTTGATTAGCAGAACCTGGCTACTATTTACCCTCTTAAAAATATTAAGAATGTATTTAGTTTACAGGACTGCAATAAATATATATATATATATATGCACTGTATATAGTACAGTCTTACATAGCAGTACAAACAGTTACTGTATAAGGATTCAGGTTGATTCCCATGTAATTTAATGTGCTGAAAGGAGATCCCCGGATTTGGATCATTTACTCTGCTAATGCAGTAAGCAGAGTAAATGTTTCCTGTTAATCCAATGTTTCACTGAAGCTCTCCACCTACCTTTTAAAACGTTTACAAACCAGATCATAATAGCTAATCTTGCTCACAATCCATCACAATTTACAGGTTACTGTAATGTGTAAAGTACAGAGGGGTTGGCTGTACTGCACAAACTAATGAGAATTAACATCCATTGAGACATCAGAGAGGCTCACAGTCACATCCAGGACAACTTGATCTCATTTACCACCAAACAAAAGTGTTTGAGTTCAGGAGCATCGTGGTCAGCTGTAACCACAGTCATAAAAAGCATTGGGCATATTAATAATGTTGACATAATGGTGGTAGTAAGGATCCAACTAAGCTTTCCTAATGTGGGAGTCAACCAGTAAGACTACTCCCTCCACCATCATGACACACAAGATTATGACCATCATTGTCATGACAGGATACCTAACCTAGGTACACAGATTAGTACATGCAGACACTCGTTTAATGAAAATTATAATCTGAACCAACACTTTGAGCAGCAATTTTTCCCATTTAAGCTTTAGATGAGCTTAAATGGGATTTGTCATGTTATACATACACAGTTACAAAGTTGGACGTCTTTTTGTTAACCAAAAGTTCAGAATACACACTTTTTCAAAAGAGTTTTTTCTACTGTTATCTGTATGATGTCAATGAGAGCAAATATCCTTACGCACTCATGAAATGAGGGGGATTCACAGAGGACCTACATAAACCCCCCCCCACAATTTTTCTGAACTGTGAATCATGTCAAACTGCTTTAGTACTGTCCGAGAATAAATATGGCATCAGGGGAGAGTATAAAAGGTCCTGCTCTAAGCTTTGGAATAACCTTCATTAGGAAGATGGGAGAGATGTGATATTAAAAAGCTTTCACAGACGTTCTTAAGATTTAGGTCAGCGAGGATCTCAATGTACCCTCAACTCTGTACAACAGGTCCAATGAAGTAAACGAGCACACTCATGCAGAATCTGAAAAATCATTAAAAAGAATTCCCAGCTGGTAAAATTCACACAAATGACTTGAGGAGTCTGATTAATAACTGCCTGAAAACTTCAGTGCAAGACTTGGAAACTTCTTGAGATCACGTCTGCAGAAACATTCAATCTTGATTAGCTGTCGTGTAACTCGTACAACTTCATTTTTGTTTGTTAGAGTATATTAAATCATGCAGGAAGTATTAGTTGCTTTTCATGTAGAGTGACATAAAAAGTTATTTTAGAGTTACTGACCTCATGAAAATCAGGCTGTCATTTTGAAAACACTGATCGATAAAACAGAGCGCACCATCTTCGTGGTGTCTCTGTTTGTTTCCACATTGAGACTTATACACACATTAACTCACACATAATTAAAAAACCCGCCCTTGATTAGCTAATTACAAACACCTGGCGCTCTACCGTCATACCACTTCTGAGTGCACGAACTTTATGAATGAAAGCTTCAATTTTTTCAAGTGTCAGTTTCAAATCTATGATGCACTCCACCGTCACATAATAGTAATTTTGTACTCATCAGTACTTTAATGAAAATTGCAGCATTTGTCAGCCTGCACACGAAGCAGATTCACCTCCCTGCTCCTCCCTGAGTAGTAGACTCGCTGCAGTACGTTCACTATAACACTATCATTCATACAGAGTTATAGCTTTAAACATTATATTAAGCATCATTATTGTTTCCAAATTGCTTATAGTAAGGATGGGAAGTATTGCCGTAGAAACATGACAGTAATACAGTCTGACAGATATGTGTAACACGCAGTACATTTACAGGACTTACCCAGTAAGGCCATGAAGCAGATACAGATGGCAAAGAGGGAGCTGAAGCTGAGGCCCACGTCCTCCCTGTATATGGCCAGTGTCGTCTCACAGCGGTGTCCTCGGTAACCCTCCGGGCAGTGGCAGGTGAATTTGGAGGGCGACTGGGCCACGCAGGTCCCGCGGTGACAGGGCCGCATAGCACAAAGGGTGTACACGCAAGACTTTTTGGTCCCGTTTACACTGATCATGTGACCAGGAGGACATCTGCAAAAGACAAGAGTTGGATAGAGACAGCAGGCAGTCAGGAACAGAGAAAACAAGCAAAAACCCCACCTGTATATTTCATGTAGATTAACATTAGACATGTTCGTGAGATTTGACAAGGTGAACAACATGAGAATAAAAAGAGAACTGTTACTGTTACCTCATCAGAATATACACTACTCCTATATTATGTAGCTGTAAAAGTCAAACGTGACAGTGTGGCGAGTTTACAATAACTGGTGAGCCAAAAACTCAGGTTTCAGACCATTTTTTCTCCATTGGTGCATCTGTAGACCTTTATGACATCACAGAGCGAGGCTGAAATGCTGCAGTATTAACACAGTGCACACTTGTTCCTCTCTGTCAGTTCTCTGATGTCCTGACCTCAGGGAAGAGGAAACAACGCCAGCATGAATGCTCTGCTTCAGCTATTATTCTGAAATCAAGAGCGATAAGACAGGACAAGGCACCGGAAGACTGGGAATTTTAGGAATGTGTATAAATACTTAAAACTATAAATAAATGCATGTAGCGCAATTATTGTATTCAAATGATGTTTCTCTAAAACATACTTGAGCAAAGAAAGTGTGCACTAAAATACTTAACCAAATGCAATTGACTAAAAAGTTACTGAAGTACATCTTGAGATGTAAAGGTGGCTTGTCATCATCTCCCTCTGGTCTTAATGGAGTTATTTACCACTTTAATAGGAGATCTTACACAGATGTACACTTCAACAGAGAACTGGACTGCAGGGGATGAAAGTGCTGACAGTGGCACTGGCAGTAACTAGGATGGTTTTATGCAGACAGGGGCACATTTTCTGCCTCACTTCAGAAAGCACTACTATAATTAAAAGCTCATTTGGGTGTAACAGTTCAAACAAACATTTTATGAGCCCATTAATTCACCATCCCATTCAATGTCTATGGAAAAGCTCCAGGCTGAACATTTTGATGACATCAGAGTCGTACCTCTGCTCTCCGCAGATATGCTGGTCCTTATAAATATTGACCTAACTTTACTATGAAAGAGCGACGCTAAATCCAAATCGGTGCTGTAATTCATCTCGTAACTGCTCTTTCTCAGCTACAGAAACTAACCCAGACGAGGCAGTAAAGGGTTAATTTCCTGTATCTTCTCCCAGAATCTGTCTCTGAATTATGTTCTTATCTGCTTAGCTATTTACACTCACTGTGTGGGTGAGAGTCTCAGGAAATCTCAACATTCGTTTTTAATGCAGTTCCTTGAGGACACAGTTCGATTCAAAATCCATTTTTGATTCGATATGAAAGAAAGGCAGGAACTGTGTTTTGGCTTTTATTTTAGTACATTGTGTACCAACACCTTTGATTCCTCCTGTCATGAAATATAAGAATTCAGACCAAAAGAAAACAGTGGGGAGAAGATGTGTGAGAACAAGCAGGGTTTCATTTCACCCAGTCATTTATTTAAAGGCATTAACTTAGACGGAGCGTTACCAAAGCACAACGTTTATGAGATCAAAGGCTAACTTATAGACCAACATCACGGGCTAATTTTTTGATAAACAATGTGTACTAAGAAGTAAATAAGGCCGAGCTCTCTGCTGTGTTGTTGCTGCTGTGCTCTTTCCAGCAGTGAAGAAAAGCCTCTCTGCTCTAACATCTGCAGCACCTTTGAAATGAAAAAAGATGAAATAAGTTTATTTTCTTCAACCAAAAGTTGGTAGATTATTATTTTTTTGTTCGTTTCAGTGTGATGGTGGCGGTCAGTCAAAACCGTTCAGCTTATGATGAAACGAAATGAAAACGTTTAATGTAAAAATCTCATTTAATCGAGACAGTTCAGACGTTGGACATCCTCTATCCTCCAGTGCCTCCGATGGTGTCGTCTTTAACACGTTTGCTTGGCAAGAAAAAGGTTGCTAGTTTAATTCCAGCTGCAGACACAAATACTTTTTGTCAGGAAGGGCATCCGGCATAAAACCCTGCCAGGTCAAACATAACATAAACATAACATAACAGATGTGGCTTTCAAAAGAAGCTTTGTCATTGTGCCAGCTGATGTGGTCTAATCAACGAGTCCCTGTGGAGGTTTTCCAGGCATGCCCAACTGGGTCTTACCCCAGGGTGGACCAAAAACTTGTAGTGAATATACATCTGTGAGCTGGGCTTCAGGATTCCCAAGGAGTAACTGGGAAAACCTGCTGGGGATAAGGATATCTGGAATACCCTGCTTAATCAGTTTAATCGATATTGGATAAGCAAATAAAGGAAGGATGCATGGGCCATGGCTTACACATATACTTTACCATTAATCGTTTGGTTAAATGCCCCAGAAAACTTAATAACTTAACTAATTACGATTTTGTTAAGGCTTATTTGTGAACCAGGTGATCGCTGGGTTTGATCACATGAGTGTGTCAGTCTCGTCACCTTTTGGTTAATTTTCTTTATTAAAGAAATTCTTTATTTTCAGACAGCAGTTTATGTTCACAGGACAAATATCAGAACAGATACAATGTTATAATTTGTGTTACGACCTGGCTCAAAAGCTGCAACATAAAAAAGGAGATGGATATCAGAGTGTTAGTGAGAAGAGGTTTTATCTTAAAATGGCATAGCAGGTTGGCTAAAATGGCTGGTGCCACCAAGGCAAAGACTAGTGAGCTTCTCGAAAGCCTGCCTCTGGTATGCTTTTATCCACACCTGACTAGGTGTGGCCAGTTAGCAACAGGTGAACACACTGAGGCGATTAGGGGCTGCAGAGGGGCGTAACATTTGTCTTTAACATGAAGGACTGCTGTTGACGAGGGGCACATTTTTCCTAATCCTAATCAAGCATAAAGTAAAAATACAAATAAATACGCAAGTGAACAAACAAAACAAAACAAAAGGACAGCACGGAGGCTGGAATGGGATCAAACTTTAGCCTCCTGGTTGACAAACCAGTGATTTATGCCACGGTCCCCTTCTAATCTTCTAAAGTGGACTTGGTAGGTTTCTAATTTTCTCTGGCTAATAAAACCACGAGCAGTGAGCAAAGGACACAGGTGGCATCTGACAGCATGAGGTGATACTACTCTGATATACAATATGGCTGTATACAAAAAAACCCTGTTACATACAGTTAGTCTTTAGTACAGATAGAGTGATCACACACAAACCTTAAATATATGCGAGGATAGACTAACTTTTACTCTCTATGATCCTGAGAAAATGATTCTGTTGCTGGCTGGGGAGGATACTTATTTATGCAACTCGCTCTCGTTTTCCTCTAATATCCATCTTGTACAGGATGCAGCTGTGAGGAGCTCTAACCAGTGCCAAAACAAGTAGATGCACCACTTTTTTTACCTTTTATGTTCTGCAGGACTTTTCTAAACTGTCATCTCATATAGCAGCATTTCAGAAGGAGCTACCGCACATTCACCCCACGAGAGTTTTCAGTCGGGACTCCTACCTCAGAACTCAGGAGAACCATCTTAAGAACAAATGCAAAGTGGAATTACTTGCCCAAACCAACTGAAGTCAGTATCACCATTAAAACCATTTTCACTGTTCAGTTTATTTGTTTTTGTTTGTTATTGCAGATGTAAATATCAGTTTTTAAAATGACCACGTTCCTATCGATCTGTTAGATATTTTAAAAAGAAAATTACCTGTGCAAAGGATTATTATGCCACAATCATAGCCAAGCACTCGGGAATAATTGTAGCCCGGTTGGAGCCTGTGTAGGTGTTGAATACAGGACACCTGACTGTCTAACAGAAAACACAGCTTCTCTTTCTGCACCTTCTCTCATCATTACCTGTCATTAGCCATGACTGGAGTTGGTGCTATGAAGAGTGCCTTATCATAACATGGAGCCTGTGTGCACTGTAATCAGTGACAGGTGTGGAGCTGTTAGAGTTTCTGAAGCATGATTAATAATATTTTTTTTATATCTCTGGTGATAGAGATATTTTTCATCTCAATGTTATGCTGTCATGCAGCTTGGGAATTCTGTTGCTTTTCTTAATAATGTGCTCAGGTAAATAAATAGTAAAGGTAAAAATAGAACTTCAAATATGAAATGTGCTCACAAAGTTCCACAACTCTATCTATAAATTTAAAAAAAAACCAAAAACCCAAAATATTGTTTTTTATTCTGCTGATCTCTGCTTCATGATCATCTCTTTGTGCACCTCTCCATGACTGAACCCATTTTTGGATCACTTGGAAGTCCACTTCTGACCACATCTGTTTGGGCTCTAAGATTTCAACATGCCTCCTGGAAATCTTTTGAGGAATACCGACACTTCTGTATGAAACCGACTCTCTTACCGGGATCAGTTGGTGATGAGAGCTGGGTCTTTGGCTTCGATCACCCGGAAACCAGCGAGTGTCCGACACTGAAGGTGGCACATTATGTTAGAAACATGGGACTGTGCAGCATGAATTTATTCCTTAGGGTCAAAGTGTCTGTCTATAACTTCTAGTATATTGTTACCTGTCCTACACACCAACATTGCCCATCCTCAGAATTATGTTTAGGTTTTAGAGCTTTTATTTTAACATACTGGATGAGCACCAGTGGGCTTTGCAGAAGGGCAAGTGGTCAGCATGATAGGGTTCGTCTAAAATATAATGAATTTAAAGCTTTTGTAAACTACTTGCCATCCTTCCTGTGCCTGCATGGCTGAGATACAGAGATGTGGCAAATGTAAAATCTAAATTTTTATTTTTTTTTATCTAAAAAAGAATGTAGTGAATGCGGTGAATGCAGTGCAGCTGGATAAGCTAAGCTGTAGTTACTGAGCATAAACTTTTCCAGGTAACAGTATAAGTGGAAAAATGAGAAAATTAGTTTCTGCCATGTTATCCTAAATTCTGATATGAACAGACTGAAGGAGTCCAACAAGTAGGTGGATTTTTCTAATATAACCTCTGATATAATCCCACAGTTTAAATTACTGTTGAGCTAAGTGCTAAGCTTTCCAAGAAGTAACAACAAAAGTTTGTGAGGTATCAAAAAAGCTCATATTTCTAAAGCTACAATGAATAATAAAGGTCCATCTCACCTGTCAGTGTAAATGTATGTATGCAGATGTGCTATGGGCTCTGTGCCTGACTTTACCTGTCAGTCAGCGCTGAATGAACTGGGCATGTGCAGAGTACTTTCTTTATTCGTCATTAAACGCAGGCTGTTAATGTGCGCATGCATTCAGCTAATGTGTGGATTTGGCAGAAGACGTGCAATTATCAACGTGACTTTATCTCAGCAGCCTCTGTTATTTCCTCAACAGACTCCCATAGCCCTTTTTCCACACAATGACAAATTAATTATGAAACAGATATGAAGATATGAAACTTGCTACAGACCTAAATTTCACACTGAGTGCTAAGCCTTTAATTTTTTCTTGTAATATCTGCTGTTAGAGGCTTAGTTTAATATAGGCTTTGATATAGTACTGTCTCCGTTTCCCCTCGTGAAGCAGTCGGTGTTCTGACAGATCTTTGTGGCAGATGCTTCGCCTCCACAACTGGAGGTCTGATCTGACACTGGAATAAGCTTCAATTAAACACTGTTTCAACTTTTTGATCCCCTCGACTATCCCCGCTTAGATGTGAAACAGTTATACTATCTCTGTCTCCATTTACGTTTATGATAAACTGACTGCAAACAGTGAATTTGTCATATTGTGATAAACTCTTTTCTTAAATGAAAAAAAAAAAAAGGATCTGACAAATTTGACTGTGTCCCTATTTATTTGAGCCCAAATGCAGCATTAACAGCAATTACTTGACTATTTGACGGTGGCCCTCCAGTTAGCTTCAAACACTTGGGCATTGAGTGCTCACTGCCAACATTTACTACCCTTTAATCATGTTCCAAGGTTCAGGTCAAGTACTGGAAAGAGAACAAGGCGAACAAATAAGCACTAGGAGAATAGAGAGTCGGACTATGTGTGTGTCTGTGTGTGTGGCCACGCTAGGGAGGTTAAAGCGAGATGAGAACCATACAACCCAAGAAATGGAGGGATAGGAGGGGCAGAGTGCGAGAATGAGAGCCATTGTAAAAGAAGAAAAAATAAATTGGTGGATAGATGATGTGGGTGAGTGGATGAGTGGATGAGAGGAGTGGGAAAAAGGGGAAAGGCCAGATTAAAAGCTAGGAGGCTGCACACACTGAATAGAGGCTGATGTTTCCAATGGCAGAAAAATAGCTGAGATTAGTGGATGTGGCTAAGAGCTCTCCGTGTTTGATTCGCTCTGTGCCACAGGAGAGGGTTGTTAGCGCGCCGCAGCTTTTCGTTGCACGACATTTCCCATTTCCCACTGACAAACTAAGCCTTTTAGAGAAATTAATACAGTAGTGCATGTGAAACGTTGATCAAGCAAATGGGTGAATCCGTTCAGGGTGAGAGGGGTTGAAAAAATTAATGTTGTTTTTACCACATTTAGTGGCCGAGCAGGTGGGTTCGCTGCATTGTGCGTTATGTTTGAAAGGAGGACAGGACTGCAGCTTTCTGTGGGTTTCAACTTTTGAAAGTCTGTCTGATGCCAACTTCAGACAGAAAATAACGGTGCCCAGAGTTCAAAGGCATTTGGGCCAGTAAATATACATGAATTTTCACAAATGTATTAATAGCAAACATTCTTTCTGTGCAAGCATTTATTTTAGGCAAATTGTAGTGAGTATATTTATGTGATGATATGATCATATTAAATTGCCTTTTACCACATTAGAAAAAAGTATCATATTTAGATTTGGTTGATTTTCCCCTCAATGTAGTTTCCTTGGGAAGGAGTTCTTCCAGGACCTCTCCTGTTTTGAGTCTGAACCCGACTTTCAGAGAGCACTAATCAGTGATGCTCACTGGACCTCCTCCAGCATGTCCAAAAGTACAGTTCAGGCATGCACGTTACAGCAGACCATGTAGGGATAGTTTCATGTCCATGAAATTCAAAAAGACATGCACACTCTCGGCCTGTTGTACTGACTAGAAATAAACTGTTTAGTCTCTGCTCAAATCACCAGCAATAATCCTTGACACTAAAGTAAAGTCGGCTTGATATTGAAGTTGATGCTTGCTCTCTGCACACGTTTGATTTCCATGGTGCATACGGTCAAAAAAGGATTTCCAAAAATATTAGCCATGCTAGAAGTGGTTCAAAGATGCACAAGTAGATTAGCTTGAACGGTGGATAATTTTGAGTGAATTTCTGTTGCCCAAATTAATGATCCAGAGAAAGTTTAGAGGCAAGGTGATGAGTGCCGTCACTTGAGAGAGGCTCAGAGAAAAGTCGGTTGATTTGGTTCAGGCATCTGACAAGGATGCCTCCTGGGTAAGGTGTTCTGGGCATGTCCTACCTCTCAGTAGGGCACCTTACCCAGGACAAGCTGGAGAAATTATATCAATCAGCTGGGCTGCGAATGCATTGATGTTCCCCCAGATAAGCTGGAGGGCGTGGCCTGGGACAGGGAGGTCTGGGCTTCTCCGCTTAGGCTGCCACCCCCGTGACCCGGCCCTGGATAAAGGGAAGTCAATGGATGGATGGGGGGAAGCTTTTCTCTGATAATAGTGTATACATTTCACTGTACTGGATTATTTTACATGACTTTCATGTCATAAAAGTCTACAGATCAGTATTTGAGACAGATATAAGATATGTTTTCACTGTCACAGGTTTAGCAGTAGTGCTGCTCTGAGCCTATGGCTAAGGAACTCAGTAACTTTACTTTCTCATTCATGGAGAAGATAGCATTTTCAACAGGAAACGAAATGAGCACATAATTTGCAATGGCCTTCAACCAGATTGGCACTTGGAGGCTGCCTGGTAGTCGCCTTGCATTTATCGCCTACTGATTTTTTTTTTTAAATTTAATAAGAAAGAAGCATCACAACAAAACTGAGTTAATTGAGACTGTGTGTAAAATAAAATTCCACATCCCTGAAAGGATTTGTTAATTGGGCCTGTAGAGAGAAAGCAAAAGAGTAAATTCAGAAGGAATTGCTGAGAATTAGCTGGAGGTAGTTTGTGATTTCTTTCCATGTTTAAACCACCACAGCAATCAGAGTCACATTCAGTAATACTGCATTTCTATAACTCCAAACTTAATAAAGAATGATCCGAACTGGTGCAGCAGAGGCTGACGTATCTTGACTTTTACGTCTGGATCCTACAATTCCCATAATGCAGCTCCCTGCTATAATTTTGTTAGACCTGATGAATGACCACAGCTCCCGCTCTCATACACACACGGTTTTATTGCAGGCCCAACTGAGATTTCAGACATGCCCTGAAGTCATAGAAAGATATTACAGAACCCTTTTCAGAGTCTGAGAGTCAAACAAGAAAAGTGCTCATTGTGTAAAATCATTTTTAGACAAGAAATACCCAACATTTACTACCTCGTCTATCTATCACTGTATATAGTGATGGATGGGCATGGCTGTACGCACGTTGCTTAGGGATTCTGTTGCCTGTGCACTGAATGACTGGCATTAATTTATTCATAACATGATTAAAAAGTAAAAAAGACATGAGGAATGCACAGAAATGTGGTCAGATTATAGCTCTCATTATATCATTAGATCACCTGAGATCTGTTCAGGGTTTGGGATGGATTATCGCTCATTTTAATGTAATTTTCATGTTTGGGACATCCAAATGGGGAATTCTGGATTGATTGGAATTTCAAAATGCATACAAGAGATTTCATCTAAGAGGTTAATGTGCTTTTTTTTAGCACGTATACCACCATTTATACTATAAGAAACAAAGAGCTCATGACCTGGTGGATGTTTAAAACTGCTCTGCTCCACTCTCACACATTTCAGACCATGTTGAAACTGTTACAAATTCCAAAACAGTCAGTCTGCTGTCCTTCTTGTTCCAGTTTTGTAAGTTGTTGTACGGGATGCCAGTGTGGACCTTTTCTGGTCTTCCTTTACTATTTGCTTTGAATTGGCTGCCATGGATTCAAACATCCTTTGTACGCACAAGCAAATGCATGTTTTGTTAGAAAATGGTTTCCATAGAATTTGCACAGACATTTTAGCTTTACAATAAATAAAAGCTCAGGGATGCTTTTTCTTTTGCAGTCTTAAGTGGGTCAGGGCCGGGTTATTTCAAAGCATCTTTATATGCCTATGAACAAAAATAATATCCATGTCAGAGGCTGAGAAGTGGTTTCAAAGGGAGCAAATGGGTTTAAACGCATGTGTTTTCATGCTTTTGACTCACAAGGAAGAGCGTGTGTGCTCGACTGTGCAATTGCATTCGGTATGCGTGGGTTTGTGTGCGTACCTGCATTCGTGCACTCTCCACAAGTCAACGCAGGTAAAAGGGGGGCTACATTGGTTCCTTTTGCAGGAGTCAGATGAGCACCCAACAGACAGGCCTTGTACGCTGACCTGGGAAACCCCATCTCGTGGCTGGCTGTCCAGCGGCATGTAGCGACCATTGAGGCGTAGATCCCTCATACAGCCTGCAGAGAGAAGAATGGAAACGAGGGTTCAGCGGAACAACAAACAGACTTTTTATTTGCATTTATGTACACAGACACAAAATGAGAGCAGAGCTTTGCTCGTGTACCTGGTAACAAATAAACTGCTGGCTCCAGTTCTACCACTTGAGGCATAAATCCACCCACTCACATTTTGACATCTCCAAGATTTAGCAAAATTCCTCTTTTGCTGCAACAATGTCTAGTGAGCTTTTGAGTGTCAGGTATTTAGAGCAGAATCTAATAATCTGTCATTCATAATGTTGTGGATAACAGGAAAATATTTGTGTTGGATACTTTATTATGTTCTCCGCGATGCACTGACAACTTAGATGTGTCACTCGGGCAATCACCTGCTAAACTGTGCTAAAGGGAGTAAATACATGTGAAAGGCATCTATATATTTTGCACACTGTGAACGTGCTTTTGTTTGGAACAAATCCCTACAAATGTGGATCATTTTTATTTTACTCCTACTTCTGGTTTATTACAGTTTGGTTTTTATCTTCACAGTTTTGGCAACTGTTTCTAATCCCCCACTCCTTTCTGTTATGTCAGAATTAAAGCAAACACCCCTCACGATGAGGTTCCCAGACCGACTGTAAAACATATTTACCAAGCAAAGAAGCAAATAAAAGAACGTGTAGGTAAGAACTCAATAGGATTTATATCAATTAATACTACAAGAAACAACCAGCTATAAGTCACAAAGTAAAACCAAAGTGGTTATTGTATTATTGTTGTTACTCTGTTGTTTTTATATTACCTCATGTCTCATCTGCTTGAATAAAGAAAGAGCTCACCATTAAGGAAAAGCTGTTGATTTACAGCTCAATCCATGTTTCTACCTTCACATACGGACATGAACTGAAGTGACTGAAATGAGTTTTCTCCTAAAGGTTCGTCCTTAGAGACAAGATGAGGAGCTCAGGTATTCTTCAGGGGCTCAGAGTATAACCGCTCAAGAATACCTGAAGCAGCTTCAGCACTTGACTAGGAAGTCTCTTGCCCAGCTTTTTGGTGAATTGTTTCGGGCATGTCCGACTGTGTGGAGTCCCTGTGGCAGACCTGGGACATTCAGGTGAGAACACACCATGTCCCCAAGAGCTGGTACAGGGTACAGTGGATAGATGGGTGGACCAGGAAGTATTATGGTAAGTCTTTAGGAACTGTATCATGCAATAAGATGATCTTTTGAAACTGTTAATTCCACACATCTGAATGATTCTCAGTTATCAGAGCCAGTACTGATGGCCTGCCATAACACACTGACATAAAACATTTAAACCAAGGAGCAAAGGTGATTTGTTTCTTTAAATTTAGGGCAACTGAGTTTCTTTGTAATGAACATGGGAAAATAAATCATAAGTAATTTATTTCTGAACTTGCACTTATTTTTCTAAATAATATTTTCTAAATATTTACGGTTCATTTAATATGAAACTTTTATTCTAAAAAACATACAAAATTCTTAAGTTTTTGTGGAAGTTACTATTTGATGAGATCAAACTGAGCTGAATGCAGACCATGAGCTAAAACTAGTTTGACACCAGTGGCCAAACTATCAGCTTGTTGCTGCTTTATGGTTTGAGTTAGCTCGAAAGTAACCCCACTGCTGAGAGACTGTATTCACACAGCAAGTTTTGAATCCACAATCGCTGTAATTAGAACTGTGTGAGCACTGCTTGATGTGTCTTATTAAATTTCTACAGGGGAAGCACAAGAGATGGAGAAACCCAGGAGGGAACAACGGAGAGAGAAACATGAAGAACTCAAACAAATTAAAATGATTTAAGATTTAAAGACAATGATACAGAGGAAAGAAAACTGCGGAGGTCTAATTGAGCCTATATATTATTTAGGATACCCCAAATTGAGAGTAAGCAAATCTCTATTAGTCATTTTTTGTTCTGTTTTATTCAGTTATTGGGCAGCGAACATGCCAAGTTAGTGTAGGAGCAGTTTAAAATTGACTGCTTGAACAAGTTCAATAAAATGGCAATGCTCTTATTTAACAGCAACATCCGATTTGGGCATTCTACATTATCTTATTACGTCTACTCCTGTTTGTCTAAGTGACAACATATATTTATGGTATTTGTGTTTTCATCCCTTAATTGCTAAGCTGGCATATTCAGCTAACAATTCATCTCCCCTGTCATTTTTTGAAGAGAGACATCCCCCAAAAGTAAACACAGTCATGCACAGATATTCACTTGGCCTGCCATCATCTATCAAGTGTACCTCTTCTGAAGGGAAGTGCTTTTAAAATCCGTTTAATAAACTCATGCATTGTCTTTTATTGCCCGAGGCAAAGCTGTCTACATCTCTCACTGTCTAATATCTGGGAGTTCTCTGTCTCTCTTTCACTTTGTGTCTGTGGCTCTTGGTTCTGACCTCTTCCTCTCTCATATAGCATCTTTCCTTTTTCCATCCTTACCCACGCTTATTTTCTCTCTCGATAGTTCGACTGAATCTGCCAACATTTGTGTTTGTACAGTACGGTATGTGCATGAGTCAGTCTGTTGTCTCTCGTAGGTCTCAGTTAACAGTGCAAACCTTAGTGTCCAATTCTACTTTGTTCACATTATTCCTTTGTGCCAACATCAGGTTCCAGTAGGAACGGGTTACGGTCCTCAACTGATCCAAATAGGAACAATAGATGATGGAGACCGCTGGAGTCAGCGTCTACAGTTGTATTTATTACAGCTTCAAGCTAACATGCAGCAGAGTAAATCAGACTCCACTTTTCATGAAGAAATGCCTGCTGCTGCTTCTGCAGGGAGACAGACGAGGATGCGATGTTAAAGCCGGGAGTGATTCGATGATGAGTTGTGACCTCACTGAGACAGATTTCATATAAAATTTCAGCATGTGAAGAACCACTTTTAACTACATCTGCCAGCACGTTCAGTTCAGTTCATTTTTTATTTCAAACATGTGCATTCATAATCATTACAAAATATCATTCCATTCTTTTGTTTGAAAAGGAGTAGGCAGAAGTATACACTTATTAGTCCCTACCCCCTCAAATCTGACCTCTCATTGATTTAATTTTCTTTTAGCCTTAAATTAAACAAACAACATATGAGGCAAAAGTAAAGCAAAGACAAAACAAAACAAATAAATAAACAAAACAAATAAACAAGCCCCACCACAATATAGTTACTTTCATATAAATAAGGACTGAGTGGTAACGTTTGCAGATTCACAAATTATGAGATAAACAAACTAAAACACTATTACGAACAACATTACCGCGCTGGGTTAACCCTGTTTTCTTCATTCTTATATTTGTTAAAAATGTGGTTTTTATATTTCATTTTAAACTGGTTTATGTTGTTACTTTCTTTAATTTCTTCTGTTAGACTGTTCCATAATTTAACTCCTGCTATAGAGATAGAACAACTTTAAAAAGTATGTCTAACACTTTGTATTTTTAAATTCCATTTCCCTCTTAAGTTATACCCACCTTCTCTTTCTATAAATGATTTACAGATTTCTTTTGGAAGCATTTTATTTCTTACTTTATATATTATTTGCGCTGTTTTAAACTCCACCAAGCCTTGGAATTTAATAGCTTGCATTTTGAAAAACAGTCCATTTGTATGATCCCTGTACCCTGCATTATTTATTAATCTGATGGCCCTGGTCTCTGCAAAGTCATGGCCAGACACTGAATTCAGACAAGTGACACAAAAACCTCAGATCTGCTTGTTCAGAATGAGGCCACATTAAAAAATAAATAAATTCACCCTTTTATGTGGGAATTCATAACACTGAAGGTGAGCTGATATTGTTCCATGTAAAACAAACAAACAACACAAAGCAGTTTCAGCTTATTCAAACTGTTAGCATGTTAGTATGGCACAAATGAGGTTAAAATTAAAAGACCGCCTGGACTGCTTAGCCTGGAAACAGGAACTTTGAGAAAAATGGAACAAAAGTGTAACAAATATAACAAAAAAAGTGTGTGTACTGTTTAGTGCTAATGACTGACATGTGATGCTCACCCATCTCATGGGCACTTTATTCCACCTGTATTTTGAACTCAACACTGAAAGCATCCATAATTTCCATATACAATTTCATATTAAGATTTTCGCAGTATATATTTTTTGAATGGTAAATTTTTAACTTTACTTTTTGAATGCAGCAATGAACTGTGTTCACTTGCAATGGTTTTCCATACACGTCCCTGAGCCCATTCAGTGTTTTCCACGATAGAACCATCTCTGCTTTTATTGAAACGCAGCATGAAGGGCCAAGGTGCCTCGAGGCGCCTGTTGTTGTCATTAAGTGCTGTATAAATAAAAGTGAACTGAATTGAATCAAAAATTATGCCATGCAGTTTGTGTCCTTGGACCATGTGCATAGAAATTTCTCAGTCTTTTAATGATATCATACGTATACCTTCACTGGTGAAATCTTTGGAGTTTTGCACTGTAAAACGTTGCTGTCATGTCCTTAGCTAACGTAAAAAGCTGTTCCTGTCAGGGTCCCTGCGGCGTGGATCCTGGGTTTTGAGTTTTATCTAGTTTTGTGCTCTCGTTTATCCTTGTTTTATGGTCCTGTATTTTTTAGTGTTCACCTTTAGCTTTTTGTTCTTTCTTTGTGTCTGTAGTTCTCATTATTTCCTTGCTTGATGTGAGTTCTTTTGTTGAATTGCATGCCTTTAGTTAAGTGCTCCAGCTCAGAAGGTTCACTCTGAGTTTTTGGTTTTATGATGGGATTATGTGTGAGCTCCATAGCCTTCTGTTTGAAGTGCTGTGTTTATCTTACTTACACTTATGAGTTTCCTGTTTTCTGTGCCTTTAGTTCCATACTTGTTTCAGTTGATGACAGCTTCTTAGTTCCTGTTCTATTTTAATAGTGTCTCGTGTGCCTGGTATTGAGTTTAACCTTCCTTGCCTATTTTACTTGATTTGTTGCAGCTGTGTTCCCTGGTGTTTTCCATCTTCTTAATTACCTGGTGTGTACTTATTGTGTTTGTTGCCTCTTTCCCACATGGCAATGTGTTTCCTTGTCCTGTTCTGTGTAGTCCTCTGGCTTAAATCCTTGTCCAGCATATATATTTTTCCCTTTATCAGCATTAAAAACAGTTTGTTGAGTTCAGCTTGTTGCTGCTTTATGGTTTAAGTAAGTTATCCTGAGTCCAGTTCTGAACCTACTATAATTTAATATATTATATATACAGACATCTTACTAGTAGTTGTGTTTAGAAGTCTTGAAGCTTTTTGGAAAACTGGACCTTAAATAGCTGAAAGAATAACATCAATGTAATCTGACACCCACTCGCGCACACTATAGCATACACAGGAAAAACTACAACAAACACACACACACACACACACACACACACACACACACACACACACACACACACACACACACACACAGAGCTGTAGGGACCATGGTCATCGTCCCAGCTAACAATAAAATTGCATTTGGATGAATTAACCATTAAAGTGTCATATCAATCATTCAGTAATACATAAAAATGTCACAATTCTCTCTTGAAAAGAGCACATATGAATAGATAAAACAACCTATTTTTGGCAGCACTCCTCAGAAGAAATACTTGCTAAACTGCCTGAATGAAACACCACCCCTTTCACCTTACCCTGTGACACATCAAACACATCACATTATCTCTTTCTTCCACACACTCAGACAAATTATATACACCAGAGCCTGGATGGTGTTTAGATGGTGTCAACAACAACAATTCTTCTGTGTTATTTTGCCACGGTGCGATCCATCAGAGAAATTCTGGAAGATTTATATTGTTGTATGCCATAACCTTTTCCTCCATTCCCCGAAGAAGATGTTAACCCTTAATGATTCAGCCCTGCTCACATCCATCTGCCTTAGATTTGTGTAAAAAAAAAAAAAAAAAAAAAGTCTGTGAGCAAATTTATGACTGACTTTTGTTTTCTGCAGAACATAAATATATATTGTTTTTTTTCTGTACAGAGAAACAAGCAATTACTAGGTTAGTTTTGTGCCAATGGTACTCAACAATCCAGTTTACACAGTCCAGTTAATGTTGTGAAAAAGTATCCTGTAACATGGGTGGATTTTACTTTCTTCTCAAACTCTTCACAATAATTATTTTATTGAGAAAAAGGCACAATTAACGGTTACATTTCTTTAAAGTTTTACATTTTTCTTTTTCTGTGTTTACCACCTTAGCAATTAAAAAATGTTTTTAATTATTTTCAGGATTTAGAATAACACTGAGCAGTTTACTGATGGGGACAAGGAATGCAGCTACGCTATAACAACAACCCACTTGGGATGGAAACAACAACACCTCAACTCAAACAAATTAGTTCTAGAAGTAAGACTCGCCAAAATGTGCAGATTAATTTCAACTACTTTAAAGATTTGCTAATTTTTGTCCCACAGAGAGGTTTTAAAAACTTTTTCCTCTGCAACTTGGACTTTTATCACCAGTTTTGCTGTAGCACAATTATACTTATAGTAGTGTTATATTATAACTATTTGGGGGATAAACATTTGCAACTTGCATTTCCTGGGGAGCTTCACTGACCAGTCTTTAGGTCTGCTCGACTGCCATTGACCTCCAGCAACCACTCACCAACTGGTTGGGGAATAGACATCTTTCCCTCATTAACAGTGTTGGGACACTGCAACACAGAATCAATATTTATCTGTGCCATTGCTGAACACATATGGATACACTGGAAGAATATCGGCTATTTAATTTGTATTATGACCAAAGTAAATTTAATCACAGTCTATTTTACTCTGACAGAACCACCAAATTTGCACAAATCTGCACAACATCAATATGCTGCACTTTCACGCAGACAACGTATGGTTTCTTTAACTCAGAGTAATAAATCACCCTGAAAGAGCGAACACTTTTTTACTGCTATTTCATTTTTTGGATGGCAGGAAAAAGCAGCAGCTTTACAGAAATGAGAAACAAATGACATTTAAATATTTAGTCATTAGTGTACCGCAGTTCAGAAAATCTCACCACTGCAGTTCAATTCAAGAAGAGTGAAGCCATTAATTTAGTGTTATAAAATGAAATATAGGTCCATTATTCAGTACAAACAAAACCTATCAACTAAATATTTTCATCCATCAAATCATCAAAGCATATTTTACAGTTGTTACTCATAGAAATGAGGTCGTAAAACGTGACAATTTATAAATACACGGAGGGAGAGCAGAAAGTAACAGACTGTAAACGTCGGGCATCTGTCCACATCTGGAGAATCAGTCCCTGAGAGTCTGCGCTCAGTAGGTTTGTTAGAAATGCCAACACCGACCCGAGTGATTACTGAGATATTGGTATCGATTTGTTCTAAGGGTCACTCAAAAAAATATTCTTGTTGTCCTTGCAGAATGTTGTGCTTCGGTCTCTCCCGAGCAGACGTACCCCACAGCTCCTGAGTTTGAATCCAAAGTAACTACTATCCGCCTGACTGGGAAGTGCTACTTAGGAGCTCATATTACAAACATACACAATAATTTCAGATTTTCATTTCTTAACACCTGGGGCCAGACCAATAAAATAATATAAATTCACATCTAAAATCCTCTGCAGGCACAAAGGCAGAAATGTGTCCATGCACTATTTTCATCTGTTATCTTCTAAAGCTGTGTCCTCTTAATGACAATCAAGTATATTTTGCCATTTATGTTATATTTTTTCATCCATCAAAAGACGACATAATTAATTTATTATAGTACAATCCTTTCACTTTTGTTTTGAAGCTTCAGTTGCTGGTTACCAGCTACACTGTACGACAAAACGTTCTGGGCCACCTGCACATTACACCTACAGGAGCTGTAGGCTATGGAGGCCCAAACCATCAAGTTCCCAGAGCTCTTTAAAACAGCCCATTCTTTCACAATTCTTTGTAAAGGCACACGGTGTGGCGAGGTGATTAAGATTAAGAGGTGGGGCCATATAGTGTAGCTCTGGTCCTTCTCATCTAGTGTTTTTACTGGTGTATGGTCGCCACATTGGTTGGTCCAATTGTGATGTCGCCACAGCCTTGTCAACATTTATACACTGCTGTCTTCTTCTGAATGATAGGTGTTGCTACTAAGAAAACCTCCACATCAGCACTGTTCTGGGGTAGAAGTGGTCGATGGAGGGCACAAATAAAAGTCGATTTTTTTTTCCCAAAGACTTCTCTGGAAAATTGAATCTTTTCAAGCTCAGAGCTGGTGCAGCGAAACTGAGAAAGCATGGGTAAACGTATTTCTTCCAGCGTGCACACATGCTCTAGTTTCACAAATGCCAGTTTGTGTAGAAAAAAAAGCATGCATGTTTTTATATACGTATATTCAGCCCCTGGTGTCTGGAGACATTTTTTTTCTGCTCATAAAAAAGTTACAGATCATAAAATCTCTATCACTGACAGACACCGAGAGATAGTATTAGGAGATTAATGCTGTAACCACCTACCCTGGAAGCTCTTGTTGATGCCAGAAGGGAAAGTGTTTCCCAGCATCACCACAGTGGGGTCAATGATGATTTCTCGGCTCCGGCCCTGCAGTCCTGAAATCTCCCGCTGTCCTCCGCCACCATCCATTCGTAGTGTCATCTCATTGTCATGCCGATCTAAGAAGACCTCGTGCCACTCACCGTTGTCGAGTCGATAAGTGGGCAGGGTTAGGTTGTAGTCCCCGTCCCCAAGGTTGTAGAAAACACATAGAAGGCCCTGAAAGATCTGCAATGGGAAAACAGGACGATTAATATAAGCCTTACAAATCCAGCAACACTGAAAAACTAAGTACACCATTACTGCTTCCACAGGACGTAAGAGAGGAAGTAGCAACCATCTAACAACCAAAGCTTGGTGGAAACTGGTTCACGCAACAAGCCAATGATCTCACACAGACCAGCAAGCCGACAACAGAATCAAGGTGTTGCAGTTAAAGTCAGTACCTCAATGTGACAGAAATTCTGTGGCAGAGCTATGCCTAGAAACCTAAACTAAAGCAACACTGTGAAGAAGAGTGGGCCAAAATTCCTTCACAACAATATGAGAGACTGACAAAGCCGCACAAAGAATAATAACACTTCACATGATTGCTTCTAAAGGTGGTTCAACAAGTTGGTGAATCATGTGGTGTACATAGTTTTTCACAGGGCTGCATATAACTGAAAACTACTTGAATATTCATGAATTCAGTGTTTAAAGGTACAGTCAATCATTTTTTGAGATTACTTAATAGAAAAAAGAATACTTCATTCATAAATCTGCACTGATTGGTGTGAAAGTACACTAATTCCAATAAATATACACAGGAGCAGGCGCTGGCTAGTGGAAGCCAGCATGCTGATTTGCCATCTTGAACAAAAAAAACGATGAGATGAGTTCCTTTCACCAAAGAAGCAAAAACGTGAAGGAAAGACACAGTGCCACCAGCATGTGGATAAAATGTTATCCTCTTCCTGCTCAGCTCAAGCCTCATTTCCTGATCTGAACTGTTTCCACAAAAGTGTAGCTGCCAGTTGATTCACAACTATGAGAAGGCTAGAACATGTCAACATTTACCCCGAGAATTCAGAACTGATCACAATTAACTGTTTCATCAATTACTGGAATTCGTCCAGGCTCTGAAGCAGCAAATCACACCCAGACAATCACACTGCCACCACCATGTTTGACTCTTGGTACCATGTTCCTTTTATCAAATGAGGTTAGTTTTATGTCAAATGTAACTGTCAAAAAAGTTCAAATTTGTCTCATCTGTCCACAGAATCAGTCTTGGGATTATAAAGATGATTTTTGGCAAATGAAACAAGTCCTTCTTTTTAGTCAGCAGCAGTTTTTGCCTTGGAACTGTCTGATTTTTAATCAAACAGGATTATATTTTGTACTACATATTCATTTTGGGTTTTTTCCGTTCTTTTAAAAGGTACTTTAAGAAGGTTTTAGTGCATTAAAATCAGACTAACATGACAGATTTTTACTCTGATTACATAGGAGTACTGTAGGAGTAGGAAATGGATAGTAGCCAGTGGTTTGTAAATAACTGGACATGAATAACTTTTGCTTGATACATAACATTATACTGCAGTATGTTTCTAACTAATTCTCATTCTCATGACACTTTCTTTAATGACATGACATATATTGAGGTCAACTTGCAGATGTGCAGATGTGAGGTCAAATGCGACATGATATGTGGATGTAAACTACAATTTCATATTTAGAATCCCTATATAAGAGCATATTGTCCTAAATGTTGCCAATAAAACAGAAGACATAGTATTTTAAGTATAATTTTGGATAAAAGACATTGTATGAATGTTTGGACTTATTTGACCTTAAAGAAGACGTCAAAGGTCAAAGTAATGCGATATTTAGAATCCCCATATGTCATCCCTGCTTATATGTTGTCAATACAAACAATGACAGTAAGAAACACAACTTTAATAAATAGCTCTGTATAGCACTATTATCACTTTGGCTTTGAAGGAGAGGTCAAAGGTCACATGTGACATGAGGAAGAGAACAGACATCACATGTAGGAATCTAAATTTTTACGCTTTTTGTCAGTTTTTGAGCAAAAAAATTGACCTTGAAGAACTCGGTGGATATTAGCAAAATTTGAATGGATTGTTACCATGACCACTCTGCACCTCAATTAAAACTTTCTGAGCGATCACGTTTACAGATAGAATGGCGCACATACACGCACACGCACACACACACACACACACACACACACACACACACACACACACACACACACACACACACACACACACACACACACACTACCAAAAACATAACCTTCTTGGGGGAGGTAATTAATGTTAAAACACTAAGTGTATCTCTCCTTACAGAGACCTGCTCTCAAGGGATTATCAGTCAACCTCCCTGTGAAACGATTCTTCTCAAAACAGTTTTCTTGCAAAGCAAAGCTGACGTTTGTCTATCTTCGAGCACCTTTCAAGTGTACTTTTCAGTGCTTAGTGGGCATAAACTAAATGACATGTAGCCTCTTTGTTTTGGGGCACTGGCAGAAGTCTGAGCAGCATGGATTTCAAAATCTCAGTAAACAAATTGAAACTGAGGCCAAGAAACCAAAATTTAATGGCTTTTTTCCTCATGGGAGGTCATGAAATTCAGCCTGGTTTTTGTGTACTCTTGCAGACAAAGAAACAAAGAGATCTTTCCTTGGCAGAGGAACTCTCTTAATGGCAGGATGCCATTAGAGGGAAAATATGTTGCGCTGACCTGAGTTCAAATTTCAGGTTTTAAAGCTAATGGATCAAAAGAAAGAAAAGATTCCACAAGGATGTTAAAAGATTGGATCAATAGGACAATTTGGCCAGTAGGCCAATAAGCCAGATCGATTCCATGGGGGTTAGACGTGGGGAAAATAAATAATTCCCAAAACAGAAATTTCCCAACACAGTTTAATGACTGCATTCAGGTAAACCTTTCTCATATCAAGCAATCGGATTCTACCACAAGAACGCCTACGGCCAGTTTCACTCCCTAAGCAGTGACAACATGTATCTTACCATTTAATTACAAACACCTTGGGAAAAAGGTAATTGTCATTTCTGCTTTTGCTCTGGGCCTAGAATAAATATTAAATGAGAGAACATTAAAACCTGGCATTTAAACTTGCAATTTGTTGATTTGTAGCACTGACACACACAGACACACACAGACACACACAGGCGTGGTGTTGTCCAGTACAATCTTGTGAGGAATGGGAGAGACAAAAGGAGAAAGCGACTTCATGGACGAGAGGAGAATAAGGGAGAACACCAGCACTTTTCCCCGTGTTTACACAACAAGCTGTTCTCTTCAAGGCTCAGATCTCGAGATGAAAACCGTTCCATTTTGGCTCAGCTGTGATGCTAACCACATGTCTATCACAGAGCAATATTCATTTGAACAAAAAAAAAAAAATCAGCCCAGGAAGCTGTGTGTCTGCATGTGTGTGTGTATGAAACTCAGATAGAAGGAGAAGAAAACCAGGAGAGACCATGTCCATATGCAGTGTTAAGAGGGATTGGGCGGTGGGTGGGTCGTCCTCATTTCAATTTCAAACTGTTTCCTCCAAGTGTCCCACTGAGCATAATTTTCTCCCCTCCATCTTTGTCTGCCACCGCTGCCACATAAACAGAGGACTGAGATGAGAAGGGCAGAGGAACTGAGACAAAGAAAGTGAGATGTGAAGGAGAAGTGGGTGGCTACCATTAACTCTCTCACTCATTCTCGACATAATAAAGATTTAACAAGTTTTTTTGGGGAGGAAAACTTTGTCAAAAAGAAAACAGCCATCGCTTGCCAGCTCCCTCTGTAGCTGTCTACTGATCTCGCAGTCTTCTTTCTTTTTCCTCCTTTTCCCTTTGTCACGTCAGTCCGCCCTTCCTCCTCTACCCATCTTTGGATTTTCCATCAATCCCACGGTCGTTTCTTCAGTTGGATAAAGTGTTGGATGGCTCCAAGGTTGTTTAGTTGGAGGACCGTGGCTCATTTCAAGGCTCTGTGATGAAGTATTAATTATATTCAGAATCCACTGGGGCAGAGCTTTCTAACCAGACACACTCACTGCCACCTGATTTTACCCCCAATTAAAGCTGAACGGAGTGGTGCAATTTGGCTCCTGCTCCGCTCCCTGGGTGGTATGTGACTGAGTGCATTTGATAGTGTGTCTTTGTGTTTTTGCACTAGGTGTGTGTGAAGGTGTGTAACTCCATTTTTCAGTAAACAGTCCCACTGCAGGGACCCTTCCATTCCCCACAGATGCTTCCTGCGACAGACTGCTCTCAGCGCCGCAGCCTTTAGTATTGCAGACATGTTCAGATGATGCATTAATCTCCCCAGTTCTCATGATTAAATAATGGTGTGTGAAGGTAGATTGTGTGCATATATGACTAGTGAAGGCATTTTTTCTTCAACTTAATTTATATTGGGGAATAGAAGGAAATTTCATGCTCAATACCAGCTTCCACTTTGCATTCGTACAATTGTTATTGCCCTTCTGCACCCATATCTGCTTGTCTGCAGAGACCTAAACTGCAGTCAGATGCTTTCGGGACTACACATCAACTTTGCCATTAAAAATAAAAACTGTTGGGCAAATGGCATCGTTTTGCATTTTTACCAGCTTAAAGGCAGATGACTTTAATTTATGTTTAATACTCTCCACGAACACCACAAGCTCCAGTTTGGTGTCAATTTTAGGAAAAAATCTACATGATCTTCACTAAACGAGGTCATTTTAAACAGAAGTGCATATTCTATTCTTTATAACATGATCAATCACAAATTCTTCATATGTGAAAGTGACTGGCTGTGCAACTGATGAGTTTAGTTCAGGATGTTATTCTGTCTGTCATCCTGCGGTCAAGGTAATCTGCCTTGTAAAAATAAATGAGCCAAACAGCGTGAACTTAATGAAGCATTAAAACTGCAAAGCAGCTTCTTGCCCAGCAAGATTTTAATGTCTTATTTAATCAGTCATCAAGGCATCAAGCAGTAAGGAATAGCCTGTCATTTAGAAATAAACTGCAAGTTGATGCAAATTTGATACTATGGAGCATGCACTGTGTAGAAAAAGCAGCTTTTGGTTATTACAACAAGGACATGACCTTTGATTGTCATTTATGAGCTCCTTCTTTCCTTAATCTGAAAGGAACTACTAGGGATGTAATACAAACATCAATGATCTCATGCTGGTTCTGTCTTCCCATGTCGTAATACCTGCCCTTTACCCCCTTTCGGTTCTGCTACCACCCCACTTGAGAGCTCAATATGTTAATAATAGACCCGTCAATAAGACAGGCTGATCCTAGAAAGTTTCGTGCAGCAACTCAGTGCGTGAATATAAACAGAGACAAAGCAGGATGATTGGATGACAGAGTGACTGCTCGAGTGGTGCAGCTTTCTGCAGCCACACTACTGACATGGTAACTGAGCTTTGTGGTAAAATACAAAGTCTGATGAATGTCTATGAAAACTTTTTTATTAAGAGCAACTACATGTGTAATTATATGATGAATAACAGTGGCTGAGCACCGGCTATTGTGATGGTATGCTAATCAGTCATGTTGAGCTGTTAATGCCTGGCTCAAACATCTTATGGAGCACTTATACTAAGCCAGAGTGCATTTGCTGTGTGACGTGGGTGGGCCCACCTGAAAAAGCAGGCGTGCATGGTTCACTGGACTACGCTTATAGTGTGATTGCAACTTGAGCTCCACCACGGCCCTCCAATACTTTCTCAATAACAATTACTTATGTTTAAAAATAAATAAATAAATAGTGAGAGGCCAAGGTGTCAGCACTTTTCCCCAAGCTGTTACTCAGGAAGCACATACACATTGTTTTCCTCATTCCTGGGTAATAAGAGTTTTTACCTCATTGCCTCAAAGGTCTTTTTAAAGTTTGTTTTTATAACCTGTGATTAATTTGTAATCACGTTTACAAATGTCATCGTGCTGGTCACAAAAGCACAGTTTGAAAAGAATAATAAATATTTCATCTACCCTTGAGACATTAGTAGTCAGGAAAGAAAATGTGCAGGATAAAATCTGTACTGTACAACAGAATCCAATAATAACATCTTTAATTATGTCCATGGTTAGGTATAATTAAATTTAAGCATATCTAACAAAGCTGGCAAAAAGTGAAAATTAAAGTGGTGAAAGGGTAAAATCTACAACAGTCTTTTAGTTTTAAATTGCAAAAAAAGAGCTAAAAATAAATAAGTTTAAAGTTTTCAGACTATTTCTTTACCATAGTAATTGTGATATAAACCGACTTTGTGATATACAGCAAAAGATTGCTATGCATAATGTAGTACGACTGAGTGAAATTCAGCTCCCGTCTACTTCATTTTATCTCAGTAGTCAATAGAAGATTAGTGCCATAGAATCGGTGTGTTCGTGTGCATTCACTCACTGTGACAGAAAGCAAAGATCCCAGTGAGCCAAAATATGGGTCATTCTCACTGCGAGGTAATGAGACTGAAGAGAAGAGCAATGCTCCCTTTACGATGAATATTAATTCTGAAGACACTAACACAAACACTGAGCGCAGGAATTTCCTGGTTGGTTAAGTCGAGGCTGATGGTCCAAAAATCAGTCAATGCTGGAGCTCGTGAGCTAATTCAAAAATAATTACTTAGTGTAATGGTTCATACTTTTCTTTTATATGAAAGATTCAAAATGACTAAATTTGCCACGGAATAATTTAATATAATGATTTTATATAAAACCCACAAGATAATTCTTGTGTGTTTTTGTTTAATTGCAGTATAAATGAGTACTTAAGTAACCGTGTGGTCATAATCAATATCAAGAAATAAGCTAATATCTTGACTACGTCTATGTGAAATATCTGCATGTATCAAAGTTAGTTCCAATTCTTAAAATTCATGGGCTGCAAACTATTATACCTACTATTTGTATATTTAAATAACATACATCTATATATTTGATATAAAGCTGTCTCTGTGACCATAGGTCAGCGCTGACTGAAGCTTCTACATGAAAAGAAAAGAGTAAAGCTTTTTCACGGTGACTCTTCGTTTTGGATTCTAACGCCTGATGTTGTTTGACTAATAAAAAATGCTTGGCTGTCTTCTAGGTTTGAATTTGCAACATTATGAACATCACGAATGGATCCCAAATGCAACAGTTAGGTAGAGAACAGAGAGGCTGTGGCTACCCTTTCCTAAAGATCCTCTTTCACTGAGGGCAGGGCTGCAATCTACCTCAGATACTTCTGATGTTCCCTGTTGATCTATTCACCATGAGATACATTCAAAACATGGGAAACAAGTAAGTGAAGCTTTGCTCTAAAATAACTTATGTGTTAATATTTGCAAGATGATTTCCTCACACACAAACTTAGTCACTGAATACTTTTTATTACACCCTTTTTATTTTATGTGTGCTTTTTTTTAAGCAATATTATACATTTTCATCGCAATGTAGATTATATTAAATAATATTTATCTGTGAAACCTGATAACACAAACCACCACAAACACAAAGCAGATACCTTCTCTGGATGACATTTCCTTGACCTATAGTAACACTAAAGGAAAGTTGCAGTCATTGGTGATCAGGATGTGGTCTTCAACATGCACGTTAAACAAATACGCAGCACTGCTTTCTTTCATCTGGACAGTATCACCAAAAGTAGTGAAAAGAACGATGCTGAAAAGTGAATTCATGCATGTATTACTCCTAGGCTGAACTATATTATAAATTATAATTCAGTATTATCAGTTTGTTTTCAGATCTCTCTATAAAGCCTTCAGGTAGCAAAACGCTGCAGCAAGAGTACCGACAGTGACTAGAAAGAGACTAACATCATTATCTTCCCGTCATTGGCTCCCTGTTGAATCCAGAATTGAACGTAAAATCTTTCAACTCACATACAAGGTCTCCAATAATTTGGCCACATCATATTTTGAAGACCTCATAGTATCACCTCATCCTAACAGAGCACTTCACTCTCAGACTGCAGGCTCACTTGTGGTTCCTAGAGCTTCTAATAGTTCTTAACTTGGATTGGAGAGGTCGACACTCTCCCTACGTTTAACATTAGGCTTAAAACTTTCCATTTTGACAATCTGATAGGGTTCGATCAGGTGACCCTGAACCATCCTCATCACACTACAGTCACACTGGGGCAAACACTGGTTGGATACTGTGGTATGACCAAAATTATTATTGACAGTGTCCAATGGATGTGCAACCTCATTGCCTTTGAAATCATTGCTTAGAACAGTGTTTCCCAAGAAATGATCAGGTGTGCCGTGGAAGATTATCTGGTTCCACCTGATTAGTACTCTAAGCGATCGGCGTGAGTAACGGGTAGAACAATTACATTCTCTTCCACCAGAGGGCAGTACAACTACCTGCTCTAATTAAATGGGTTGCCAATTGCCAGTAAAACAGAAGAAGACAGAGAGGAAATTACATAATAGTCATGCTGTGAGACAACACAGCAGTAATAGCAATAGATAAATATGTGAAAAGGAAAAGTAGTCGGTCTGACCTGGGTCCTGGAGAAAATTCCGACCCAGATCAAGACACTAGCATGAGTAGTGGTCAGAAGAAGGCAAAAAAGGTATACTGGGGACAAACCGAGCCAATTCCGCTGTACATGGTCTATGGGGAAAAATTATCAATATGCTTTTTGTGACATTTTTGTTTGGTGCTGTGCCACGTGATTTTTCTAATGTGAAATATGTGCCATGGCTCCAAAAGATTGAGAAACAATGGCTTAAAAGACAGGGCCAGTCCCGTGACCACCGGCAATCAGCTTTAGTCTTCAAAATGACTTTGGTGCATCAAGATGGCAAAAAATCAGCAATAATAGAGTCATACTGCCAATTACATGCAACGTGTTTGTGATAATGCAGCGATTAACCGTGTAAACTCGTCAAAGCTGCAAATCTGTTGCCATCTATGAAAAGAAACTCCTTAAGGAAGTTGCTGCAGAACGTCAAAATTACATAGACAGCAATCTTGCTTTTATACAGCAATATAAACAGAACAGAACCAGTTGGAAACCAAAAGAACTGATCCCCTATCCACCTACTGCGATTATCGAGACACATTGCAGCTGAGTTGTGCTCAACGGTGCAGATTGATTGCAGTGTTGGAAACCTGTCTATGTTTATAAATTAAACATGAATTACTAGCACACCTTCATTAGTCTGCCTGAGAGTGATTACAGTCAGTCCAAGTCAGACCAAGATTGTTTGGAGGCAGATTCCCCTCCACCACCAGGTGACCTATGCAACTGCCCTCCAGTTGAAAGTAGTCACACGGAAGTTGACGGTACTGCACACACAACACCTGGGCATCCAGTTTGTACCGCAGATGGCTGTCACTCCACGAGCCTGGTTCTGTCAGAGGCATTATCTTTCTGATAAAACAGAGCTGTTGTTTCTTCCCACTGTCACCAAGTGATTGCTCATTGGGCTCATCTGATTTCTGGGGTTTTCTCTTTAATATTGTAAGGCCCTTACCTCACAGTATGAAGTGCCTTGAGGCTACTGTTGTAAATTCAATTGAATTTCATGCACGTAAAATTGTTACAGCACAATCTAGTGGCTCAAAAAACTCTGAAAACAGGAACTTTATCAGTAATCAGAGGGGCTAAAGTCGTTTAAAGAAGAGAGCCTAATATGTTTTGTAATGTCTTTTACTAAGCATACTGTTGGATGTGAAGCCATACACAAACAGAAAGGGCTCCTCACAATGTAACAGTGTATCCAACCAAGAGTAACACATACTAATTTCTTCCTCTGATTAAAAGCAATCAAAACTATTACAGTGAAAAATATAATCTTAGCAGGCAGTAAACGGTTATGTTTCCACCAAGAACTCAGCAGGGTTTCCAATGTTTCACTGCTCTGCACTCAGGAATAAATGCACTATTTATGGTAGATAAATGATGTGCACTCGCTCCCCATGTGGCTGTGCTGATGGAGCAGTGTGATATTTAGGAGCGAGTGTGGGAATGGATGAATAGAAAGGATAGGCAGATGGAGATCAGAGGAGATTTAAACGGCTGCCATGGTATGGATAATCATCATCATTTAAGACACAGATGTTTGATCAATACGTGTGGTATGAGTGTGGGGCAAAAGACAGGGAAAGGCACAAGTAAAGAACTGGGAAGGTGCTGTTTGACAGTCAGTAGCAGCTTATGGAGTGATGTTTTTGGTTCAAACCATCGTCAGTACGTGGAGGTCAGGGGTCGGGTACAACGGTGAGCATCTATACTCGTTTGTAAAACACGGTGGAAAATGCATACAGAGAAATCAGATGTTGATCCACCATGTACAGTAATAACATCTGGAAAGCATCTGACTGGCAACGGCTTTATTTTTTTGCATGACAATGATGCCAAACACACGACAGAACGCTATCAGTCCTGGACTGGCCTCCCCAGAGCCCGGAGCTCAACATTACTGAAGCAGTGTGTGATCACCCAAAGAAGCCTTTTGAAGGCTGGAGAACGATTCCTAAAGACTACTTAAGAGACTGCAATAACGCTTGTGTAAGAGAATTCAGGCTGTTTCTGTCTGGCTTTACTTTATATGCTGTATTTCCATGTAGGTTTCCAAGTGTTTTAATCAGCTGCTGCACTTCTTTCACATTTTCCTAACAAATAATAATTATTATTCACATTATTCAATAATAATAATTTGCAGTGTTTGCACACAAACCAATTATTCTAAACAAGTGTCAGAAGTCAGACGTCCTCTGTATATACTGGTAAGCCACTACAGGCCCGGCCAAGGTTTAATATGTTTCATTGATGATTAAGATTAGTGTAGTGTAATGATGTGACTGTTTTCATTTTATAAACTGATGGATGGAAAGCATTAATTAAAAAGAAGACATGCAACAACACAAAACAACAACAACAAGTGAACATCTGGATATTAACAGCTGGAAAAAAACTGTTAAGAAACCAAAAACAGTAAAGTACAGACATACATCTGTTTTTGGTTGTTTTGAATGTCTTTTTTCTGCCCTGAAAGGAAATGTTGTTTGGAAACAGGAGATGTACACCTGTGATGATTTCCCTCTCACTGCCTTAGGTGGGGCCCCAAGAAGTCAAAGGTAAAAAACAAAAAGTTATTTACTTTGTTTATTCCTGTCACATCTGTATGGTTGACCAAAGCGTCTCACTGAAAGCTGTGTGCCTCCTTTAATTTATTCATTCACTTTTTGTTGACTTGTCTGGCTCATCAGATCTTGAATTCACATAAGTGACCATGATAAACGAGCATAAATGTCTATTTACTTTTAAATATTTAATCAGTCTGATTCTACGTGAGTTGTCCCTACAGTGTACAAATTCAGGTGATAGCTTTGTATAAAATGCAAATGATTCATTGTTCTACCAAACTTCACTGGGAATCTAAGGAGCTTGGAGAGAAAAGCGTCTGGACTTCTTTAAGTTTCTTGAAGATGTTTCGCCTCTCATCCGAGAAGCTTCTTCAGTTCTAAGATCAACTGGTGGAGAGTCCCAGATTTTAAGCCCTATGGGAGGGTCTCCAAGAGTGTCATGGACCCCCTATTGATCCTCTACCTAATCACATGTGAAAACGGGTGTGGGTCACAATTAGCCGAGGTTTCGGGTGAACCAACTGTGAAACCTACCCCCCCATCATGTGATTTACTGAGGTCAAATGGCCCAGGATGTGAGTGAGCGTTAAGGCGTCTGGGAATGAAACTGGATTGTAAGCCACCGCCTCTGTTCAAAGATGGTTGTTCACAGTGGACATAGATGGCTTCTTTCACTCCTCTTTCAAACCATCTGTCTTCTCTGTCCAAAATGTGAACGTTGGCATCCTCGAAGGAGTAGTGCTGGGATTGTACTTCAGTGTACTGAAGAAGCTTCTTGGATGAGAGGTCTTCAAGCAACTTAAAGAAGTCCAGATGCTTTTCTTTCCAAGCTCCTTAGACTTCAGTGTACTTCCCAGTGTACTTCAGACCCAGCCATACACTCAGACAAAAACCAGTTCATCCAAAAGACAAAAAAAAAAAGCAAACTTAATGTATGCTGTACAGTGTAGCGAGGAATGCTCAGACTTCTACATTGGAGAGACCAAACAGCCACTTCATGAATGCATGGCACAACATACAAGAGCCACCTCAACGGGACAAGACTCGGATGTTCATCTGCATCTTAAGGACAAAGGTCACTCCTTTGAGGATGCCAAGGTTCACATTTTGGACAGAGAAGACAGATGGTCATGACTCTCCACCATTTGCTCTTAGAACTGAAGAAGCTTCTTGGATGAGAGATGAAACATCTTCAAGAAAGTCCAGACACTTTTCTTTCCAAGCTCTTTAGACTACGATGACCTGGATCACTGAGAACCTTCACAGACATTTCACTGGGAATGTTCAAAAACGCTAAAAACATATTAAACGAGTACTCATTACTTTCAGTGGACAAGAGACCTGCTAATAAAATATTGGTTCACTGTGAATTCACACATGGCTACAGAAACAAATTATGTTAACTGTTACTTTTGTTGCTTTTACCTCTTTTCAAAAAGTGTCTGTTGCATCGGTATCATTATAGCAAGAGAAAGTGCATGTTATAAGAGCAGTGGGTGGATAAAGAAAATGCCTGCAGTTGCTACAGGATAAAGAGTAGAGCAGAATCTGAAACTGTTCATGAAGCGAGAACGTAAAATAAAATTGCTTTCCACACAACAAAGCCAAACCCAAACTCACAACCTGCTATGAAGAATTCTGAAAGTGAGGAAAAGTGATGACTCCATCTTCCTGCACTCACCTCCAGACGTAAGTATTCACTTTGCTCCTTTGAGATCAGACTGAAAAGGACACTGCTGTGTTTACGGGTTCGAACCAGGACTTGGATCCATGTCCTCCGGGCAGGCAGCGGGGACGCCAACTGGTAACGCATGTGACTGTGGCCATCAAAGGAGTACTCTGGGACCTCTGGTGTTGGTGGATACAAACACAACCACACACAGAGGTTAGCCACATAGTGCTATGTGTAAACAGGATTTCAAGTGCAAAACATAATTCTTAAACAGTTTGGATGCTGCTTTCCTCCACAGAGAAGACACCACAAGTCACTTCAGCTAAATCAGTTTTAAAAAGTCCGGTGCTAGGGACAGAAAGAATATGTTAAATGCACAAGATAGAATATGCATGTTTGGTTTAGCTTGGGTTCTTCTGTCTAAGAGTTTGAAGTTTTCACAGAAGTGGATTTTGTGCATGCCTCTCAGAATAAACCAAGCACACCTAAAACTCTCAAAGCCATTCTTCCATCTCACGGCGTACGCAAGTGAAATTTTCTTCTATCGCTTTCACACCTCTTCCTTTTCTTTGTCTCCTTCCCTTGTAACTTTGACAAAGTCGAGTGGTTCATGAGATCTCACTTGAAGGCAATGTCAAATCAATTTTTAGGGGAGGTTTCTTCTAGGCATGAAATATGCAGCTGATCAGCCATGTCCTCTTGAAACTCCCAAAACTCCATCTCAAATTTTACTTTGCCTCTCAAGGCCACAGGCTGTTTATATAAAAACATAACACCACCATCAATTTTACACCAACAGTCTCACGTTATTCATAGATGGCTTGTCAAATACACAAAATACTTTGAAGTAGAAGTGGGGGTATTTGTTTTCCTTTCCTCTTCTTTTTTATTTTCCATGTAGACTCCAACAGAGTGAAGGGCAAATATTTAAATTAAAGAGTGAAAGAATAAATAGTGAATTTTGCAAGTTTTTGTTTTACAAGATGAGAGTGACTCACTATCATTTGTTCAGTTCAGTTAATACTGCATCGCATTGCAGTTTTATTCCAAAAAAAAGAGACTTCCTTGTAATTTTCTTACTTTGCAAAGCAATCCAATGGGGTAAATTGGAACTGGGCTGCATGTTAAACACAGATGGTTTAATCTGTTAAGGACTGGGGGCTATTTGTCATATAAGACATAACAGAAAAAAAGAACCATTTGTACAGACTGCACACCAAATCTTGACCTGTTACGATTTCAGATTCTACATGTCTGAGTCTCACTGTGAAATAGGAGGCAGAAACCAAACAAGACCGTAAAGCCTGGACTAGTGTGCTGCGATCAGCAGAAAGCATGACTTAAGGTGTCCTCCTCAACTCCAAGGATGTGTGCGAGAGGCCACGTAGGACCAGAGCCATTAAAGAGCCAATCTCAGTCCAATAAAAGTCTGCAATAAGCCAATTGTCTCCACAACCACACGACCAGCACAGAGAGGCTCAGAAGAAGCCATCTTCTTTAGGCCATAAGGAACACTGCCAAGGGGCAGGGTAGGTTGCTTGGTGAGTAAAACAAAAATTACACCGCAGTGTACTTCTGAGATTGGAAACTGATGGAGTGCTGTCAGTGTCTTCTTGAGTCATCCTTGCCTGCATTTATATATCTGCGATACACTTGGAGCATTGTCATGGGTAGTTGGCGATGTCCAGGATATCGCTTCACAAAGCTTCTTACACCCCATTATTCAATTTGTTTAGTTTAAACCCTAAAAGTCAAGGCAGCTCATCCTAATTTTTATGGAAGAATTCATAGACACTGCCAATGAGTGACAAAAGTGAGGTCTGGTAGTCTCAGGATCTCGTCTCTACTTTTTTCAGATGGTGTGACCCTGCTGGGTTTATTCAGTAGTGACCTCCAGCTCAGCCTGGGACAATTTGCTGTGCTGAGTGTAGATGGACTGAGAATCAGCAACTACAAGTTTGAGGCTGTGGTTCTCAGACAGAAAAGGGTTAATTGCCTACTTCAGGTTAAGGATTAGTTGACGCATTAAGTGGAGGAGTTCAAGTATATCAGGGTCTTGCTCACAAGTGAGAGTGGAGTAAAGCAGAGCAGGAGATTAACAGATGCATTGGCACGCTGTTCATTACGGTGAAGAGAAAGCTGAGTGTGAAGCTAAAGCTGTCGATTTACTTGTTGACTTGCTTTCTGACCCTCACCTAAAGCCACGGGCTGCTGGGAGTGACTGAAAGAATAAGAACAACATACAAGGGAGCAGACATAACCTCATTCTGATAGGTGTCTGAGTTCAACCGTAAAGTTAGGGTCAAGAGCTCAGTCATTCAGGAGGTGATATAGGGATCTCCCCAGGATGCCTCCTGGATTACAGATGTGTTTCGGGCATGTCTAACTTAAAGAGGCCCGCAGGACATGTTGGAGAGAGATTATGTTTCTCAGCTGGTCTTATGTCCCTCTTAAATAGAGTTGTTCCTTCCCACTGTCTCAAGTGCTTGCTAAAAGGGGGTCACTTGATAGTTGGAGTCTCTCTCTGCTATTTTAGGCCCTTTACCTTACAATATAAAGTATCTTCAGGAGACTGTTGTGATTTGGTGCTATGCAAATAAAACTGAAATGAACTGAATGCCACTAAAACTATTTTAAAACATTAACTTCTGGCATTTCCGGGTGAATAAAGTTGGGTTATTTTCCACAGTTGCGCTTTCACACATGCAACACGCAGCAGGAAATAGTCCGCTTTCACATGTGTTCAGACATCTAGAAATGTGATGTGTTGTGGCGCTGCCAGGATGCAGCATGTGGTAGGTGCCACACATCATACCCACTTGTTGGTGTTAATTGCACAGCACACACACAGGCACAAACTTACATTAACACAAACTTTGTATACGGGACTTGGCAGGTTAAAGATCAGAAAACGTCTAGCCTGGATGTATTTGTTCACATATCCAGCTCCCCTGGATAGCTCTTGGAAAAGTTCAGGGCTGCTTGTGTGAAAACAGCTTAGCTGAAGTGCTCCATGTTTGTAGTTGCATCAACAGCTAATTTATTAAATGCTTTGGTTCACCCTCAGCTGCTGTGTCCTTTGCCATAGTTGTTGTGGCCTTGGAGCCACACAGCTTTTATTCTGTTTTACAGTCTAGGTTACCCGGTAACAAAACAGGGGGTTCTCGTCAACAATATTTATGGGAATGTTAACCGTAAATTTTCTGACAGCCACGTTTACTATAGCCTTGAAGACCAAAACATTACACTGAAAATAAAGCTGCTCAGGATCCCTTGAAGCTGTTGGAGGAAACAGCCTGTAACATGTGACACAGCTGAAGTGATAAGCTGGGAAGGACACGTGCATTTTAGCATTTAGAGCGATTTTGTGATAGCACAAACTCCTTGTCCGACAATGACCAAATATGTGTTCGTTTCACATACTGTAATCTGACATAGTCAACAAGGAGTAAATGATCTTTGAGGCCACATGGATGATTTTCTTTCCTTTTTAATGTTACAGTCAAGAACAAAATTTTATTGCATAATGTAAAACAAAAATAATAAAAAATTGGCATACCTTCTTCACACTGGTGTCCTGTGTATCCGGGTATACACTGGCAGCTGAAGGAGCCCCACTCACCGTGACAGCGACCCCGGTGGCCACAGGATGGATAGCCCATGTTGACACAGCTGCTATCTGTGGTCAGGCAGCCTGGAGAGCTGGACTGCGAGTCGGCCGGGGAGCCCAAATCATACAGCTGAATGGAAGAGATACAGGGGAGGAGATGGAAGGATTAGTAAATTTAGAGAAGATGAGGGGAAAGGTAAAGTTGAAGAAAGGAGAAACTGGATATGAAGTGAAATTGGAAAAATATAAACAAAGAAAAACAACAAGAAAGCAAGAAGGAAAACGAGGCGGAAATAGGAGGGAAGAAAAAGTGGAAAAGTTGAGATGCGAGGAAGGCAATAGGGAGAGGTGCCAAGAAGTAAGTAGCTTACATACAGAAGGCAAAAAGGCAAAGTGACAGCAGAGAAAAGGGGATTAGGGAAGACACGGGACAGACGTATAAGGGGGTCAGCAGCCAGAGGGAGAGTCGGAATATTCGAAAGAGTTAAGTAAAGTCAAAGAGAATGAAAATGAATCGCTTGAGGAAGAAAACTCTAAAATATACTGAAATACATAAACTCAGGCAGTCTCTTTCTTTAAATTGTCATCTCTCTGGTTTCATCATTGTGACGAGAGACTCTGAGAGACAAACTCTTGACCAGAGAAACAGCATGACCACCTACAGGGAGAGCTGAAAGGACAGAGGAACCTTGAACGCTTACAATCGGATGTCATAAAATACATTAATATGTTCAGTCACCTCCCTGCCAGGACCAAACTTTATGAGTTGTGTTTGTGCCGCAGAGAGGATGCAGGAATGTGAAAGATTGTAAAGTGAAATGAATCATGCCATCAGGGAGCTGCTGATTGGTTCTGACCTCCAGCAAAGAGGGCTCTTATTGGTTGTTGACCTTTAAATGCTACAGCTCCACAATTTTCTGGGGTTGAGCTGATCATGTTGATCGCCAAGGACTGAAAGACAAACATCTGCATTCTAAAACAGAAAGACATATTGGTGTGTCTGCCATTGATTCGACTGAGCATCACTCCAGTATGTGTGTATGCGTGTGTCTCTGAGCACAGCACTGGCTGATACATGAGCTCAACTCAAAAATACAGCTGCTTCTGCATGAATAACAAATTGTGGCTTGAGCTGAGAACAGTGTCACACCCCCACAAAGAGACGCAGCAGGATGCCATATTTGCCACGATTAATTTCAGGTGTTGGGTATGAAAATGTCTCAACCCACACAAAGTGAAAATACATTCTAAATGAAAAAGAATGCAGCTGGAGTGTGCCGTGCAAAGAGTGAAGTTTCACCCAAAATGTCTGAACCTTGAAGCACTTCAGTCACATCTTGGAGGAAGTGATAATGAAGATGACTGACAATGACACGCAGAAGTCAAGCATAATGTCACCTAAACAGCATAAAATGAGTCTTTATAAGTAATAGTGAATTCAAATTCACTACGGTCCACCCTAAGTGTCGTTTAATATCGTTAAAAATTCCAGTTTTTTTCATTAGTTCACCATCCACATGTAGTTGTTGGTTTTATTTCACTCCCTCACTTGTCTGAAAGAAGGTATTTTAGCTTCTCTAAATTGCTCCCAGTGTCCATGCCTGCCAAAAGCAAAATGCAATGCAATACAAGGCAACATCTAGACTATGATTTCCTAAAAACATACAGAACTTTTTTTTGCTGAATATATATTCTGGTGAAATGAGAAAACATCATTTGTCCACAGTGTTTTGTAACTTCTGTTATGAGGTAAACTTTTTGCTGAGAAACTCTGTAAATCAAGTTTCGAATCATAGCTAGTAGCACTCAAAAAGCTATTAGTCAGTGTGCTGTAACTGCACACCTCCCTACTTAACAATGTAGTGACAGATATGTCAAAAGCACAGAAAACCTTAAAGCTGTAATGCTACTCTGAGTGCTGAAGGGAGAAAGGAAAGCAGAATAATGATAAGACGAGGATGGAGAAAGTGGAAAACGGACAAAGGTGAGTGACAGCAGGGGTAAGAGAGGCAGAGAGGTAGCTCCAGAATAGAAGCATATTAAAAGGAAATCATTTCCTGTCTTTTTACCTGGACACAACCTCACTATTACCACCGGGTTTACTCCAGTCTCATTTATTCTTTTCATTCAGTCACCTTTTCCTGTTTAGGTTACATGCAGCCATGCATCACACTTCACTGGTTTTAATTAAGACAACATGGTATGCAGTGTTAATTTAGTCAATGGGAACTGCGATGAGAATTTTTCAAGCCAAAAACTTACTTAAATTTGTATCTTTGTACTGGTAGATTTTCATACTAAAACTATCATAAAAAATGTTCAAGACATGAGAATGAACCATGTTTGCTTTGCTCAGCGGCCTTGCAGATTCTGTGGAAAAATTCAGCAGCTTCTGAATAGTTTTTTCTGCCTCCCAAAATCTCTCTACTGGTTTACTAGTTTGGTTTCATAAGAAGCTCCTTACTTTCAGTAACACTGTGTCTGTTAGCAATGTGATCTGAGAGTTTTACACATATGAACTAAACCTGTGTGCACATTACCGTGTGAAGACGCAGCAGAAGACAAACATGCAGGCTGTAGCTAACATACATATAGGCAGGTAAGATGTTCTTTAGATTTTCACAAAATACTGAAGAATACATCAACCCATCTACTCAAACTACATCCAGACAGGATTTTAGAGAACAACTGAAAGAATGATGTTATGGATGAGCTGCTACTCTTCAGTAGAAATAACTGTGTAGCTTTGGCAAAGCTAATGCTAATGCTAGCTGACCATGGTCAACTGTGATTTTGTTCCAATTAAGGATTGACTGATTAGCCAATTCCAGGTTGCAGGCAGGTGTTTTTGGAATAAAGTGTTATTTCTGTAAATACATTATTAATTTCTCTAAATAAATAACTTATAAAGGACAATTAGTATATAGTTCCTGATGCTGTCTTCACGCCGCCTGTGTACAAAGATTCAAACATGCAGCTCTGCTTTTCTGTATGAGCAATTAGCCTTATAGCGGGTGGATACAGAGGAAAATGGTGACGTGATCTTACAGCTTTGAGGACTGGAGGTACAGACATTACTTTTATTTTTATTTAATGAATGGGCAAGAGCACAATGGTGAAATGCAACTGCATCCAAAACGGAAACAATAATATGCTGCTAACACAACATCAGCTCTCTGTAAACATCTGCGCAGACAGTATGCTAACGCTGAGCTAACACAAGTGACGTTAAAGCTACCGAGACACCAAATTTCAATAGGTAACAAAGGCAGTGGTGAGCAGTCAGGCCTGTAGCGCTGTAGCCTTCACTTCACTGTGGCAATTGCGTTTACTGTCTTTGGGCTGTTTTTCTTAATCCTTGCTTTGTGTTGTTAGTTTTGCATTCGTACATAAAAACTAAAAGTCATGATAACGTTGCTTTTGTTCACATCGTGCCGCGGCAGTGAGCTAGTCTGTGATTCCCACCCGTACTGCCGGTGAGGCGGACATATCAACATCAGCTACCTTTTTACCTCATCGACAGGCACTCACACCCATGCAGAAACAGATGATGTTGCTATAGCAACAAACATGACACACTGGAACATTTTGCAAGGAAAGGAACAACAACACCAGAGGAAAAGGAAAAAAATAAAAATCATACAATGCCGGAACATGTCCATCAACATTATTAATCATCAGCACGCCTACTGTTGCATGCTTTTGGGGATTTATTATACTCATGTCCGCCCACACACATCATGCAGATTCCTCTCATTAGTACACAGTGTTTGTGCAGCCTCCTGCTACATCCCTGGCTAAGGTAAACCACACTAACTCCAAGCCTTCAGCACTGCAGAAAGACAGACTTATATCCTTTAATATCACCGCTCTTGAGATTCAACATCTTAACAGAGCTTTCAAATTGTCTACTGAATGGATACAAATAAATTGTGTTTATAGAGACAACAGTTCTAAAAGCCGCCCCTAGAGGCCTCGTGGCTCCTCACACCTAACCGGAGTGCTGAACGAAAGGATGTTTGAATTGACTGGCCAAGGTTGTTTTTCATTTAAACATAAGTGTGCAGAATAATAACTGCTCTTTCCCACAAAACACCTGGGTTATTACTTAGCAACACACAGACACACCTGCATACACAGAAATGCCTTATTAGTAGACTGAAGAGGAGTCCTTAGAACATGAGTGGACCACCAGAAAAAAGAAGGAAACACACACACACACACACACACACACACACACACACACACACACACACACACACACACTAAATGATGGAAACTTGTCAGTTGCACAGTTTTATGTGTTTAAAACTTCTGCATCATGACTGTGTTTTTAGCAAACAACCAATTACTATTTAATGCTGGAAACAGAGGATGTGTCTGCAGGATACCGAGAGAGCGACATATGCCTGGTAATGAACCCGTTTGTGCTGACACTAACCTCATTAAACAGAACATGTATTGGACTAAAGTGACAGAGAGGTTGCGTAGTAGTTGGCTCATGATATTAGGCTCACATTATTGACTGTTTTTATTGGTTGGCTGGTCGGGCTAATCAATTAACTCAGCGGTCCTAGCGCATTAAATGCTCATGTGTACCCGGCTGAAGGCAAGCCACAAATAACCCACTCTGAGCCAGCTTTCAGTGTTTTCCCTGTCCTCACTACTTCTATTCACACGCACGCACGCACGCACGCACGCACATTAGAGAGTGACCATAATCCAGACAATGATGAACAGCAGTCTCACAGTAATTCTCTCAACACTGAGCCATATAATATACTCTGTTATGACTAGTGAAATATAATTTCATAAATTATTTAGAATATAATCTTAAACTGTACAAACCAATCTCCATTTTATACCTAGAAATATGATCTCCTCCACGTCCATTATGTGGGGCTTATGTGCTTTAAATCTAAGAAAGAAATCCATCATACGCAGTGCTGGCATAATGCGATGGAAGTGGAATCAGCAGGAGAAAAACTATTTTGCTCATCTGCATTTAAAAGCATATCAGGCCTGTCCACATAAATTTCCTGTGATGTTTTTTTAATAAAAGTGTGCATTTAGTCAAAATCTTCCACTCCAACATTTGAATAACTTCCCTGAAATGGTCCAGCAAAAATATGCTACTACCCGTTGTTCACTTCTCTCACTTAATTTGAATTAGTAACTGCAGCAGATTGCAACATGCAGTCAAAACAGAACTGGGTGATTTTTATTTGATTTTAAAAACACTGTTGGCTTCCAGCAATCATGAAAAAAGATGAAAATGATAATTGGGATAAAGAAATTACTATTTTCCTTTTTTTTTTTTTTTTTAAAGTGAGTCTTTCCTTTTGTCCAAACGGTAACCTCTGACGCACACGCCAAAGTGCCACAACTGCAAAGTTCCCCTAATGGCCATTGAAACTGCCTTCAAAAGTGAGTCTACCTGCAGACTTCCCTGTTACAAAGCTATGGTTTGATTGGCTGCTATAGGTGAATGGCTATTTTTAGGGATTGCTTCTCCTTACTGGAGTCACTGAACTGACTGAGAGCTATCTGACAAATAACATGGCTGTCTGTCTGTGTGATGCAGCTTGCTAACCGCACTAGCTACATTAGCTAGCTGCACTAGCTACATATTATCTAAATATGGTAACATCTGATCACTAACAAGGTGGCAGCCGACACCCTCACATTATTGCTTACCCCAGAAACCAATGTGAGACAACAAGTTGCCTATGTAAATCTTTTATACAATGTTAAAAATCAAGTGCACACCTTTTCTTTACAGCTTTACCTCCCATTAACCCCAAACTCAATCCAAGTTAGCTTCACCAGGAAAGATGATGAAAGGAGGTCTGCTACCAACAAAATCTATACAGAGGAAGTTTAACTGTGGTGGTTATTAACAGATGCCTCTAGTTGTGCTCGTCTCTGGATCAGTTTGGCCCACCTGCTTCCAGCATGGCGCAACTAAGATGTCGGTTGGTGTTAAGCGTTTAGTTGCTCACCCTGTGACTACCACACAGGCCTCCCAAACAAGCCATCTACATCCTGGGGCACCCTTCATACCCTTCAGCAACTGAAGACATGCCATGTTAGAGATGGACTAGGACACAATCCAAAAGAACTCCTTGTCTGCACCACCCTACCCAAGTATCCTTTGTCCCCTGTTACCTTCAGATATTAAGACAATATTGCCCAAAATTCTGATTACACTTTTCCACCAGATTGAAAACACATCGAACTGTGGAGGACAGTTTAAACGAAGTCTAAATCACAAATGCCACTACTGAACAGATGCAGAGTGAGAATGTGACATTATCACAAGCAGAGAGTAACAAAGGTAATTTAAAAAAGTGTAATAGGTAACACATAACCTATTTGGAGCTGAAAGTCAAACATCTTCCAAGCAGACGCATTTAATTTCTAATTTTCTGCCATGTGAGTTTTGATTATCAGGGAACCCACATCTCACACAATCTTTGGCAATCCAGTCTGAAAAGCCTGACATTTATGTCTAAATACCAGTTAAAGCAGCCGAGGCTCAGCAGTTTTAGATGGACAGGGGCAAAATTTAGCAGTCACAGCTTCATTTGATTCATAACCAAAAATTGTAGCAAAAAGTGCAATTTTAACCAAAATTTCAGGCTTCAGAAGACTGCAGGTTCACACGAGGCTATCATAAGAGAAGCCTGTGTTCATACAGAAATGATTTGGATTTTGTTGGGGCTGGGCTCAGATTGTCATGGCTGAGTATAGAGTCCTTGACTTTTTAACTCCGGCAGAGCTGGTTACTTGAAAGTCTCGATTTGATGTCAGACTGGGCAGGAGGGGAAAGGTTCATATTCCATTTCACTCTTAAAGTGCATGTGTGTAACATTTGAAATTTCTTTGAGGTTACAGTTAAAAGCATAAAAAAACCCATCTCTCACATGGCACAAGGGGACTGTGAATGTCGAAGCCTGTTATTAATCCATTTATCAGCTGGAGTGCAGGTGTGAGTTTAACTTTGCTTGCATACTGGTGTGCTAATGGTTGTGTGGTTATGTATGGGTGTGCGTGCGTGCCATTGTATTATAAAGTGTGTTACCTTGCTGTCCACGATGAGGTTACGGACGCAGCCGGTGAAGTGTTTGTGCTGAAGCTGGGGGTAGATGTATGGGATGTCCTCGTTCACACCGCCGAGCTGAAGCACCTGACTCATGTTCAGGTGTCTAAAACACACAGCGGGACAGAAGCATTCAAAAAGCAAGAAAGGATGAAACAGAAAACTATAAGACTTTGCAGCAGTGAGAAAGAGTTTTGAACCTGCTGCTTTAGCACTTAACAGTCTTATTTTAATCAGCCGTTTGCAGTTCAAAATAGGAAATCGAACATGTTATCAGCAAACAAAATCTGCTGGTTCATTCTGCTAAGTCACCTAATTAAAATGTGGTGTAAATCTTCTTTTTACTTTTCTGGATGCCCCCTCCTTTTCTTCTTCTGTCTCTTTATGAAAGAGAAGTTGCTGCTCTAAAACAACAACAACAGTCTTATTCTCCATGTCTGATTGTCGGTGTTGTCACGAGTATCCACAGTCTGTGGAAGAATCTCAGAGGATAGACGTTCGTTGTCCAGCAGCAAGAGTATTTTTCATCTAAGTTAATGTTTTTGCAAAACTTCACTTTGTGTTTGGTTGTAGCCCGTCTAAACACCAGGCAGACGCAGGGGAATGGCGACAATCATTTGGCAAACATAGAACGCTGATAAGAGCACTACAATTACAGCCAAACAGTAAAATTAGTTGTTAATATTAATACCATACTTCGATGGTCTATGGGGCTGCAACGCTAACTGCAAAACATTGGACAGTTCTTTACATTTGCAGTTCCTTAAATCAGCGGTCCCCAACCCTCAGGCCACGGACCGATCCCAGGCCGCGAGAGTTGAGGCTCGGGTGTGAAATTTATGGTTTTCAGGGTTTTTATCGTTAACTCGGTTTCCCTGGGTCTTTTCCTGTGTTGTAGTTGTGTCTCTTATTTTGAAAGAAATATTTACGTGTTACCATAGCGACCAGAGAGCATTAAGGGGCAGAGAGGAGGATGTTACTCTCAATGTTGTTGGCGCATTTCAGGAGGATGCTGCTAATAAAGTGAATTCACGTTTATTATTATATTTACAAAATACCACAGTTTTTGTCTCGGTAGTATCATTTTATTTTGTTATATTTATCCGCGGCACCTTAAAGGCCGGTCGTGAAAATATTGTCTGACATTAAACCGGTCTGTGGCACAAAAAAGGTTGGAGACCGCTGGCTTGAATGTATATATGCATACGACATTAGGGCTGTTCGATATAACGATATATATCGGATGACGATATAAAAACGTCTATCGTTTCATTTTACGCTATCCTTTGTTTCGTGGTGTCGCAAAATAAACTGTTTACGGCAATATTTTTTCATCGTTTTGATGGTCACTGTAGTGGCTATATTAATTTCTTAAAGTTCTCTCTTTCTCTTATATTTTATATAACCACACTACGGACGGACAAGAGCCTGTTTTTATGCGTTGTGGTTAGCAACAACGATGGTAACAGCATCGCGTGTCCGCTTGTTTATGTTCCACATGAACCTTTCACAATAAAGCTCAAGATCCTGTTGAGACTTTTCAAAATAAACTGAATCACGTGAAAGAGCAGATTATTTACGGATGAGAAGTAAAAAAAGAGCCGCCAGGTGCTAAAAAATAAACCTTAGACTAAAACGTTAGAACAGGCTTTGCCCCGCAGCACGCCGTGTAATAAATACTCACAAAGAAAACGGCGGCCGTTACAACTTATGTCTAAAAATGTATAGTTTCATGCATCGGTTAAAACACTGGACTCCAGCTACATGACGCGCAGCTGGAAACACTTCACGCAAGACGAGCTGCCCGAGATTCACAGAATTTACAGAAAATGTCACATTTCTGTGATTTAGCTATATCGTTATCGGGACGATAGAATTCTTATATCGGAATATGAGATTTTGGTCATATCGCACAGCCCTATACGACATCCCATATAAACAATGGGATGTCGCATTTTCTTAAATGTAAATGTTGTAGATGTGTGTAGCATTTTGTGACACTGAGCCAAATAGTTTTGAATAATTATGCTATCATTTTTACAATTACAATAAAGCTTACTGGTAGATTTTCATAGTTTTTATCATGAAACAAATATGTTTTTGTTTTTTTAATCACATGTTCTGTATATAAACTCATAAAAGACAACACAAACAGTTTCTATTAAATCTGGTGTGTAATTTCTTTTTGGGTTAAATTCGTTGTTACTTTTGCAAAAATAATTCTGAGGTTTTATAGCAAAGAGAGAGCATACAGTCTCATCCGGCTATACGTTCATTTTACCACGTAATATTTAGTTCTCATTATAAAATAAATGACCAACGCAGCTGTAACTTTCACCATGCAAGGTGACAAGACTTATTTTGTATTAAAGAAAATGTTTGCGATTTAGTTTTTTCTTCGGTGGAGACGGTCACCCAGCACTCCATAACAACCAACCACTGCTGGGGTGCATTCAGAAGTAGAATCAAGCCACCATGAAAGCAGGAGAATCCAACTTTGAAGGACACACATTTTCTTTTTTGCAGTCTTGTTGAAAAATGGGAGCCTGCAAACACATGGGCCAAATTAAAAAGCAAACCAAGTCTGAGGCAGTGAGAAAGTCCGTGGTGTGCACGCATCTGTTCAGGTGCTTCTTTTTACCTGTCGGTGTTAGGCGTAACACCCATCACTTCACAGGAAGAGTGGTCTTGAGAGGTCAACCAGCTACCCACCAGTTCCTTCACCGCTGCCCCTGAACATCGATCCAGGGTGAAACGTACTTCCTGCAGAGAAAACAAACCAGGGCACGTTGTACTCAAACAAAGCTTCAATAAATCACAAATAAGTCATTTCTCTGAACTGTAATGAGTGTACTTTCTCCTGCCAACGAGTGGTCTTTTAGTATTATTACCATGGTGAGAACGGCATCTGACTCATATTTCTTTCATTAGTGTGTACTGCACTGCTCTGCTGCATGACAACTTAAACATGTGGACTTGCCTTAACAAGAATGCGATTAAGCAGAAGCCACAGCAGCTTATTCCAGTTAACTAGACTCTTTATTCCATCTGCTGTTTACCTCTCAGTAAACAAGGCTCCTTCCTGTAGTAATTAGTAAAGTTTTAACCCAAACACACACGCTACCCGATGGCTCACATCACAGGAAAAAAAGAATAAAGCATGTAAGAGGGCTGAAAATTATTTTTGGGGAAAATCTGGTCCATTGCCTTAACCTTCCAAAAAAGTTGGCGCTGAAATCATTATAATTACTCGGCTGGATAAAAAGCCTGTATGTGCCAGCACAGTTTCAGTCATCAGTGTGCTAAAACACAACACCTTTAACTTACTTTTCACACATCCACGATAAAAGCTTTCAGACATACGTCAGGAACACACAGAAAAAATGTCATTATGCTCGGTAATACCAAACAGGAGTATTTCTATTTTCTGTCAGATATTGAAAGTTATAAATCAGTTAAAAGAAGAATACTCTGTGATTTGGATAACACTCATTACAGATGATTAACAAACACACCAGGCTGTATAGAACGGCATTTATGTGTTGTTTTGTTTCTACACCTGCTGATATCACCTCTGTGTGAAAACAGATTCCAAATATGATGCCTACATCATTCATTCGAGTATGATTTTGGCACGTTTTTTCTCATATTTACATCATTAATAATAATAATAATAATAATAATTTCACTGTAAAACAGGATTTACATGCAGCGATAAAGTAACGTAAACAGTACGTGTTTGCATGATTAAACATTAATACAAACCCTGTAAGCTAACGCTGCCGATTTTATGTAAATAATTTATTTAAGTTTAATCAAGTCATGTTCCTGTTAGCAGACCATGGTTTACTTATTTATCATTGTGATTCTTAATGAAGGACAGTGAGACAATGGTTCTTTGGATCTATCATTTTCACAAATGTTACTTAATTTGAAGAAAACAAAAAAACAAAAACACTGCTCTTGGTTCTTGGCTGCTGAATCACAGAGTAAATCTCCCAACAACAGCACTGTCCTTCCTACTTTGGATCTCATTCTGTCACACAACCAGGTTGGATAAGCCGCAGCTGACTATTCAGGACAAATGAATAGATTCACATGTGATTTAGAATAATACCATTGTGGTGCAGAATAATCCTCGCTGTAATAACAAAAGTCTGAATGCATTGTAGTGTTCACGCGATTCCGAATAATGCTATCGCATTACCCGAAAGTCTCACTGCATGCTTTCGTTTGGCTGCTCTCATTCTCAATATCGAACAAATTTCCCTGTGTTTGTACGTGTAGTGATGGGAAGCTAAGCCTGAAGCTGTTTTCCTTTCATTCAAAAGAAATAAAAAAAACCCAGGGAACAAAATTGGTGTTTTCTGTGACAGTGAGGTACCGAATTGAATAGTTTGGCAAAAGCCATAAATGAGACACAAATTTTAGTCACACTAGTGAGAAGCGAGAGTGAACGCTCTCTGACGGCGTCTCCTTTCTTATAATATTAACCTGAACTCAAGGCAGCGTAATAAGTGTTTTGAAGGGCAGGCTGGGGAACATTGCAGGTCTTTGAGTAACGAGCTAAATTAAGCCATTTATAAATTAAGGGTGACATAAGTGTAATTATTCAATTTTAGGTGTTTGAGAGGCCTCTGATGGAGCTGAATATGAAAAGGCTTCACACTGGCAGTGTGTGTAAAAAAATGTGACTCAGTCCTGTGCTTTTACTGAAGTGCTCTAAAGTGGTACTGAAGTGGGATGTTGGGATGAAAGAAGGCTGAGATGCAGCCAGTCCAGCTGCCTTTAGGTGCCCAAAGCCTACAGTGACACTGGAGCTTGGAGCTTTCATGCTGTATTATGTCACAGCATCTAATAATAGAAGCAGGAACTGTCATTGATATACGATAGGCGAATAATATGCGGAATAATCTTAACGACATAAAGATTTAGTCCAATTTCACACTAATTTAATTAACTTGCAATTATTTGGGGCAGAAGATGTTGCAAGAGGGCTACTGCAATCATCTGTCTGCAATTATCCTCCTTTGTACTCTACACTGCAGACGGTTTTATAATACTTAATCACGACGTCTTCCCCATTTAGATTCCTGGAAAATAACAATATTAAAAAGGTTTGCGTGGAGCCGAATGGGCGATGCTTAAAGTCTAGGACATATACTAAATATATAACCTCATCTCTGAGATCATACATACAAATCAGCAGCTTTATCAAATATACCAGAAAGAACATTCAGTTCAAAAGTTTGACATGGTGTTAATTTTTTGGCCCAAAGACTGTAAATAAAAAAGAGACATGGCCTATAAAACAGTGAACTCCCATGTTAGAGCTTCAGTGTCAATATTTTTGGTCTCTCCCTCTTGATGAGATATGGGGACACTCTTTTGTTATGTATTTGATGTTAAATGGGGGCATAATTTACCCAATGAGCACTAATGCTCTATAAAATAAAACTTAAAACTAGCAAATGAGACCATAAATGTATAAGTGTTTACTGAGGTTACTATTCAGGTGAGCCAGAGAGTCACCTTCTTATAGACTCTGGCACAATCAATGGTTCATAGCTGGACCATCCCCTTCCTGCTGGCCATGTAGTCTTTATTTTGGACTGTCAAACAATTAACAATAATTCCAACTTGAATGGCACTTGTCATGTGCATTTATATGTTAAGAAATTAACAAGTATTCCCAAGAAATTGCCAATTTAAATCTTCTAAATACAAGGACATTTTGAAGGAATATTAGTGGACTATTCTGGGCTGTTATCTGATGTTTGGGGTAATTTCAAAAGTGTGCATCACTTATTTTAACCAGAAGAGCGACTTCAGCTCCGAGCTTTACAATTTTCTGAGTAGCATCACAGCTGAGCAGACAAGCAGGGTGTTCCTGTAAAACTGCTAACTATCTTGTGCAATACATTTCTGGTAAGTTTTTAAAAAATGACCGCACTACTGTAGTTTTATCCGAGATTAATAACACATTGCATGCATTTATATGTATATACAAAGTAAAGCAGCCAGTATATTTCAACCAACATTGGGTTGATTCATCACTTAGCACGTGGGCCAAAGACCCAGAATCACTCTGGTGCTAATGTTACCTGAATAAATGAACTGTAGGCTTGTTACTCACAATCTGCACAACTAAAGGAGCAGCTTACTTACTGCATCATATCCCCTAATGCAAAGACAGTGACATTTATACATGATTGCAGAAGGTGAATGCAATGTATGGTAAAGGTAAGAACAAATTATATTCAAGAAAGAAAAATCCATATTTACAAATTCATGTGTTTTGAATACATGAAAATATTAGATGTGCCTTTAAAAGTAAAAAAACAAAACAAAAACAATCTCATTAAAACTGGATAAAAAAAAAAGAATTTTCAGTGCGATGTGAATTTATTTGAACTTATTTGCTAAATAGATGATGGCTGCTGTTAAATGGAGAGAGCGACCCACCTTGCTGTTGCTGCGGACATCCAGCCGATGCCACCGCCTGTCTGCCACGTTCACGTTGCCTGGCAACTGTAGCACCACTGTGCCCGAGCCATGGTTGATTTTCAAGGTGGGGGTCCCATCTATTAGCTCTAGATAGAGAAAGAAAACGAGAGGGAGGATAGGTGAGGGGTGAGTTGAGAAATTAGTTTTCAGAGCTGCAATATGAGCACTTTTTAGCTCTGTTGACAACCAATCTGGTGCTGGTACTGAAGTCTCGAAAACAGCAGCAAAACCACTGTAACAGGATAATGTATGCCAAAGAATTAAGTAGTGTATGAAAAGTTATAAATTAAAGAATGCACCCCAACATAAAGTACCAAATTGCCAATATTGTCTCTGTATATTTGCTCTAATGAGGATTATTGCACAGAGGCTGCTGTGATCTAGTTTTTTTCTTCATGGCAGTCAACAAACATCAGACAAAAGTTATTACATTCTATTTTCTGACTTACTCAAATGGGAAATTAAAAGTTAATGAAGTGGTTAAGACTGCCTGTGTGCTTTGCACTATGTGTAAGGAAATAAGAGACCAACCGGCATTGGCAATCCATCATCACGCATGCCGAACTTCAAAAGTTCATGCTGACACATAACAGTGAACACTAAACATCTGCTTATACTGTGGGACTGAAGGGACTTCTTAGTTCACGCAACAGCAGCTTGTACTTAGTCTGCATCAGAACTCTCACCCACAACTTTCTAAATGTCAATTTATTGACTCAGTGGAAAAAGGTCTCCGATATATCCACTCATTGAAGTATTTTTAGGCCTCTAATGGTTCCAACAGTGTTCAAAGAGTCTCCGAGGTCTGTTTTCATTAAGGCAAATGGATAAATCTGGGTCATTTCATCGTCGTTCCTATCACTTCTAATGTTCAAATGGCAACTTCTGGGCGAAGCAGTATCCAAAACTACATTTCCTGAAATGGCCACTAGAGGTTCATTTAAAAATACACTAAATTACATATATAACCAATCCAGTTGTAAAGTTTGAATTCACAGAGGTGTGGCTGTGTTGACTGGCAGGTAACTCCTGATACAGATAGCTATAGCTGGTGTCTTCAGCTAGACGTCCCCCACCACCTAATATGAATCACTAAACTGGACCTCCTGGCTGTGTTTGTGCCTTTTGGAGCATTTCTAATAAAAAGTTATATGGAACACTATAAAGCTAATTGTGCTAACACAGCCAAGCTTGCTACACTTGGCTGATATGGTCACTTCTGGCTTTAAGAAATCCATAACACGTTTAAACCAGAGGGTAATGCCACCGTAGCTACCTCCTTCTTTTATATACAGTCTCTGACATTGCTCATGAAAAGTAGGTCAAGTTCGTGCATGACTCTTATGAAGCTGATCATCACATTAAGGACTGTTTTACTGTTTCATTAGTCCACAGTCTGCACTTCCACTTTCCAGCGGGTGAGAAAAAATAACTTATGAAGAGTACGATCCAATTAGAAATTAGTGAAAAGAGAGTTACAAATGTGACTGCAGTGACTTCACAAAATATGTCGTAATTATGTTTTGAAATTATGGCTCATGTCAATACGGCAGCATGTCTCTGTTGGCTGTATTCAATTAAAAATAATAATAGGCCGTCACAGTTCATGTCCAACAACTTATTATTCCCAGTTTTACCCACTGCCCCCCCCTTAAGCTACAATGCCACACACCCACTGCCAGAATTAGGTATTTAATTTAAACTAAAGCATTTGTTATTAGGGTTCATTTAGAATACTCCCATTTGGCTTTTCTCTGTTAACTCCAAGTCTGGCGAAGTGAAGTACTTTCAGTATATGCTAGAATTATAATTAAGACAGAAAATACTGTGGCATCGATTTCACAACTTCTGCACTCTGACATTTGTCTTCACGCTGCAGTCAGTTGAAGTTTGAAGTCAAAAGAGGCTGACAAAAATCAAATTCCCTTCTTAGCGCTCTTCAATCCGCCGTGTGTGTCTGACTTCAGCTCTGCTTTCGTCATCCCTCTAGCTGCATTTCTTGCGATGTCAGTCTGCCTATCAGCACTCTTTCATCTCCTGTCTGTGTCTTTTACCTCCTGACTTGCTTCACTCTTTCATTAACTTCTTCACGGTAACTGACATTTTACATTGTGCCGCTTTCAAATAAGTCACCATTGCTTTCTACTGACAGCTTTCACTTTTTACCGTGCTTTTGTGCAGCACTGTTTTTATTTTATTATTTTTTATCAGCCTCACTTATGACATGTATTCAGATGTGATTATTTTAATGTTTGTGTGCAAAAACATTATCACTGAAAAGATGCCAGAGAGTTCAATGCAACCCATGCAGATTCTTTTTTTTCTTTTTCTTTTTTTACACAAGTACCTATGTTTGTCAGAAAATGACATATACAATATTTAATAAGTGTAAATACTATTTACTAAAGTTACAATACATTTTACATCTACATCTGGAGCCTGTGTCTGATTTTTTGTAACAAACCTAAGTTTCCCCTCAAAAAAGTAAAGTTTTTATCAATACAGATGAACAATGACGATGACTTTCTCAAGTAGCCACTATGAATGTAGAGTGGCGGTGTGTTGATGACCATCCTTGCATTAATATAGTGAGACTCATTAACTGTAATGTTAAAAATAAACTCTAGGAGTAACCAGATAGCTAGTTGGTTACAGTGTGTCTCACATGGGCACAAAAGCCAACATCATTGGGAATTGAACTATTGGTTCTTGGTTAAATTCCTGACATAACATTTGCTTTTCACCTGCACCAACTTGCCACATTGTTACGGTCTAATGAAGGAAAAATAGACAAAATAATTAAGGAAGTTTCCTCAGCTATCACTGCAAAGAGCTTAAGAGCTAATGTTATTAGTTGTGTCATGTATTGAGAAATGTTAGACATTACATTTGCCATTAGCATGTATTTTAGCTGTTAAGTCTGGGTACTCTTTACTCAAAACATGGTCCAAAATATATTTAGCAAATCGAATGCAAATGGTTTTACCAATTTTACTGAGGAGATTCAATAGGTTTGTTTTTTCAGTGTGTTGTCAGCTCCCTTCTAAAAGTGTCTTTTTCTTTCTACAATCTTTTGCTAAATCTGAAGAGTGCAAGAGGTGACCTGATATCTCACGTTATATGGGTTCTGCACAGCATGTCCCTCACCAACAGAGAATGACTCCAGTTTGCGATCAACATCTAAAGAATTGTACAGCTCATAAAAAAATTTGTGCTGATCTACAGATGCATGCTGAACACCATCATTACCAGGCAGAGCTGCTTAAATAACAGTTAAAAAAAGGAATTAATGAAGACTATCGCATTTGGCTTGTTGTACTTAATGAAAACGATTGGAAAGCTGGCTTTCAAAATAAAATACTGTATACAACATTTGTCTTCCACATAATACATGCCAATAAAGTAACATATTTATTTTTGTAATTTAGCTGTATTCACATTTCAGACTACAGTACCTCTCTCCGTTAACACACTGTTTGTCCCACATATCATTTGTTTGGGTGTGGTCACCTTAACAGTGGGTAAAACCAGCTGCTGAAAGTGAAACCTAAAGAAACACATATATACCAAGAGAGAGTCAAACTCTCCTTTTCAGCTTCCTGTAGGTCAGCCATGGCTTTTCCACATGTTTAAAGTGGAACGCTTGCACAGGCCATTCTGAACGACCAATATCATTGTTTATTTGGAGGACTTGTTGAAATTTGGTCCTAGTGAGCACATGATAAGCTGGTCTTTTATAATTGCTTTGTCAAGTCTGAGATGTGGCTTTGTGATGAGAGCCCCATTCTTCATTATGCTACCTCTCATATAGCAAAAAAAGAAAAACAAAGCCCTGGCACTTTCATTTTTCAAACCGCAGTCAGCTAGAGCAAGTTTGTTGCTGGCCTCTCTTTTCCTCTCAACTCCCATTCAATTTCCTGGACATTGAGCTGCAGGATGAGTAGATGCAACACTTCAGGAATGATCCAATTAATTTTAATACATTGGCCAAGGCCAGACAATTCACCAAAAAGAACAGAGTAAATTCAATATATCAGTTCAAGTCAGAGCTTTCCTCCTTTGTTTAACTTGTACATTGTTCTCTTTAGGCTCAGCTCATTCCCCGACATTTAAGCTGCCTCATTCATTCCCTTCTCATTTACTGTCCTGCTTGGGACCCTTCACCTTTTTTTCTTCTTTATCTCGCATATCTAAGTCTTTCAATTGCAATTCTTCAGACTGCCCCATCCCCACCCTCAGGGGAATTTCTTCTTATCTTGAATCTATCTTTATGCCAATGCTCACCCCAAACCCTCCATACGCTAACACTGCAGCATCCAGATAAGGCCAAGCTGGTAATACAGTGACAGCCAGAAAAGGGCACCTGCATAAACCTACCAGAAAAACAGTTTGTGAATGTATTAAAAAACAACCAAACACACACAGGTGGAGGCAGGTGCAGAAAAGTGCACACATAAACAGGCACACAAAACAAGTTCAACCGCAGATTGACCAGCTGATTGTCCGCCGCTGCCAAGAAGCCTAACTGTCAGGACTGACGTGACATTCCCCAGGAGAATAAAACAAACTTCAGAGGTGTCAAGAAAGTAACGCAGGGAAGACGCAACACACGGAAAGAAAGAATAAGAAGCATGGATGGGAGAGAAGCGGGAGGGGAAAGGAGGAGGAAAAACGCAAGGAGAGGACATGAGGAAAAAGTAATGGTGGGAGGGGGGAAGTGACAGCAGAGACAAAGCTGGGAGAAAGTTGCAGATAAGAGAAGGTGACAACAGATGGGCAGAAAATGCAAACAAAACAACAGCGAGAAGAAAGTAATGAGCAGAGAAAACAGAATGGCAGACAAAAAAATGCTTCAATCTTTTAAAATCATCACAGAAGTCAAGATTTTTATTTGATTGAATTATTCTGTTGTTTTTGTTAATGAGCAACTAACATCAATTAAAGCGTGTGTGAATACCTTTTGCTTATTTCTATTCCACAGAACGTCAGGATTATTCACCACTGATGTTTCCCAAAATCTGCTACAAACCTGGGCCACTGTCCTCACTTCCTGGACATCTTTCACAATAAAAGCACCTTCACCTTGCATTCTTTTTGCTGCTAAAAAGGACATACTAGTTTGATCCCATATACTCAAAATGTCAGAAGTGAGTAATAGTTTTGTTTTCTCACAGACTTTCACACAATTACATTTCTTTTTTGCAACCAGAGGAGTCACCCCATGGATGCCATTAAAGAGAATCGAAATTTTAGTGCACTTTTCCACTGACTTCAATTTTGAGACCTGGAGGCTACAACTGTCTTTTATACACAGTCTGCCGTTCCTCTTGCCGACTGGATGTGGGAAAAGCAGGAGCCTGAACAGGAAAAGCAATTAGGAAATCTAGTGCAGCACCCACTGTCACAGGCGTACAAGCTTCAGCACAGGTGGATGCTTCACTCCCTGGTTAACCTCTGCGGTCTTTGATCTCTGACAACATCCTTGAATCTTGGCTTTTTGAACCGAAGCTCATTTAAAGCATTTTCATTGGTTTATTTATAAACTACATTGTAGGAACTGGTGATATTGATGCGAGCTGATGGAAGAGTATGATATCATCTATGAGGTCACAAATGTCCCGGCTGCTACACCGAAAAAATTAGACCACAGGTCACTTGAATGATGTGAGACACCACACTGTGTGATTACTTTAGTCTCCAGGAATATACCTACCAAGGTGAAGAACATACTCCATCCATCAGCTGTCTTCTGCTTATCAAGTAGAGAGTCACTGGATAAGCAGTTATTACTATTTTATCTGTCACTGATAAAATAACATAGTAATAAAAATCTTTATTGTTCCCAACATAACTGTAACATAAGAACTACTGTTGAACTTCTCCTTTGGTGCTCTGGCAAACAGAAGCCCACTGAGTGAAAGAGTAACACAGAGACAAACAAACAGAGCCGGTTAGGAAAAGAAGAAAAGGATTGAGAGGTTAGCAGGGAGTGCAGCGGGCTGGCAGGCCAAATGGGAACATCTTCATAGGGAGCAGCGTTCTTTTTAAATGCTCTGGGTGTACCAGGGGTTAAGACAAGACTTTGCTCTTAAAGGGCTCATCCACATAACCGTGCTTCGTTTCTGCTACTCATACGTAATTCATTACCTCCTACTCTGAGAGCGACAAGAGAGTGAGAGAAAGAAAGACCAAGAAGGCGAGAAAGTGTATGCTTTGTGTGCAAGTCGGGTTTGAACTCCCACAGAGGTGGAGGGGGGGGGCTCTTAAATATGAAAAATGTCCTCCTCGTCTGACGGCCCGAGGATACACAGGAGTCACAGCGAGAGCATATGGACTGCATAAACAGCATTACAAATCACACCGCTACACACATAACCCCCCTCCTAAAAGGTGCGCACACACACAAACACACAAACGCAGTCGCATGTACACAAGTTCCCACAGAAGTCAGTCTGTGTACAAATCAGCAGGCGAAACAGCAAGAATATAGCACAGAACGTCCTGTATAAACGATCTGTCAGCTAGCTAGCCAGCCCCACAGCCGACGCATATTGGATCTCCACATCCAGCAGCAGTTCCCATTTGAAAGCCACAGTAGAGCTAGGCTGGGGGGTGCTGCTACATAGCAGCTCTGTGGAAATTGAAGGTAATGCCAAAGCGAATCTGTGTATTTATGTGTGCTGCTGTTCGCTCAATCCATTTTCTTTTGTATTTATGGCTTTAATTCATCACTCAGACCTCCTTTGGGATAGCAGCACAATATGAACAAATACACATCTATATTAAGTCGAGACAATACGCTCCTCTTGGTTCAAGAGAAAAGTTGAAATAAACACAAACTCTCGGCAAGCCTTATCTGACTCCCTGCCGGCCAACTTTGCTCATTCCGCAAGGGCATTGTAATTACACACATTTAATTTGTGTTGTTAATTTGTCTATCGATTGGACAAGCGCTGCCCCCTGGCTGGAACACTTTGTGTGTCTGTGAGTGGGAGAGCAGTCTTGTGTGTTTGTCTGAGCACCTCAGAGCAGGTCTGACGCTTGCAGTCATGTTTGTCATTTACTGTTGATCTCACTGGGCACAAATCATTACCGCAACAAACAATCTCCTAATAACAGCCGAGGTCAAACTGCGGCACTGCTGATCACGCCGGATCGTGATGCTAAGAGAGCCGCTATATGTGCAGCGCTAATAAAACTGTCAAGCTGCCAGACTCGAAGGTACATTACATTAAATTTTATGGACTTTCAAGCAACATATAGAAACGCAACGTGGGTCGTTAAACGAACGGTTTGACATTTCGGAAAATACTCTTTTTGTGTTTTGAGCCACATGATTGATACCACTCGTGTCACCTATAATGTCGTGACTGTAATTGCAGTTTTCTTGGGGTTTTGCGTGGGACAATATCTTGGCAGGCGCAGTGATTTCCTGGTTCCTCTCACTTGCCTGTCAATCTAGCGGCGACTCCAAAACTCACTCGGTGAACCCATCGAGAAATAGTGCAGTCTCTCTCTGGAGAGAGCCAGGGTAGCTTCCAGTCCTTATACAAGAAAGCAAATAAGCACATTTCAAAATATGATTTCCTGGAAAGGCTGTTTCTTTATTTGTTGAGCTGTTGCTGCCATGCATCACTGTGATTGGCACAACTCTTTCAGCACTACGAGCTTTGAGCTGCTGCACATACGGGAACCAAAATAGCAGGTGTGCTTAGAGATGCTCACACAGTCGTGCCGAGAACCTACTGCTTTGCACTTGTTGTGCTTGATTAAAATAGGGCACATAATCTGCCTTTGACGCAACTATTGTAGCCGTGTGTAACAGAGGTGTGTTGAGGTAAATAAGTATATTAGAGATTGGATAACCGCGGGGTCACGCTGTGAAGCGGTGACAAGCGGTAGAGACAATGTCAAAGTAAATGTCAGTCAGACAGGTGGAGGGGCAGCGAGGACAGTGCCACACTTGTCAAATCTGTAATGTCAAATGGAAATAATAGGAAGCCAGCCTATAAATACACACACAGAAAACGATTCATATCAATTTTCGCTCACCCAAATCTTTTTTTTCTTTAACAGCTGGGACATAGATTTCTGTTTTGTTTTTTCAGCTTCCCAGTCAGGCTTTCATGGAGAAAGCGGCATGTTATCGAATCACAGTGAGAAGGTCCTGGGTTCGAATCCAGCTTGAGGCATTTTTTGTAGAGTTTGCATTACAACCCTGTGTATGTGTGGGTTCTCTCCGGGTACCCGAGCTTCCTCCACAGTCCAAAAAACATACATGGGGTTACGTTAGCTGGAGATAAGTGTGAATGTGAGGGTGAGTGGTTGCCTGTCTCTACGTGACAGGGTGCACCTGCCTCTCGCCCTGTGAAAGCTGGGATAGGCTCCAGCACCCCATGAACCAGAAGTGGATGGATAGATAGATACAAAGTGACAACCATTTATGTGTTTGATATACTGATGCAAGTCTTCTGTGTCTGCCCTGTGCTGTTATTTGCTAATGGTATGGTTTTAATGCTTAGAAATTAAATTCAGCTCAGCAGTTCAACTCAACAGTCTGCAAATAAAGTTTACCGTAGGGTCCGGCTTTATGTTTGCATCTCGTTATGTTGTTTTTACAGCACACTCTAACATGCACTGCAATCTAAATAACTGATTAACTAGCATCCCCGAAGCAGGTCCTAAAATAACCAGAAATTATTTTCACGCAAAAGCAGCGCCGCACAGCTGGTGTTTGTTCGTGGCACGAGAAGCACCTCTTGACTAATTATTTGAAAAGGTTATTCTTAAATACAGTATCTGTAAAGCATTGTTCAGCAAAACTAAATATTGTTCTCTGACTGCTGCTCTTTTGTGCTGGAAATCTGGATGAGCTCCACGCATGAAAACGTGTAACCGGAGCTTAGCGTAGAACAAACTGACCCTGAGCTGCTAACCAACATGGTCGTCCTAAGCTTAAAATGCCTTTATGTACATTTAAAGCTCACATGCCAGCAAAGGTAAATGGATTTAATGGAACATCCAATGTTCTGGTCTTAGCTAGAACAGAAGAGGTCAGCTTAGGTATGGGTATTATTCAGCCCTGCACACGTACACACACTAACTCCACCAACTCTGTGTTATAACCATGTAATCTCTTCTCCCTGAGTGGCCAAAGATTGGATGTAGTACACGGCGATGTTCCCAGTGTGCATTTATGTGTGTGAGTGCCTTACACCTTCTCTGGCCTACACAGCAGGGCTGGCTTGCTACAGCTGCCCTCCGGCGGGATAAAGGGCGGATGAGTGGGTGGCTTTGGAACAGCAAACCAGCATCTCAATAAAAAGCTGAAGTGGAAGTTTGTGTGTGTGTCTCTGTGAAGCACTGGCAAATTTGATCAACCGCGATGGACAGCAGCCCTAACAAGGCTTAATAACAAGCCTGTCTCACACATACAAAAGCAATACATTCAAAATGAAAATCCTGGCTGTATATTAGCGCAATAGAAAGTCATGAGTAGAAAAAAAACGAGGCTATGCAGCACTCTCCTTTGAATCCACCTGACATTTCATATTGTCCTCTCTTTGATCCTTCAAATGCACATTTCCCCTCTTTCTTCCAGTTCTTTTCTTATTATTGTAATTCTCTTTTCAAACTACATTTTCAGTCCTGCATTAGTTGGCGTGAACCCCTCCAACCTTACGATGTAATTTTCTGAGCAGCTCTTGAACTCATAATGGATTCATGTCAGAATGAGACCTTCAGCATTCAGTTCACAGCGCGTCCGATTTGGGAGTGAATCATCCCATTTTGTCTGATTCCTCTCGTAATTAAGCATCAATCCAGTTTGGCGCTTTGAGCATCAGTGGGAGAAGCGGATGCTCAAAGCTCTGTTCTTTCAATTATATTTGAACAAAACAAGTTTTTTTTTGTTTCGAGAAATCAGGTTCATAGTGCAGTCAGCGAGTTTGTGTCACCTTAAAATGTTTAAAGTAAAAAATGGTGCTTTTTGTCCCTTTCTTCTCATCAGCTTTGCGCTTTGTGTTAATGTGCTCATTGCTGCTCATTGTTTATTATATTTCAATGCAAGCTTTATTATACACTTCCTTTACTTTTGGACGTTAGATTTTCTATTTTGAGTACAGTTAATTTACACAAGGACAGTGAAGTCATTGAAATAATAATTTTCATGGTATATAGACATGTATTTTTGGACATTATTCTCACTTCCTTCATTTCTGTCTGATATGTAGGTGACGCTGAAGAAAAAACATCTGTACACAGTTTGTGTATGAAAGGCTGGCTATTACTATATATGGTGATCCTTTTTATTAAAAATCATGCATTCCCAATTCAATGATCCTTATATCAGATTTTATTGAGGTTTTTCCCCCGACTGCAGCTGGTAAATGTGTTCTTTGTGTTTTCGGTGTGGGTGGATTATTAAGTATTATCGATAATAGTTCAGGAAGTGGTCGTTTTATGAATGTTTATTTTGCAAAAGCTAAAAGGATAAATTGTGTTTATCTGGAAAATCATCCACTACTATCTGAAAATGGCTGTACACTCCCAAACTTGTCTGAAAGACAAAATGTTAAATGTTAATTGAAGGCCCCTTTTTAGAATAAATGTGCTGATATAAACATCAAGGACTGTTTCAAACAGGTTTTCAAAGTGATAACGGGGTTCCACTGGTGGGCCACAGAGCCAGTGCTGCAAAAACATGGAGCTGAATGGGATTTTTACATGGAAAACACAGAACAGCTTGTTGTTGCTCTTCTTTTGAGGATTTCGTTTCATTAAAATTAAACCTGGATGTTAGTGTATTGTAAGTGACTGATAGAAAATTGGGATCAGAGTGGGAGAAAACAAAAGGTTGAAAAGGATGTGTATATAAATACAGTGGCTTATATTAGCCATCACTGGGCATCACATTTGGAATGTAAACAGCCCACTGAATGCCAATCATCAGTTGCTATCAATCTATGAATAGTGTCAGTATTCACCCTCCTTACCTTAACAGGAGGTTTCTAGCAGTTGTGTAAAAGAGTGAATGTCAGATCTGCAGTAGAAAGTGTCAGACATTGTGGAAGACAAAGTTTGGTAGAAAACTGTCAAAGGTTTTGAGAACCTTTGCTTTGAGCTAGAAAAACAGCACCCATTACTTGGTTCAGCTGCGTAGAGCAACCACAACTGAATTAAGCAAGCTACGAGTAGACGAACAAGGCCACCTCCTTCAGAAATACCGCCCAGACTTGAAAAGCTTTAATGACTTTCACTCGGTTTGGGAAATTTGATGAATGACAGTACAAATCTGTTTGGATATGTGCATCAACAGTGGTTTAACTTAGTGGTGGTTGAAGGATCCTGTATCGTGGTTGCAGACCTTTTTTTGTAGCCCTCAAAATATTATCTTGACTTCTACAATGTTACATTTCCCTTACATGGTGCATGATTCTAAATGGAAAGTTTGCAGATGGAGAAGTCTGTTCTCAGAGCAAATAATGAAGCTGCCAAGGAGAATTTGCTGCAAGCTCTCTACATAATATGAGGCGACAGGTACAGGTACATACTACATGAACTGTGGTTGGGTGGTATGTTAAAAATTTGAAAATGACCAAGACCAGTCCAACAACTAGCTTTGAAAATATATTTCTTGGTTCCACTACCTCCTGGCTGTCTAGCTCTCGAATACCTCAGGGTGTTTTCACACCTGCAGAGTTTAGTGCGTTTAAATCGAACTCTGGTTTGTTTTCCCACTTGGTGTGGTTCATTGTACAGGTGTGAACACAATAACTGCAGTCGGGTACGGACAAAAACAACCACACCCTTTGGACGAACTCCAGCGCGGTGCGTTTATGGTGTGAACGTGGTCCAACTCTGGTCCACATTAAAGGTTGAGCTAAAGAAAATGTCCCTTAGCCATATATGCTTTGTATTCTCAGTGCGGTAAGGTCCTATAGATGTGCAAAGGTGTGTACGAGCTAGCGACTAAGATAAATTCTGTGTTCTCCAATAGTGCAGAACACAGCACGCTCTTCCTGTATTTACTTTTGTTGCTCCTGCCCCAGACACATGGGGCCAGTGAGCGAACGCAACATTCTGACGTGGTTTATGAAGCATTATGGTCCACTTGGAAAATAAACTTGGATTTATACTTTTAATGTTAACACTAACATTATTATTAGTATCAATTCAAAATCCAGCGTGGAGATTACAGGCAAAATGATCACATATCTAGCTCGCATATACAAATACTGTAAATAACCCCCCGTAAAGAACGCTCTTTATCACAACGCAGTTTGGTACATACTGCGATGCAGGAATATTAAGCTTCAGCACAGTCTAATCTTGCCCATGGATTTGTTGCATGCAGTAGGTCAACCTTGACCCAAGTTAATTAGAGCTCTAAATATGTACAGCCTGACTCTAATTACACACTGTGCACCGACTCCACTAACAACTCAACTAACCTAATCCTAAGTCTTTAGGACCCAATAGCACAAACTGGCTGGCTTTCAAACGCACACAGATCCTCTGACACCAACAAAGGCTAAAGAAATAATTCAGGATTTACACTGCAAACCTGCTCATCAAATACACACCGACGCACACACACAAATACACAGACACACAACTCATCCGGCTCTCCAGGCGGACTTCACCTCCCACACATATTACTTTGGCAGTGATGGAACAGCAGCATCTCTCCCAAGAGAGAGGAGCAATACGAGGCGAAAGGAGTAGCAAGAGAGACAAGGAGGTGTTAGTCTCTCAGATTAAAACACTAAATATACCAACATGTACAAGATATTTGTTCTTTGTTTCCATCTGTCTATAATCCCTGCCTACCGCCCTCTATTCAACAAGATTTATTGTCTTCAAAGTTTAAGAATATTGCCACTGCAACAAAACAAAGGGACCCAATTTTCCCTTAAGAGCTACAGATGAAACCTTGATAAAGCTCAATTTACACCTATTTTCAAAAGTTTCTTACCAATATTCACGCTATACATCACTGCAGTGAACAGCAGGATTGTGTATGCATGACTGTTACTGTCTAATCCTGAGTGCACTGCAAGTTAATACACAGGGAATTAAACCAGAAATTGGAGACGCTTGTTTACTTGCACCGAGCATTCCTGCCATACCTAATGATGAGTGCATATACAACTTGCCTTGATGAACAGTAAAATTCAACCACACATGTTGAAATATTCAACTCAACCCAGCATCTAGACGAGAACATGCTGATGCTTGTCTCTAGTTTTTTCCCACACCATGCCGTTTACCCAAGAGGTATTTTGTTCTTAGGGTAGTATATCAATGATTTACATAAGGAAAAATAAAAAAATAAATGCACTTAGGTGTTTCTATTTCTATTTCTTTTTAATTAGTTCAAGTTTCTCACGTACCGCTGGCAACCACAGACGTACCACCTGGGGAAAAAGCACCTCCATTTGGGTTTCACAGTCATAGTCTGGATTCTGTTTTGTTTGTTTAGAGTAAAGCTACACAGAAATGATACCTCCTCTTCTTAATCCTCCCACACTAAATCCCTCCATTATTTACCTCATCTAAAAATGTCTATTACCTTAACTTTTAAGCCCCCCTTAAGCAAAACAGTTTTTATTACTGCAAAGCTGAAAGTGCCATCATTATTTCAAGAATTGCTGAAATGCAACCTTGGGAGTCTGAAATAATGCTAAAAGGTGAGAAGTATATATGATTTATGCACTTTTAATACCACAGTTCATAAGTTGGGGAGAATGCGGAAGAATAAAACAGTCGCTCTTTGTTCTGAAGCTCAATCTGCAGAATTTATCTGCTGCTCCAGAAATGATAAAGTAATGATAAAAGACAAAAGTAATCTCTTCCTCATCTCAGAATGTGGCAGGACAGGCTTTTCTGTATTGTTTGTGATATTCATGTTAAATATGGTCAAATAATGAGGCCAGCACTTGTACGAATAATCCCTCCAGGTTTCAGCTGCTCTTAGTGAGTTCCCAGCAGTTTTTTCTACTCTTAGCTATGTATGATGTCAGCGAATGAGATCCCTAATATAGTCATCTCAGGCATTAATATTTTTCCTTTACTGGACCCCAGTAATAAAAATACAGAACACGAAATAAACACATTTCCTACCTATAGCCATGAAGTCCTCGTGGTCCCAGGCTTGCAGCTGCGCTAAGGGGCCGCTGTACAACAGCAGGCCATCAGCCACGTCCGTGATGAACTCCAGCGACACATGGCTCTCGAAACAGGGCATCATGGGAGGAAACCAGGCATAGCCGTTGCCATGGAAACTGTGCTTGTTCTGCTGGCATTCAGGCCCCTCGAACTGAGCTGGGCACTGGCACCTTGGGACAAAGAGGAAATCAAGAGGCGAAATGACACGAGTTAGTGAACGCAATAAAGAGATGGCTCCGATTTTTTCACCGCTTTGTGAAAATTCAGTTAAAACACTACCCCGATCTTTCTCAACCCCTTTTTGAACCTTTTACCATATTTAGCTCTTTCAAGTATTTTTGCACCACGTCTGCTCTCCGTGTCTCCAAGTCTAGTTGTTTTCCCCTCTCAGACTAAGCTCCCCTTCGGCTATCTCGCTCTCTCATTTCGTATGTTTCACTGATGCAGATGTTCTCATTAGTGGCAAAACCACAGGGAGAATCACAACATCACTACGAAACTCCTCTCTCTGTGTTTCCACATATTCAAGTACTCATTTGTACCACTGCTTCCTGTCAAAATTTCACCTCTCACCTTCTCTCTCTGGGAGCACTTTAGCCTGTAAATTACAAATGCCAGGTTTCTTCTATCTACGTATATTGCATCTTCTTTGTCTACATGACCAATCTTATAAATACATAAAATGAGTACGAAATAATCAGGAATTTTTCCTCTGACATAAAAACATGTCCAACTCTGTTGAGTGGTGATTACTCTCTGTAATCACCAGTGAAATGTAAAAAAACAAAAAACAAAAAACATACACCCAAACAACAATGGGACTATATTATTGCAGCCATCTGTTTCCCTTGCCTTTTCACAGTGTGCATTTTACCATCTAAACTCGACACATTCCTGAATCAATTTCTCTTATTTTTTTTTTTAAAAGCTTTCATCTTTTCATGTTTAGTAGCTGGAAATGAATCTCACGGGAAAGTCATGGATTTTTTTCAGCAAAATAAAAATTCCCTTCTTTCAATCCACATGTTGCCAGCAATTAAGAAATATAAAAATTGTACACCCAGCTTCCCTTCCAAATTTGCGCACACAGACGCACACACACACAAACAGAACAACAATGCCTTTCTCCAGGGGAATTCTCTTCCTCCTAATAAGTGAGTTTTTCATTGGTTTATGTTATTCACACTTCAACTGCCTCTCAAGATATTCTGAGTCTGAGCCTGGTGGATCCTACAAGCCCACACAGGATGTGTATTTCCACCATTATGTGTTTGCATTCACACATCTCCTTAGTGTTCCGCAGACAGCTCATTTCTCATCCAAATGTTCCTTCGTTCTCTTGCTCATTTTTCTGCCTCTGCTCTTGTCCAGAATTGAAAGAGGACACGTGAATGCATGTGCACGCAAACAAACAAGTGCAGACTCAGAAATCATGCAGCCCACATACAATAAATGACACCTGTACAAATACAGGAGGCATGTGTCACTTCACTGCCTTCAGATGGAGGAACACAAGCAGGCAAACAAACACTTTAGACGAATGCTAATGTAATATACAACAAGATGTTACACTCTGCCACAAGACGGGTAGTGCTGACTTGCCTGACTTGAACAATGGCCAACCATCAAGTACAAGAAATCTCCATGAATCACCAAGAGCCAAATGCACAAATGCTATTCATACACCTTTTCCTGCACACGTGTATGTTTGTGTGAAATGCAAATGCAAAAAGAAGGTGCACGCACATTTGAGCCTTTGTGGGTAAACAGCTTTAGTTGTATACAGAGTTTTATTCATCCGGGCCCTGGTTTTCTTCACAGTTTGAGAAAAGGATGCTTGAATTCACTATAAGCAGCGCAGAATCAGAACTATCATAGTTATGAAACATTAAATGCCTTTTTAAGGTGATGTAATAGCTTTTTCAACTCGAAGGGCACTCTGACAGAACATGTCTTCACTGAAGCTAGTGCCCAATTTTGTAATGTTAAAGGAGACCGATTATGCTCTTTCCACTATATTTATCACTATAATAGCTTTGAATGATTCATCTTGAGAAAGATTTTGAAAACAGAGTGTAAACCTACTAAAAACACAATTTGCCATTCTTAATTGGAAATGCCAGCTGTTCAAACACATCTGTGTAAAGCTTGATTTCAAATCAGGTGACAAGCTCTGATCCACCTAAAGGTGACAGCACTAGCACACATCTACTCTTCACAAAAACACTTCAACTTCCACTTTAAAGCCACATGCTATAGAAAAGATGGGTATGACCATGGGTTCTATATGCATTTTGATCAAACCAAACCAAATTACAATATCAATGTTGTGCTGTATTTTGAGCCGGAAGTCAGAAATTCAGTTCACAGTCGAAATCTTTCAGCTAAACTCCCCCACTTGGAAAGTCGGGGCAATCGCGTACCAGCAGCACGCATAAACTTACAACAGAAGTTTTAAGATGTACTACAAATGTAGCTTTATTGTGACTTGTTAAAAAAACTGAACAAAAATCATGCTCTATCTGCGACTGTGCTGCAGCACTGTTTAGAAGTGCAAATACATATGCATTTTATTATAGTCCAAGTATGAAGCCTGAATGTATCTCCCTTACAGTTATAGCTATCGAACATTAAATGCCACATTAAAGCAATGCAATGGCTTTCTCCACTATAAAGTGCACATCTTCACCAAAGAACGCCCAATTTCGCCATTTTAATGGGGTCCGATTATGTGCTTTCTACCTACATATTTATCACTAGAGTAGCTTTGTATGATTTAACAAGAGAACATTCTGTACACTTACTGAAAAACACAGTTTGACATTCTTATTTGAAAATGCTACCTTCAAACGCGTCTGTACGGGTTTGAGTCTGAACAAGAAAGCAAAACCTATTTTTCTGACTTTTACAACTGGAATGTGGTCAACTCTGGTTTGCCATCACTCACTGATAAATGATCCAACTTCCAGGGTAAAAGGAACTTGGAATTAGGTGATGAGGGGGTGAAGTTCTACGTTATCAGGAAATGCTAGCGTGGACAATTCGAAGTGCTACAATTATACAATGCAGGTGGTTCATAAAATCCTCCACAAGCCCAGTCCAGAAGTCACGTCTTGTGACTCAGTTTAGTGGATACGAGGCCAATCAGAGAGCGACCAGCTCCTCCTCCCTGTAACAGGACACCTGTCAATCAAGGCAGCGTAAACTTCAGAAGCCAAACAATTGTTTACTTTTAGTGCTGCGTAGAAAACATTTTCATTTTTGCTGTAACGGAGACTTCTCTACTTACAGAGCCAGCTTCAAAATGCCATCAGATGAAATGCAGTTTTTGGCACATTTGTTTGGTTTTTCAGCCCCTGAGGTTACTGCTTATAACAGCAGGTTGCACTAACACCCTATGGCATCATGTTCTGTGGAAGAACAGTTTACTCCATGGACCAATAAGGATTCTGCAACACTTCACTGGTAAGAAACACTTGTAAGAAAAGTAAATAAAAGAAGGAAGAAGCTACCTGTGATTTTAGACCTTTTTATTTATTTGTTGCTTATTGGGTTTTTTTCCTTAGGCTTTAAAAAGTCATTCATACTCAAAAGTTTTGTTGGTGTGTAAGACTGGAGGTACCAGGAAAACATTCACGCCTGCATTTTCATTTTGGTGATGTCACGCTAATTCTCTGAGCACAAGACAATCCGAGGCATAGTTTTAGACACAATTGCGAAGCTCTCCAATCCTCTTAAGGCAGCTTTGTTTTGCTCATTCGTTGTCTGCTGGGAATTGCGTTTGTTAACGCTGGGCCGGGAGCTGTAATCCCACTCCTCCACTCAACCCCCTCACTTCCCAGATCTCATTATTAATCCCAGTGCCTCGATTATCTGCATGTTCTTCCTTCAATCTTGGACTGTAATCTTTTTGTGTGTGTGTGTGTGTGTGTGTGTGTGTGTGTGTGTGTGTGTGTGTGTGTGTGTATGCGTTGGGGTCATATCTCAAAGCCCCAAGAGCAGAAAACTATCCTACAGCCATTCTATCTTTTATTAACTCTTATCTTATCTGCATGTGTTATTTCTTCCCCCTTCACTTTTCTTCTTTTCTATCCTTGCTCCCATTTTCATTATCGTGTTCTTTTATCATTTCCTCTTTTCTCTCCTTGCTACCCTGCACTTCCTTTCCCATTTTTGATCCTCTAGTCTCCTTTTCTTTACCACTGTTCCCTCTCTCATGTGTTCCCATTTTCCCCTAATTCTCTTCACCTTTATCCAACTCTGTCTCATTTCCCCAGCCTTTCCCAAATCCCCCTTTTCCTTTCTATTCTCTTCTCCTTTCTATCTTCATTTCCTGACATCCACTGTCTTGTCTGCTCCCCACTTCTGAACCAGCAGAATCACACATCAGATGTTACAGAGCTCAGGTACTCTAACGTGATTGAAAATGCGACAATCATCTGCATCTCTGGGTTGGCAGCTTCAGCTGCTTTGCCTTGTTCTCTCCCTGTCATCTATTTGGCTGATACTTCACAAAGAAGCAATTCCTGCATTTCCACTTTGGCTTGCATTCAGTTTTCATAAAACAGATGCAGAACATGTTACTTTAGAGCCAGCATTTAATCACGCACTCAGTTTTAAGCCTTGATCACCAAGTTATGGAGCAGTTCTTGCTCACTCCCCTCAGCCTTATGACAGATCCACTAAATGCTAGCACAACATGTGCTAACATTGCTGTTACACCAAATAGAAAGTCTACATGTGCATCACAGTTACAGTAAAGGGTCGTCTTTTCCGAGTCTGAAAGTCTCCAAAATACCAGGAAATGTGCTGTTTACACTTGATTATAGTATGTTTATTCATAGAACATGAATTATGTATCCAGGTTTGGATGTAAAGCACGTTTACTCAACTGAAAGTTCTATAAGTCCATAATATGTCCAGAGTGGGAAAGCACAAGCCTAACGAAGCACAACTACAAAAAGGTATACACAGCTCATCAAGCAGTTAGTGCTGCTACGCTTCAACACAAATGTACACAGGAGGAAAATCGACGTGTGGAACATTACTGGAGGAACAAACAACATTAGATATTTTCTCATTTGGTGTATTGATGATGCTTGTGGAGAGTGTTTCCTGAATCCCATATGTATTCAGACAGTTCACAGCTTGTGGAATACAAAACTGTTCTTGAACCTTTCAGTGACCCCTCGTGACTGCTGGAATTGTCGTGTATAACTCTTAATTTTACTGCATGTCAGTATGTCAAAGGTTATCATCTGAAGAGAATAAGAAATAATAAGAGATAGTTTGAGGAAATGTGTTTTTTCTGACAGTATATGTGTGAAGGGGAGCCCAAAAAAATAAAAAATGCAAGAAGATGTGATATGAAATGTTAAATGTGGTGGACGTTTTTGTGACTGCAAATCAGGTGAGAATTAAAGATTTGTTGTTGTTGTTCAGCTTTCAAACATGACTGAAATCATGTTTATAGGCTCTGTAAAGAAGCTGTGAACTTCTTGGCATCTACAGCTGATGTAAATAATGTAATGTAAACCCAGATCTGTGGGCAATAATTTAAACCCTTTTATTGTGATTGCAATCTGAAAAGCTGAACCTTTTATGCTTTACCGTATTATTTGTCTTATACACCATGACAATGACAGACTCATATGGCTAAAGCTTCAAATAATCATTTTTGAAATGTGTGCTAAATCGCCTGTGGCATACTACATGTCAGTGATATTAAGGCACTTATGCAGGCTGTGGTGTCACTGAAGCCCAGGCCAGTCTCTGCACCTAAGATGGTTGGTTCATGCATGCCTAATATCTTGACAACATTCTCCACACCTCCTTTTACTTCATCTGAAGATTAAGTTTGCAGAAGCTGTGACCTGTTTGTGTCTTTTTTCTCATTTCCATATCTCTTAGTAAGACACTGAAACAATGCTAGGAATGAAAATGTTAGGTTACTTGCATAACCCCGGTTCTCAGACTAGCACGAGTGAGCTGTCTGATGATGAGCTAAATGGAATAAACAGATATCCCATAGCATGACATCTCACTCGTACTACTCTGAGAACCGGGATTACTCAAGGAACCTACAGTATACCCTCCCAGACAGGTTCTCTTGAGTTTCAGAGATTTTAAAAGATTACAGTGAATGCCTAATGATTGAATCTATGCAATTCTGCAACACTGATAATTTGTTTGTATTTTAAAGGATTGGAAACTCATTGGAATATTACAAAAGTGATGCATGAAAGAAAATATATCCAACTGCTATTTAACCAGGAACTTTCTTGCTGTGTGATAACAGTACAAATAAAAAAAAATCAGTGTTCAGTGATGCTTTAGTCTGGACCTGGCCAAAGATTGGATACATGCAGCCAGGCATTAAAAAATAATATCAGAAAATGTTTTGATTCTTAATGAACCTGATTAAAACCTTAATTTGATTATTTCTGACCCACAAGACAAAACTATTTGTTTGAGCAGTAAATATACAGGTTTCTTCATATGTGAATGGTTGCAGCATTATTTGTGGATTAGATTAACACTAGGAGTGAGAGGAATAGCTAATAATTGTGTAAGCGCGTGTGCGTGTCTGTGTGCATGTGAGTAATCCAGGGATTACGCCTAACAGGGATCCAGCCAGGCATCCTGCTCGGGTCCAGCGGTGAGCCACATTACATGCTGGCTCGAGCCAGCCAGACTCAAATCCTGCCCTTTTCACTCGCTGCTTCTAATTAAATGAAGCTGAAGGGTAAAATTAACTTCCACAAATCACAGCAAGAAAGCTTAGAGGACACATGTGTGATGAGGCTTTATGTTCGTCTGCTGTCACATATGTTCAGAGCACATAGATTTGTGTGTTTTCATATGGCTGTACCTGAATATTTGTGTTGTGTTTTTCTAAAGCAGAGAACATGTGTAACAGCAGCTGCTATGGTTTTGTTTTATGTGATGTCCAAAGGCCAAATACATGCACATATGTATGTCATCAGTGTGCAAGACAGATATTCTACCCAGAATGCAACATCTGTAATCTGTTTTGCTGATCATTATAATTTTATTCTAGAGCACTGTCAGATGTTAGAATTAAGCTCTATATATAAGACTAAAACCAAAGTATTCATTTTGTAATATTCATGGGCGTGATTCCACTTTGCTTCATCAAAACATGATCTTTAGCATACGATAGGAAAGTCTGTGGCCAAGTGTGCAACAGTCAGAATGAGAGTTTTCACCTCTGAGGCTACTGGAAAACTGTGGCTGCTCCCACTAAGTTGGGTAAGAGCTGCTGACCGAAGTGAAAAAGTTTTAGAGTCTCTGGGATCTTGTTGACTAGTGACAGGAAGAGTGTAGCAGTAATGCATGTGAGCTAATGTGAGCAGAGAGGTGAGGCAGAAGGAAAAGGTTTGATTTTCCAGTCATTGCGGTGAGTAGCCTGGAGAAGAGCTACTGCTCATTCCCATCAAACAGAGTCAGCTGAGGTGGTCTGGCCATCTGATCAGGTTGTGCATTTCTCCTGGAGAGTTTCCAAATGCACCCAACTGGGAGGAGATCCTGGTGTACACCTACTACTTGTTGCCATGATTATTAATCTCACCCCACCTGGAATCCACCCTGGATCATACATGAGGGCCTGCTGGTCAGATAGACATCGAAAATATCCTGATTATTTCGCTACTATTATAACTCAACTTTGAGTAAGCCAGAGAAGATGGATGGATGTGACTTTTGAAGAATAGCAACAATGAATTAAAAATGTATAGTATTTTTGCTGGAAATTCCTGCTCCTAATTATCACTCCAGCATAGTGAATAAAAAACACACTGAAGTGCAACATTTATGATCCTTTCTGATGTGCTGCACCTTTGCTTGTGGAATATGGTAACACAACAAGCATGTGCCAGGAGGAGTCTGCTGCTGACATCATTTTAACCCTTGGTAAACAATTAGATGTGACTTATTTTGTTCACATCTAACCATTACAGAGGTCAAGAATGTAGAACATTACTGCTCTAGTCTGTGTGTGCGAACTGACTGCTAATTTCATCATAAAACTCAAAGTCTGCACGGAGGTACAGTTGAGACAGTGATAAAATCTTAGGCACACACTGGTGCTGTATTTAATTGGTTGCACATAGCCCTTCACTTCCACCGTTAAAGAGTCGAGTCTGAGGCTACGCAAGGCATCAGGCTGAATTACGCAAAGTTTAAACAGGGTCATCATGTTTCTTCTACCACAGACGCACCAAAGAGCTTATTTCGTCATCGGTGTTTGTAGTTGAAAGGATTTGTTGAAATGTTCTCACCCTGCTTTTGGCCTTGTTTACAGAGTGATTTATGCTAATGAAGACACTCTCCTTCAGTTCACTTGTTTGCTGGGGATTCGAAACAAGAACTGGCAGCATGTGACAGCTAACATGCAAGATCTTTCATCTAGCAGGAGGTTGTGAAAGGTTTGTTTCTATTTATAACAGCAAGCAATGCAGGAGCACACAGGAGCTGGTGCTCCACAAAAATACTCTGAAAATCTTTTTTTCTTGTGGCTTGGGGAAAGGCCACATAGCTAAACCTCTAAACATGTAGGGAAGTAGTATAAACTAAATATTATTAACCAAAATGTTGCAAAACATGGCGGTTTATGCTAAATTTGAGAAAGTGATTCTATATTTGAAAAACTCAAGCTCAAGTATATTCAGTGTGGGTTAGTTGTTTTTTATTGTCACATACTCGGGCTTTAGATTAAATGGTCATATTATAAAACCTTCAGAAAGTTCTGGAAATTCTGATAAGAGAAAGGCAGTTTAATGAACTCTAAATTCTTAAGATGTCCACGCATTCACCCAGGGTTTCATTTGAGGTATATTTTAATATTCCTCATGGGGAAATTTGTCCTCTGATTCTGACCCATCTTAACAGTTATGGAACAGAAGGTGTGGAAGATTTATCTCACCCAGACAGATGGAATTTCAAGCAATCTCCCATCACCTTATCCCTTGTACATCTGCTTGACATTGTGGTGTCATCCCATGACAGTGGCTTCCCTGTCAACACGTCAAAACAGAAAACCATTGCTCCATTTTCACATCATTTCCTGTCTTACCCCAATTGCTACTCGTGCTCAAGTCTGGATGATTTCCATTTTGCTGTTGCTGTGAGTGCCCATATGCAAAATTAGATGCTGTATAGCTGGGCGCTGACATTTGTATGAAAGGATGAATGCAGCAGTCATTCAAGTGTTGAACTGTTGCCGCAAGCAAGACAGACACATACAGACTAGAGCGTCGTGTTGGAGCCTTTTGGTGCTAATAAGGTTATTTTGTGTAGTCGAAATTGTCAAACTGTCTCCTGCTGTCCCAAGTCCTTTTCACTCAAATTCTTTAAACCCAAGAATATAGCAGGATATTTAGAAAGTGTGTGGGAAGCGTATGAATATTTAGAGAAAATGAGCAGTTCAATACAGTGTGATTGCTGAAAGCAGGCTGGTAGCTGCTAGCTGAAAGCACGGATAAAGAGAGCAAAACTTTTAGAAAAACTGTAGTGTTGTACCTGATCACATGGCAGAGCCATCAAGGAAGGTTTTGACAGGCTAATATGCCTTAATCGTGCTTTGCAATGTAAAAGTGAAGTGTTGGTAGAGATTATTTTTCTGCCAAAGAATCACTGATAGCAAATTGGGTGGCACATCAGCAATAACAGTTCACTCAGACAACTCGTGTTTTAGATAACTAATTATTAGAGCAGGAGGATGCAGTTTGAGTTTGCTGTAAAAGCTCTGAGCTCATCACTCACTGCAAATATAGTCCATATAAATTGGGGGAATGATGAGTAAATATCCCCTCTGGAAGGTACAAGTGGGTGTTGGGGTAGGGGAGGGGTTGAAACAGCAGGCAGCGATGCAAGGTGGGAGGGGTGTGCTTGACATATGACATGAAGAGAGTGAGGAATATTAGTGTGTTTGGCAGAGTTGCCAGCCTGAACGAGTTCACAGACTTTGCTTAATTAATAAGAAACCTTGACACATCATTGTTCGTTGCTCCACTTAAGCTCCGTGGTGTAGTTCCCAGGTAACAGCATGATGCCCCATCAATTAGGGAGCAGTCAAAAACAACAGTTCTAACAATCTAGATCACTTTTCACACTCCACCTTAGTCTAAATAACATTTTTCTCTGCATATACCACATAATCGCTAAGCATGTTTAGGAAAAACACTAATATTATAGTTTTGACAGACAAGGTCTACCTGGGCCAAAGTGAGATCTGAATCTGGTTGTGGTTGGAAGGAAGCATCGTATGCCATTGCAGCTATTCTGCATTAAATATCTTTTAGCCTATAGGTCTATAAATACTATGACAATTTTAATAACTTTGTCTCTGTTGAGCTCCACAGTTGATGATCAAGATGTGACTGAAGACTTTCAGCTTAAATTCAAGGAATTCAACACAAATTTTGTGTCAACTGTTAAGGAAACAGACATTTTTATACTCGGCCCTCACAATTGACTGAAAAGGAGATTTATGGCTAAGTGAGGTTGGTTCTCTTGTTAATCCATAACAAATTAAGATGACAAAAGATCTGGAGTTGATGTTAAATGTTGAACTTGCAGTTGGCAAGCGTTCACCAGAACTGTCAATATGAGGCCCAAAGAGAGGTCAATGCAAATGAACAAGGCTGTCATTAGGCTGAAAAAACAAATTAAACCTATCAAAGAGAGAGTAAGAACTTTAGGAGTGTCAAAATAAAATCTATTACATTCTTAAAAAGAAGGAACGCACTGACCAGCTCAGCAACATCTTAAGTCTGGAAGACTACAGAACAAGAAAAGTGGACGATCGCTTTGCTCAGGAAAACTCTCTACAACATCTAGCCAAGTTAATTACACGCTCGAAGACTTAACTATATCATTGTCAAAGTCTAGAATTTAAGACACATCTTCACGAATGGAAATACAGAGGGCTCACAAAAAGGTGCAAACCACTCGTTACAGTCAAGAAGGAAGGTTGATTAGACCAGAAAACATGTGCTGCTCAGCTCTAAAAAAAACATTTGTTAAGAAGAAACTAAGATGAAGTTGTACCAGAATGATGGAATAAGAAAAGCTTGGAGAAGGAGAGAAAATGCTCATGATTTTAAACATACCACATCATCTGTCAAACATGGCTGCCAGTGAACTATGTCACTAGTTTCTACTGATGGTGTAACTGCTGATGGTAGCTGGATAATTTCTGAAGTGTACTGGGCTGTAGTCTCTGCTTAGATTGGGCCAAATGCTGCCAAACTGATCTGACAATGTGCAAATGTATAATGAGCCAAAGCAAACTGCAAAAGCAACCCAAGAGTTTCTCAAGGCAAAGAAAAGGGATATTCTTCGATGATCAAGCCAGTCACCTCATCTCGGCCCAATGAAGCATGCTTTTCAGTTACAGAAACAACTAAATGTAGAAAGAACCACAACAATGATGTAAAAATAACAAAAATAACACAATGTTACAGAGTAGATTCAAACTAGTAGATGAGAAATCAAGGGCAAGGAAATGAAAGGTCTCAAACATGCTCGGTGCAAGTCTCTTTGCCTCGTACTGTACCTGCTGCTGGCAACCCTGCCAACACATACCCACTCAAAATTAAAATTCCTCCACCAGATGTATGTTAGTTCTAACAGCTGTTACAAGCTATTACAAGGTTCAAGAATTCCCTTTAGCATGAATAAAAATACTATGTGCAAATTCATTTTAATTCAGCATCACCTACTGTTGCAACCCACCAGTGAGGAACAGCACGCTCTTAATGAGGAAATTCAGTGAGAAAAGGGCTGGGAGTTTAAATTAAGAGCTCAGGAGTTATGGGATTATTGGAACATTTGCTGCCATTGTGCAAAATAAAGATTTCCTTCTGTGGCACCGGGCAAGGCGTTTATTTTGATATGATAATTTCCTTTACATTTTTAATCACCGTCCTTTGCGAGTTAGCGTCTAAAGTCAGGACTGCATGAGTGAATGTAGTTATACACACACCACAGGAGCTCTGCCTTCATCTCTCCATCACAGTCTCAAAAGCATATGTTTATAGGTTATTATCAAGCCTTTAATTTCCATCCAGCTTCCATCTTCTCCCTTCATAAAAGCTCTTGTTTTCTTGCACTGTGGCAAGACATCACTGAAAGCTGGAAATTAATCAGTTACTGATTTTACGCTGACTGAATGTAATAAGTGATCACTGTCTTTCTCTTGGCATTTCAACTTCTTTGTAACAAGACAGCAGCCAAACTGGAACCTGACTTCCTGCCATACATCCCACACTCTACAACTTATTTAGTCTGTAGTTCAGGTAGTAGAAAAGCTGCAGCACTGGGACTTCTTCATGTCTGGCAGAAGTAATACCTTGGCAAAAAATAAACCAACCCTACAAGATGTTGACTGATCTCAATGCCAGGAAAGAGCATTCAAACCTCAGAACAGGCTTACTTGCAGTGCACTCGCTTTTCAATGACAACCCGAGATGCTTGGGATTTCTTTATATCTGTGATGTCTGCTCTCCAGGCTGACCCTCAACAAGCAGGGGGATTAGCAAAGCAGTGGAGAGGCTTACAACCACACCTGTGTATTAGCCATGTGATCGCATTTCTAATTTTCTGAGATTAGTCATTCTTGAATGCCTTTCCAATAGTTCATGCTTAGAAGAATTATTGTTCTGATGTCACTGAAAATCACATGGAAGTACAATGTGACCCGACCTTATCTGTCAAACGGCACGATAACTTTAAGGTTTATAATGCGAGCTCTTCATAATGACTGTCCAATCAGTAGAAATTTTACTTTAGTTTTTTATGCTTTAAAGAAAGGGATGACCAAAAAACCGAAAAACAAAACGAACAAACATCAAATTCAAAGACCAGAACCAACAATGCATAGGTCTCTATGCTTGTGTGTCCAAAACCGCCGCACAACCTATGCCATAGAGTTTGTACAGCGAGTCACATGTGGTTAGTTAGTCTCTAATATAACCCATCCTGACATAAATACATAGCATACCAAGGTGTGATATACCACAACTGCTAAAGTTCCCACTGAATGCATTATTTACTTGTAAAAAATCAGTTTTTAAAATGACACTACAAATTTGTGCGCTGGTTTTAATATTTACATCTTTAAGTCTCCTTGCTGAAATTTACAACATTAGTCCATCAAAACAGGGGCACAAGATTCTTCAACATTCCCCTCAATCCACAAGAGTGAAAACTGTCAGAATAGAAACAACCAGGTACACCATTTACCCAGAACCTGTTTGTCCTCTTGTTCTGAGATCATAAGTAGGATGTTTGGCCTATATAGCAAGTAGGAGAATGTATACAATACCGCAGAGCAATTGGACAAACATATATGACTGTCTGATGTTTTTTTTGTTCTATGCAGTTTTATGCAAGCATCTTATTGATTTATCATTATTTAGTTCAGTTAGTGGCCTTCCTTCCTGAGAAGTTAACTTTCAAAGAATAATTAACTTTCATAATGCAATTAAAAAAAATTGCCAACAAGAACTGAATCTATTTGCACATGATTAGTCACAGTGTATCAGCAGTTGGCAGTTGTTGGACTGACTAACCCAACAAAACATAGGATACAATTTAAAGAACGTCTTTTGGGTTTTGCCCTGATAGCTTTCCTAAAGTTATGCTAATTTTAACTATTATTTTATTTTTATTATTAATATTTTTCTGTTACTGTCAGTCATTTTCTGTTACCACTTTGAAATGTTGTAAAGACAGTAGGACATTATCTGTGTAGTTTTTATATCAATTTCATTTCAACAAAGCAGTGAATATCTGCACAAATATAAGGACACGAGCTGGAGGAGAAAATGAACGGTAAAATTAATAACAATAAACCCTTTTGGTCGCAAAATATGAAAAATATCATGAAAATACACATGCATAAAAACAAACAAAGTGCTCCTCTACAGCAAAATAATGTTCAAAAACACATTCTTGGTTTTTTTCATTTCCAAATCATTTCTCCAGTTTCTCCAATGACAGTGAACATCTCACTTTGCTACCTTCCTAAAAGGAAATTTGAGATTGATGAGAAATAAAGGTCATTAAGTGACATGGATGAGGGCACAGTCAGAAAAGCTTTTCATCTAATTACACTTTATATTTAGGCATAAATGTAGTGATAGGAGAAAAATTGCACTAGTGTAAGGTCACTAATGATGTGCACACTGTGCAGCCCATTTAGATTTTTACAAGTACTGCACGAGTATAATAATTTATAATTTTTACTTCTGCAAAATTCTGCAAATGAGTGAAATTAAAGGGCATTAATTATTAACGTGAACATATTTCTAAACAACTAAAAACAACCTGCTCCAGTTCGTGCGCTGCTACATTAGGACATTCAACAACAACATTTTGAGAGTGTCATAATGCAACTGTGACGGTTGAACAATCTGTTGCATTTTGAAGTTAATTTTTAACATGATCAGTAATCTCAGTGTACTTAATATTGTAAACTACAGACCCTACAACATCCCAGCAGTGTAATGATCCCATATGAGGAGCACTTTGTGACAAAAAGAAAAAAACCTTGCATTTATGGTATGGTATGGTATGCAATGGTCTACCTTTCGTAGACCATTGCAATGACTAGCGGGGATGAGGGAGGAAAAGAAGATTAAAAACAAAGCAGAGGAAAACGACTCACCTGTAGCCATGCTGGGTGTCCACGCACACTCCACCGTTGTAGCAGGGGTTTCTGGGATATGTGGCACAGGGCTGGTGGGACTGTTCTCTGCCTGGGCAGGAGCACACCGCTGTGGATTCAACTGTCACAGACACAAGGCTCATAGTCCCACAGTCCACCACTGTGGGCGTGTCCCGCACGTTCAAAGTGTTGGAGCAGCCACCTGTCCCGCCACACTCGGAGCTGGGACACTCATCCACCCGGACCTGAAACACGCTGACCTGCAGGAAAGACTGGAGCTGGATGGAAAGAGAAAAAGAGAGCACTTATCAGGCAGACTGTCATGTCATGGTAAAAACACAGGGTAAAATTTTAGTCGAACTTTTATTGCTCCAAGCACAGCGGGCATCGTAATGGTATGGATTTTTTTGGACCTCTACTTCTGAGTCTGTAAATAGCACAACAGGGTGTATTTCCCTTTGCACAGGCATGAACTGTTAGGAGACACTTTAGAGAATCAACAAAACCTCACCCACTTGTGCCGACTGGGCTGAATCGATGGACAAAGACGAGTAACATGGACCTTTGTCTGGTAATGAACCCAGACCTCTGCACTTTGTCATCTACGATGTAACACAAAAACATTAACAGCTACATACTGAAACCCCACTTGCGAGTATTTTACTTGGTCTCGTTTAATAGTTCCTCACAGAATATGCCTACTTTTCTGAGAATAGGCTTGCACTTTCTGCACACCCATCCAAGCGCTAAAATTGTATGGTAAGTACTGACAGTGTTGACAGCTTTCACAATGAAGCAGCTGCAGTGACGATCACATCAGACACACTCAAGAATAACATGTGGCTCAGGTCAGGTTTGACTAAATCCTTTGAGTGTGTGTGGGATAATGTTGGCCTGACTTTTGTGTAAAGCGAGCTATTTATAATTTGAAGTAAAGTTTAAAGTTAGTTTGACAAACTTTAGCTCTCAGTACAACTCACTATTATGTAGGTGAGAAGTATTTAAAGTAATTACACGGGTAAATGTAACCCAAGTTTAGTCATTAGATGTCGGCCCAAATCGGGAAGCAAAATCTGTGTAACACCTGATGAGTGAGGGGGTATCACACATTCACCTGCACCCTGATTACCTGATAATCTACTTTGATTGACAGCTAGATGTATTTGTGGTGCTGCGTGCCAATTTAAATAAAAAACATCAAGAATGTGAAAACTGATTTCCTTGGAAACAGATGAGTAAAACCATGCTTATCTGTTATTCCACGCTGGCTGCAAATCCCTCGACTTGCAAGAGAAAATGAACTGATTCCAAACCAGCTTTAATGTTAAAGTGTTTGGACTCTTTTGCCGTAACTGATCGAATTATGGTGCAGCCTGTGTACCCGTTAAAGTATTTCAATGTGTATTATGTTTACTGTCTGGCCCAAAAAGTCATGATTGAATCTTTTCAGTGAAATAATTGTAGTAACTATAATTTTCTGAATCAAGTTATTTTCTCATTTTCATGCAGATGTAAGCTGGACATCGAATGTCTGACTTGGATGCACGACCAGTTAGGAACAATATTGATAAGAGCAAACTCGGTGTGTGAATGTGTTCGGATTACCGAAGGCAGTTCATTTCTAAGAAATTCTGTTATTTTTCTGTGCTGGCTCCTGGAAAAGTGGGCTAAATGGCGATGAAGCAGAGGGGAAACTATGACTCTCCAGGTTGAGCAATTTGATAAAGTGATGTGAAGGAAAATTAAATGGAAACTGTATGTGGTTTGTATGCTTTTGGATGAGTCGACCTTCGCTGGCAAAGCCGACAGAGGTCAACTGAGTTTGTGGACACATTTGTGTGCTCATGAAGAGGGGCAAGCACACACATACAGACATATTGGGGGTAGATAGTGCTGAATATGAAAGCAGGTCACTTTATGCTCAACGTTCTAGACTGGCTGGACTTTAGTCAGTGTGAATCGATCGCACTGATTAACCATGCAGTAAAGTTATTGCACCTATTCTCCGTGGCAGTGCTGCAGGGACTGTAACTTTGATAAGGATTTTGTTTTATGGATCAGTTATATTTCTGACTGATGTCTCATAACATCTGACATTATTAGCAGTAATGTCCTTCCATTCAAAACTCGCCTCTTTCATTTAAACTACCTGTGTCATTAATTTTTGTACTTCATAGTCAACTCAGACACAAATGCTTCTCTTCATTGGTTTCTCTCATCTAATGCTGCTGAAGGTATATGCATTCTTACAGCAAATTAATTTGAAAGGAGGTTGGCTGCATGAGAGCTCAATAAAAGGGGCCTATAGATGATCACACACACACATATATAGCTATGGATATTTGAATCCCATTTCCCGTGCCCTTGGTCTGTGTCACTGTGCACTGTATTATGACAGACTATTAGCCAAACATGGTTTGGCAACCCTATCTATCTGCCTGAAAATCATATAAGAAATGTAATTTCTATATACAAAATTTGCAAAAGCTCATTTGGTTTGCAGGAAACATTATGCAGGTTTTCAATCAACATGAGGAAATGTTTTTAATTAACCTGTTGGCATGTAGCAAATATATTAAAGCTGAACTTATCAATGGTTCCAGTGTTGTTTTCCTCCAGGCACACTCTCAAATCTTAAGTGTACAATATCCATTTGTATGTTTATGTTGAGCGATGTGCAGCACCTTGTTAAGGCTAAATAAAAATAGCAGCCTGGCTTTCAAGGAAAACTTTCGAGTGACTTGAGACTCAAGTTGTTATGTATATTTAATTAAACAAGACATACGTATGCAACTTCTGGACACTGGTGGAAGAGCTGTTGGCTCTGTATGCTCAGCATTTACAAAAATAGCACAATGTGTACAATGGTGTACCATATCCATCATCATATCTTGACAAGATAAACAATAACTGACATATTCCTCCACTGAAATGAATGTAGTTAGTACAGTAATGAGGATAAAGTAGCTATTGCTTTTTGTCCTCTCCAAGGTTTCTGTTAAAGTAATAAGTGAAAACAATTTCAGCTTTACAAAATTTTATGTTTCAAGCTGTGCCTTTGATCTCAAAAAATATATCTGAAGCACAGCATGCAACTCAGATTGAACAAAACGGCATCTGCTGTGTACTGTGTACCATTGTGACATTGTAATGGAATCCAGCAGGGGTGGACGTTTTTGAGTGTAGCTGCTAAAAAGTTCTAATTGTCTTGAATATTTGCTGGAACTGGAGGGCAAACGTCATCATTTGCAGTAGACTGAAACGTGACCTGCATAAGAGAACTACATGTGCTGGTTTCTACAGTTTAGATGTTCAAACATTTTTACAAACGGTTAAGATGACATGGTTTGAACTTGGTGGAGAGCGGTATAAATGGAGGTGCAAGACAGAGACTGTATGTTTGTATGTATGCAGTTTAGCAAAAGTGTTTGCGACACACTGAGCACATAAATCAAATTCTGCGAGGCAGACTATGCCGCAGGGAAAGGAGAGAAAGGGGTACAATGAAGAGGGGAATGCCAGACACAGGGAGTATGAGGAGGAGTAAGATATCTGGGGATAAGGTGCTTTGCGGTGGAGTCAGAGTCATGCTGGCTGTCAGTTGGTTCTTAAAGCAGTAGGTGAGCTGAAAATAACTTTTGATTTTTGTCTGCTAGCGTCTTACACAGCCATGTGTGCAGGAAATCACTACATTGGTCCCGTCCTATTCAGTGGCACCAGATGGAGGGCTTTGCTCATTCTAGTATTTCTTGTTACTCTGGCACACCAACAAGGCATTTCAAAATACTCACAAAAGAAGAAGAGATTTGATGTTTCCCTCTCTCTCATCCATTATTTCTTATTTATGCATAATGCACAACTTTTTAAACTTCTTTGCAGTTGCAGCGTGCGTCGATCTGTCATTCTTTTTTTTTTTTTTTTTTTAATCATTTTATTTTGAAAGACATTTTATTTTAAAAGGACACTACTGTACTCTACATTGGAGTTTGCATCCCCAGAAGCCTAAATGGCTGCACAGACATGAGCGTGCTCCATCTTTTGTATCTGGTCTCCATTGAGACATGCACTGAATTTCAAAGGCAGAACAGTGTGTATAGCAAGGAATAAAGGACCAAAGGGATCTATTGTTCCTTGGACTATTGTTCCACTGCATTAAGAAGTTCCCTCAGTCCTCTCCCCTGCCCTTGGGGCCACATTACTATAATGACAACATGAACCTTGGTATCTGAGCACCATACCGATGATTTTTTTTTAAAAAAACGTCAAAAACCAGTGTAGTATCATTAACAGTCAAGTAGAGCGTGATGGATTGAAAACACTGAGGGATAACTTCCATTATAGAGGTAGAGCAAGCAGAAATAGAGAGGGTATAAAGACTTTTTTTTTAAAAAAAACCTCCTACTTCTGAGGCATTACAGGAGAATTGAGAACATTAATAATAAGAACTGATTCATCTTCTACACCCCCCCTCCTTTTCCTCTTTCTTTCTCATCCAGCTCCACCCCCTCACAATCTCCCCCACCCTCCCCAATCTCTCCGACTCTCGTTCATCCTCTCTCGCCACGCTTCACATCTCATTCTGATCAATGTCTTCTCCGGAGAACCTGGCTGAATTCAGATGAAACGCTCCGCGCTCTGCTCACAAATCACACCTGAAAGCCCCGGCTACCTCACCACTTACACATCTTTCTCTCCCTCTCTGCTTTCCTCATCCTGGAAACTTATTTGTACACTTGCAAATCTTTCCATCCTTTGATAGTCACGTGAAACAACAAGAGGTTAACTGAAAAGAACGCTGAGTGGCTGAGGGCTGAGTGTGGCGAATGACCTGAGCTGACCACCATGACCACAGCTGGATTCTCACTGTTTCCTCCCTGACAGACACACACATGCAAATCCAAACTAGCTCATCTTTCCCTCTGAGGACACCAGTTCAGCTCTCTGTGCTGTGAAATGCATACAATTCAACGTCTATGGTTCAGGCTCTCTCAAACACACACATGCACACACACAGGTCCCCTACTTCCATTCAGACTTCTGAAACGTGAAATGAGGTCTGACTGAAGCCAGCGACCGGGGGGCATTAGTGTGATATAGTAAAATGTTTGTGTTCTACCAACTCTTTTTCTGCAGTGGTGGAATGCATCTTTTTTAATACAACCTTTCCTTTCTATAAATGTAATTTAGAAATACAATATACAATTAAATACACAAATATAACTGTACACAACAAAGTACAGCTCTGTTTCCCTTTCTCTTTTTGTTGTTTGCCCCCTCTTCCTCTCTTTTGTGCAATAGCCAAAGTACTGAATTACAAGCATATTACACACTGTGTATTTCTGTTAGAGTCAAATTAAGCTGGATTTAAATGGATGTTCCATACTCATGGACCATGAAGTATAATATATTTTCTTTTCCTGGTTGGCCCAGAAATAATCCAGTACAATGGTCAAAATCAGGTCTCACCTTCCCGTGTCCCACATACCAGAAATGGTTTGAATTCTTACAAAAGGCTGAGGTAAAACTTTGGACACCATAAATGGCATCACACAAAAAAAGGGCTTTAAACCAGAAGTGTATTGTTTGGATAAATATACTCATCCCTGCCGTTACAAACTGGGAAGGCTGATGAAACAAGTCAAGTCCTAGTGCTATATTGTTTAAAATGTACATGTGGGTAGAATGTGTATGTGTAACACTCTGACATGTTGTTCAGTACATTAGTACGGGAGGCCAAATGCAACATAGTTATGCATGTTTTTGTGGTACCAAAGGGTAAGATAGGGTTTAGCATAAGCAAAATAAAATGGAATGCAGTAACATTCAGGACTGAACTCTCTCTCATGAAATCATGTTTATGGAAATGTCAAACAAGAGGACAAGATGACCTTGAGCTCAGGAAAGCAACATCTGTTCTAAATCAACCAATAACAACATTTTTGTATCAGTTTTTTTTTTCTATTTAAATTAACCAGATAGTTTAAACTACGGGCATCAAACTCATTCTAGAAACATAGAGCCTGACCATTAAAAACACTACATTTCCTTTTCGTCTAAATAAGCACACGTGTAATCACGAAGCTCACCACCCATTCACAAAACAGATGACAAACAACCTGAGATGGCTCAGCGGCTTTTCCACATTCAGTCAGTCTACTTCAATCACGCGTGCTTTACAATTTACAGATCACAGTGGAACGAACAAAGACAAAAATACGCTTACGGGCAAAGCATTTTAGAACAAAACAACAGCATTTCTTTCTGATTCACACAAACAATGGAGATTTAATATAATGCTTTGAAACCTTCCAGTATTTATAGTAATGATAAAAGGTTTTCACAGGACTCGATGTGGTCTGTGAGAAATTAAATACACCTTTTCCCTCTTCTATAAGTGGACAGGTATCAGCCTAATCAAATGCAGCTTAATAAGTAATTGTGAGTAAGTGTGACCACTTCTATAAAAACAGAAGTCTTTCCAGGAGTGGACCCCCCAATGAATTCACCCCGAGCTCTGACCATGCAAATCTAAGCAAGCAGTAAAGCAATGCTGCTAAACAAAACTGAGCCAAAATACCTCCACAATGATGTGGATGTGGTATGGGACTACTTTTATAAATAAAGGTTAAATTTAAAAAAATGATCATGAAGGAAAGATGGCAACCACACAACCACATTTATGATATTAGTGAGTTTAATCGAAACATATAACTAAATAATAACTTCTCGCCATTAGCAAGTGTTACCCTCTTTACTGAGACAAAGATTTATGATGTGTCAGGAAGCCAATATATAGAAATCAAATGCCTATGCATAGAAAGGTTAACTCCAGTATTTAGCTGTAACTTCTTCACAGTCTATGTGATCAGTACACTTAATGCTGAATGTGACCAAGTTAAAAACACAGTCGAAAAGCAATCTGCTGGAGAAAAGTGCAAACACTGAAAGCCCTTTTGAGAAACACGCAAGATGTGATCACACCCTGAGGTGTTTTCACACCTGCTGCGCACAGAGTGGTTAAATTAAACTCTACATTGTTTACAGCAGATCTGGTTCATTTGGATACACGAGAACGGTTCAACCAAACACTTGTGTTGAATTACCAGCTGTTTCCAGCCTAAAGAATTGTTCTCGAATCAGATCCATGTCCAGAGGGGGATTCAGACTCAGTGCTGGCACTTGTACAACAGTATCATGTGCTTTTTGCTTTGAGTTTTGATTTCCTTAAGGTTTCAAAAAAGATATGAACTGTTTTCTTAAACTTTCAAATGCAAATTTTGATGTTTCAGCACATCAACAGACTGAGTGAAATCTCAGCATGCCACTGTCAATCAGGAGGTAAGCAAAACTGCTAATCATCTCATGAACCTTGTAATGGGGCTTAGTGATAAGGCCCAATATTACTTTTTATTTAATCCTATTTATTTTGTTTATATAACAAAATAGCATGTTACTAGAAGTTCCAGAAACCTGCATTTTCTCTCTGCCTGTTGCTTTTCAGGCTTCTTCCCACAGTCCAAAGACATGCATGTTAGTTTAACAAGTGATTCTGAATTGGCTGTGGGTGTGAATGTGAGCTTGAATGATTGTCTGTCTTCCTGTGTTAGCCCTTTGATAGACTGTACCCCACCTCTCACCCTTTGACAGCTGTGACAGCCTCTGGCCCCCCAGCGACCCTGAATTGGATAAGCAGTTAAGAATGGATGGATTACATAGCACCAACTACCTCCAACAATCTTTTCAGGGAAAAATACACCGTAAGCTCAATACCTTGCAAAATATGAGAACGAAGAAGAAAACCTGTCAAGGATACAACAATCTAATACCTAATTTCTTTGTGAAAACTCCACTGGAAACCTTTTAATTTCAAGTTCTAGGGGGAACCTTAGACCCAGATACCAAATGACAATACTAAATAAAAAAAGGTAACAAACAGCTTCATGTCTGACTTTTATAAAGAAAGACAGGACTATGTGTCATCCACATAGCCCTGAGAGTGTTGTTGGATTGGGTGGTTATGGAGATGAAGGTTGGCTCAAATATTTCATCTCTGCTATTGAAATCATTTTTTCATTATTGAGTCATCAAAACAAAACGTATCAGACACCTTTTTAAGGCATCACTCAGTACAGCTACTCTGTTCGAGTCACCACTCTGTGATTTACTAGTGTGTTGAATAACACAAGTTTTCTGAGTGTGGCATGTGGTACGCAGAACTGCAGAATCTGTTCAAATGCATTTAATATTGGACTGCTAATTATAGCATTGCTTTATGAATCACTGCTGCTTATATCTGTCAGGGAGTAATTGGACTAAACTATAAATTATTAAAAGCTGCAAAGCTTTCATGAAAAACAAGAGCAGCCTAAGTTGTTGCTTATAAACAATATGCATGTATTGATTCATAGTTTCGAATGGGAACGTGTGTTGTTGAGCTACAGCAACTGCGTGGAACCACATTAAATTTTTTAATGGCGCTTTAGTGGGTAAAAATAGTAGAAAACGTATAACCAACAGGTCACTCATGGGAGGCATCTCTCTCGCCCTCTTTCGCTCTTGTTTCTTTTAACCAAATGTTATTTGATAAGTTAACTTCACTCAGCATTTTAAATCATATGTCTAACCAATGCCCAACAGATGCTGCCACACTTCCATTTGTATCATCAGCCTTGTCACATATTTATTTCCAGGCTAATGTATGATAAATAAAAAGAGCATCAATCTTATAACTCTGCACTTACAAAAACTGCCAGTCAAAAACATCATTTACAGACGTGTTGTGCAAGAGAAATTAAGTTGAAGAGTTTGGATGTCAAGGCTGGTGTCTTTCCCTACGAGGTTTGCTTTCACTTTAATGAGACATGATGTAGATGAAAATGACCTAAATCCATCAATTTCTCAGACACTTTTGATGCTCACTTGGCTGTGCCAGCCTGTTTTCTTGTCATGCACAACCACTAATGTGTTGCAGAGTAAATAAATGAAGTTGTCAGTACAAATGAGCATCTGTTTTTACTTGTTACTTGGTTAAGTTTATTTGTGCCAAAAATCGAGATTTCTTTTGCTAGAGAGACCTGAACAAATTACATCAACACAGACTCAAGAAAATTCATTTACTTAAAACTGTTATTTCCACTCCACACAAAACCAACCCTAACTTAAACAGGGAGAAATATTTTCAGCTTTCACAATATTTAGGTGCATAGCAGAAACTAGTACTCCCCAGTTATGAGTCATGATGAGAATCCAAACTCTCCCTTTATTGGATAATTGCCTCTGACCTCAACTAAGAAAGTTGAATGTCTGAACTGATTAGTGAGCATCTGTGTTTTAATAAATAAAAACATAGATATACTGCTGCCAATTAAGACCATTCGTCTTTTTCATTTAACAGGTCGGGGTGATAGCTGCGTAATTAATCAAAATGCACCGTATTGGACAGTATTCAGTAATTTAAAGGCGGTACAAGCATAAAGATTAATTTCTTTATCTTTCTGTCTCTAAAATAAGCAAGCATAATACTTTTTCCCAGTTGTCCAATATAGATAGGATTGTAAACATTGTCGTTCTTAGTCTTTAAAAAGGTACATTTAAAATGTGCAAAATGGAAAAAAAAAAGCCCAAATATTATGGACTCAACTGGAGGTGTGCTGCCCTGAAAAGCAGCTTTCATTTGGGGGAGTACAGTTTTGTGGTGGAGTCAACACATATACAAAGGTATCATCAGCATAAAAATCAGGATTATAAAAATTAATATTACCTATGTACAGACTATCAGTGGGTTAATAATGGTTATGAGGAATTTATTATTGGAACCAGCTGTAGGCAGAAAATCATAACCCACAGAAAGCAGCTTATTTCACTTAAACTGTATGTGGGAAATACAGACAACTGATGCACTGGGGCTGTTTTTTGTAGGTCAATTGGCCTGTCAGGGCTGCAAAGTGGAGTTGTTTTCAAGCAATAGAGATCACAGCAGAAAGCACTATTTGGTGAATATTACTGCTGCATGTCAGCACCGCCTACACTGCTGTGGAAGCAGGTGAGACAGGTTTTCCCCATTTATGACAGCTTATTGTTTACAGACAACAACTAGCAGTTTTGATAGGTAGCCTGATGAGCATCACCAAGTCAGAATACGCCACTGTGCTTTCTCTCAGCACCTACATGGCCATCAAGCAGCAATGTTATCATTTTGCTTCCTGGATTGGCAGCTCCTGTACCGTGACAGGTCCTTCTGTCTCAGGGGCACGTTCAGTGTGTGCTACAGGTGTCAAATGACACAGCTGTACACAACACAGCCACAGTCTGGCATTTGGTGGGTCAGGGGAGGGAAAACCACAGCCAGGTATAGTTATAGAGGCATAGAAGTTTAGATAAACTATATGTTTTTCTCTCAAAAAGGCTTTGAGCATAGAAATCAGGTCAAATGTGTTTTTCCAAAGCAAGTTTGCCGACTTCGGTGATGCTTTAAATACATTTTGTGTAAAATCTCTCCAGTTAAACCGCCAGCAAGGTGGAAACATACAAAAGTACAGAAAATTATGTGTGTTTTTGAACTGGGTGTGTCAGTTATGCTTTTTTAGATGAACAAGAAGTGAGTGCTAATTAGGGCTAATTAGCTAACATTTGCTAGCTATCTAATATTGACCTGGATATATTTCCAGTTCCAGGCACAGTAAGAATACTAGGTCTACATTAACAAAGCAGTAATATTTTGGTTAGGTTAACACAATATGTTATTATATAAACCTAATCTAAACTAAAACCGATGACAGATCAAATGACCCAGCAGTGGTGTGGAGATCTGGTGACAGCACCTGTGTTACAGGCTTAGGGGGAGTGTTTTGTATGCAGTACTATACTTTAGGTTTAGCTGGTTGTTTTGTTAGTCACCATCTGTGGCTCCGGGTGAGGTCATCTGACAAATCTGACACACTACTTGTTTTATCTCTGCTGCAGTTAGGTTGGTTGGTTGGTTTCTTTGTATTGTCTAGAATTGTGACTGTCAGGCCGCATCATGCATCCAGCAAACTGAGAAAACGTCACAGATTTTGACTGCTAACTGATATGTTAGATTTTAATGTAGACATCAGCCAAAACACTGCCAGAGGCAAAACTTGTGCTTGCAACCAACAACTGCAACCATAGTGTCTTGCCCTACAAGTGGCGTTGCAGTGCACTTGCTCACTGACGTACACTTGGTTAGATTACCTGAGCGTCATTCGAGAGGTTGTGTTGTCAACAGATCGGCCAATAATCAGGTTGAGTGGCCTTTATTATGAGAAAACTGAGTGTCAGTGTCGAGAAAAGCCTAAACTAGACAAAGAATAACCTACCTTTTGCTTGTGAGCGGCCAGGTAACCATGCATTTTCTCGGGCTGAAGGAAAGATGGGCCACTATGCACAGCAAAGCGAACATCCAGCATTCGCTCCTTCACGTCCATGAGGCTAAAGATGTTGACATCATCAGGTGGGACCGAGAGCATCTCAGACAGGAAGTCCACCAGCAGCTCGTAGCGGCTCCGCTGCTTCCCCCTCAGTTCAATGAACTCCTTCGCTGTGATGTCTGAGCAATACATACATACACACACACACACACACACACACACACACACACACACACACACACACACACACACACACACACACACACACACACACACACACACACAGAATTGGAACTGTAAGTGGCCTCATTATTTCCGCCCCTGCTCAAGGATAAATCCAATTATTTTCAAACTGCTAAAGTAAAAAATAGTCCACAACACTCCAGACTAGAGCTATGATGATAAATTATTTCAAAAGGCTTACTGTATCTGATAAAATCACTTGTTTGTAAGTTATTTTGCGTCTGTTTTCCTGTGTGTTTGTTTCAGTGTGCCTACAGTATGTTTGTTGGTGAAGAAAGTGCTCAGGAGTTCCATTTCAGTTCCTGTCAATAAAGGTATTTGCTGATTTTGTATTCAGTTCTAATCATAAAATGCTGTGAACTTTTGAGGAAAAAATGTTACTCTTCTTTTGTTTCTCAGCGCCAGTCTGACTCCAGTTGTTCAAAATTTAAAAATTACCCCGAAGACTCGTGCAAATGTTCAAAGACTGGACAGGCGATCCTAGCAGATTATTCCACCGACACAGACGTTTAGTCTGTCAGGTAGGAGCATTAACCTGGCCAACACAGTGAATATCTGGGCAGGAGTAACCAAATCTCTGGCAGTAGATGGCCCTGCAACTCCCATGAGACACCACTTATCATCAGATTTTGGATCAAAACAATCATGAATAATAACCAGAAGCTGGCACTGTGTATATGCAAATAATTGAAGTCGGATTTTTGAAGGAGTGGCATGGACAATTTTGCCTTTATAGAGATTAAATGAGCACCACATTTAAAGCTTCCCATACAGCACCATAATTGGGAAAGTTGAAGTTAAAATTATTTGCTTTTTAATGTTAACACCCAGGTGTTGTTGTACGTACCTGCAAAAATCAGTCAGCATCAGTCAGTGAGAATTCAGCAGAGTACAAATGTTATCCAACAGTACAGAATAAAATGATCTCTGCAGAATTTTCAGTGTACAGGAATTCACTGCGACTAATTGATAATGGATGGAAAGTACAACAAATGCAGTAGAAAGTCAAGAAATAATTAGACACACAGACTAAAAAAGCCCAGATTGGTATCAGTTTAGCTTGGTCCAACCAGCCTTAACAGCCAAATCATATCCACAGCCAAACAAACCAGCAGACGAACAACAGCAACTTTAGTGGATTAGTTCTTATATAGCGCTTTTCTACTCTGTTTGAGCCTCATTCACCTATTCATACAAGCACTTCTACACTTCAGTGCACTCTATCAAACATTCACATATATTATTCACAATCCAGTGAACCTTCAACATTCAAAATGAGACCAAGAAAGTAACAGCTAAAATATGACTTACAAAATATACTTTGGCAGCCAGTGTGCAGCCAATTAAAGTCTGTGTGTAGAAAAACACTGGATATTAATAACAGACAATACACAAATTAATACAGAGCTAGAATAAGCAAAATATATTTTTTGAAAATTATGGACAGATCCTATGTGTCAGGACTGAAATCAACAAAATGAAAATCTTGTGTTAAATAATTTGAATTTTCCGCTCCACTGAGCTAAACTCTAACTCAGAACCATGTTCATACCAATGTTCTATTCAAAAAATGGACGGTTTTTTATGCATCTAAACACTTGTGATGTTTTATAAAGTAATGGCCTCATCCTGTATGTAGAGAAAGAGCAGATCAACAATGATGGGAATGATGAGGTTCATGGAGCCCACAGGTTTAAAGGATGCTGTGCATGAAAATGTAAAATGTTGCAAGATGCCTGAGAAACACAGCTTAGACAGCTTGGATGAAATAAAGGAGCAAAAGAGTCAGAGAGATAGCTCCGTGTGGCACTCCTGCTGGATAGATAACAACTTTCTGTTTTCTTTTTGAACTTTTTATTTCCATTCATCAAGTGAAATCAGACAGTCCAATCAATCACGTCTCTTTTTCACACACACAGCATAAGTGCAACAGAGTGTAATGTCCACATTTAGCTCCATAGTCACATGACATGAGAGAAATGAAACATAAACAAACAAATTATGGCATTCAACAATCCTAACAACACTCTGACATTATTACAGAGACAGGTAACAATATGTGTCACTCACAGCAGAGAGGAGCACAAAGTAGTGGTAGCACCAAAAACAGAAGAGGAAAAAGAAATTCTCAAATGAGGAAACATGAGACAACTGGGACCCATTTTATTGAGAATATATCTAGTTTTAGTTGTTATCTCGTAGTATGCTTTCCATGTAGCAAACCTTCTTAACCTTCTCCCTCCATTGATCCACTGTGGGAGGCTGCAGCCTCATCCATGAGATTGCGATCATCTTCTTATCAACTAATAAAAAGACTCTCAGTAGGAATATCCTATTGTCGCCTTTTAATCCTTCTGGCAGTTGGCCCATTATATACAGAGTAAGATGGTTCTAAGGACACTTCTCTTTATGAATTCATTTTGTATGTGTTGGCAGTAGTCTGATAGTTTTGTGTGTGTTCTCTTACCAAGCCACAGTCCCTCCACCACTGACCTGAGATGTTCACAAATTTTGATATGACAAGGGCTTGGAGTGGGTGGGGGGTGTTGATGGTTTAACATAACAAATTGCTTCATATTTTAATGGCACGGCATGCAGCTTGTCCCATTTTTTGCCTTTCTCTACAGCTGAAAAATAATGTGGTGGACGATCATATTTGTGCTGAAGCTGCTCAAAGAACACCAGGTCTTCTGCTTCAAACAGCTTGTGACACACAGCTGGTCCAAGAGTATCGAGCTGTTTCATTCCCACTTTCTAAACCCTGCTTCTAATTGGGAGGGAATAAAGTGAGAGTCATGTGCAATCTTCACCTGCTGGAAGCTGAAGTTGAGAATCTTAGTTTTTTCTCACAGTGGGGATTTTTTTTTTTTTACCTTGTCATGAATTATTTCCTCTCCCGATATCTTCACTCTTGAATGGGATTATATCTAAAATATGTGGAGCCTTCACTCTTTTCCATCCTGACCCAGTTGGTTTCGTTATCTTGAGATATTCATGTAACCACTGACTTGAGCTGGGCTGCCCAAAATTATTTTTTTTCAGGTTTTCAAATTCAATTCCAGTTTGTTTGTTTGTTTTTCCAAATGACTTTAGATAGTCATTTATTTATTATTTTAAATGTAGATCAGATAAAGACTGAAACAAAACAAGTCATCTAGGTAATCCATTCATTTGTATTGTTTCTACTTGTCCTATGGGGGGAGGATTTCACATGTTTTTAGGCTGGCTTTTATTTCACCCATCAGCTTTCGATAGTTAGCTTTGAAACATGTCAGAGGTTATGACAATCCCTATCTGAACTCACGATGACACCAGAAACCTAAATGTAGGCCAGTGTCCCACCAACATCAGTGTCTGAGATTTCGATTGACTGATCCGATAACCTCCATATTCACTATTCTAAGTTAGGGAATAGGGATAGAAGAAACAAGGTCATATCATCATTTACAGCTTTAATGTTGTAATTCTGCCATATTTAATTTAGGTTTAATATTTAAAGCAGAGAACTGGAGTTGACCATCTTGGCTGACCCCTCTCTGAACAATATCCCTTCCCTTTGACATGTGAGTCTGACTTTATACGTATAACCATTATCCAGTCCACAAACTTTGGATGGATTCCCATAACAGTCAAGGTTTTGTACAAAAACTCTTGATATGTCAGCCACCGTGTTCTCCAAGCTTAGTCGAGTATCTTTTCTTCAGCTCTGTAGTCAGAAATATCTCACTGTAATGGATCTTGGAGGGCAAAGTGCTTCAGCTTCATGGTTTGGGATCTGAGACCTGTTTTGACACAGGTCTACATCCTTCATTAGTTCAAGTGATGTGAGCAGCAGGTTTGTTAAGAGATTACTCATTTCATTCTCATATTCCCCGTCTTCTTTCACAGCGTGTATAGGTTGTCCCATCTTGATCTTGACTCCAGGTCATCATACTTGACCCATAACTTTTCTTCTCTGTGTCCTAAATAACGAACAGCTCTTACATGTTGGAGTATTTTGTCCTCTACTTCACTCAGTCTCTGTTCAATATTCACATCTTCTTGTTCTAGTTTTGTTGTACACTCCAGTACACTCCACATCGCATAGAGTGGCTTCCACCCTCAATAAAGTGGCCTCCGTGTCTAGGGAGGCCTGAGTGTGCTCTTTCATGAGTTGTGCAACTCAGTTAGCACAGCAGCCATGTTTTCTTCAATGCATGTCTCACCGGTGTCCATTTGGTCTTGTTTATCATCTTTTTCTTGTGGCTTTGCTTTCTTTTCTGCCTGTTTGGTTTGAGCAGACATGGTAGGTTTTCTCAAAGGCAGTTTGCATTAATTGTTTGACTGTTTGTTAAAAGGTTTCTCTCCCACAGCAGGAGAATCAGGCTGCTTCTCCTAGCATGACATCACAGAAGTCCTTTTGTTAACAATTTTCTAATCTAGCAGATTCAGATTATAACTGATAATAATAATAATAATAGTAATAGTCACCAAAATGTGATGGGTTTGGGCTGTTTGGTTACACAAAACTCAAGGGTTTGGTTAGTTTAGATTATTTTGAAATATTACCACATGAAATGGCCTTTAAATGTAAAGGCCCTTTCATATATGTAATCTCAGTCAGTCTCAATGTGTTTAACCTTTACTAATGGAATTTCAGCTTAAGATCTCAGAGAACTGCAAAAACTATATTTCAAAATTCAGATAAAGCTAATATTTTAGACTTTGGTTAACTCTTAGATTAAGTGGGTATCTTCCAGGGAATTTTGAGCTTAAGAAGGCAAATGCTTAAAAGGAAGGAATATCTTTGAGGCCAGAGTCTAAGCAGTTAGAGCTGTTAACAAAAACATTTCAATTGTGCAAGTTAACATGTAGATGGGAGCCAATACACAAAGGACCAGGACTAACAAACTGCTCTACGTAAGAAAACCCAAACTAATTTCATTGTAATCAGCACTACGAGACTCAAAGTTCATCTCACAGAGAACGAAGTAAAAGAACGCACACACACACATATATATACAAAGGGGTGGGCAGGGTGATTAGGTTTGTGAGCGTAGAGAAGGAGACAGAGCCTAGGCATTAAGAGACAAGACAGGGGGCTCAGAATGGGCTCAGCGGATACAACGTGAGGGATCGAGGCTAATGTCAGCTCCCATCAGTCAGTCCAGAGGGAGAAACAAGGACACAGGCAGACAGAGAGACAGTCAGGAGGGATAGGGGCTGGCGGGGGGAGAGGGTAGTAACTCCTAACGCAGTGTGGCAGCCTTTGCACCTGGCTTTGATCCAACCTCACAACTGACTTCTGCTTTCTCCTTCCCAGAGGCTTCATTGGAGGCGGTGCACAGATGCCCTCCTGCCTCAAGGCTTGTGATTTTACACAAATAAATGGTAAATGGACTGCATTTATATGGCACTTTTCTAGTCTTATCAACCACTCAAAGCGCTTTGCACTACATGCCACATTCGCACACACACACTCACACAGTTTATTCTATCACATATTTGGCTGGATCTGAGGCATTTATACGAGATTCAGTATCTCGCCCAAGGACACTTTGATATGCGGGGAGGGAGCCAGACGCTCTAACTTCTGAGCCACAGCTGTCCCTTAAATAGACACAAAAGGGCCAAATACTTACTTTATATGATGAAGTTTTATATGAATAACTGAGACAAAAGAGTGAGAACTAACTGTGGCTTTGTCTTTTTTGCAGTCCTTCAGAAGAGGTCAAACAAATGAGGATTTTATGAAGCCCTAATGATTACTTGTAAGATTCGAAGAATGTTTTCTTTAACAAAATGCTTTGATAAAGCAAAACACCAAGGAGAGGCTGGTGGCATTATATCTTCCATAAAAGACAAATGCTGTAAATGTTTTGGAATTCCTAATTAAATCTAGTAATTATATAAAAACACACCGGTTTTTATATAATTACTAGATTTACCGGTTTTTCTTTCAAACATAATAACACACAAAGTATTAATAAGGACAGAAAAGCATATTGTTATTTAAGCACATTTATGTTTAGTTCTCAGCTGAAACATAATTCTTTGTTGACTTCATTGTACTCAAAGTCATTACTTGTCTTTATCATAGCCACTGAAATACACGATTAACTTCAAGCTCTCATACCGTATATGAAAAATCAAAACTTCTTGTGGATGACTGACAAAAAGTTCAAATGATTTCATGAATTCTAAACCAGTTTCAGTTCAGGACTCCTTTCAGTGATTAGAGGAGAAGCTGAAGGTAACAGAAGGTAAACTTTCACACTATCTTTCCCAGGATCAGAACAACAAGGTTGAGTTTAATCTCTAGCAAGCCAGACTTTTCCATTTGACCACAAGATTACAGTGCACGGCTTATCCGACTGACCTATGGGAAGAAAATAACAATCTCCGTTATCAAATGACTATATGATGAATAATACGCAGAGAAATGTTTGCTGCTTCCTGCTCCTCAAACATCAGACAAAAGCATGCAATTGACTGAACAGAGCTTCCCCTCACAGCTGATGCTTTGAAGCATCAGCCAGATCCTTGTTTCGACTGTGCTCTTGGTTAATTGATGAGAAAGGCTGAAATCAGAGGTGGAGTAATCCTCTTTTCAGTTTAGGGAACCTATGTGTGACGCAGGTCTAGTTTTCTGGGAAGCGAGACTCTTGAAGAATGTAAGAATTAATAATAGCAGCAAGCAGCCACAGCCGCTGTGGAGTACATGCTGACAGGGCTTATTAAGGTGCTGCAGATATGTCTGAAGCCTGATGTATAGTCCTGTGTTGAGCTGCCATACAGCCCACGCCATAGTGGGAAACGTCACTGCATTTATACTTGTATACTGGTGTGTATGTATGGTGTTGTACAGTGTGCACTAATCTGCACTACAGTGCAGATTAGGGCTGCAGTGTAGTGTACAAATTTATTACCTATAATATACAGTTTTCCTGTCTTATAAGAAACATAATAAATGTTCAGCTTAAAAGTAAAATAAAATAGATAATGATTCAAAATAACTACTAAAATAAACACACAAATGCATTTCAGAATGCTGAGTGGTGAGACTTGCTTCTAAAAGGATTTTCATTCCACTCACTGCCTGGTAAATGCCCAAGGGTCACATTTACTAAGCGGTGCAAAACAGCGTGTGAGTGCAATCCCCAAATAGTTTCATGGGTGATTGACAAAAGTTTTGTTGTGTTCTAAACAAAGGTGCAGTCAGTTCATTTCAATGACATGTCAAATCTGCCAAGAATCCCACAATTTAGCACGAGGTTGAAAACTAAGAGATGATATTTAGATATTCTGGCAGACAGAGTGGTTATAATAGAAACAGGCTTCAATGTAGGACATTAAGATGTATGACAATATTTTGACACTGGGCTCTGTAGCATTCTTGTATTAAGACAACATATATCCCTTCAAGGGACAAAACAAATTGGAAATGCCTGACAGACAAACGTTTATTTCTATACTCGGAGTGAGCACAGCTTTTGCGCTGTCCATGGTCCTGAAATAAGCATTTTATTAATTTAACATTTTGCTGTTTATTTAAGTGTAACAAAACTTTATTAAGGAGAAATATCTTTGAGATTATAAATGGATGATCAGACAGGTTTGATGATAACAAACAAAAACCGACCTCAAACTATTTCAATACATAATAGGGTTGCTATTTAGACTTCCCATGCCTGATGTCCATCCAGGGCCTGAATTTTTTTCAGGGTCCAACGTCAACATTTTCTCTCTGTTGTTTAGCCATCTTACTCTGAATGCCATTGTACAGGCTGTGAAATTCCTGTCACAGAAGCCACAGTATGTTGAGAAGAACACGATGCCAAAAAAACAAAGATTTGGATGTTTTTTGCTACTGCTATTGCATGGCTCCTTTTGGTTGGAACTTCCAGGTCATTCCTGACTTCACTGAGCAAACTTGCAATTAGATGGCTTGGTAATCTCTATATTTTTGTCACATCTCTGTCTGGCATTCCAAATAAATTGACCCGAGTGGAGAAATGCCTCTTCAAGCACACACATCTAAATCTCTGCTATGCCTCCCCCGTTTTTTTAAGGGCGGTAAATACCGGTGCAATTAGTAATACGTTTTGCAAATGTTAGTGAAGCAATTTGCTAGATTGATTTAAATATTTTCCTCCCTTTATTTTGCATCTATATATGCATATGCAAGAGGGTCGGTTGCAACTAACTCTCAGTTCAGCATAAGTAGAGCCAATCTAATGATATCAGGTTTATCAGCTCTTCAGACCCTTTAATTGGGGGAAAAAAAAGTCATGAGTTAATTCAGAAAATGGATGTGGAAGTGTTGTTAGCGTGGCAGCCTGCTGTATGAGACCTCGTCACCTTCCCTATCCTACTTATCTGGTTCATTAAACAGAAAAAGGAACAGAAAATGCACTTTCATGATTGAATTTTAGTTATTTTTTCGTGGAACAACAACCTCCATTCACTGGGGCAGCATTAGATGACTACAGTGTGATCAGTGAAGGAAGTCTCCAGAATCTCACATATAATAACAAACTAATATATCTTCCCAATTTCTGCATATTGATCCCACAATACAGGCACCCTGGAGCGTAGACAGACGTGAGAAGAGAGAGAGCGAGGATTTTCGCACTTCTCAACAACGCATCTGCCAAAGGACAACTCTCCTGGCAGGAATAGTTTATAAAGTCCTCATGTTTGGAAAACTGCATCAGCTGGTTTTAAGCAGTTACTCATCGTGTGTTTCACACTCTGCTTCCCCCTGAGCACCATGCATTTTACTCTCTGCTTGTGTTATGTGGACATTTCAAGGACTTTTTGTTTACTACATTTTTTACCTTTCCATCAATATTGAGAAATGGAGCAGGGGGACTGAGAGGGAGCCTTAATCTCAGCAAGGCAGATTTAACTAGTCCCTTCTTTGTGCACCCTTATTGAATTCCACATTTGTTCTTGAAATGGGATTTAAAATGTCAAGGAGGGTGTAAGTAATGCTATAAGTAGAATATTTTCATAATCCCTGAGACTGTGAATCAATGAGAGTGTTTACTTCGAAGCGCCAAAAAAATCCTAGAAATAAGTGTTGCATATCCTACACACAAACACGCACACACACGGACACACACCTGTGTTGCCAGTGTGCAGTCTGCAACTCGAGATGATCTCAGAGTCATTAATCCTTGTATTACATTTTGTTATGAAACCACTAACTTACATGTTTCGTGAGTTTGCTCCTTGCTGAACTGCAGGTTAAAAGCATTTGAGTAGTTTTGACAGAGTATTCAGAGTGGTGTCTGACACTGGTGCTCTCTGGCTCTCAATTCAAGTCCCTATGATAGAACCAGGGTCTATTAAATCAATGCACTCTACAGCTAAGAGCCCTTTGATGACAGTGGAACCATTTAATAATCTTCAGTGAAGGCGCACCCTACAGGGAGAAGTTGCTGACAAATCTAAGTGTATTTTTCTAAATTAAACGAATGAAAATTACAAAAACAAATAACTACATGGAGACTTTAATTGTGCAATTATTTCATTTCAGTTTCCATTATTCATCTTAAAAAACACACAGTCTACATTTCTACAAATATTGGAATGTGTGTGCCAGCTGTTCTCCACCGTGCCTTCTCTGGTGCACATTAATTTACCTCAACCTTCTTTTAGAATGAGAAGAAAATCCTTTTATGCTCGACTCTCGCTTCCACACTTTTCTTCCTTCTCTCCCTCTGCTCTCCTCTCATCTTCGGAGAGCATCCGCTGGCCTCTCTGTCTGCTTCTATTTCAATATCTCGGAAATCATAAAAATCCTTCAGCCATGTCCCATTTCTCTAAAGCGAATTTAATTCTGAGCAGACAGCCGATGTGCCGTACATCAGGTAATGATGGATGCTGCTGAACATGTGAAGAGAATGTGCTGGCTGAGCAAAACCTCGACTAATTATTTTACCAGCATAAGTAATGGAAATAGGCTTCTCTGTGCGAGCACTGACAACAACCGAGATCCCACGAGTCAGACGAGGAGGAAGTAATAATGGGCCTAATCTTTCACTTAAAAAACATCTTTACCTTGGAGCATTGGAATTTTTGGAAACACTGGAAACAAACAGTAGAACAAACAGTAATCAGTCTGCATTCATTTTGTATGCCTGGAGATGATGAATCTACAAATAATGAGCATATTCCCTAAAATATTATTTAGTTGGTATTAGTATAGGTTTTACCTGTTACTGTAGGTAATGTAGAGTGTGACTGTCACAGACCATCAATCAGAGCGAGAAAGAATGCAGGCTGATGACAAGTGCAGAAATGTGAGCTTGGTAGGGCATAACAAAATGTGTCACGTACTTTGATATGTTGTAACAAAACTGATGCAACTTAGTGGAAAATTAAAAACCCCAAAGCTCAACTGTAAATTAGTCAAGTACAGGTTTTTGCAGACTCAGAAGCATATGGATTTATAGCCTCTTTAGGGGGAGATCAAGTTAATACTCTCCAGGGTATAATGTTCACAGCTCTAACTTAATTGTGATTTACAGCATTCTGCACACATTGTCTCATCTTCACTGAATTTATTCAAGACAGGAAGTATGGTGCTGGACTGGGACTTAGATAGCACCTTTCTACTCTGTTGATCACTCAAAGCTCTTTCTGCTGCAGGTCTCATTCACCCAGTTACACACACATTCATACATTGCTTCTATGCCTAAGTGCTTTCTAACATTCACACACACTCGCTCTTCAATGGATGCATTGGGAACAACTCAGGGTTCAGTATCCTGCACAAAGATACTTGAGCATGTGGATTGGAGGAGTCGAGGATTGATCCGCTGACTTTCTGATCGGTAAATGAGTTGCTCTACCGAGCCAAAAAATGCATATTTACTATTTTATATACTGCATAATTAGTGAACTGTTAGCTCCAGAGACAGTGACAGAAGTCTTTTGTACCTTACAAATAACAAAAAACCCATAGATATTTAAATATCTGGTCATTACAAGATTTATTTGACCAACAGCACCAATCCAACATACTTTTTATCATCAGGCCACAGTTACATTAATTAAAAACCAGAAAAAAGACAACATATAGAGTTTGTGGCTGGAGTAAGTGGGGAACTTGATCCCCCAACATTCCACATAGTGGACAACTCACTCTATCTCGTGAGCCACAGCCATTACCAAAGTCTAACATGTTTGCCTAATCCTTGCCATCAACCCACACCCCTAACCTAAACAAGCTGATTAGAGGATTAGAACATGCAATAAGTTTGTGCCTGAGAATTTCATCTTTCATCTCTCACACAAATGTACTGAATATGACACAAAACACACAAGTTATTGCTTTGGCTACATGGTAGGTTGGTAGACCTTTTTTCCTTTTACAATATGTTTTGGTCAGTAAGTCAAGAAAGTTACTTTCAGACACTACGAGAACTAATGAACTACTCATTTTGAGGCTCAGACAGCAGGGTGCATGTTCACGCAGAGTTAATCTTACCTGCCAGGCGAAGTGACCCCGAGTTGTAGATGGCGTCATCTCGGAGTTCCCTCACGTGTACGGTAACAGTGGAGACAGCATCTGGCCAAATTCCATCTGACACACGAACCTGGAACTGGTAGGTGCCCGGTGGGGCGTTCTCTTTGATGATCAGGAAACCAGTTCGCTTGTTCAGAATAAAGTAACTGATGGAAAGAAAAAAAAAAAAAAACCACACAAGCACCCAAATCAGAAAAAGAACCCATTCAAATGATTTTCTTCCATTTCACATAAGATGAGCGGTCAACAGGGGTGATGAAGTTTGTCACCCTTGTTTAACTACACATGAAAACCTGTCTTTTATTTATTCAGCCAACAACCCTCAAAAGCAAGCTGCTAACCAGTGCAGTTAAATAAGAAGTAATTACTAGTAATATAATGCATTCTGTGAAGGTGGAGGTCATTCGAGTAGCTGACAAATGCACCGACCTCCAAGCTACAGCTGACACAATCCCCTACTACTGAATGATGTGTTTGCAACATTACATTTCAGTGCAGGTGAACACGGTGCATTGACTGCGCTACACAGTCTCAACTATTCTCTAATGGCTTAGAGTCTGAGAGGGTCAAGCTGCTGAATCTATATGATTCACCAATGGAGAGGCACTGATCACATGGCTTTATGCCTTTGCGAGTTTGTAAAGAACTGTAATTTTCAGTTATTAGTGGGTTAAATATCTAACTAGAATGTTTGAATGCCTAATGTCTATGGTTTGTATAGTGTACGGGACAGTATTTAAAAAAGTGTGTTGTAGTTCATGCTTTAACCCGATGGAATGGCAAATTTGCCAAATAGCAGGAACTGGAAGTTGAATTCTTTATTTTAAACACTGGTAGACTCGTTGCAGGCTGGCTAATGCTACAGTCACAGTGGGGATCACAGTGGTACACGCAACCATACTTGTGACCTTGTTTTTGAAATGGTTGCTTCAAAATGGTGAAAACAAACAAAACAAACCAGCGTTGAGACAGAGTCACCCTGCTATCAGTTCATGATTGAATGGTTTTAGGTTGCAAATTAAGCAGTTAACCGAGGTAAATCGTCAACAGTGGAATCTCCTTCTGATTGAGGGTGTCGGATAGTCACCCTCTGGGCATCCAGCACGTCATTGTAACTGCTTGCAAATTGTCACTGGACGTAGAAATATTAAATACCACACAACTACTGATTTGTCCCAGTCATTGTCCTTGTTTTTAATTGAGTGTGACTGGGCCATATACAAATTTCTAACATGTTTATTTGCTATGATAAGAGGTAATACTCCAAAAAGGAGTTATTAGATGCCTCAAGAAAAGTCTGACTTTAGTAAAAGCTTTAGAAAATTTTAAGGTTTTCTAAATTGTAAATTCAATGTTCCGGATTACATGTCACGGAGAAGGCATTTGCAACAACTACACAAGTTGTTGAGGACATTTAATGTCATCATACCAAACATGGAAGTAATGATGTTATAGTCATGATATAGGTTGTTTATTTTTTTCTCTTTTTTCTTTCTCAACAGGTGATCCAGGTGATTAATGTATGTATTTTTTGTCTGTTTGTTTTGTTGGTTTTTGCCCTTTATCACCGTCCCTCTTCCCACTCTCTTTTTCTTTCCCTCTTTCTTTCTCCCTTTTCTTTTCCCCAGTCAAGTCTGTCCCGTGTTCAGCAAATGAAAAAACAAAACAAAACAATAACAGCAAAAAAAAAAAGAAAAAAAGAAAAAAGAAAAAAATATATAGGTTGTTTATATCGTAATATTTGTGTTTTAACTTTAGCATAGAGAGACTGCATTGAGGAGGTTTTGTACCTTTAAGTCTGGGAACTCACTGGCCGTTGTCTGTTGAATTAGTGTGCCAGTGTTTTAGGGCTTCCAGTATTGCCGGCATATATCAGGACAAAGATTTCCTTTTACATGTGCTAGTCAATGTTCAACATGCAACCAAACCTGCTTAAACATGATTGGGCAGTAAAACTATGACAGACACAGGAATGGAAGGTAAAAACTTTGCCCTGCCTACAGATTTTACATATTCACATACAAATACATACAGAGTCCTTACTAATTCTAATAATGAATTTTAGGGTGTTTACCTTACTATAGTACCTTGAGGTGACAGTTTGGTGATTTGGTGCTATACAAATGGAACTGAACTGAATTCGATACAGTCAGGTAAAAACCAAGCCTGTAAGTCTTGGTGGTTTTCAGACAAACAAGTCTTTATTTACTTTATTATAGGAAACCATCAATTTTCCCACACCTACCATATTTTACCCACGTTTATTGGCCATGTGACAATGGTATTCAATTTACAAAAATGTTGCAAGTAATCATAATCTGGAATTTCACTGAATCTTCCAACATGATTGTTTCAGTATGCTGCTGGTACACGGACCTGGATTTCCAGGTAAACTGTGAACTCCTATATACAAAACTGTTACTCTAATATTATGTAAAAAGTGTGAATTAATGAAACTGTTTATGAATATGTTACATAACATAAAAGCTCAAATTATATGCACACTTTTTCCCCTTTCAGTTGGCTGCACTTCTGATACAACTGTCCAAGCTGAAGACAGACCAAAATAAATATTCTTTCATCCCTTTCAGCCTGGACTTTTATTCTGTATTTTAGTGTTTACTCTGTTAATCAATTGCCCTCTGGGACAATAATAGAAAGTGAGCAGAGACGATGCATTAGGGAGAGGGAGGCAAGGGGAAAAATGAGACTGACTAATAGGCACAAAGACATGCAAGGAAGCAATTTTGCTTGGTCCTTGTCTCCATGCTCCCTTTGTACAGTAAATGAGCTCATTCAAGTTTAATTAGAGAGGAAATCCAAAGCAGAACCTTGGCAAATCAAATAATAAACCACTTGTGGAGACAAGAGCTGTTTTAACTCATTTTACAGCACATGCATTCATCACGTCTTAGGTCTAGCACTTAATTCCAGGATTGACATCACTGAAAGACAATTTAACTGGTTTAACTATCAGTGGTTCCTCATTTAGTACATCTGAATTTGCTGAAACCTGATTTTATTGACCCTTATGTGAACTATTTTGTTACAGGCCGTTTCTGGTGCCAACACTTGTCTTTCTTCTGGTGTCTTACCATTTTGCACAATGCTACCCCAGATGACTGTGTCTACATACACATTACATAAAACGTCACCCCATCTCTCACCTAGAGATCATTAACCCAACTCAAACTATGCAAAACTGAATCATCCCTGGACTGGCAGGCAGACCAGCTGTATGCTGGAATTAGTTTGATATCTTAGTGCTTGCATCACCACTTCAGGTGTCCTTAATGTGGCATGAAAATGAAAGAAAATCACAACTAACAAATAAAATTTAATCAAAACAAGTAATCCTCCAAGCTGCACAAATAGCACAGGTCTCTCTGTGTAGCCGGCTGTGCAAAATGTGTGCCGGGACCATCGACAAAGTATAACACAAACAGCTTCGGCAGCATTATTCAGCATACTTTGTATTGTTTCATGAAAAAACACTTTAACCAGCCCTAGCTTTCAATTTCAATCATCTATTCACAACTTTAAGACTTATTTCATTGGTTCTGTTTGTTCTGTTTGGCTAACGATTTAAACTATTATCTTGTTTTTTCAACTGTTTATTTCCAACAATTTTAGAAATTCAAAACATTTTAACCACTGGCCATACATTTGGCAAAAAAGTGAGTTTTTATTTAGAAATCATGCTAAAGTAGCGACTGGATTTCAACTTTTTTGTTTATCTAACACATCGTCCTATTAGTTATTGCTTTTTAGACAAACTGCATATATTTTGGTAAAATACAAAGACTTTTGTATTTTCTTGCTATTCTCTACTGCTTATATAGTACTCGTCATTTTTGTGTTTAAAGTTTTTCAAGTATGCTTAATTCTTTAATAAATTGTGATAGCTGAGCAAATCTTTCAGGACTACCTGTACTCCCAGGCAATTGCAGAAATTACCCCCCCACCCCCCACCCCAGAGTATCTTTGTACTCCTTTATGGAAAACACTGTTCTACCTTATACTGATACCTGATACTTATTTTTTTTTCCAGCACTGTTTAGCTAAACAACGCAGTAGAAAACAGTACAACTTCCACACCCAAACACTGAAAATACTGTTTGGTGAACTGAAATAGAAATACACAGTAGTCTGCAGAGGTCTTGAACCACCCCTCATCTCCTCCACATTTTGCTAGGAAAAATGGGAAACAGATTTATTCTGCAAACATACATATATAAGGCAAAAACAGAGTTTGCACAATTCTAACAAGCTTAAAAGTCAGTATTTGGTATAACCAACATGACTGTCAGATAATGTTTATCTGCTGCAGATAGTTTTTTTTAGGCCTGCAACTCTTTGCCCATTTTTAAGGACACACTGACAGACTGCCAAGATATGTGAAGTTTTCAGCTTATAGCTCTTTGGGAATCACTTTATTGCCGCAAAAATATTCTTTTATACCTGTCAAACTGTGTTACATTTGGCATTTTTTGTAGACAACAAAGAAAATGGGAGCAAATGATGCATTTTTGCAACAGGCTGCTACTCACAAAGTGCCTAACAATTAAAACGAGTCCTCTGCTTAGTTTTCTGTAATGTGTAGACACAACATCAATTGATCCCTTAAGTTAGGAGCCACTTTTATGTGGTCAGGTACAAGGACTGGACTAAAAATGAGTGAAAAAGTAACCAGTGTCCAATGTTACATGAAAGCCTGTCTAATTTTAAGCAAAATATAAGACTTTTGCACAGAACTCTAAAAGCAGACGTGAGTGCGCTATAGTATGATATGTATTAAGAAAAGCACAACAGTCTGTTCTGAACTTAAGTCGGGTTTGAACCATGAAGAGATGAGAGCTGTCGTGAAGTTCTGATACCTTATATTGCACCCAGTCCTTCATAAAGCCTGAACTCTGACTTTGAGAGAAAAAGTAGCAAAGTTTGTCATTTTGAGTTCAACACAGCATGAAAGATGAAGACGAAGGTGTCATAGGGTACTGGAGTGTCACTTCGGGACTCGTCTGTGCATGTGTGTGGGAGATTGTCAAAGTGCGAAGCGTTATGGCTCAGTGTCACTTTTAGCAAGTGAAAATCTCAAGCAGAGTATTGGCACAAACAGAACATCGTCATCCGACGGCAGGAAAACACACATGCATTAACAACAAAAACGGAGAGAGAAATTGAGAAGAGGCATTGAGGAAATAGAATCAGAGGAAGAAAATTGGACAGGATGGTAATAGTAATAGAAAAATAGGACGGTAATAAACAAAGATGGATATTTCGCTCTGGGAGTTGGTGCTTTGCACTATTTAAATGTCTAAATCAATCTAACGACTAAAAAACAAGGAGGTGCTGCCGATTAGCCGTAAAAGGTAACTTGGTTCAGGGTATGAAAGAAGTAATCTGGCACACAGAAACTCCTGCATCACTGACGTCAGGATGTTAGACATTTATTGGAAAGAGTAGATGCCCTGCCATCATTCGCACTCATTTAAAATAGCTTATGACACATTTCTGATTAGAAACTGCTGACCCATTGAATTAATTTGTTTTAATTTACCTTGGCACATGTCCTTCAAAGACATACGTCTTGTTGTCCCAATCATCTGGGTCAGGAGAGTAGACCTTTCCGAGCACTGTAGTTGGCATACGGCCTGAAAAGAGAAAATGCATCCGTTAATCAGTCTGCGTGAGAATGATTCAGCAGCACTAAATATGTTGGAGAATTAGAGTATAACCCTCTGTTTTTGCTCTGGCCTCCTAGTTGTGCTTTTGCATTGATATATACATGTGTTTAAGTGTGTGCTTCATGTGTTTTACATTCATTAGAATAAAGAAAAAGTGGAAAAGCCTTGAAATCACAACACTACAAACAGTAGCTTTTCAAACACAGGAAAACAAAATCAACAATGTACAAACATAGTGAAAAACAGCAGAAACAGCAAAATATCCAAAGAAACTCGCTCAGGTCTCAGCAAAACTGAGAAGTGACATTGCAGGTGACACTGGGAGAAAGAAATGCAAAAGAGAAAATGCTGTTTGAATGCATAATGATTATAATCAAGTAGAAAGAAGTGTTGTTGTCATTACTCTTTCTCCTCCAATTCCTCACACTGTACCATGTGGGAATTATTCACAGGGTACCCTTCAAAATTTAAAAGGCAGACCTTGACATGTTGAATTTTAGCTGGATTGTCTTTGTGAAACTTAACTTTTGAGAAGAGTTCAACACCACTGAAATGCGCATTTGTAGCTCTGAATGGCAAAAGAAGATAAAGCAATGCTAATCCAAGTGCAAGCATATGAACAAAAGCGACGTACTGTAACTATCAACAGAGAGGTAGCAAGGCCTTAACTGTCTGACGAGGGATGCACGTGTACTTCTAATGCATAACTCAACCTAACTGACAACGCAGTGTGCCGTGAAGCCTGTGTAAATCTGAAAACTACATGGACGCTTTCTGGGACTTAAAATCTGAGATTCACTGCCTGAGTTCAGACAGACCAGAAACGCAATACGCTGACAGAGAATAAACATTTAAAGTGTAATTAACTGTGTGTCAAATCGAGCACTATCTTGCCTTTGTGACCCTTAGAACAGCACCGTGGGAGTCAAGGCAACTAAATAGTGATCATGCGGGGAATGATGATGTAGTGACAAAGGAAGAGTTGAGGCGGAGGTGAAAAACACAATAAACACAATGTGTGTGTCTGTTTGTGTGTTTTAATTACTGCTCACTGATTAGGAATTAATTAGCTGGCACTAAGAGAGACACCTACAGAGAGAGAAAAGTTTGAGGGCAAAGTTCAAAATGTGCTTTAAAAAGTAGATGAAGGCTGTTTTATTAAGTAGATGCTGGTTGAGCGATATTTTAAAACTTTCCCACCGACCTCCGTCTGTCAAATAATGTTAAATTCACAAAAAGACAGACTTTTAATTTGACAAAGTAAAACAAAGTCACCCTAAAGACAAAAGGGAATTTTCAAATAAACCCTCCAATCGGTGTGGTGCAGCTAATCTGTGAAGGCCAGAAAAAGGTGGTTTTGCCTCTACATAATGCCTCAAGGACACCCAAGCTGATTGTTGATAGCACAGAGTTGGGCTAGGCAGTTACCTGGATTTAAATGTGAATTATAATGACTTCCAAATATTATGAAAACACACTAATTGGTGAAAAACAAGTACATTTATGCATTCAGTTTTACTTTTTCACTACCGCCTACTCACCCCTGTGACTATTAATGAAAATTTTCTTCTCCCCTGCCACGTGTGCATGATCATTTTGGTCACCGATGGTCACAGTGAGGGTGCTGGTCACCGTCTTGGCTGGACTTCCACTGTCACTCATAATAATAGGAATGAGAAACTCTTTTTGGCGCTCGCGGTCAAATGTCCTCAAAGCTGTTAGTGTGGCTGTGCCGTTGAGATTGTCCTGAAGGTAGAAATCATTGCTGTAGCGATATTCAGGTGGGACGGCAAAGCGGAAAGGAGGGCCATTCTCAGGGGAGTCGTGATCCACAGCTTGAAGGAGGGTCGATGTTTGGTTCAACCTTACTACCTAAACAAGATGAAAAAGGATGAGGGGTTGTAGCTTTGTTCACTGAAGACTTTTTAACCACACATTCAATCATTATCATTTGTTTCGTCTTTATGAAAATCTATACATAATAGTACAGTATGCTATATGGGATTAAATCTACCTGCGGTCCAGACACATTCTCAAAGACTATTGGAGAGTACGCTGCTTCAAACTCTGGTCCGTTATCATTCACATCCAACAGAGGCAGCTGAACTGTGGCGCTGCCTGTCAGAGCTGGAACACCGTGATCAGTCGCAATGACAACTAAGTGATGCTGCGGTATCCTTTCCCGATCCAGAGGCCGAGCCACTGACAGCAGACCGGACTGATCAATGGTGAACAGACCCTCAGGATCTGAGTCCTCTGACAAGCTATAGGTGATGTCACGGTTCTGGCCTGAATCAGAGTCGCTGGCTACCAAATGGGCCACACTGGTTCCCACAACAATGTCCTCAGGTAGTGGAGCAAGTGACATGAAGTGTGGAATGAAGACAGGAGCGTGATCGTTATAGTCCTCCACCTCCACCACACAGTGCAGAAGGCTGGAGAAGTCCAGGTCTTCAACCTAAAACAGGAAGAACACAAATATCACAGACATGCATTATAACAAAGATCATAAACTCGATACTTTTTGTAATTAGAGCCAAAATAATTTCACAGTGCACTAAACAGTTATTGTTATTGCAATTATTTTCCCGAGCAGATTTCCAAGTTTCCAGAGCCAACAGCTTACCTAAAATAATCAGACAAAAGCAAATAAATACATTAATTTTTTTACACTCCTGAAATTTGCTGAGAAGAAGTGTCATGCCACAAAATTTTTGCATCACCTTGACAAAGTTGTTACTGGGATGTGGCTTATGGATTGTTTGTGGAGGACAACAAAAATGTTGTTGCCCTTAACGAGGTAACGAAACAAGAGTAGAGTTTAATTTTAATTTAATTTTAAGAGGTTAAGGAGGCATAAAAAGAAAAATATTAAATCAGAGTATGAAGCCAATTATTTACCATTGGGAAAGTTAAAAAAATACATTAGCATGTTGCAGTAGTTTCTGTGAGAAGCTTGACTGCAAATATCCAAGAAAACACACAAAAACCGCAATGTTAACAGTAAAAATGTGAGACAACCAGTGTAACTTGGTTGTATTCTTGTAACTTGTAACTTCTAAGAATCAAAGAAAAGAATTAAGACTACTATATGTAAGAGGAAGTGTTTGGATTGGCTCATATCATAAAGGAAGAGCAGCATAAAGTTGTCTTCAAAATGGCCAGTTCGAAAGCATTGGTAAATTTTTTAAATCATCAATTATAAAATCTAAAGCAGATAGAGGGTTCCTCTGGGTGTGCAACACTTATATCCATTTATATCCTTTTAGAATTCGAGGTTACTTTCTAGCAACTTTCTGTCAGTTCTACCAGTATAAAAACTTGCCTGGGGGACTTTTCTTATTCTTATCTGTAACTGACATATGACACTGACACTGTCAGACTGCCTTTATGCTATTGTCTTCACCTTCACAACTCTTTACGTTAGCTGTTGATGGAAGGGCTGACAGGTTGGTTTAAGAGATTTATGATCATTGCTTACAAAAATTCTAAAAGCCTTTCCTCCCATCAGTTTTGACAATGCTCAAAACTTTCCAGGATTGTTCTACATGTGAATGCAGCCCAACTTTAAATGCCGATTAAAAATCAATTTATTTTTAAAACCTTAAATTCAGTGTAATTTTCCATATTCCATTCACATGTTTCATACTGTCAGCTGAAGGTTCACATGACTATTATGAAAAGGAATCCAATGAATTAGAGAGAAATCTGAATCAAAGTCATTTTCAATAGTGAAAGCCTTTGTAACTGAAATGCCTTCCACATACCTTCAGTGTCAGATTGAACCTCTGCTCGCTGTGCCGTTCGTAGTCCAGACGTTTCTTAAGCCGCAAAGTGCCGCGCTGCTCCTGCTTGTGACTGACCATATAGAACTTTTGCTCTTGGTCTCCAGACACAACACTAAAGGTCAGCTGGGCGTTTTCACCAATGTCCCTGTCCTCTGCTGCAAGATCCAAGACCTTAGAACAAGTTACAACCAGCAATTATATTGTGTTAAGGGAACTGGCTATTTACATTTTTGACAATAAAAAAATAAAAAGCAAAGTGCTAAATCTCCGAACAATAAAGATAACCCAGGTTTTCTGAATGTAGTTACAATAAACATGGACACGACTGTCTCTGCATATTTCTGACAAGAGCAAATTATCCATCATTTTAAATATGACACAATCTAAAAGCAACTGCTGCAGTCAAAGAAAGGAAAGCTAGCAAAATAACTCCCGACTGTGTTAATTTGTAAAGAATTGGATTATCAATATCCCTGCCCCATCCCCACAGAGGACTTCCCATGATGCAGTGCAGTATAAAACTGAAATGTACTGACAACGTTGATATAAAGGCCCATTTAACAATGGAATAGCAGTTCCCTCCTCTGAGCATCTATCTCTCATGTAAAACTGGTGATCAAAAGTTTCTTGCTTTTCTAAGACAACCTTACTGCAAACTAATCCCACTTAGGAAAACAAAGAACTCACCTCTGAACCTATGCATTTTGAGGTCTGATTAAAAGTTTAATCTAAGTCATGGCTGGTCAAATAATCTTCTGTAAGAAACATGAATGAAACCTGCAGGGTTGTCAGGTGAATATTAGATGTTAAGTTTTAATGTGAATTCAATTTCAAGATTTGTGAAGATACCAGAATCCAATCATTTTCATAATGCACGACCCATTCAGCAAGTTTGATTCCAAAAATAATTATATCTGGTCACAGTGGCACCATATTGCATGTTTTCTTGTTATTTATTTTGTGTTTTTCAAACACACTAAGAAACAAATTACCACAATGTTGTAGTTCTGTGCTTGTTGATGCCTTTGGCTTTATTGTTTCAGATCTTTTAGTGTCACCCAAAAAAGGCAACACTAAAAGATCTGGGATGATTTTGTTGCAGACTGACATAAAGCTAAATGTTAAATATAGGAATTGTACCAGGAATTGTACCAGCAACTATTCCAACAATAGGAATTGTTGGGATTGTTGCTGCTGTTGGACTCGATGTGCAGCTTGGCCCTGGTGTGGCCAAAAAGTATAAAAGTATAGAACCTGCCAAACAAAGTTGAAGGGGGTTGGCTCTGAAACACACTCATAAACTGAGTGGTTGTAATAATTTTTGTCATACATGTTTTTGCATTCAAAGTGTAGTCACCCTCACTGCCGGGGACATTTATCTTGCTGTATTAAAGCTGCAATAATTTTCTGCACAGGAAAATGTTTAGTTTTCTGTCTGAAATTAAAAGAGAGAAAAAATGATTTCTGAAAAACGTGTTAGTGTGTAAAACACAATAAAGACAAAAAAAGTCATTATGAAAAATGCCTCATGTTGTACTTTAACTCAGGTCCTTCAACATACAAGAGAGTGGTGAGCGAGTGGTAACTCTGACACTAAGCCAACACGAAAGAAGTAAGAGATAGCCGGTTCTCTATTCTTGAAGCATTGGAGTTGAAGCATACAGAACACAATCAAGACAGCTGTTCTGAGGTATGACTGGTCTATCTATGACAAACGGTGTGAGACTAGTTAGCCGGCCAAGTGAAGAAAAATAACTGATAGCATATACTGGTAATGCTGCTTTGCAACAACTCCACCAATAAGAAAAAGAATAGTGAGCTGTCTTAAGGAGTACTGTTTTTGTGATAGCAACACCAGCCACCCACCTCTGCATTGGGCTCTGCGTTCTCAGAAATCCTTGCCAGGCAGGAGTGATCAGTGAATCTTGGAGCGTGGTCGTTCACATCTTTGATCAGAATAGTAGCAGTTCCCGTTCCTGCCATCCCTCCCCCATCCCTGGCTTCCACCACCAGGAGGTAGGACTCAACTTGTTCCCGGTCTAGCCCACCTATGCCTACAGTGATGGTGCCTGTGGTGGGATTGATGGTAAACATTTCTGAGAAGGTGGGGACTCCGCCCAACTCAGCATTAGTGGCATCTAAACTACCCACAATCCTGTAAGAGAGCACAGCGTTCTGCCCCACAGCTGAGTCATCCAGGTCGGTCGCCGTCATTTCCATCACCGATGTCCCTGCTGCTGAGTTCTCTGCTACTTCTCCGTGACAGCTGGGAGCGCAAGTGAAGATGGGCGCGTTGTCATTTATGTCCCATACATTGATGATGACATCTGTGAAACCTGTCAGACCTTCGCCGCCCTCATCTGTGGCCAGGACAACGAAACGCCAGACAGCGCGCTCCTCGCGGTCAAGCGTCCGCTGGGCATAGATCTTCCCTGTGACCTCATCAATTATGAATTCACTGTCTGCACCTTGGCCGTGGAGAGAGTAACGCAGGGCCTCCTGGTCAGCGTCCTTATCTGGGTCAGTTGCCGTTACCTACAATGTGAAAGGCACAGTGAATCAGGCGAGGCAATAATCTTACAATCACGGAGCTTTTACACTGTTGCTGACTTGGTTGTGATATCATGACTCACAGCACTCCATAAGTGCCCTGTGCAGTTTTGTACTCTCTGGTATTTAAATCTGGCAAAGGGCCATCTTTTTAACCCCAAGCCTCACCTTTCCTCCCCCTCTTCTGTCTGCACCTTTTGCTCATCTTCAACACATTAGCAGCAGTAATATCAGGTCAGGCCAAAGTTGCTTTAACTTAACACAGTAATTGCAGAATGACTGAGAGCAAAAATGTATGTGTGCTTCTACAGAGGAGTATTAAATTCACTCTAACAAACTGCGTCAAATATTAGAGACATTTGTGAAACCCAAACTTGATGTGTACACATGTACAATTTAATAACTCACATAGTCAACAAAACTCAAATACCTACTTCTACATAATCAACAAATATGCAATTAAACAAAAGAAACAGTTTGAGTTTTACGTGGGTTTGTAAAAGGGAAATGACATCAGATTTACCTGTGTTACTGTTGTGGTCTACCTAAGACTTTCTATTTAGACATCTTACTCCTCCGAGGACCAGAAAGCGGTAGAAAATAAAATTCTGTTTTTCTTCTGGCAGCTGTTAAATGTTATTAAATTAAAAATACTGCTTAATATTAGCTACAGGAGCTGGTTAAAAAATGTCTCCGGTTGGTTCTTTGAAGAGAACCTGTTATGATCAGTAACAGCTGCATATTTTTACGCTTGGGCTATACCAGAGTAACTCTGTATAATTCATAGTTTAAAATAATCCTCACTTATTACATAGCTGCGCACCCCCTTAAGTTCACCCTGTGCCTATCTTTAAGCCAACTTTCTACTGATTGACATGGTTGGTGGGGCTTCGGTGCTAACAATCAAAGATTGTATGAGGATATATTCTCTCTGTGATATCATGCAGATCCACAAACAATAAATAAAGAAATAAAGAAAACTTAGTTTAGAGCAGCCAGAGGTCAAAGCAAATTGACTAGATAGATATGAGCTTACAGGAAGGTAACAGCAACTCGCAATAACTAATTTTATCAACCAAGATATAGAAGTGCATCTCTGATTGGTCAACAGCAGCAGAAGACTACACTGGGAGCCACTCCTGTCAGCTAAGAACAGGAAACTGAGGCTCACCAGAATTGGACAACAGAAACCTGAAAAGCTATAGCCTGATTCGATGAGTCAGTTTTCACATGGTAGTGTCAAAATCTAGTGTAAACAACATGAAAGCATGGATCCATCCTGTCTTGTATCAGTGGCTCAGGCTGGTAGTGGTGCTGTGATGTTGTGGGGAATATTATCTTGGGTCCCTTAGTACCAACACAGCATTGTTTAAACAACCTTTGTGACATAATTTGCTGCATAGCCTCTACTCTTTTTTTGAGAAGCGTGAGAGGTTTAAGGGAGAGTTCACCTCAAACTCAAATACCGTCTTCTCTGTTGGCCTGTAGTGCTATTTATGTTTATGTTTGTAGCTCAAAGTGGCAAATAAATAAACTGACAAAACTCAGCAGCAATGCATCAGTGAACATATTTGTGTAGAATATAGTTATTCCTTCTCTTAATAGTCATATATAGATAAAGAAACAATACTGTAACTAAAAAGAGGACCACAAAAAACAACAAAAATGTCACACACTTCATCTGACTGAGTAAGCTTGGACTGTACCTGCAACACAAACACTGGAGAACCATCCAGCTCCTCTGTTACGCTGCCGTAGTACTCGTTAACAGTAAACACCGGAGCCTCGTCATTCTTGTTGACCACGTTTACTGTCACAGTCGTGTAATCTTCCCACTTCCCATCTGAAGCCAGAAGATGAAGCTTGTACCTGAACACAAGTTTCAACTTTGTCAGGGATGGACAATCGTTCAGCAAGCTTGGAGGATTCTTCTCTGAGTGTGTTCCTACCTTTTGTTCTGTTCGTAGTCCAGAGGCTGGGCAATAAAGATAGTGCCCACCTCTGGTTCCACATCAAACACCCCTCCTGTGTTTCCTGATGTGATCTGGTACCGCAGCTTAGCGTTTCCACCTGCAAACCAGTGTAAGGATGAAGACAAATTAACAGTGACAGTAGAAATGAACCAAAGTATAGTAAGTAAATCTATTTGGAGCTGTAGAGAGGAAAAGTTATGAAGTTTAGTTTTTGTATTTGTAAAAAGAAAGAGCTTTGGTGAAGGCTTGATCCTCCACGGGCTAGAAGTACCCATTTCACTCAGTACTGCTGGTTTCTGCTAGACCCAAGATCTGTCTCAGTTAACAGGGACAGACAGCAGCCTGCTTTAGCTGACAGAACAGAATTCAGATACTAAGTCTTAGATCTGAAAAGGAGCCAGCATCCGTCCTTACAGAGGTGATTGCCATTGCCTAACATATAAGAATTTCATCCACGTGACAAGAAATCTCTTAAAAAGTCAAAATCAGATATTTTAGAGCCATTCACAGAAAAGAAAAAGGCTTTACGGTTACCGATTCTAACAATTTGATCACAAAATAAATTATGACCTTTACCAACAATACAAATAGATATGTGCCAATTATTTCTACCAATCCTTCCAAACTACAAAGAAATTCACCCATTTTTAAAAAGAGAAATTTATGCATACTGTTTATTCTTCATACTGAAGACTTAAATCAAATACTTGTTCTTCTTTATGGGATATTTAAAAAATACACTTGTTCACTAAAAAGAATTAAAAAGTGTAGCATGCAAATGTACTACCAATTATTCCTGGTTTTAATGGATCCCAAATATTTGATCACAAAACATCAATTATCAATCAGAAGATTATAGCAATCCAGCCTTTTAAGCTATTAAATCTGACAACAGTGGGATTTAAATTACTTTTAAGGGCGTTAACTTTGTTCCAAAGCCAGAAAACTGCAAAAAATACCAATAAAGACAATCCATCTCCTAATTGTTGTTGTTAATGTTATCTATTAACTTTCTATGTCGGGCGCAGTCTTTGGTAGAAGTAGTGTGTATTGCTTGTGAGCGTGGATGGGAACAAACTGCACAAGACAACAAAAGGCATTCAAAGTAAGTGTTAGGCCTTGGGTGCTGAGTAGGGATGGGTACCGGTGTCCATGATGGCACCGGTTCTGACATAAACGGTAGTAACCAGACCGAAAAGCAGCGCACATTTCGGTGCTTTATTTCGGTGCTTTTTTTTTTTCCTGAGCCAATTCTAGCCAATCATTTTACGTTTCCGAGGATAGTAGGCGGGCCCAGGTACGTACGTTCTTTTAGAGCAGAGCTACAGATTAAAAATGCCCAAGGCCAAGCGGTCAAAAGTCTGGCTGTACTTCACAGCAAAAGATGCAAACTCAGCAGCCTGCAACAAGTGCTTTAAGCTGATACTGTGATGCTGTGCAAAGGAGGTAACACCTCGAATCTGATGAAACACCTGGCGACGCATAGCGGTTTTTTTTAAAGCCGAGAAATGCGCCGTGTTTGATAGCTTGCTGTGAGACCTCACACCGAGCACATCTACTGCGGGTGTGGTGCCTGTTATCGGACCCGGAGTTAGCAACATCCCCCAAAAACCCGAAGAGTAGAGTCCTGGCCCCTAGCCCTGCCAGTGTAGCAGAAATGATGAGGATGATGATGGCAGCAGCAGCCGTTCTTCTCTGCGTGAGTAGCTTAATGTTGTTCGTGTGTAATTTACGTTGAGTAGGCTAACCACGTTATTACATTAATGCATGTAAGGTGAACTAGCAAACACCGTCGTAGTTACATGCGGCTGTCTTCTTGTTTGATGGCAGATACTCCCTTCACCCTGGCCAAAAAGGCTAAAATGACCAAAGAAAAAGTGGAAAACAGTTAAACATGAGAGGTTTTTGGACCAATTTTGTGTTTTTTCCATTGTTTAAGCACCGCTTCCAGCCAAGAGTGATACCATATATGCCCTATAGCTGCAGAAAAGGCTAACATTGTTATCTTTTTACAAAAAACAGCTGAACATGAGAGGTTTTTGGACCAATTTTGTGTTCTCCATTCTTTAAGCACCGGTTCGAGCACCGTTTAAGCACCGGCACCGTTTCAAAAGTACCGGTTTGGCACCGGTATCGGATAAAACCTAAACGATACCCATCCCTAGTGCTGAGTTAAGTGACATTGCACTGAAAGATGTTTAGTGGTTTTGTATAAATGCCAAATTGTGGATATTTTTAATATCATAACTCTCAAGGAAATGACACTAAGCTCTCTTTTCAACTGAAGACGAATGATTTCCATGATACCGATGGTTTCGGAAAAGTTGTGTCCTAAAGAACACCTATTGTGCAGCCAAGAATAAAACCTACGCAAGTCATCTAACGCCTTTCACCGTTAGCAGACTTACTGAAGTCAAAGTAACCTTATTGTCAGAGGAATGTGATCAGAATTCAGACAGTGGTGTTTATATTAACAAAGACGCATGTGGGAATTTATATAAAGGTAGCAAAATACAACAAAAGTGAGTGCACCCAGTTCAAGATCACATAAAATGCCATTTATCAATATGTAAAGTACTTTTTTGTGTCTCTTTTAAACAGAGTTATAACTGTGCTCACAGGTCGTACACACATGACCACTGAGACAATAATTAGAAAACCTGTATAGACAGAAACCCTACAAATCTGCATTGTAAAAATTACCTCTGAACTTCAGAATTTTCTCAGTTTTAACCCCATGGATCTACATTATGTTTCCACACTGGAAAGAACTGCCACAATCTGAGCAAAATATTTGCGGCAGCAATCACGAGGTTCGGAAAGAGCTTTAGTACTACTAATCAAAAGTGATTTCCTCCAAATAAATAACATTATGGGCAGTCTGCTACTTGTTCAGTCATTTAAAAAAACAATACATAAAACAGGAACTTCAGACTTACCAGGTCAATGAGTGCAAATAAGAGTTCCTATTGACCACAAACATGTACAATTCAGAGCACAACCCACATTCAGTCACGCTCTAATCTATAAACTTTATCTTACATTCACTGTCAATGTAGAATCAAACATTGACCTAACATGAATGTTTCTGGCAGCTTTCAGAGTTTAAATGACACTGCGTAATATCTTAATAGTCCGAGAAATAAACCCTCGCTAGTGCTTTGATATAATACTTCAGGTGGGGCGCAAATCACCTGGCAGAAAAGTCATGCGGAACTAATGTTTAACATCAGAATCACTTTTACGGCGGAATAAAGACATTCGCGTCAGTTACTTTAATAATATGCGGATCTGCTGCAACAGATAGCCGCAATAAAGAGTGTACTGAAAGGTGCGAATCTGTGGTCCGGCATCGTGCCAAAGTAGGTATCCGAATTTGTTTCCCCTTCGTCGGGAGCATGCACTGGGCTGTCCAAATCACGGACAAACAGTATCCCACATTCTTGATTTTTAGTTCACAAACACCTCTGATAATTACTAACTATTCCTGAAATTTTGGAGGTTTTAGCTCTGTACAGTTACAGAAGAATACAAATAATTATCAGTCAAAATGTCCTTGGTTTATTGAAACAATCCCGTCTGATAATACGTGAGAACAATCAATGTACCATTTTCTGTTGTAACCCACAAACTGAACGGTAATGTAACAACACTTAGTTTTCACCAAAACGGTTTATTACTCCCCTGTCTAGTATGTTGTAACGGAGGCAGAGTCAGCTGGATCCGCTCTCCCTGCCCAGTGAATGCTCCTGACGCAAAGGAAACAAATTTTGACTGGGATACCTACTTTGGCACGCCGGCGAGGCGTTATTGGGGACGCTGCTCAGGTGCATCCACCTCCCCCGCTTCCGCGCCGCAGACCACGCCCCACCACAGCTCTGCTGTTAAAAACAGGCTCACTGCAGCCACTAAGAGTGATTAGTATTAAACCCTCACTAAATTATATATTTTTAATCTCTGTTCACAAGTTTCTGGAAGTCTTTTTTCCTTTTTTTAACAAGACTAAGACTGAACTTTATTTTCCATGTTTGGCAATGTTCACATTCTATTTAATGCATTGCTTTTTTGAAGAAATGGTGTAGTCTAATGAAGCAGTCTAGTGACAAAAGTTACAAATAGTTGTCTGAAAGGAAAGTTGTTTGTTTAAAACAAAAAGTACTGAAGGATTGATTGTGAATGAGGTTATTATCTAAATAAAGTTGCAGCTAGGCTTTTCTGTCATTGTTTTGTTTAGATGGGGCGTGAAAATATTTCTTCCTGCCATGTGGGGAACAATGTAAAAAGTTTGAGAACCACTGGATTACACCAAGATACATTTGTTGTGTTGGGGTCCAGATTTTGGGCTAAACCTGGCCAGGAGAACCTGCTGACTGCAAAGTCCAGATAGCAATGCACAGAGGTTGTGGCATTACTAGGTTGCATTTCATGAATACAAAATAGTGGATCGCTGTGTGTGTGTCCCAGAATATTGTGTAACAGGATTAATTTCTAGTCTTCAGAAACCAGCAAGATAAGGGCATGATGATAATTCATAACACACTGCTAGTATCACATGAGGGTTTCTAAAGAGTTCCCCCTCATGAGGAAGAAACATTCCCATGATGAAATCTTGTAAACAGATTTAGGTCTCTATGACAATCACAGTATCTGGACCACACAAAAAACAAACAAACAAACACACACACACACACACACACACATGTCTGGTTTGCTATCCTCGTGGGGACATCCCATTGACATAATGCTTTCCCTAGCCCCTTACCCTAACCCTAACCATTAAAAATGAATGCCTAACCCTAACCCTTACCCTAAACCTAACCATAACCTAATTGTAACCCTGACAGTAAAACCGCATTTTGAGTGTGAAAATTGCTTTCAACCCCGAGGGGACCTGGATTTTGGTCCCCACGGTGCAGAAAGTCCCCACCAGAATAGTAAAAGTCAGATTTTGGTCCCCACCAGGATAGTACGAACCCGTACACACACACACACACACACACACACACACACACACACACACACACACACACACACACACACACACACAGTGTCTGTCCTGACAGCCTGCAAAAAGCTTTACATTGTTAAATTGATAATTATAGAAACTTACTTAAAAACATCTCAAAATTCAGGAAACCAGGGAGTATTCCACATGTAGAACTATGTAACACAGGAGGGCCTTAACTAGAGTTTTAACCAAAGGGATGTCTATACAGGCAGCATTTTGCCCATCGCACATCACTTTGTAGCTGATAGGTTGTTGTTAGCAGATGTCTCAGGCTCGGGTTGCCTTGGTAACCCTCTAATGTAATGACCATCTTGTCATATGTCTATCAGCCATACCCTTCTCTCTCACTGCTTGCTTTTAAGTTAAGAAAAGTGTACAAGGGGTTATTTCACCAGTTGCCACTAAGTGTTTTTGACTTTCTTTGGTTGTTTACCACGCCGCTGATAATCTTATGTGGATACTACACAGAATCTTGCACAATATGATCTACATGATCTGTCCCATGTTGCTTTGAATATAAGATACAAAAGAAATTGCTTTATATCTTTATTTGCGGTGAAATATCTCAGTCCTCTTTGTGGATGTTCCATTTTTTACTTGTGTTTTCAGGTGTTTCACTGATTTATGGAGAGATGTTTTGCTGTTCCTTAGAGGCATTTTTTTTTTCTCTCTGATGCTCTTTTACTTTCTTCATAAGGGAATTCTCCAAATTGCCCAAATGGTGTTCTATTGGATTCAAATCAGGTAAAATGGCCTCACACTCATCTTTGTGTTTTTTTTTTGTGTGCTCCAAGTATTTCTCACCTTGTGGGGGTGTAAATCATTTTACTAGGTTAAATTATGAATACGTTTCTTCCTAATAGGGGACAAAAACAAATCCATCTCATTTAAATTATTAAATCAAGGTTAATATGTGTTTTAAGGTTTAGGCTTGGATCAGAGAATAAGCAGTTAAGGTTAAGATAAGTCCAGAAAACATTCTCTGGAGTCACAGATTTGTGCGTCTGTCTCTCCTCGATTTGTGTTTTGTTGTCTGTATATTACAGTTTAAGTGAATACAGCACCTAGGGAGATGAGAGTTTTAAAATTGGCACAGCTGGGAAAAAGATTAATTTTCTCTCCATTTGTTTGTTTGTTTTAACCGCTGTATCACTCCCTCTGCTGTGTTTTTTTCCCCTTTAGGTCTCAGCGGTTTTCTAAATACTTAAGAGATTCAGACAAACTAAAAAAAACAGAGAATGCGAGTGAACCGAAAGGATGCAATTGCGTATATCCCCTAATGTCTCATTTAAAATGAAAACAGACAGACGGTACAAAACGATCTGGATTAGAGCATTCTCCTCTCCTCTTCCTTGACTTTCATCTCATTAATAAGCTGTGAATCCCATCTCGTCTTCAGAGGGTTCTCCTTTCCCTTTCATATTAACATTAGGGTGGTAGATGCAACAGCGATTGAGACGCAGACCTTGGCTTTATCCATAATTGCATTTAGGGGAACGTTTGTTGATCAGCTTCTAATAGATTTTATTAAAAATGCTTTGCATAGATTAAATGAGGTAGAGAAAGAATTTTGGAAATAAGAACAAAAAGATTTTAGACTTAAAATTGGAACGCCGACGTATTCAGAATTCAACAAAAATAATATGTCGCTGTTAAAAACATTATTTCATTTTCATACAATTTTCCACAGCAGATTAAAAGTGCAGTACATATGTTTGTTAAAATCATTTTAGTTGCATATATAATAATACAAGTTATGTTAAGCAGTCCTGTTTAAACTTAACCATTTATGGTATAAGTAACCCTGCAATTGAAAGCAAAGTGTTCACGGTCACTTAAACATTAAATTACTCAAAATGTTATCATCTTATTATAATTCATTCACTTAATTTGTTAATTAAGGAAGTAAAAACAAAGAAGATGATGTAGAAATGATCATGTTCAACTCTTTAACGTAGTAGCTTCTCATTGTGTTGTACATAAGACTCCTATTTATTTTTATCTTTTTATTGTTTTAGTGTACACTGAGGGCCATGGGAGCATTGCAATTTCAAATTCCTGTGTATGAATGTACATATGGTCTCTGACAATAAAGCTGACTTTGACTTTTGACCGATTGGCAGTTCAAATGAATGCCTTTTTACAGTTTTTCACTGTCTGATACCATAGACTACCATAACTACTTCTAATTTTTATTTTTTTGTTATGTAATCTTATGCTAGACAAATACAATAATCAAAACATAAAGTCAAATTTAAAGATGCATTTCCATTTTGTGATTTGTTTTGAGATTTTTTAAATTGATATTTGATCTAACAAACTTTTCAAGTCATTGTAATGTAGACAAAATAGTATCAAAGTAAATATTCAATTATGCTGTATTGAACATTCAGCGACACGAGTCACCAGGTAAACAGCACTCAGCTTTCATGGAGAGAGAAAAACATCAACTTTGGTGAAACTAGTGTTGGGGGTAAGTACCTGCTGGGGAGGTTCTCCGTAAACTACACCTTTTGGTTTTCGTTGCTTTTGCACTGCAAACAGAAACTCTGCAGCTGGTAATGAAACGCCACCTTTTGTCGTTCACCTTTATTTTTTTCTGTAATCCTGTTTCCTCCTCCTCTTCATTTCCCCAAGAATGGTAAGTGCTCTTGTTAACATGGCCAGTGTTTCAGTAAAGTTTAACACTTTATTTAATGGAAGTTGCTGCTGCTGCAGTCAAGTATTTGACCAGCCATCGTACACTATATTACTTTCTCTTAGTCTGGGAAAGTACCTAAAAAAACTGCAATTACTAAAAGAGGCCCTAAAAACAGTTTAGGGATTATGATGTTTCAAGTTCTTGCAGTGGAGTGAGAAAAGGGGGTACTACTGCCAGTGGGCTTGTGTCACTAAGAACTTTTGTAGTTATTATTTCTTTTTGATTTGCTATTTAGTCAAATGAAACATTCTTAAGGATGTAAGACAATCAAAGGAGTCATTAACTAGAGTCTGTGCTAGAGGTTCAAAATTGCCATTTGAAACTATGCAAACATTTTACATCTTCAAACTGCACTTGTCTCTAGTGGTTTCAGCAATTATTTTACATGGACTGTTAATGACTGTGGCTAACTACTATATATTAGCTGTGTGATATGAACAGGCATCGCTCTGTCCTCATTACTGGCAGCAGTGTAGAAATCACTTCACCAATCTCCTTCTTTTCCTCCTTCATTAACTTAACATTCTGCACTCCTCGCAAGGAAAAAAGAAAAATCAAGCATGCACACACATTACAGCTCCCTGTTGGTGGTAACTTTATTCTGAACTCCAGCAGTCTGTTGCTCTGTGTGTGTGTGTGTGTGTGTGTGTGTGAGTGTGTGTGTGTGTGTGTGCGCACGTGCGTGCATGCGCGCCTATAGTACGGGCATTAAGGCAAGCACTGATGAGCAGAAATTTAAAATTATTTCTCTAAGGCTTATTTTTACCATTTTGGAAAAGAAAAATGATTTAATGATAAATAAATCTAAATAGTGAATAGCTCTGGTTTTTAAAAAGGATTGTGAGCGACTTGCTTACAGGTTTAATTCACTGGACTTTTTATCGGCAAAACCACTACCACTGGTAAATACACGAACACCATTTCTATGCTGAGTGAAACTGAAGTGGTCTGAATCATGATGGAAGCCCAAAGAGTCGGCCCCCCTTTTTAATGCAGCCCTGACAGTTAATTTTCCTCTCTTGTCTGTAACACAGGCACTGCTTCCGATTCCTGGGCGATCCCTAACTGGCACGTAATATGTTCCAGATGTGCACAATTTTTTTTAAAAAAGCCTAGAAGTGAAAAGTGGGGCCTGTTATTGTAGGCAGAAACATTTTATGAATTCAATTTGAATTACAGGTGCAATTATAAACGACAGTTAAGGCAGAAGACTGGCTACAACATCTGGATTGCGGTGAAAAAAAAAATCACTGCATGCAAGTTCTTTTGCAGCAGTTGTGTTTCCTGTTTGAGTCAACAGTGGCAGATTGCTGGAAGCTTGCTGACAAATGAGCAGTGATCAGACTAACACAAATAAAACTGCAGGAAATGTGAGTCAATGTGTGGGTGTGGCTTGTACGTGTAAAGCTCTTTGATGAATAACACTAGAAAAAAAATCTATGCAAATTCCAAGCCAAATGAAACCAGACGCACATTCAGGTAAGTTTATATATTATATTCATAAACACCTCTTGCTATATTATTTTTTGAAGGTTTCCTTTTTAATTTTTTGAATCTTCTTTGTCATTCAATAGATCTTAAAAAGGAAGAAAGTTAAATTTATTATATAGTTGCTACAAGCTATAAAGAGCTTCTAGCATCTGTGTTTCTATTTCTTTTTCTCAGATGGATGATATTTTTCTACCTTTCAAAAAGTCCAAAATAACTTTTTTTTGTTTAAAAGTAACATGAACAGGGGCATATTTGTAAATCCGGTTTTAAAGTTTTATTACAGAAAAGAGATCTCAAAACTGAATACACTGAGTTATAAAATAGGGCTTTATGCAAGTTACATGAGAGGTGATTTTTAAAAGTACTATGCTCTTCTTGGTTTAACCGGTCACACTGTAGCAAGTCAGCCAGCTTGCTTTTATTGCCTTGTTGGTTATGTTATATCCATGTTTCCAATGTATTTACTAAGTTTAGTCACTTATTAATACATTTTTAAAAACTGAATTAAATAACGTGTAAAGAACTGAAACCCTACATATGGACACAAAAGAAAAGTCAATGTTGATCTCATCATATGGAAATAAATACGACTCAGAATCAATACAATTGTCCTGTGTTGGCTGAAATTCATGTTGGTTGCAAAAACTGCATTTATTACTCTAATGAGGACCTATTATACACAATTCTCTCTGTTCTTCAGGACATAATAAAACAATCTACTTCTTAGCAGGTCTGAAAATTAGGTAAATACAACTTCAGAGGAACAGCACAAACCTATCATATTGGGGCAGCTGTAGTTTGGGAAGCAGAGCAAGTTATCTACTAAAGGGAAGGTTGTTGGATTCGATCGTTGCCCGTTCCGGTCTGCATGCCAAAGTACACATAATGCACAGTACCATGTTTGCAGTCACAGCATATCAGCATAAACATCTCATACCAACAAGAACATCAAGAACAGAGGTCGAGGGGTGATGATTTGGGTTTGTGTTGCAGCCAGAGACCTGGGCACCTTGCAGTCATTGAGTTGAGCATGAACTCATCTGTATACCAAAGTATTCTAGAGTCAAATGTTAGGCCACCTGGCCGACAGCTGAAGCTTGGCCCGAGATGGCTCATGCCATGGGCCAATAATCCCCAAAACCAGCAAATCCAAACTGGATGGCTGAAAAAGAAATGAATCAAGTTGCTGCAAAGGCCCAGTCCAGACATCAACCTGACTGAAATGCTGTGGTGACACAGAAGATGATTACTTCTAAGTTATTGCTGCTAAAAGTGTTTCTAACAAGCTGTTATATCAAGAGGTGTACTCAGTTTTTCACACACTGCTTCTACATTCTGGCTTAGTTTTTATTAATTTAATTCAGTTTTATTTATATAGCACCAAAGTGCATCAAAGCACTTTATACTGTATGGTAAGGACCCTACAATAATACAGAGAAAATCCAAATAATTGGACAACACATGGAGCAAACACATGGAGAGAGACAGACCAGGTAAGACTAGATAATTTTTATTTTCCCCTGATATGAAACCTGAAGTGAAAGCAGGTGTACTACTACTTTTTACCATGACTACAGTTTATTTCAGATCTGAGGGGTTGTGATATGTAAACCTATTCTAGTCCAAGAATCCAGGAATAAAAATATGGAGCTAGAAATGAACATAATTAGATCCCCTTTGACCTTATGATGATGAACATGTATCAGTTTTCAACTTTCAAATGAAAGTCAAATGAAACAGTGTTAAATAAATATAGAGGGAATCTTTCCGGTATTACATACAAGCTCTTTTTATTTATTTTTTAAACTCCAGTTCAGTTTCTTTATCTCGAAGGCATTAATTCACTCTGATTTGATAGCCAAAAAAGAGCTACTGTTTCCCACACGCCTCTCTCTGCCCAAGTAAGTCCAAACGTGACTCGTAGACTCTCTTTCAGCTCGGTTTCAGTCACCCACCACTGTAAATAGCTTTGGCTGTTTATAGTGAGCATTTAATATTTTATTTTATTTACAATCTGTAGATTTTGTTCCTTGCTGTCGCTACCACTTCAGGAAACATGCATTAAATATTAGCTGCTAGAGATGTGTGTTCTTCCTGAGTGCAATTATGGTCTTGTCTTTTCTGTCATGAGCTGACATTTGCCTCTGGCCATGACAGCTGAGTATCTTGGCGTGTTCCCCCACAAACATAAATCTTTTCATTTTGGGACTTTGGAAAGCTCTTATATCCTAACATGGCTCCATAATTAGTGTTTTTAATTAGGGAAGTTCATTGAAAGGATGAACCAGTCTTTAAGATGTCTGGAATTAAAAGTACCTGGTACATCAACTCAGGACCACGTTCTCAAACGAAAACAGTGTTTATTTTAGTATAAAGCCAATTTGCCACTGATGACTTTTAAAAAATCTAAGACAACATTAATAGCAGACTTCATGGAATTTAAAGGCTGTAGTAAGAATAAGAATCCTTGACTACAGTAAAGATGTTTTTTCTTTTTTGAAACCATTGAAAGGTTTTATTAAAAGAGTTCAGTTTTCTGTTTCAACTTCTCATATTGCAGTTTTTTTTATTACATGTTTTACACTGCAAACCTTTCCTCAAAGTAATAGGGGGTTAGACAAAAGCAGTGAAGGGTGAAAGTTTTTCTTTGGTGAAGGGAAAGCAAAACACTTCAGCAATGAGCTGGAGAAAATGTGCTCAATATTGAACATACAGTGCCATCGCCATCATCACTCCTACATATCCCAAAATTCCGAAATGCACACGTACATATACAGAATCCTTTATCCGTGCCACCCACCTTCATCCCCGTCGTTGGCGCTGACTGTGAGAATGGCAAAGCCCACATCAGCGTCCTCATCCACATCGACTTCATAGGACGCCTGTGCAAACTCCGGCTTGTTATCGTTGACGTCGCTAATAAAAATGCGCACGTATGCTGTGTCTGGAAAAAAAAGTAAGACAGAGACACTATTATTAAGATGAGGCTGTTCTTATTCCATCTCTTTTTTAAAAGGAAACTATCATTCACAGTGATGCAGATAAAAAGGTAGACTTTTCTTCATGCATTCACAAAAAAAAATATATATATATATTTTTATCCATTGTTGTCTTTCCAGTGCTTTTATATCTGCCATCTGTCTCCACATTTTCACTCTGTGTTACTGGTAAATTCATGCTGGTTCTGCTTCTTTACAGCATCCAACCACAGGCTGAAGCAGAGTATGAAGCACCCTGGGGGGATCAGTGTAACGCTCAGCAGTTGAGCAACCCAACACACCATATTTCCTTTGATATCTGTATCAAAACGAGCATAATTTGCAATACAGCTTCAAGATGAGATAAAATATTTAAACCAGGGTGGAAGAGTTGGTATACAGTTCGTGGCACAAATAGCAAGCTAATGCAGCCCTTGGAGCTATAACAAAGCAAGTCACAGATGCCAGAGCTTTTCAAGTGTTCAGAGTCTGTCGGAGAGAAAAAGGTAAGAAGAGGCGAAAGATGAATACAGGAAGTGGGAAAGCAGATGTAGCAGTCATCCCCTTATCCTCCCTCTCATCTGTTAATGATGCCCACTCATCCATGTTTTCACACTTTAGTGCCATGCATGTGTTAAAACTATGAACCCAAATCCACCCCAACACGAGTTGCAAGTAGCAGCTTTCTGCCTGTGAAAACAGTGTTAATCAGAATGATCCTTTCGGACTAATTGACTGTCTGTTGTCTCTAGTTTGCAACATCTCTTGGTGTTGCAAAGCAATTTATGTGTGCTGGGATGATGTTGCTACCCGATATGCTGACCTTGCTTACCTGAAATGCTAAAAGTCTTCACTGGTATAAAAGTGATGAAAATCTTTTACGAAACATAACATAACATAGCATCCCACTTGTTAGCCAATGACAGCTGGACAGACTCCAGACCAGCCGAGACCCTGAATGGAACAAGTGGAAGACGGATGGATGGATGGATGATGTACTACTACACCAAAGCCACAATTTAGAGGGGGAAGCAATATAAGCTCCTTTTTCTATCTTATATAAAGCTTATTCCGAACATCCACCAATCTAATCATTCAAAGCTGCTTTTTGCTGTAAGCCATAGATTGTACTTGTGACTATGGCTGAATTTCTCTGAGGACCAGAGGAAGCACTGTAATTCCTTCCCAAGTATATGCAGTCGAGATGAGTTACACTGACTCCACATTAAGGCTTGTTAATGCTCTTGTCTTTTGACCCATGTGTTTACATTCTGATAGTAAATCAGCAGTCATAAATGGACTTTTTTGACTACTGAATGTATAAAAATGCATATTCTACTTGAGCACTCAAAGAACTTTATGCAACTTGCCTCTTTCACCCATTCATTTAAGCTCTTTTTTACCTATGCTCTACCTAAGTGCTTTCTATCTAACATGCACACTCTGATGGCTGCATCAGAGAGCAAACTGGAGTTCAGTGTCTTACCCAAGAATACTTTGGCATGCAGACTGGAACAGCCAGGGACTGAACTACCAAAGGACAGGATAAGCAATGTATGGGCCTGAAACTCAAAGCTACCTGTTCCCTAAAACATACCCTGCTTTTAATCTAATTGAGATCTAAAATTATGAAATGAACGTCATGCTGTCTTCAGTTGCACTTAAAACTCATAATAAAGGCAATAAAATCATCAGTAAAATGTTTACTGAGGTCAGAGATCAAGTTAGCTAAAGGCACTTCCACACTTTTCTAGATCCTGACTATAAGACCTTTTTCCTTCCCAAAATATGATTGTACATGAGCCTACACTATTTATTTATTCGGGAACAAATGCTTTTCTCAAGTCTATATTCTCTGTGAGAATGAACCTTTATCCGTTAAATAATGTCCAATATGATCACTAATGTGACAATTTGTTATGCATAAAGATTCATTTAAACCAGGGGTGGGGAACTCCAGGCCTCAAGGGCCGGTGTCCTGCAGGTTTTAGATATCACCCTGGGTCAACACAACTGAATCAAATGATTAGTTTCAGGCCTCTGGAGAACTTCAAGACATGCTGAGGAGGTAATTTAGCCATTTAAAATTTTGTGTTGGATCAAGGACACCTCTAAAACCTGCAGGACACCGGCCCTCGAGGCCTGGAGTGGGACACCCCTGGTTTTAAACCATCTTTGCTACTGAGAAATGTATCTAGCATTTTGCATATGTCTATCCAAATAAGAATCTGCCTTGCTGGCAGTTACAAGTAACATGTTACTGTAATCCAATCACTTTTTTCAAGCAACGAGTAATGTAAGGGATTACTATTGCAAAAAAGTAATTAGATTACGTTACTGCATTACTAAACCATCGTGATTTCGTTTGTGAGAGTGTCTCATGACAATGACGTAAGCTCGTGCGACATCCGTGGCAGCAACAGACGTGTGTAGATCAACAATGGTAATATGGAGTGCGGGAGAGAGTACGACCATGCAGCGTTTAAAGCGTGGACGTACTTACATTACTTTAAGTTTTAGTCCATAAAAAGTGACCAAAACATTAGCATCCGCTGTACAGCCTGCGTGGGAAGAAAACTTTTTTCTACAGTGAAAATTTAAACTTCAAATCCGAGCAAGCACCGAGCACGCTGCCACGGGAGTGAAATTCACAGAGAAACCCCCGGATCCCCCCACTGACATGACCGCTGCTGCACTGGGCAAAGCTCCACCTGCCCCACTCCTGCTAAACAGGTGAAAAGACATTTAAGAGCAACAGGACTTAGTGCCGCTGAGTCTTTGATTTTATTTATTTTTTGCTGTGTTTTACTTGCATCTATTTGAAAGAGTGAGTGTAAACACAAAACATTATTTTATTTTATATGCTGGAATATGGAGAAAATAGGATTAAATGTTATAGAATTTCTTCAAGTCAAAGACTGTTGCATATAATGCAATTTTTGCTTAATGCAATGTGCATAAAATTAAAAGATTAAAACTCATAAAACAATTTTTAAAAAGAGGCTTTCCATTTGATTCAATTTTATATGATGGATTATGCATAAAAAATAGAATTGGGCTGAAAGGTCTGTTGCTTTATTACGTATTCAGGTTGTGTATAATGTTTTTAAAAAGTAACTAAGTAACTAATTGCTTTTGAAAATAAGTAATCAGTAAAGTAACAGGATTACTTTTTTGGAGAAAAAGTAAGTAGACCAACACTCGTGGCGCCTCCAGAATTTTGATGGCGAGAAGTGCTTCCACTGTCAGTCGTATGTTTTTTTCCCCACAAGAAAATCATGTGGAACCAGAGCTCCTCCCACTTTACATCTCTGTTACATTCACTTGTGGGTGTTTGCATCAGTGATAAGTATCTGTTAATTTGCCTGTCATCCATCCTCCTTCATGCCACCTCATTTATTATTAATATGACAGAAAAAAATAAATAACTCTCGCAGCTTTCCTGCCGTCTCTCCTCTTCTTAATATTTAACTTCTGTTTACGTTGCCACAAATGTCAGTGAGTCAGACCGAGAGAGAGGGTCTGTTAATAATCTATGATCATATTTATTAAAAATACATCCTGGTGTGTTTTTGCTGTTTTTCAACACCTCTCTCCATCCACCCATCTGTCTCAACATCTGTTCATTTCTTCGCGTCTATATTCAGCCAGCGCATGTATGCATTTCATCTGGCAGCAAATGAGAGAGAAATAGAGAGATGGAGGGAGATGGGGTGCAAGAGAGAACGATGGAAAGAGAAAGATGGCCTTTGGTCCTTTCGAAGAGAGAGATGAGCAGATGTGGGAAAGCGACAGAAAGGAAAACAGAGATTACTGCTGCCTTCAATGAAGATTTGGAGCTTCAGACTGAAGAGTACGGAGCAGCTATCTGCAGCCGTCTCCTCCTCTGTGCTCGCTTTATTTTGCAGTCACTATATGAGGTGCCACCATTGCTACACAAAGTAGATTACGACTCATATCCATTACATCGATAGGTTTGCATTTCTACAGTCTGAGCTCACGCAGGTTATATAAAAGTCATTAGCATAAATAGGTTCTGACTAAACACTTTTCCTGGTGCAATGTTGTTTCACCTGCTATTCATTCAGTGCAACAAACATTTCTTAGCAGTATTACAGTCAATGCTAACAGTACAGGTGGGACTAAACAGACCCCAAATGATGTGATATTGTCACTTCAGTACAATATTATTGTGATTCTTAACATTTTGCAATATGTTGAGTATTGCAATACCATAGATTGCGATTTATCACCTCTTTTCAACTGCAAATTATGTCCTCAAAGATAAACTTTGTTAATGTCCATTTTATCCAATAAAAAAAATGCAAATTTTCTTTCTCCAAAATAAAATTGTCACGCTTACTAACAATTTAACTAAAACCTGCAAAATATTACATTCAAATGATTATCTCCGTTGTGCATATTATAACTAGACTAGGAATTAAACCTAGGTCCTACCTGGCAGCTTTATATAATTGTTGGTATTAAGAGTCAGGCCCAGTACTGAAGAAACTTTGCAAAAACACAACAGGAATCACAACTTAACTATAGATCCAGTTACAAGATGTTCTGTGTAGTGTTGGTCTTATTTACCAGAGTTGGGCTGCCCATGCTTGCCGGGCCGCGCTGACTCCCATCCATCTACAGACTGAACCTCCAACAGGTACGAGCTTTTGGTCTCACGGTCAAATACGGCCTGAGTGTAGATGAACCCCAGCTCTGGGTCGATACGGAAATACTGATGGTCCCCACTGCGATCCTCCAGCAGGGAGTAAGAGATCTGGGAGGTGGGGGCAGACACAATTATACAGAAGGCCAGATGCTAAAACTGAGTTAATTAGTGCAAATTTGCACAGCAAGGAAGAAGACCTCTTGAATAATGAAAAACAGAATGAAAATAATACAGAGCAGAAATTCAAAAACATTCATTTCAACCAAGGTTGCATCATTACTCTTTACAATGATTTGTGTGTTTCTGTGTAAACGTGTGAATTTGTTTTCACCTTGCCATTGGGGCCCAAATCTAGGTCATTAGCTGAAACCTGGAAAACCAAAGCTCCCGACTCTGCTCCTTCAGTGACTGAGGCCTCATAGATGGATGAAGTAAAAAAAGGGACGTTGTCATTTACATCTGGAGAGGGAAGAAATACAGATAGTGCACAGAGTTAAATAAAAATGCTTCGCCATTTGAGATCTACTGGATTTAACAGAAATGTCATAGATAAGCGATGGGCTTTCTGAAGGGGACAAGCTAGTCTTACTTTTCACACTGATTAGCACTGCTGCTTCAGAGGAAGAAAGAAGGTATAACCAGGGCTGCACATAAGTGGTCCACAGGTGCGCGTTCGCTGTCAAAATAAAAGACGCGCACCAGATAAGACGTTGCAACGTGCATTTGCGTACATAAGATTTTCTGGAGGAGGATGGACATTTGTTCAGAACTCTTAAAGATGTCGAAGAAGCAAGCTCTGTAAGCAATTACTTTGGTGTTCCCCCACCTCCAAAGAAACGTCAGAAGGAGTTTGAACAGCAAAAGAAGCGCGTATTCTCTGAATTTCCCGGAATACGCTCTTCTTTTGTGGTGGTAATTGCTTACGGAGCTTGCTTCTTTGACATCTTTAAGAGTTCTGAACAAATGTCCATCCTCCTCTAGAACATCTTATGTACGCAAACGCGTGTTGCAACTTCTTATCTGGTGCGCGTCTTTTATTTTGACAGCGAACGCGCACCTGCGGACCACTTATGTGCAGCCCTGGGTATAACCCTGCAGAGGACATTCCTTTCAGTGTGGAGTTTGCATGTTATGCCCATGTCCTGTCACACTACACCCTCCAAAACATACGCACATATATCAATATCTATATATAGCATAAAAGTCACAGAAGTTTAAAACAAAACAAAAAAATCTTGGTTCAAACAAGATGAACTGAGGGGCTACAGCAGCGCTCAGTGTAAGATAAACTATGTTTATTATGTACAGTAAGTCATGCAAAGCTACTTGAGTCCAAAAAAAGGAAACGTAGAGCTGGAAATGAGCACAACAGACCTCTGACATCCTCACCTGCTTACAATAACTTAAGCTCCCTTTTCTCCTTCAAAAACAACTAAAGAAACAACAGTAGTTTTATTCTAATTATATTTATACAACTGGTGATTCACTGGCAAAAATACTTTTCGTTTCCTACTTTCCACATGTTAGCGTTTGACTGCAGTTTGGCAGCAGTGTTTCTGGGCAGCACCAAATGCACAGAGCATATTCTTCCTCTCCTAGTTGCTTTACGTTTATTTGTACAATTAAGATCTTTTAAACCTACACTTATATGCTTCTTTAAAAAAACAAAAAAACAAAAACCTCAGATGTTCAGAAATACTCTATAAATCTTGATCATTTGTAAATGGAATTTGTGTTAGAACCACTGTAGCTCCAGTACAATAAAGTAGCCTTCATGTCAGTGTCAGGTCACATGGAGCCACATGCAACAAACTTTCAAACAATCTGTTTGTAATTAGAACTTCATTTTATTTTGCTCTGTAATTAGCTTGATTTTTTTCCCACAATTTGCATTGCTATTAACAGGCTACTGCAAAGCACTGCTGCTGTAGACAAAAATGAAGATAAAAAGGTCACTTTGTTTTTAAACATCTGTAAAAATAAATAAATAAAATAAAACACATTTTAATCATTGTAACAAAACTAAAATGAGTGCATCTGTGATAACTTCTATCAGAGTATTAGAAACCCCTGTGCAGTGCTGTTTGGTCTGTTACCTGAAGCATCTCACCAAAGTGGCTCTTTTCCACTTTATAATGCAAACATAATATAAAGTCATGTCAACTGAAAAAACCCAAAAACTTCCAGTCAGATGAGGATTTGGTTTGACTACCCTTTGGTGCCAGGTGTTTTCTTACAAAGGACCATCTGGAAAATTGTCCTCGAAAATGGAAAAGGGCAAGCAATATCTGACAGGTGACTAGATGAACCAGCTGTCTATTACTGTCCACCACAGACTAACTTCAACCTACTGGATCAATGAAACACAAAACACAGAAAGCACTGAAAAGGAAAAACAAGCTGCAGTCTGAGGGGCTTTGAAAGTAAGCAAATTACGAGTCAAGTATGCCAATTTACCCAAACCATCTGTGGTTTCTCTGTAAGCTCACTGTAAGCTCACAGCTTTAAGACTGGCAAATCTCGCATGATTATGATGCCATAAAATCTTCTAAAAAACAAAAACGAAACAACTGGTTTGCAAAGTAACTGCTTTTAACCAATTCTCATCATCATAAGGGATGAGTATTAGCACAATGGGACATAACTGTTAGTCTCTTTGCAGCGTAATCATGCTAGTCTTTATATTTACTGTAACAGCAACCAATTATATCTTTGCACATTTTTCGATATCGCAACTATTTTTCCCCAGCTGGGGACAAAATGAGGATCAAAGCGTGCATTAGAGCACTCAATACTGGACAAAAAAAATGTTGTTTTTTTTCACATCACTTACCTTGAACCATAACAAAAAGAAAGACAGAAAGTTATAACCCAAAGGTTGAAACGCAGGCAATACCAAGAACCAGTGAGGAGGCGCACGAGAGCTTACGTTTTCCTCAACAGCAGATTTTAACACAGCTGATTTAAGACCAAAAGCATTACAGAAATGACTTGAACAGAGCCACGCATTAAATCTAATGCTGCTTCATATACCTTTTTTCTTTCTCCTTTCTTCTCAGCAAATGTCTTAATCTATGAATTAAAAATGGGGCCTTAAATCCATTACAGACCTCCCTCACTTCCTCAGACTGACTGCCTCTGGAGAAGTCAAAGAGCTTTCTTATTAAGACAGATAACGGGAAGGAGGGGTGAGCGAAAAGAGAAGAGGAAAGTCGGGAAAAAGAAAGAGAGGATCTGTGAGAATTAATTATTTCTTACTGGATTAAGACCAGTTCGAAATGGAGTATGTGTATGTGTGCGTATGTGTGTGTTCATGCACGCATGTTACAAGGGAATTCATAGCTCGTGTCTGGTCAGCAGGGCATTACTATTAACTGCAACAGACCAAACTAATAATGGTAGAATAAAAATGATAGAGAAGTGAAGAGTGACCTTTCATTGGAAAATGTGAGCTTTAAGTGACAGGGTGAGATCTGCAGTGGCAGCGAGGCACTGGGGTTAAGCATATATATGTGTATATATCTATGCTCATCCCTCACTCCCAAAAGCTGTCGAGTTCTTCAAAATAATTTGGATTTGTGTAGGTTTAAACAACTCTACTGGAAAATTGGAGCTCAATTGGCAGACTTCGGCCGCACTGCCATCTCTATTCAGTCTTTATTTTCTTCTGTGGCCTCAATTTAGAAAGGACCAATACAACAACAGATCAATGCTGAATAACAAGACAACAATAATAATCTGAACAATGAACTTTTCTACTGTACTGAGTCAAAGCATACCACAGAAGATGAGAATGCTCAAAAGAAAACATGTTTTATCAGCAACATGCATGTAGAGCTGCAACTAACTGTTTTCACTATCAAATACACAACCTGTTTCCGCCTCACAGTTTAGTTTGTGCGACTGGTATTGTAACACATTAACTAAACATCAGAGTCATACAGCGACACTGCATTCTTCAATTTTTTAGTGTTAAAAGAGCCCGCTGGGTTTAACAGAAACATTATGGCTCTGGTAAATTATAAAAAAAGGTCTCTTTGACAGGAAGTAAAACAATAAAACACTGTTATTAAACCAACAAATGACCAAACCATCACCTTCATGTTCTTCTCCCAGCTGAAGAACTGAAAACCATGAAGGAATAGAACAACTCTGCTGTTGTATACCGAGTGCTGATCACATACCCACAGAGTGTGGGCAAAGTAGTCATGAACTCTGAAATTTTTAAGTGCAGACTTATAAATAATAGTGAAGTACTAGGTGTGTGCTGCTCTCTGACCATATTGCTTTATGTGCCACCGCTGGCTTTCTGCAAGCTGTTTATGTGTGTTTGCTACTCTCTCCCCTCTCTCTGCTGCATTTTTTCATAACACATTTGTTCCTATGGACATATTTTTCTTTTTGTACTGTCAGATAACAATTGACAATGAAATGCTGATGTTAACGAGGTCCATTAACTACCAAGTCGCTGCCTTGCACCACTCAAATTGGGATTTTTGGAAGTGCAATGCTGACTGACAAAATCTACATTTACATGATTTTAAAAACAAAGACTGTGCTGAGAATCTATTTGTATTTACAAGTTATCAAGTTAGAAGCCACCGAATGTCTCATTGAACACTGTACTGTGAGGAGTATAGTATACCATTACCTAACTGTGTGATATTTAAATGGTATCATACGCGATCTTTAATTCAACTTGAGTTATTTTATTGCAAACAAATGACTGTGTAACTAATAACTGATGAAATTACTAGTAATGTTATCAATTGTGTTGATGGTAAGGTAGAAAAGAAGATACTTTAGGAGTTATTTGGACTTATTTCCCAAAGATGCATAAAGACGCTTATTGTAAAGTATTTTCTTGATTTTATTTTTCTATATCTCGAAAACTCGAGAAAACTCAAGAAATTAATTCTGTTTGGACCTTATTTTATGCAGCCTGACCAAAAAAACGACTCGACAGGCATTTTTTTGTTTTGTCACAGAACAGAAATTCATTCCTTTGCTGAACTTCCTCTCGCTAAATTCTTACCTGCTTCTGATTTAATGCATCTTTGTGACATTGTCCCTGTACTTTTATTAATTATATGTTTTAACAACATTGTTTTGCTTATGTTTACTGTTCACTTAATGGGCATTTATTAAAGGCATCTATTGTTAAAACAGTAAGTTTTAATAAATAAAATGTGACACATGGAAGGCTAAATTATTCCACAGGGCGAATGTTGTGACAATTTCCATGAGATATCAAATAAAATATGTTACATTTGGAGATTCTAAATTAAAATAAGAAAGCGTGAATAAAAGAGGGCTTACCAGTGACATTGACATAGACTGTCGTGAAGGCAGCTAGTGGTACAGCAGCAACATTCTGAGCTCGAACCCTCAGCATGAAGTTCTTGGTGGTCTCGTAGTCCAGGGGCTCTGCCACCAGGATAGATGCCGAACCATCCTCTCGGTTGGGGGTCAAGTAAAAGCGAACTGGCATGTTGGTCTCCGGGACCATGCCATCCTCCAAATTATAAGTTACTCTGGGATCTCCAAGAGGTGAAGTGGCTTTGATCGTCTTTTTGGAACAAAGATAAGAAAAGAGGGAAACAATAAAGGCAAAATATCAAAACAATGGGATACCTCACTTTTTTGTCTGCATGACACCACCACAGAGGGGCTGTCACATAAATATTAAAATCTCCACAAAAGGAAGTTTACTGTAGCCTTCATCCATGTCTGGGAAGACTGTCTTTGAAATGGTCAAAGTCCACTAGTGGTTCCTCAGAAAACTCAATAAACTGCACAATAAATTATTTAATGAACTTTTTTTTCCTCCTTGTTCCCATTAGATAAAGTGTCACTATAAATGAATTACTCTGACTCCCTGGAAGTTGTCTTACCAAATAAACGATTGAATTCACATTTAATACCCACAACAAGGTTTGGGTAATTATTTGCCTCCACGTGTCGTTCTCATTTTCTCATATTTGGAAGTCACCCATAACGATTCTACCTGAGAGATGACCAACAGCACAAAAATCCAGAAAACCAACAGCAATTTGCATTTGGCAAATTTTTTACATGTTTCCAATTATGAACTCTGAGAGCTGGAAAAATGCTAAATTCCAGCAGTGACCCTCAGGACAGTAAGGGAAGTGTAAAGAGCTACTGCTGAGCTCCAATTGAAGGGTGCATTACAAATAGGGGAAAAACGATCTGCCCAAATGGGAAAAAAGCATTTTACAGCCCATAATAATGAACACTAAAATAATAGAAAGTCTCAAACTGTTACACTAGACAACAACCCGCTGAAATCTTGTGGGATGAAAGGGAAACACACTCTGCTCTTCATTCTGCTTTCTCCATAAACTAATTAAGGAGAAACTATTCAAAGCTGATGCCACATACACCCCAATTAAAATCAAAAATGCCATTTCGGGCACGATGCGGCTTGCCTATGGGTGACCTAGCTGTATCCATTCAACCTGCAGAGCATGGCAGCTACAATAATGAGACACCCTGCGAGGCATGCAGAACTAGCAAACATGTCTGACTACTATATGCCCCGATTTAGGACATAAAAACTCAAAATGTCCATGGCAGAGATTTAACAACCCACCGAGAGTCATTTTATCTTTGCTCAACGGTCAAATCAACACTGATCTGCCATCTCGATTTATACTCCATACCGCAGGGACCACGCTCTGTATGCCTCCCTTTATCAGCATCTCGAACAAACACAATTAAACACACACAGTGCCGTATAAAGTATTCTCCCGTGTCTTTTTATTTCGCCCCTTTGAGTTTAAATATTCATCATAAACTTTAATGGATTAAACTGCTTTCAAGAGAGTCTTAGAAAATACTGTTAATGGCATGAAAAGCCATGTCCATAAATAACAAAGTGCCGTTGACAGGATACATCTGAACCACACAAGCAATGAATCAACAGATTTAAGGGTCTTTTTGAATGTCTGCATTTTTCTGTAGCTGTGGTTCCTAAACCTGTAGCTCCACTGGCATCCCACACACTTCCTACACAGTTACACTCTTTTGTTGTTGCTCACCATTAAGACCGACTGAATGCCTTAAAAACACATCAAAGCTGTAATAAGATTGTGAGGGAAGACCGACACAAAACAGGCCTCTGCTCTCCTCTCCAGACACGTTTGAAAATAAGGCGTTTAGGAAGGGATAACATCAGGATTAACATGCAACAAACATCTTTGGTCAGCAATAATCCACAAACTTTGCATAATATGTTTTTAAGCTTGATGCCACGATGCCAAACAATGATTTTTTTATGTTGTTTCATAGTCTGTACACTCTTTTATCTTTATTTTTACTAAAACTGGGCCTTTTTTCTCCAGTTTCTCCAGTTTATACTTGTGCATAAAAGCAGTATTTCCACATAACTCCTTTATTATTGAAGACCAAAGTAAAAAGCCCGCTGAGAAAATACCCACTAAAACTTTTTGAAAAAAAAAATTGTTTCCATGAAAAATGGATTACAATGTAGCAGGGCTTTGTGTACAGAAAGAATCTGAAAACACTAGCATTATACATGTGATAATTGCCCCCGAAAAACGAGCAGGAACAGCCCGACTGCCAACTAGACACTAGATGAGTTTAAAACAAAAAAAGACAAAAAACAAAATGTTGAATTTTAAAATCAAAGTAAGTACTCCTTCAAACAAAGAAAAATAAAATGTATAAATATGGATTCATGGCATGTCAAGAGCATCTTTTACATACATGTACATATCCCACTTCACATGTACTTGACATAAACACAAAAAGTACCCACTTGTTCATATATATAAAACATACTGTGTAAGTACTGATATCTAATCTATTTGTGTGCTCTGGAGGAAGAGCGCACACTATCACAAAGCAACACCAATCAAAAAGTTGGTGGTTCAAAGCCTGACTCCTCCGTTCTGCATGTGCAAGTCTCCTTGGGCATCCATCAGAATGAGTGTGTGTGTGTGTGTCTGTGTGTGTTTAGAGGAACAGAATAAAAGCTCAGTAGGAATACATGTGTGATCAAGCGAGTAGTAGAAAGTGCTTTTATTATTCAGTAAGAGTAGAAAACTATAAAACTATATAAAAGCCAGTCCATTACTTTTTAGTGATTAGATTACACAGTATAAACTAATTTATTTTGCATATTGTATGTCTGGTTATTTGGTCAATTACTATAACTTCATTCATTAAACTCTTTCAGGTTTAATGCTGCAACTGTTTATTTTGGTGCATTCTTTCACCACAAATAAAGACAACCATCTCTTTAACATTTATTTTTTGATTCAAGTTGTCTTTTGTAGGAAGTGCATGACACAGCTATACACATTCATATCTCAAGAAATCAAGGGCATTTTATTGGTGGTAATGAGGGAGGGGCAAAGACTGCATTCCCCATTCAGGTTTATCCACACTGGTTGAAGAGCAGAGCACACTTCTCCAAGCGTTAGGCCGATTTATCTGTTGTGCTGTACCAGACAGTAGAAAGAGAGATCATGTTTCTCCAATATTAGCTTCTCTTCACCTCTTCATCTTTACCTTACATATAGAGAGCCCCAAAGCAACTGGTGAGAATTGCTAATGTATAAATAAATTTGCACTGAACTGAATTCAAACCCATATGTTTCTGTGCAACCCCGGAGCAACATACCACGATGGGTGTGTCCCGGACGGTGTTTTCTGGTATGACTACGTTGTAGTTGTCTTTTTCCCACTGTGGAGGCTGGTTCTTCACATTGGTGATGGTAACAGCCAGCTCCACTGAACTGCTCCTGTTTCCCCCATCTGTAGCCACAATGTCTCTGGTAATGTAGGTCCTCTGTGGAAAGAAGTCCACACAGGCAAAAAGACGAGAAGGGGGAGAGAAAGTCACAAGATGTTGTATTCAGTGTGACCGAGGGGTGCGTAATTGTGGCTTCCTTACAGACGGAAGAACAATGTGAAACTAGATCAAACTGATTTCGGCAACCAATCCATTTTCCTCACTTCAGTGCAGGGTGAAATCGACAGTAAGCTGCATTCGGGTAAACATACTTAAAGATAAGTGTATTGATTGAAGGGCATGGCTCATTGTCGAGCAACGGAGGGGAATGGAGTTTTGCAACCCTTACAAGAGCAATTAGCTTTATCCACTGCAATCATAGGAAATGATCTGTTCTGGTAAGTAAAGAGAAAAAACGTAACAATACTCTGTAACCCCAGTGTGAATGAGCTGTCATTATTTGGGAAAGTTTTGTCCAGAGCCTCGTGGTTTATGAACCAAGTTGTGGATGTTATGGGCAAGTTGTAATACTTCAAAGAAATTTCATAATTCTGAGTGAAATAAAAGCTTTTCCAATAGCAATATTTATTTCAGTTACAAAAAAAAGCACTTTTTATTTCAATCTTTGCTCTCAGCAATTAAGACACTGAGGCTGTCATGCTGGCAAAGGATGAAGTAAGCATGTAGGCATTGCCTGGATCTGTTCATTTGTACTCATTAGTAGGAAAAAAAGTTTATATTTTCAAACAGGGCCATGTTCTGGCGAACAATCCAGTGAAACCAAAAATACTGGCTTGGTTCCAGAGGTCAGTATAAGATGCAAGGTGCAGAGGTTACAAACATTCATTCGTCTTGGCACTGGAAGATGGTGCGCCGCTGATTTTGGGGCTTTTATCACTACAGCACTCATCTGAGGTGCAGACTTGTTTTGCACAGGCTACGTGGCAATTTCCTCTATTGCTTGTTCATGTTCCCACCAAGATTGTTTTTCTTGTTGGCAGTGAAGCAGGCAGAAGCAGTGAAGTGAGAGAAATAACAGAAATTCTCCTGCAGGCAAAGAAAAAGGCCTTAGTGAAGACATTATCACAATCGCGGGCTGTGGTCTGCTGCTGGCCACAGGACTTCTGCCCCCTCACGGTCAACAAATAAAGGGCTGGAATGCAAATGTACTTGGATACTGGAAGAAGTAGCTTAGTTTAGTTAAAATCTGAAGTTCCCTGCTGCCTTTTTTAGAGTTCTCCAGTAGAATTATTAAAGGAAGTCTCACAATTTCAGAGTTTTTCTATCATTTAGAATAGCTTGAGCTTGAAGCTCCAAGGAATCCTGCAAGATAAGTAGCTGCATAGGTTATTCATGTGTTTGCTATGCATCTGGAATCCCGTTATAGACTTCCATAGGAACGGAAAACTGTACGAGTTAAGCCTTTTAAAAAATTGCAAATGGTATCCAGAACATAGCTAAAGTGTACCTGCGAGATGGGTTGGTTAACATACACCCAGCCTGTCAGTGGGTTGACCCTTAGGTACTCTGGCTGCTCATTAGACATGGAGTATGTGATGGCTGCATTGGTCCCAAAGTCATCGTCATGAGCCGCCACCCGTAAGAAACTAGTTCCAATCATAGTATCCTCACGGAGGAAGTCTGTAGGAGAAGAATAAGAAGAAGAGTGCTTTGCAATTCAGTGGCTCAAGAGACCTTAATTTGTAGTCTTTGATATTGCATCCATCAGCACAGAGGGCAAGAGAGAAACTCGAACTTGAAACAATAAAAAACAAAAAACAATAAAAACTGTAGACAAACTTTAGTAAACAAAAACTAATTAAGAAAGGAATTCAGCAATTTGACAACAAATATGAGGCTTAAACAACCAACAACAGAAAGCAGAAAACAAAGACAAAAGAAATTCCCCAGTGACATGAAAAACTGAATACATGAGCAATTAGTAAAGAGCTCCAATTCTGAGTAGCAGTATCTCTGTAATACTAAAAATTCTGCCATCATAGGAATACTAACACCAACACTGTTAGCTCATTAGCGTCAGTTTTTCTTGTCAAAATAGGGAGAGTGGTTTTTTTTAATCTTGTTTTTAATCTATATGCATGTGCTTTCATTCTGCGATGCAGCATGTCGAGCTAATATCTACTGACACTCGTATCTGATGTTCTCAAACTTGGGACTGTTGTCATTCTGGTCCAGAATGAGAATGTTCAGCTGACAAATGCCAATCAGCGGGTCAGCCGCCTGGTCAGTGGCAGTCACTGTCACCGCGTACTCCCTTTGCCGTTCGCGGTCAAATTTCCTGGCCGTCACAATTACTCCTAGAAAGACAGAGATAACAAGGTCGATCAGATAGCTGAATCATAGCAAACACTGCTTGGTCTCGTGTCCCCCAGAGTACTTGTAATTTAACACTAAAATGATTGCCTCTGCCTGCCTCGAAGCTAAACTTTAAACACAGTAGGGAAGATGAGAGGCACATTACGAAAGAAAATGAGACTTTTTCAAAAGTAGTTATTGTCAAGTCCAAAGAGAATTGTCTTTATTATTTATTTTAGAAATGATTTTTAGCAATGTCATTTACAATATCTCATGCTCCACTGTTGCTACTGAATAAAAAGCTCCATAATATAGAAACATATTAATGCATTATAACTTTTAGCTCAACTGCAGGTAAAACTGCACAACAATTCAGTCCAATCTGCAGATACTATTTTTTATATATAATGAATCAAGCTGAAATATGCCTGAAATAAGCTTAATAATCAAAAACCCAAAGTGGCGCGTGTCCAGCACTTTTTCCATTTATTCCCTGCACAATATCGACCACAGACTGACAGACTGAAAGGAACATGCTGTAAAATATTATCCACGTGGGATAAAAGCATATGTGTTGTTCTGTATGTGTATGTGTGTGCACACGAGTGCTTGTGTGTTTCCGTACCGGTTTCTGGGTGTATACTAAATGCAGGCACAGTAGAGTCTTTGTGCATGAAGCCATATGTGACCCTGCCATTGGAGCCTTCGTCAGCATCCACAGCATGAACCTGCAGAACAAACGTCCCCGCTGGCTGGTTCTCCAGGACGGATGTGCTCTCACGGTACTGCTGACACTGAGAATGAGTGAGGCAGGGAGGACAGGTGGGAGGAAGAGAAGACCACAGGAGTGGAAGTGTGAAGAAACTTAGATCAATACGCTATTCCATCCAAACAGTCAGCAAAAGTGTGTGGGAAGTTAAATGTTGAAAGGACAGATTTAAAATTACTACAGTAGTCTTTTACTGGGGGACAAAAAGTGTAATGTTGAAAATAACCATAGGAAAGAAAGTGGGAAGCCTGTGCCCAGCAAGTTTTCTTTTCTTTAAAAAAATATCCGCTTTTGCTTAACCTGTTTAAAGCAGAAGTGGTTGATACTGGGGTCGTGGAACAAATCTCAGATGCCATTAGGCAAATGCTCTCAAAAGCAGTTTAGCAATGTGTTTGTTGTTGCTTTTGTGTTTTGAAAAAGGTGAATTTTTTGGTGTACAGTGTGCATGTTTACTGCTAAGAGCCTTCAGCAGCGTTCAAGGAAATAGAAAACACAAAAAACTTCCATATACGGAGAACCCAGCACTCCCAACATGTGTGGATCACGCCCTGGAAGCCTCGTAGTAACCAACGGCAGGAGTGCCCTAGATATCCTACGGTCTATCAAAACACAGACCCGACAATGTGAATTAAAAAACAACAACAAAAAATGTGTTTTAAATGCTCTGTAGGCCTGACAGTCTGACCCTTGAGGACACATTCATGGTGGGGTGAAAAAACAAAAAAACAAGAAAAAAAAAAACACCCAGTGGGTTCTGGGGAAGAAATGCCATCATGCTGCTAATCTGACATGGAATTCTTTGGGCTTGGACATGGGACTCATGCACTAAAGACTTTCAGGGAACAAGCAATCATAAGATGTCTGTGTAGCTTCTCAGCTATCCAGGTCATGGTAGTCTAAGTCGCTTTCTTTCTAAGCTCTTTAGAGTAAGTTACAATAAAGGTTTACATACACTGGGCAGGAACGTCATGGTTATTTGGGACTTATGGTGATTTCTTTGAACTTTTCTTTTTCCAGCGTGAAATAATTGTTCAGCATGCATCTTAAATGACTTTAAGAAAACAAGAATTGGATGTACTTAAGTTTAAAATGGGACAAAAGTATACATACAGGCTCAAATACGTACATACACCAACACTAACCTTTGGTTAAATGGCCTTTAGCAAATCAGGCCTCAACCACACGCTTTTTGTAGCTACAAGCAAGCTATTGAGATAATTCTGCCTGGATATTTGACCACTCTTCTTGGTAGAATTAGTACAGACATTTGGTTGTCCATGTGGGTAGCTGAAAACTTGGTGAAACCTTCCAGCAGTTTTCAGACCATGGCAGGCTTGAGCCTTTGTGGCTCCTGGGTTGTTCCTGAACATCCTAACCATTTTCCTTTCATCTGAGGCTGACTGTTATGGTTTTCGTCCATATCTTGGCAAAGTAGTGACACATCCAAATAATTTGTACTGTTGAACAGTTGTTTGAGATTATGATCTTGGAATCTGCAGTTGTTTAGAAATGACTCAAAGAGACCTTCCCGACTTGTGTAAATCTACAGTTCTTAATCTTCACTGAGTTCCATGGACTTTCCCTTTGTTGAAAATCCCAAATAAATTCCCAAATCCCCAAAACTTGTGCAACTCATTAAAGATGTATGCTATAAAACCACTTCACCTTAAGAAGAGTTCAAAGAGATTAAAATTAGCCCCACATTACCATGACATTGATGCCCACGATGAATGGATGTAAACTTCTGACAACAAATGTATAAGTCATAATATGAAAGACAGGTCAGTTTGATACCAAAGTTAATGTTTCTGTGCAAGCTTGAGATCAATGAAAAGAAACTGAAAAGACACATGTGTAAGTGGTCCAAATAGGACTTCAGGATCGATGCAAACGTAGCAGAAATTCCGAGGGTGGTGTATGGGTTCAAAAGACTTTAGACCTTTAAGAGCAAAGAGGGAATTTTAATAAGGACATCTTTTGTTACAGTCACAGTAACAGAACTTTTTGATTGCACATCATCTGTGTGCCTGTGTGTTTGGAGTATCTTTTGAAAGACAGATAATTTCTCCAAACCTTGTAAACTTGGCAAATGAACTGAACTATGTCAAAGATGGACATAAACATATTCCGAACATTTACTTTCGATGTAGACAAGCTCCAACATTATATTTCTAAAGATTCTATTGTAATTGCTGTTGGATTCTCTGCACAGCACACTTCTCTTTTGCCAAGTTACAACTTATAGATTCCCTGTCACCTTGATGTTTTGCACTGAGGTCAAGGTAATGTGATTGGGAAAAAGAGGTAAGAGGTAATTTTTTGGACTATTCAACCATATGTCGTGACAAACAGAGATCTGAAAATAAAATAGAAGGCAACTAAACAGAAATCTACAGTTATGACACCCATGTCGGCACTATTAAAGCAATAATTCCCTGCAGATAAAACTGCCAAGAGGAACAGCAGAAGAGTTTGTGCATAACATTTATGGCACTGTGTTTTTTTTCCTCTCAAAATGCTTTTAGAGCCATGTCTTTTTGCTATAAAATGTGCAGGATCTGCTAAATATGAAAGAAAAACAGAGAATACACTTAAATTATGAATCATTTGCTGTCCTCGGTTTTAAGTGTTGGAGGATCTGGAGTTTCCCAAGGGAAGGGTGATATACTGTATATACCCAGGAAGTGAATATTTTAAAATTAAACTCTAAAACATTAACACTACTCCCTGTTTAACACCGCACGCATTCTTGGAGTCATCATAGAGAGTTATTCAGTGCTGTCAGTTCTTTGCGTGTTGTAAGGTAGCTGCTCCCTGTTGGCTAGCTCAAAGATTTTGTTAATCACAGAACTTGTCAGACACATAAGGAGCTTTATTATCCCAATTTAAGCACCATTTCTGCCTTGCTCAATTTATCTTTATTGTATCTTTTTCTGTGGTCTTTTAACTTTCTCTCTTATTCTTTATCCATCAAAAATTCTTATTTTTTTTTTACCTGTTTCACTGGAGCATTGATGTTGATGTACTACAGAGACAGAGGAAAGAGAGAAATACCTCAGTGCTGCTGGTTGATGTGTTCCTTTGACACCTAATTAATTACAGGAGGGCTTTGTTAAAGTTGTCTCCTGTTACCTTTACTCCATGCCTACTCTCATTTTTTCTAGCTCATCTCCACTGCCACCCATTCTTCCATCATCCAGCTATTTTTTCATTGTTCTTCCAAATTTGTTTGCTTCCATAGATTGTATTGGCACTTTGAGGAAGATAAGAAGGTCTGGCTACAAGCATCTAATTTATCAAAAGGGTCAAAGTGTCATTTGTTAAAAAGTTGTTAGCCGACAAGAAACGAATCCTCAAGAGGTCAGATGAGAGACTTCGTATGGAAAAACACAAAAACAAGCCTAAACACAAAAAAGAGATGTCAAAATGTGCACTGAAATGTGCAACTTTTTTTGCTTTAGCTTTTTCGAACTACCACGATTTATTGTGAGTGACAAGCAGGCTCTGTTTGCTCACGAGGAAATGAGATACAAATAGGTCAAAAAATCACTGAAAAGGAAGATTTGGTTACAAAAACAAACCCAACAGCCTGTAGAGGTGAGTCAGTTTATTCATCAAATGCAAGCAGCGAAGCCTTCTGCTATGCCCGACCAGCTGTCGGGCCACCCTACATTTTTAGCTAAGATGTAGACATTTGTATTTGAGAAATCAGAATTAGGTTAGTCGTGAACCAGTACTTGTGAATGGCCATCATTTAAGACCATACTGTGACACCTTCGTAACAGGACTTGGAGATTTTGTTGAACACCTTTTTTCTCCAGACTTTTGCTTCAGGACCTCAGCTTAGATAATTGTCATTGGTTTTCCTTTTCCCTCAGTGTTTAGGAAGATAAGGTGTGTTTTCCATATCATGTATCATAATGGCATGCTCTCATTAGTTTATGACATATGCAATGTTGTTTAGAAACATAGTTTCTGTTGCATTTATGTGAGGTTTCAGCTATGTAAATACATGTAACATGTATACTTCAGAATATCACAAATAAAAAAGTCACTTGTTTGTTATAAGCAATATAATAAGTAACTGTAATGATCATAAGAATAAAACTGTTTTAACCCTGGAGAACCAATGGGGTCGGCTCTGACCCCATGGGTTCTCCAGGGTTAAACCTTATGTGTCCTCAGCTCTGAAGCTAATAAATTGCCTCTCTGAACCTTTTTGGGGAGTAAGAAGAGTCGGAGAGTCTTATGTTTCTCCAAGAACTGGGAAATTTCAGGCTACATTGTTGTCTCAACACTGAATTTGGTGAATAACCTCTGGGTGACATAAGTTACAGCACTCCTCCCCTCACCTGTTTAGTAAAGACAGAAATAGAAGCACAGGTAAAAGCAGCAGAAACAAGCTTCCTGTGTGGCAAGGAAGTACTTGTAGCAGGTAAGGAGTGAACAACTGTGGGATAAACCACTCACACTTTTTGATCTCTCTGTTTCATTATGGAGTCCATATTTAAGCTACTAAATATGTACTGACCAAGAAGGCAAGGCATTGGCCATCGCGGACTGGATGAATATAAAAGCACATACTAAATTCTGTAATGACATTAAAGGAAATAAAAATGCAGTACTGACATGAAGGCTACTATAGATGTGGCAGACTTCTTCCTTTGAGCTTCTGCTCCTTTACAATAAAAGGAGACAGTGGAGGTGTGGGCAGTGGGAAGAGAGCAACTTGGGATATAGCAGGAAAAAGTGGAAGACTTAGTGTGCTGCTGCGTGACCCAGCAGAAGCGTAGAACAGGTGGGCGGGTGAATAGATGACAGTGGGATGGGATTTGGTATGTGCTTACGGAGGAAAAAGTTGCTGAATCAGCACTTTCAAAGTTGGCTTGTTGGCTGGTTGTTTGATCACGCTGCTCCAGAGTTGCCCTTTTTATTGTTGTTTTTAAAACTGTGCCCTTTGAGACATGCACTGTCCTGTGTTTTATTCAGTTTTACTCAATATGTTCTGCTTCTATAAAACACTGTATATGAGCGCAGATCAGAGAAGTACTAAAGCTTTAAAAATAAATCTAATCAGTTTATGTAACTTTATGCTCCTGGGAAATGCTGGAGCCTCCACTCTGTGAGATCTTGCTTCTATGTTTCACTACCTCTCTGCGTGCCTCTTGCTGCCTCTGTCTTGGTCCACTGATCCAGCCCTGAGTTCCACAGAGGCTACAGCATGTTGTAAGATTGGGCATCAAAACAAGATAAAAGGGCCTTTCTGCTTCAGTGTCCTGCTGCTGGCTTCTAGTGACACAGGAACCACCGGCGAACCTCGGATGTCTTCACTAACTGAAACGCTAATGTACAGCAGGGTTTTTCCCAGAATTTCCTTTTATTTTTCTCTATTTCTAGACACTAAAATGTTTTTTTCTGTGATCATTAATTTTTATTTGCTACATTTTATTTTCTTTTAACTCCAGGTTTGTGTGCTTTCATCATTTTAATTCTTTTTGACTCAGAAGAGTCGTTTGGGGGGGTGTCTGGGGATTGTCTGTCCATTGCACACAGCTTTCTGCCAGCAGGGAAAAAAGAATGAATCATAGACTTAGAGTACGGTATGATGCCAGCAGAAGATTCCTGAGAGAGACAATTGAGCATACAGTGCACATTAAAAAAAAATGCCGACCAGGAATTCCTCTCTTCTTTTCTGTCTTCTCTCTTGGCTCTCATTTTGTCGCCTGTCCCTCTGTTTCTTCTTGAAGTGGAACGAAACCCCCACCCACCCATGAGAGAGTGAGCCAGTTTTATTCAGCATGGCCCCGCTCCTAATCTTGGCTCTCGATACCTCGAGGGGCTTGAAAAGTCATCCCATTTAAAACTGAAACATGGCTCGTAAAGTAAAAAAAAAAAAAAAAGCAGGTGGAGATGTAGCACTTCGAGAGTGGCTCGGTCGGGATTTCTCCCACGTCCCTTGAAGCTTTAATTAAAAGACCATGAAGATGTAGGAGAGAGATGAGAGAGCAGATATGAGGGTCAAGCTCACTAATCGCTCCTCCAGAGAGGAGAGATAGAGGCTAATGAATAGAGGAGATAGAAAGACAAAGACAGGGAAACAGGAGTGGAGGAGAGCTACAGGGGATAGGCAGGCGCAACAAGAAAAGAGTGAGACAGAGATATATTTAGGAGAAAGTAAAAGAAAGCCTTGCATGGCAACCACTGTTTCTCCTGCCATTGTTCAAGGGTAGTGGTGTGGTTTGGAAGAGCCCCTCCCACTGCTGTTCTCAAACCAGTAGAAAGAGAAAGACTAAACAACATTTAATGAGGCGACTGTGGGTGAGGGATCATCTTACCTTCTCAAAGACAGGCTTGTTATTATTCACGTCGTCCACTCCAACTATGACCTGAGCCGTGGATGACAAGGCCTGAGGTCCGCCTGAGGCATTGTCATCCGTGGCTGTAACATTGAGGACATATTCAACACCCTGGAGGCGAGGTGGTGGGCTGGAGCGCAGCCGGATCAAGCCTGCAACCAAACATAACGATGACAGTGGTTAACACACACACACACACACACTCATTACACTCAGCTGGTTCAATTTTGAGTTTGAAAAAGTATATTGTCATTATAGCACCCAAACTGGTAACATGTTTGTTTTTTTAATTTATTTTCTCCTGGAGCTAAAGTGTCATAAAATCTATTTGCATAATAGATTAATTATCCAAAAAACGGCTACCACATATCAGGGAAGGTAATTAAGTTATTACACAACATGGCATGTTTGACAGCACGACAGGATTTAATGGACAGTACTTAATGCTTTTTTACCTATCACCTTTCCTCATTTCCTTTCCTTCTTTGCTTTCCTTTTCTTTCTTTGGCCTCACCATTATGTACTACAAAAACCACGGCTTATAAAAACTATAACAACTTCTTCTGCTTCGTGCAATAGAAAAAACATTCTAGAGAGATGAGTTTCTCTCCAGTGTGGGTGAGACGTAATTGTGTTCTGTCTCCATTACTTCACAGAACTAAACATTCAGACCACTTACAGTGCAAATAATGATATTGTAACAAAGACACACATCAAGGTCTCTGATGTGTTTGATGTTAAGCGAGCCATTGTTTGCTGGCACGAGTGGCCAAATCACTGTGGCAACTTTTTACTGGCAGTGAGTGAGCGCTATCAAATAGCAGTGATGGAATTTGTTTCAGGCTACAAATGAGCCTAAATGAGTGTAAACATATCATCTTATTAGCAACAACTATAAGTTAGCTTTCTTTTAGATTTAATGTAAACTTAATAGAATAGATTTTACCAGGCTTACCCCAACTTTTGGGTTAACATTTCTAATGCAATGTGTATGTCACGCAGGCTTAAAATGATAATCAAGGCTGAACTGACAGAGAAACATTTTTGGAGACCAAACAAAGGCACAAAGTTTTTATGTTCCTTGTTTTGGTGATACAGTGAAGCAGTTTAACACTTCAGCATACACAGATAAAGTGTGCCAGCTTGATTGGAGGTAAACTCAAAAATAAAATAAAAAACATGAAGTCTTAGGACAGACACATTTGATTTCAGCTTTTCTTTTTTATAGCGGTACATTTGAAAGTAACATTGAGAAGCTTTAGGCGACACTTTATAGACAAATCCTAAGTCTTTGTATTTGTTGCTTTTTCCCCCTACACAATCTGGAGTTGAGCAACCAAACTTGGTACATAGGTAGGTCTTAGGCCCCTGTAGGTTTTTATCTGTATCAGATATTATAATGTCATCATGTTACCTAGCAACCATCTAGCAACAGGCTATAATGACGTGCTTTTAGCGTTCACAAGGCCTTATAAAAGCATCATTTTCATTCCATGACATCTAATTTTTATCCACAAAACAATATATTATGATGTATTTGGGCTGCCTGGCAGCTACTTTGCAATATAAGTAACTAAGCAAAATATAATTATATAGTGCTTTTTTCATACCAATCACAAAGAGCTTTACGGAGGTGTCAGTTGAAAAGCCAGTGGGCTAAAATGACTCAGTTTTCAGTCATTATGCACCTACAACACCAACAAAAGCATCATCTGTTTTACATTTCACAATAATAACATCTCATTAATATCCACAACAGTTGATTATGATTATGTTATCATATTTTCTAACCTTGCAATGGTTAGAAAATATGATGGCCTAAAGCATCTGAACCTAAAACATCTTATAAATGGGTTGTATAATTTTCATTTCACAGCCAACTGTGCAAACAAAACAACACTGTGGCATGGACATGTGCATGATTAAGAAACGTGTCAACCTAAGTTACCACTTGGCATTAAGAGTGTAGCTCGACAATTACATTTTTATACCCAACACGAACAGCGAATGTTAACGTTAGCTTACAACGTAAATCGTTTCTAACACATGCAATGCAACCAGCTGACATCACCCAAGAAAGCTGCACATGGCAACCAGCACACACCACCGCTTAAAACCAAGTAGTCAATATCTGTTGTCCGATATAAGAAAGGTCAACTGTGGACGATGACAGAACAAAATAACTCTGTCCTGCCTCTCGCTCGCACAAATGACACTTCATCTCAACAGCAGTATTTTTTAACTAGACACAGAGCATTCCCTGAGGTTTTAATAGACTTTCAATAGACTCACCAAAATAACATTTGCTGCCTGATATTATAGTCTTTAAACAAATGAGCACTTTATTTAGAAAAATGTTAACTACATTAGATGGCTGGGAGTTTGAACAATATTGCAGCAAAGTGATATGAATGAGTAATCAAATCATACTGGGCACTGAAGTAAAACAACCGAGAACATCATTTAAAAATCTTCACAAAATAAGTAACATTAGCCAAATTGTGAGGGGAAAGACATCACTTGTGAACAAAGACTTTCTAATTTCACTTTTGAGCTCAGGGATATTTAATTAATTATGGTTACACAACATATGAATAGTCGGATTGATTGGTATTCCCTTCTAGCACCTTCATTCTGGCATTCCATTTCATCCTCTGTCTTTCCTTCTCTTACTGACCCTCTCTTTCAGTCTGGCGTAGGCGTCTCATCTGCATCCCACTCTCTGCTCTGAATGACTCTCTTCCACTCTGTATTCATCTCACCCTTTGGTGTTCTGTTTACTTTGTGTGTGTGTTTATGTGAGTGTGTGTGGGCTCAAAATGTGGACACACTTATTACATCCTCCTTATCTTCAGAGGCAGGGGCAGGTGCTATCGCAGACATGTGTTCATTTGATTGCGATTTCCCAAGAGACACTGCAATTGGAATCATATATACACTTATAATAGACACACATGTACATGTATGTGCACCGTACAACCTTGTGTGTTTACCAGACCAACAGGACAGATGAAATGGAGATGTGCACAGGAGATGTGCGATTTTCATTTTAGTATATTTTATTTTGTGTGTGTCTGTGTGAGTGTGTGTTCGAAGTACACAGACATGTATGACATGTAGAATGAAGAATTGCACTAAGTGATTTCTAGAACACTCTCTGGAAATGAATGCCACCAGAAACAAATCATGAACAAGAGGAGAAAATGTTCTTTTCTATCAGAGTTAATGCCATACAAGCTGATTTTTGCACATGTACAGTATGTCACTTCTGTTTGTCTTTGTGTGCGTGCTGTTTCACAAAAGATTTCCATGGAGGGGGTATCTGCCTCAAGGTGTTTGTCACAATAGCTGGTTCCCTGGCATGGATGTTCATGTTTAAGGCTACATGTAGGTGCATGTGTCTGCAAGTGCCTGTGTGTGTTTGTGTACAGAAAAGAGATAACAATAGTCAGGAAAGAAAATGTGGTGAAAAATGAAATGAAATGAAAAACGATTACTCAGAGATAACGAAAAACAAAGCTTTGACTCTAATTATGTGTGTAATAAACACCTTACACTGCAAAATGGGTTTCTATCAGTGCAGAAATGGTAAAGAGACTGCATTTTTGTAAAATATCTTTTCAAAAGCACTGAAAAAAAAACAGCAGAAGATAAACTAATCTAGTGTCTACACAGCCAAGCAACATATAGCTTCCTTTGTTTTTACCAGTGCAAATATGATGCAAATACCAAATGAATGTTGCATTTAATATGTAATTTTGACAAGATTAAAAAAAATCACTCACACTGCATCATGGGAAGCCATCAGCGGCCTAGACCTATTGCAGCATAACTAGGGAAGGATTCGGGGTCACCTGATCCAGCCCTAATTACATGTTTTATCTAAAAGGAAAGTTTTACGCTTTAAGCCAAGTAAGAAATGGCTCATATAAAAAGAGAAGAGGGGGAACAGAGGTACATGCAGAAATGTCACAATCAAACAAATAATGCTGGAATTATGTTGAAATGCCAGTGAGTGCAGGCTTAGAACCCAAATGCAGACTTAATAAAGAAAAAGAAAACCTTTTATTCTGTCAATGTGAAGTCCAGAGAAAGCACAAAGCCCAGAGGGGAATGACAAACTAAAGCTGATAAACAGGCAGGGAACAAACTCCAAAGAAAGCACATGTGAGAAGGCATATTAATGCTCACATGCTAATGGCTAATGAGGATTACATAGAGCTGGGATGAAGTGAGGCACAGATACACACAATCAACACAACCACAGGGGAGGAAGAAAAGCTAAATGTAAGACACAGGGGACAAATAGCTACCAAAGTAAAACAGGAAGTGACTAACAATAACAGAAACAGGAAAACATGAACACATAAAGGAAATTAGAGGGAGAAGACAATAAAGGAACAGAACAACACACTGAAGGAACTAAGTAAAGCCCATAACCAGAAGTGAAGTCTGCATATATAATGGAATGAATGACAGTCAGGACATAATGAAACCAAAACAATGAAACAGTAAAAGAAAAGATGACTAAGTACTAAAACAAGAAAAGTACAAAGACCCGACTGCAAACTTAACACACTGAAGTAAACACACAACTAACAGGAAGCAAAACAACAATAGTCCAAATCGAAACTACAATTCAATAACCATGTAAAACAAACTGACCACAAAACAAACTTCCACAACAAATCCCACAGATGATGATGAGAATTGTGACTATTTTTCTAAAAACTTCCCGGATGCATCAGATTTTCATTTTAAGAACAGTGCATTCAATGCATTTGCACTAGAAATGTATATAATTATGTTAATTTGTTAAAGATTAATTCAACTAGTGTCAGAAAACTAGCTCCAACTCAATCCAATAATTAATGAGATGGTAAATACACAACAGTAATACATACTTCATTGTACACACATTTGCACTTGGTCGGTAATTAAAGGGTACTTCAATGAGTCTTCACCTCTCCAGCTCTTCCCTTAGCTGTTATTTCGTTTGAATTAATTCACAAACTGATAGGGGCATCTTTTACAACCAGCCATTATATTGTCACGGGCCTGCACAGCAGCGAAGTGAACAGTCCGACTTTTTGATTGGGCAGTGAAATTTCTTGAAAAAGACCTTTATGCCAATATTTCTAGCAATTACAATAAAAAGCATTTAACTGTCCCCCTTTTTTTCATGTTGTAAAAACAAAACAAAACAAAAAACGTTGGGAAAGGACAAAATTCTCCATCTTATTATAAGGTTAAATATTCATACTGACATGGACAAACCCAACAATGAGGCAAGCCTTTTTAGTATAGCTATTGTATGAGATGGGAGTCCCTCACAATTATTGCAGGAAAGGTTGTTTTCTTGTATTCCAAGCCCAACTTTTGCTGGTCTTGCAGTTCAAGACCAGCAAAAGTGTTTTAATTATAGGCAGGTTATTCGATGCTTGTATTTCTGACTGCCAGCTGAAGTTTGGCCATTTCAGAAGTTAAATGTATTCATGGCTAAACCTTCCACCTTGTCATATGAACACCTTTACTGTGTGGGACAAAAAAAAAGAAAAGAAAAAAAAGAAGAAGCAATTTGCTCATACTCTAGAAAGACAGTAACCTAGATGGTTTTCTCTGAATTTCTCATTATTCCAACCCAAATAGGCTATTGTAGGGTGCGTGGCTGGGGCTGATAGGGGTTGCATTGTAGAATTGGCTTACGAGAGACTGAAATACAAAGAAAATAAAGAAAGAGGTACAATGAGACTAAAATTAGAACAATTGTTTGTTACAAAAAGCAAAACAAAACAACCAACTGGGGTTGATGAAAACTGGGCGCAAAGGATAAATAAAGTATATATCTATTTAAATGCTAATTCTGTTAATATAACACTTAAGAGTGCCAATTTGGCTGGCAAAGGCTGACATATTTTTCTCGTTAAGTAGAGCCCCAGCAATCTCCAAAGTCATTACAATTCATCCTCTGGAGACCCCGAATTCATGTTAATTGGCCATGGCACTCAGAGTAGCCAAGAGGTTAAAACCAGATTTGGTTGACTTTACCAAGCTTTGGACATATTCAAAGAAACCCTTAAACATGATTTTACATCAATTGTGTTTCGTTGTTGAAAGACATCTTCATGTCTTACAATCTGAGCATTTTTCCCCAAAATTTGCTAATGTCCTTAAATAAACCCTTGCTTTGCAGTGGTAAAGGCAAACATACTAACAGCAGCCACACAATGTTGGTAGGGCAGAAATGGCAGCAGCTGTATGCAGATTCCTAATATGTGGGACTCTTTCAGACCGTGAAGTAAAAATTTCAAAAACATGTATACCAATGCGAAGGATGCATTAAGAGTGTAAGCACTAGTCCACTCTTCCGTCTCTCTTTCCACCCACACTGCTCCAACAGTGCTGCGTAGTGCACTCATGCTTAATGAATTGAGACAGAGGGCCAGATAAATGTGACCAGTTCAGTAAAGGCAGCGGGCAGACACAGAGAGAGGCTATAGCTCGCTCACCATGTTACACATATAGGGATCACCGGAGGCGCCCCTTAGTCTGATCCCTACTTTACTCTGCTTCGGGTTGGCATAAACATCTAATAGGGCCTAAAAGCCTCAGATGAGAGAAACACATGCTGGGTAAGTGGTTGAAAATGGGACATGGAAAAGGTTTTAGGACATTCTAAGAACAAAGCATAAAGCGAGCGTCTGTTCTAATCTATGAGATCTGTGTCCCTGTGCCATTATGGGTAATGGCAGGGTGTGCATGTGTGTGTCTGGTAGTGTTCACTGGCCTGTATGTAGATCTATACATCCTGAACATTCATACATGTAAACATCTGGATTTTCTGAATCCATGTTCAGGTTTGCTTATATTGCAGTTAGGGTTTTTACCATGCAAGTATATGTTTGTCAGATTTAGATCTTATTTCTAACTACATACTTGAATATTGTTGTACATATACACAAAAATTTTATGCACGTGTGCATGTGTATTACTCAAAAAACTACAATGAGTTTGACACTCTCTGTATGTGTGCGTGTTTGCTGCCGTTAACAGGGCCAGCACATATCATAGTCTACTGGAGATGGAGAAGATGTTTCCTTGTGGGTCAGTAAGCATCCGTCACTTCACATGAAGGCAGCCAGGAGGGAGGAAGGATGAGGACGAAGCAAGGGGTGAGTGAGACACAGCAGACAAAGGACACAGTGGGGTGGGGAATGGAGGACAGAGGGAGAGAGGAAGCACTTCCTCCATTCGGCATCATGCAACAAAATCCAGGCTGGAGCCAGGAGAGATGAAAAAAGTAGGAGCTTTAAAGAAGAGTCAGATGTGGAATAGCGAGGGAGAGAATAACAATATATTTGCCGGGGGGGACCAGGGAGAAGAATGAGGGCAAAAGTATGTGGGTTTGTTACATAAAGCTGGGATCACACACAGGTCAGCGAATCAGACCCAACACAATAGACAGAAGGCAAGCGGTTCAAGAGGAAAGACTAAATAACAGATATAAAACAAGACAACACTATGACACACTTACCTAAGAGGCTTCACTGAAAACAAACTCAGCTACTGAGTTTCCTTCTGTAGGAAATACTGTCTTCCAAAATGCCATAAAACTTGTGAGGGAAAAAAGGAAATGATAGAAGCATGTTTATTGGCTGCAGCATTTCCCCTCAGTTGTCAATAAATAGTTCCTCCCATCCAACAGAGCGGGTATTTTAGTATTTATGGGTTTTAATAGGAAGAGCGTGATCATCATATTGACCGGCCTGCTCACATCCTAATGGGTGTCTTAAATCTCAGGGAAACACACTGTATTCTGGGGTGAGTTACAGGCAAATTAACATGAAGAGGGAGGCCGCCAAGGCTGCTCCTGCCGGAAGGGAGGAAAATAATCACTTGAATGATTGTCGGACATTTAGGATAGGTGGTGAGAGGGGGGAGCTGGCAACAAGAGGGGAGAAGAGGCAATAAACGATTTTCATCAGTAGCCGAGGGAGAATGAGATGGGCTGGAGAGGGTGGGCGGAATCCAATGTGCTCGCCTTCCATTATAAGAATCATAAAATACTTTTAATGACCAAATATTGGGCTCTTTGAAACTAGATATTGGATCATATTACAAGCATTATGGTTTCACACTTTGGCTCACACACTTTGGTGCAGACAAACTGTGTAATGCCATAGTGTGGATCTGTACTACTACTGTAAATCCATCACAGCTAAAGATGGGCTTATTAAAGGAATGTAATATGATAGTGACACAGAGGACGGACACTGCAGCATGCTCAAAGCCAGTTGGATTTCTGCAGAAGAAAACGTATGTTACACCTATCCCAATCTTACAACCCATTGGCTATTGTCAGATGTGTGAGCTTCTGGGCGAATAGGCCCATTTTTTTAAGCCCATTTCCACTTGAGTTTTCCTGCTCTGTCTGCTGGTCACCACTTATGAATGCAGATAAATTTAAAGAGCTAAATACTTTTCAGACAACAGCTGACATCACATTGTGCTTCTTCTGTTTCCACATAGCCCATATGGCAACTTAAATGTCAGTGCTACCCTGACTAGAAATAGAACGCAGTCCTGAAATCTTCCAATAACAAAAGTCTTGCCTCTTGCCTACAATTTCATCATACTCATATGGAGAAATATGTTCACAGAGATTCCATGTATACTGACTTTTTTTTTTTTACATCATTTATATGTTGGCAAACTGTCTAGTTAGTTTACTGATGCAGAATGCGTTTTCCGATTTTTTTGTATATGTGATCCAGGTAATTGCATTCCTTCTGGTAACACCTTACAAACAATCTGATTCTCCACATCCCCTCAAAAATTTGCAGAATGATGCTGAATATGGCATTCTGAAGGTCAGAACTAAACTTGAAATAATGACGTCAAACATAAACTAAAGATTTTCTGAAACAATTAAAAGCGTGGTTTTAGCAGCATGAAAATCAGGATATGAAGTCAAACACTATGTCTTCCTGCTCCAGCTACACTCGCCAAATAGCATCCCCATCCTTAATGTCCCAAGGTCTCATTTATTCCAGCCACTAAATTGGGTTGACGCAAGCAAAAAAAGAATGCTAGGCACTGAAAACACATTCCAAAGTAACGAATTACTAAATCCAGTAATTACATTACAGTTACAATACTGTCTTTGCGTTACAAAGGTTCTTATGTTATCTGCATGCTAGGTGGATAGAAAGGGAAAAAAAATGTAACAGACATGCTACAATCAGCTGATTTGAGTTTGTGTGCGGGAGGAAGAAAAGAATCAGTCTGCAACTTTTCAGCAGAGGTGATATGGACATTTTTTTAAATGCACAGAAGAACTAGAGCACAATTGTAAATTGCAAAAGGAACAACTACATTATCGCTGTTAACACAATATCAGCTCTTTGCAAGCATTTGTACAGACAGCATGCTAACGCAAAGCTAGCCAAGAGCCCAGAATGTTGTTAAAGCTGAGTGTTTACTCCAGCGCAGCAGCCAGAGCCTGATTTTCCACAGGTAACAAAATCAGTGACAAAGTTTGTAGTCAGGCTTGTAGGCTCCATTTCTACCTGTACATCTCAGCTGGATTTTAACTTTAACTTTGCATTGTCGGCAAGTATTTCAGCTCATTTGCAGAGTAACGTGAAAGTAATGTAATGAGTAGACTAACAAATTACTTTCTTTGGTGAGTAATTAAGTAAAATAGTGCACTGCTTTTAAGAAACGTAATGAGTAATGTGTAATACATTATTTTTTCTTTTTTAACTCATCCAATTTGTCTGCATCGAAAATCAGTTAAAATATGTAATTAAACTGAAGCAGAGTTTCAAATTTAGACTTTCAAGTGGGCATGATACACTCATTAGGACCTTGTCACAATCAGTCACCTTGACTTAAAGTTAGTGCTGTCAGCGTTAATCTCGTTAAAATGACGTTAACGCCATAACTGCATTAACGCAGCAAATCTCCGTTAGCGAGTTAATGCGGATCACCCCGTGCGTGGGGCTGCATGGCGTCAACGTGTTAGCGCAGTCAGTTCGTTGATGCGTTAGTGCCGTCCAGCCCCATGCATGGGGCGATCCGCTCTAACTCGCTAACGGAGATTTGCCACGTTAATGCGGTTATGGCATTAACGTCATTTTAACGAGATTAACGCTAACAGCACTACTTAAAATATGTTTGTACTTGAGGAAATTAAAAGAATGCATCAGTAAAAGTTTCAAGGGGAGGCCGTCTCAGAAGATGAGTAGCAGCTCTAAACCACTTGGGGAAATAAGGCCAGATGCTTGGGGTGGGTTAAGATGTACCAGCATTTCACAGCATTTGAATAAAATTAAAGAAAAAAAAATGTAACCATGCATAAAAGGATATATAAATGAGACAGAACGACACTAAAGTAAATCCACAGTGAAATTTTGTAGTAGGAATGTCAGAATCTGGGTGTGTTTGGCTACACTAGGACTCCTGCACCAAATCAGTTCCATGCAGACCAAGCAGAAGTCTCTCTCAAGCCATACACCTCATACTTGTGGGAAGGGATTGATACTGCAGCAGGATAATGAGCCCAAATGCCCCAAATCGCTTTGCTTCACTACTTGAAGACCAAAGAAAACTAGAGAGTGCCGACCATTATGGACTTTTTTCCACATTCACCTAAACTCAACTCCACTTAACGTTTTCAGCGATGCTTGAAAACTGGGAAAGCCAAGCACTCCTGACATCAGAGAAGCTTCTGGAACATTGCAAAAGAATCCTAGCATAACATGAACATATTCAGTGAAATTTAATGCATACCGAGTTGATGCTTTCAACCAGTAAAAGCCAAAAGGTGGACACACCAAACACCATCATCATACTGTGAAAATGCATGTGCATTTTTCAAAGATTTCCTTTTTTACCTATGATGCTAATAGTAGTACAATTTGCAAATTGCAAAGAAACAAGCTTTGAGAATGACTGAATTCCTTTTATTTTTGTTACTTTTATTTTTGTAACTTTATCCTTTGATCATATCATATTTCTCAACTCTGCCCATTGAGCAGAAGCCCAATGTGCCATAAACTCAAATTCAGATAAAGATCCAAACCCTAGCCTTTTCTAGAAAAACATTTTGATACGTCTGAAATTAAATCTGAAATCTGAAAAGAAGCTAAAAACAAAAAAGAGAAGACTGAAAATGACAGCTATCGCTTCATCTCTTCAGTTGAAGGTCCTGAAACTGCTTGTGCTGGTTTACAGTGACAAGTATAAATGTGTGCTGTGCTGAGTAGGTCAGTGAGCAGCCTCTGATCAGAATGACCTTAAGAGAAGAGATGACTTACTACACTGATGAAAACGAAGAAACTGATAACGGCTAAATTGATCAGTATATGCCAACTATAAATAATGTGTATATGAGACATTGGCATCTATTTTGCATGAAAACAGGTTAGCTTGAAGGGCACTGGGGAATGAAATTCAGCTAACACCCCTTTTTGTCATTTTTAAGGAACCTGATCCCGGTCTAGAGTCTTCCACTGTCCATGCACATCTAGCACGTATAGCACGTCTTCACCAAGTGTCATGAATTTGGCTTAATTAGCTTTTGCGAGGTGTCAAACTCGATAGGTAGAAAATGTCCACCGTATAGATGGACATTAATTTTTCCCATATAGCAAACCTTGCAAGCTGTCAGTTTGAGAAAGCCTGAAAGAAACTTGAATTAAAAAGTGAACTTTTGATGACGGGCAAAAATTAGGTCAGTGTGACAAAACCCGAGCAGAGCCAACAATCTAAATGGCAAAGAGTCATCTTCTGATAGGTGACGAAATCGAGTTATTGCTACAAATCTTCTCTTTGCTTGATAAAATGGCCGCTGCTATCAGCTGACAGTGAATGTCATTGCAGGTGAACAGAGGAAATTGCGCCTTGAAGTTTTGAGTAATTGAATTTGTAAAAGTCATCGTATTACCCTGTGATGTGAAATGCAGATTCAAAGGGGGTTTCAATTTACAAAAAGGGTCGAACCGCTATGAAATTGCCACTATTACGGCTCCCGGACACACACAAAACACACACTGTGCCATTAACACAGCTTCCCATTTCATATTGCTCCTGGCATTACTGCACCTGCCTCGGAGGAAGTTGAGACGTGTGACTATAAACCTCAGATGGTATTTTGTTACTGAGGGACTGTGAAAATGGTCTTCACACTTTGGCTGGTAATTCTAATGTCTTTATGACACAACCTGTCAGAATTTCAATATCTTTTACAAAGCTGCTAGCAGTAAGAGGAGCGCTAGTGAAGCATCCTCATTCACTGAACAGTAGCTGCGGTGAAGGACATTAAACCAAAACACACACTATAAAGCATATTTTCAAGACCCCCTGGGGCCACACTTGACAAAATACAGAGCTTTTATATTTATATGGTGTATGTAAATAGAGCAGGGAAGAAACACTGCAAAGCAAGGTGAAAATAACTGTGGAAAGAGAACACTTTGTGGATGTTTCAGGGTTTGTGCTAAATGGGTGAAGAGCAAAATAATAACAGGGCCCCAAGCAGCCTGAGGTTCTAGGATTCTTCCCCTAAAATTTTAAGCAGCAAGATAAAAATAATTCATCATGCACCACCATGGAGCGGGTAAATGTATCTCAAACATGTAGTCTCCTTGAGCTTTAAAAAAACAAAAAAAGACAGGCAATGAAACCGTCTCAAATACAGTGCCACAGAGGAGGGACAGAAAACTCATATGAAACACATATTTGAAGGGCGGAGTGTTTGCACATAAGTTCTTAATTCTTCTCTGTACATATTCTACATGTAGAGGAAAAAAAAATCTGCTTTTCCTTATTTTCTGTTATCTTTCCAAGAGTAAGGCAGCTCTGTGAGGTAAAAACTGTTAAACTTAAACTGCAAGGCAGATATCCTTAGACAGCTCTGTCAGTCAGCGCAGAAGCCCCACCCACTTCCAGTTACAACCTCCTCTTTTCTAGCTGCAGCCTATCAGAAGAAAGGGGAGGGGCAAGGTGAATAAACCATTTTCCTCAGACAGAAGATGAATTCGAGGGGCTGCAAGAAGGCCCAGTGTAGCACAAATAAGGATTGCTTTTGAAGGATGAATCATGTAGCAGTGTTCAAAAATACAAATATGGAGTTGGAAACAAGCAGTTGTTAAAAAGAATATTCAACATTAATGATCAAATGAAAACTACAAACAGTCCAGTTAACAAACCTTTTTGGTTGTCAATGACAAAGTTGCCCTCCTCATTTCCTGTGGTGATCTTATACGTGATCCCATCACCATCGGGGTCCTTTGCCAGCACCGTAGCAACCAATGTGTTGGGGCCTGCGTCCTCTGAGACAAACGTCCGATATCTGATAAAACACACAAAAACAAGAGCACAATAAGCACCTCAACTACACACATGGTGAAAATGAGATACATTCAACAGCTGCATTGTCAATTTTCAAATCTATTTCATCTAATCCATACAGGACCAGCAGTTCAATCCGCCACGTAGAACAAAACAGCTCATAAGGAAGCTCGTAAAAAATATTGACTCATATGAATTGTAACTGTGTCACACACGGTCTGTGTTATCAACCAAATGCACCACCTTCTCTACATATCATAGATCTTTTATTGTATTTACAATTTAGTTATGAAAATGATGAGTCCTACTTGCCATAACTGTTGAGGAAACACTAAAAATCGCAGGTTTGCTACACTGTTGTTTAAAGAATGGAGACAAAATTAGAGCAACAGTTGGAAGAATGTGAAGTTCAGGAAAAAGTGCATTTTCCATTTTTTTCAGGTTAAGCATTCAAAACATTTTGTCTATATTCGACTGTATAATAAGCAAAAATGGCTCATTTCTCCTGCCTGGCATTACGTCATCATGTGTTGCCTACTGTCACCAAAGAGAGCTTCATCACATGTTTACAGCTACATCCATAAAGGGCCTGACTGTGTAAGTGGTTCTCAGTTTTAAGTCAGCAGTAATAACAGTGGAACATATCTGGAGCCACTCTCAAACACAGTGAATCAACAACATGTAACAGAGGTGTGTTAAAGGCCACTTGTTTAATGAGAGAAATCTATTTTCTGAATGCAGCATTGCACATTTCATGTCATACCAGATAGTTAATTGCTTCCTCCTTGAGCCCCAGGTGTTAATCAGTCCCTGAGCAGATGCAAATATGTAAGCCAGCAGATTCCTGCGCAGCAGCATACAGGGGAGGAGAAATAACTCAGAAATTCACTTTTAGATGCAACTCGCATAAAAAAAAGAATCATATAGCAACTTACATATAGAAAGTAATCTTATGATTATTCCTACAATAAAACAAGACTGAGCAGGCATGAGTAGCTGTCAGCACAGTACTCACAAATTCTTTTTTGTGGTGGCTCGTGGTCGTCAACACTCCAGAGGACACTCGTGACTGAACACTAATCAAATTTCAAAGGTCTGCACGTCTGTCACTCAAGGGAAATGGCAAAGAAGAGATCCTTGCAGAGGTGAAGGATAAATATCACCTTAGACAGAAATGCTTTCACAGTTCTGCTTAAAGCTTTTAAACATTTAAGGGTGCATCCCTTGTAAGCAAGTGTGCATATCTAACCATGAGGTCAAAGACAAAGGCCTCATCTAACATATCAATTAATATCATACAGGGATGTGATTAAGGGAAAAACTCAAAAAAGGTCTCTCTTTTACAAATACTGTGCCTTTGCTGTGGCACTTCAGAATCTGGCCTAGACACATCCCATTTGCATGATTAATCCCTGAGATGTTGAAAACTCTCCTAGAGTCCATCTGTACTGCACGTCTGTATAAGCTCCCGCAGTCTGACCTGCATGTTAGGGCCAACACCTAAGCTATGAAGTCCAAGGAACTCTATTTACACATCCGTGACAAATTGAGGCAAAACACAGATCAGTGCAATAGTATGAGACCATCTCTATAGCTCAGAGTGTTCTCAAGAACACTGTGGTCTCAATAATTGTGAAATGGAAAAACCACCAGGACTCTACAGAGATGGCCATCTGGCCAAACTCTGAAAATTAGGTCCTTGTTCAGAGGTGACCAGGGACCCAACAGTCACTCTAACAGAGCTTCATAAGTCCTCTACAGAGATGAGAGACCTTGCTGGAAGGATAACCGTCTCAGTAGCACTCCATCACTCGGGCCTTTGTGGTGAAGCAGCTAGACGGAAGCCACTCTGCGTTAAAGCCACATGACAGACTGTGTGGAGTTTCCTAATGAATTTAAAGGACTCTGAAAACAATAGAAATGATTCTCTGGTCTGATGAATCAAAAACTTTTTGGGCTTGGTGTCTGGCTGATAATGTCTTTACTGTGAAATGTGGTATGACACCGTAGCGGTGCTTCTCTTGGACACAGTCACTGAGAAGGCAAAAAATCTGCTTTATAGTGCACGTGATGACTGCCCCAGACCGCTCATCCCCACAAAGGAGCAATCCTTTTAAGGAAACACTGATGCAAGTCAAGGCATTTGAATCAGCCAAGCTTAAAGCGTATATTTGTGTGTGCATGTATAAGTTATTAATTTGATTTGATGTATATTTGCTATCAGGCTTCACATACCAAGCTCAGTGCAGCTTTTTGCTATGAAATTCTGCTTCAGTTTTATCTTTGTAGCTTTGTGTAACACTTTGAACTTCAGCTTTGAACTCTTCTATGGCCTTGCTCATATATCTCTGAACCACTCGATGTGCTTGAAAGCAAAACTTTTCTTGAAAGGTTGACCCTTCCAACTTGTTAAGATGAAACTGACCCTCTACATTCTTTAAACATATTTCAGCTGCCTTTATGTAAATAGCTGATCATTACATAATGCATGCCACCTTCTCTGGATGGTTAGTGCTACATAAAGAACTGCTTTGACATCAAGACTAGAAACATCTGAATAAATAAAACTGCAAATTTTTAATGGAAGACCTCATGATTATTATAAAAATTAACCATACTGGTGGTTAAATGAAGACGATGAGTCTCAAGCAAATTTTCAAAGATGAGTTACATTTTTCACAATGTGAGTTTACAGGCTTGGCAGCTTGCTGAACTCAGATTAAAACAACACAATAAAAATAAAAATGGGAGAAATATGCACTTTTCATTTAACTGACTAGAAATAATAGTGATAATTAAAAAAATCATAATCTCAGCCTTTAATCTGTCTGAAAATCGCAGCCTGTAATGTGTTAAAAATCTGACAAAGTACTTGGTTGTTTAGTTTTACTGGTGTTCTGGCATGCAGACAGTTTTGTTTTAGTTGTTTAAGTATTTTCAGATATTAATTTGTGTGACTTCTGTCACAACCAAAATACAAACGTGGTATTTGGAAATCCAGATGGTGTGATTTTCATACACACTTCTCTTTCTAGGAAAGGAAAGATGAGATGCAGTATTTGCACACAGCTTCATCCGTGTTCATCCTGTTTGTCTACAACTTGCAAATACAGAGCACAGCAGCATTTCCAAGTTGCGTCTTAGAAGAGTAACGTTTAAACTGGATCTCCATTCATCTGACGGTTGTGTCAGCTGCAGTATCAGCTATCTACAGGTCTTCAGAGAATCTATGAAAGAAGACGAGTGTTCCTAGCAAATTATTTCCTATTCAGCTAAACAGAAATATTCAGAAACAATATGGGCGTAGCCTTGTTTTGTTGCAGGTTAACACACACATGCTAAGGTGACTGGGTTATATGCCAGTCATATAAAAATACAGCCACATTTTCATTTTCTAGAACTTCAAGATTACTAAAAAGCCACTCTGGCTTTACAAGATGCCATCTGTCCCACTTTCACGCAGCTGCTGTACACCTCAGGGAATTAGTCAAGGGTCTGTTTTAGCTCCAGTGTAGCATAGACTGTCTGGGCTGCAGATCCAGCTAGTGACAGGTTGCTGTGCAGCAGAAAGGTTAAATAGCATTATGATTTAGTACAGTTTTATTGTTGCACTCGATTAATGTCGTCCAACCACTTGCAGTCGCTAATTGTGCAGTGGCTCTGACAAAACAGTGGAGCTGCGTGTGTGCAAAAGAGAGGCGAGAGGAGGGAGATGGGCACTGTGACATGCATCAAATCATATTTACTCTTGTTCATATGTAGCAATGGATGTTTCAACTTACCTTAATTAGTGGGCATTAGTGGACAACAAGTAAAACAGTATAAAGTCACAATTTAAGTCTGACGCCATTTAAATTGATTTTTTACAAGTTGCCCAAAATGAGCAAAATGAGAGCTTAATCAAATGTATTAGCTTGCATTAGCTAACTTCCTGTAACAGCTATAGCTTGTCTCTTAAAAAAAGTCCATACACCTGGCCAACTTAAAGTTAGTGAGTGAACTGGTGGACCCTTGTTTTAGGAAGGTATGAAATAATAGCATCCCAGACTACCTGCAGCACAAAAAATGACATTACGTCACATTGTGAAGTCCTTTCATATATTATTTACTCACTCGGGATATTTGACATACACTTTTCCCCACAGGGCACCATCTCTGCCGGAAAGGAGGAGACTAAGGAGAAGTCCTTATCACCACAGACTGCTAACCAACAGCCACCGCCTCATCTGTGTGTGCACTTAAAGGCAAGACTCAAAGATCTGCTATTTCTGCTGTCATTCATCAATGACTCATTGCCTGCCCACATGAGTGTGCACATTCAAAATGCAGGTCTAGTAACTGTGACAGCCTGATTTAAAAATATATCCGCCTGTCACTCTAGTGGTGGACTATTTATTTTTCACTGAAAACAAGGTACTTTTATTTGGAGATGAACACTGATCATATTCTGTCAGTGCAGTCTTTCTGCCTCAACAACTGTTGGACTAGTTCTGCCTGGGGAGATGTCTGATGTGCCACTCATTTGCTCGTTTGTAAAGTGTTGTTGCAGCTTCTGAGTAATTTCAGCTCATACTCTACAAGCCGTGCACTTCCCTACAGATCAATACCCAAGTCAGGTAAGGGGAGATGCTGTGCTTTGTTTCTTTATTATGCAGTCTCTAAGAGCACATAGGCCACATTGATCAACTGGCTTCCACTTGTGGTCTAAGGAAGCTATTTGAAAGATCATTAGATAATTGCTTGTATTTATCTCACCTGAAAGCCGGAAAGAACTGAGGCCTACTTGTGCAATTCTGTCTGCAATTTGATGTCAAAATTACAGCTGATGTCTGTGCAGCTGAATTTATGCATGACTCCTTCACAGGGTCTAGTAAACCTCTTTTGTCCTGGCTCCCTACATGAACTCTACTTCTGCATTTCAGATGCAGACAGAGTAACCATTATGGATTCAAATGTAGGCAGCTTACAATCAGGTTTATGATTACAACAAGGCCGAAATGGTTACAATAGCTGTGTGTATTTGACAGCACAGCACATCAACTTTTTGAAACTTCAACCATCTGTGGCTACATTTCCCTAGAGCCCAATCTTCCAATTGCAATCAGTTTAAAAGCACTAACAAAACAAGAATACTCTATAAATACATCTAAATTAAAATAAAGTAGACCAAATGATTTTGGAGGAATTAAATAATCATTTGGATTAGACGAAAAACAATGTAAACAACTGACCACAATTACGTTTTGGCTACACTCATCCTGTGCAAATCTTCTATTCGGCAACATTTCTTTTCATGCTAAGAAGTTAGTATTAGTATACACAAACAGGAGTACATTTCTTGCCTTAAAAAAAGCACTGAACTATTCCTCTGTGGAGAGTGTTTAAATGGAAACCAAAGGATTTTATTGCTTCTATTGCAAAACTGAATATGTTTATAGGGTTCAACCTTTATTGAGAAGAGATTAAGTGACTTTTAAACTTTGTCAATTATCATCTTGCAAATGGAACTTGAGAAAGTAATCTCATGAGTAAGTTTATTCAGTAGTTATTTCTTAGCTTTTGATGATTATTTTACATATAGTGAATACTTGTACAGAGGTTTTTGATGAGACAGTGATCATCACTAAAAAATGCATATCCCTTTCCTCCTGTACAGGATTAAAGAATGACCTATATGTACATTGCTAGCCATTAAAGTTAATATGTTGAGCTAAGAATGATGTAAAGTTCATAAATACACATAAAAGTAATATTCCACTGTCATGGCAATTTCTGAGTTTTTTTTCAGGAGAAATTTTAAGCTGATCTTTGGTGACACTTAAATCAGTCTAACCCTAAACGCTTTCAAGCAGATGCTCGTAGGCGTCCACTGCATGAAGAACTGCCTCTGTGAGTGTTGTAAAAAATATAGGGCAGAGAAAGGAGAGGCCAGATCACTGCGAGGGAACACAAAGCGAAGCAGTTATACTACAATAAGATGCATTTTGCAATCATGCTGGGGCTCTACCACAACTCTAATTTGGCCCAATCGATGTTTCAATTAAATGAAAAAGGCCTCACACACACACCGACACACTAATTACTTTTTAAACTTTTTGTTTTACATTTTGGTTTGTTTTTATTGTGTTGATCTGGGGAGAATAGTAGGCGTCCCTTAGGCTGATGCCTGATGTCACTTGTGTAAATTAATTACAGAATTTAATTATGAAGTTTTATTTTAGTTTATCCAGATAAATCGTAGATGAAGAAAGGAGGGGGGACATGGGGATAATGGAGAGTTTGTGTGTGTGTGTGTGTGTGTGCGCGCGCGCTGATCCCTCCAACTGCTGCTTACTGTGTGTTTATTTAGCCCACTGTATAAATTCCCATTCATCTGTACGTATAATTTTATTAATAACCACTCTGTCATACTTCTGTATAGAAATGCAAAGATGAGCAGAGCTGATACCTGAGTTCTGAAAGCAACAAAAAAAAGCTGATTTCCAGTCAGAACCTCAGAGGAAAGCAGTGTTGAATGCATGGCTGATGGTCTGTTGCAATCCTACTGGGTTTGTAATAACATGATGTAAGCAGGGTCTCCAACTGCTGATACAAAGATTCTGTTTTTTAATAAATATAAAAGTGGTGGATTAGAAATGGGAATATGTTGTATTAATGTGTTGTGGTCCAGTGTTTGAAAGCACACTTAGCTCCATTCTTACTACATTTTAGAGTTAGGGGAAAAAACAATGATGAAAGGCAACTGTGAAAATGTAATGTATAGGTATAATTACAGGGGGACTTTTACTTTTAAAAAAGATACCTGATATCAAAGCCTACTTACACTGGTGACTGACAATGAAACCTGTTTAAGTGATTTCCTGGTATCCCACATGATTTAGGGGCATATTCAGATCTCTCAGCTTGATATGCTGATTTTGAATCTGAAAGCAGAAATGTGTATACTCGGTGCCCATTCAGTTAGATATATCTTGCTAGTAATGGGATAGAAACTACATTTGCTTTATGAACTGCCTTAATTATTCATGGCATAGAGTCAGTGAGGTATTGAAAACATTCATCAGAGATTTTGGTAGAGTCACATAGTTGCTGTAGAATTGCTGGCTACACATCCACGATGTGAATCTCCCGTTCCAACACATCCTAAAAGGTGCTCTATTGGATTGAGATCTGGTGACTGTGGAGGCCATTTGAACACAATGAGATCTGAGACATGGTATGTTACCCTGCTTCAAGGAGACATTTACATTTTGTTCATAAACGGGATGTGGACATGGCCGGCAACTTTTTTGACTTTTCTTGCCTTGATGCCAGGTCTCTCTTGGAAATGAGATTTTTAATCTCAATAAGATTTTTACCTGGATAAATAAAGGAATAAAACATTACTCTTTTGGGCTCTTAATATGTTAAGAGCCCAAAAGTGTCACCACTGGGTAATGGATCCATGATTTCATCTTGTTTACATTAAATTCTGACCCTACCATCTAAATCAAGACTCATCAGTTCATCATTATTCCCTGACCTCTGGCATCAACAGCGAATTTTCACCTAAGGAACTGCCGCTCACCAGATGTTTTCTATTTTCCATTCTCTCTAAACCCAAGAGATGACTGTGCGGGAAAATCCCAGCAGATCAGCAGTTTCTGAAATAATCAGACTAGCCTGTTTTTGGCACCACTTAAATCACCTTTCTTCTCCATTCTGATGCTCAGTTTGAACTTGCTTAATAAAGTGGTTGATGAGCATATATTTGTTCTATTGCAAATGTTCCCTTTCTGAGTGCTTTCCTCGACATGTTTTATTCAATTCAGTTTTATTTATACAGCACCAAATCACAACAACAGTTGCCTCAAGGTGCTTTATATTGTAAACAATCATATGACTGCTTATGAGCAAGCACTTTGGCGACAGTGGGAAGGAAAAACTCCCTTTTAACAGGAAGAAACCTCCGGCAGAAACAGGCTCAGGGAGGGGCGGGGCCATCTGCTGTGAGTGGTTGGGGTGAGAGAAGGAAGACAGGATATTCACCAAAGTGCTGATGACTCAGTTTTTTCTGTATTTTTTCAGACAATCTGAGGGAGGTTTAGGTTGAGGCATTTGGAAAACTGCAGTTATTGTGTAGAATTAGTGTATTTTATTGTCCTTTCATTATTTTAAAATGAGCATGACTAAGAAACAAAAAGATGAGGGAAAGAATTACATTACTACATATAGGATTTAATCATGAATTGCTGTTATTTTAAATACAGAATTCCCACTGGATGCTTAAACAGCAAAAACAATGTGTCTTCATGTTGACCTTCACGGTAACACTTTATTTCATACAACCTACAGTGAATGTCTGGTTTAAATTCAACATGACCTCAACTCCACGGAAGCACTATTCTCGCTCTGTGGAGACTCTATCATCATTTCTACTAATTCAATAGGGGAAATCAAAAGGCAGAATGAGAAATAAGTTTGTATAAGAGAAATCTAATTTGGAGGGAGAAGTCTCCCAGAACAATAACAGGTGACGCCTGAGCAGAAGTTATAAAGAGATGGCACCAGAGAGACACATCAATATATCATAACAAGAAAAGAAAAAAACAGCAAGTGCATTTTAAAAAGGAGATAAATTAGCAGTATATCAGTTACTTCAGTCATTACAGCAACTTTATATTAAGGGGAAATTACAACACACTTTTTTCTGCTCTCTGTGTCATTGACTTTTTCTTAGATGTTTATCTCATCATTCAATAAAATTAACACGGTGAAAAAAACTTTGCATACATCTCACACCCTTTCTGTTCACTCTCAGTTCTGTCTAATTATATCTTTAGGAAATATAAAATAGTAGCAGCTTGCTCGCTTTTCATTCTTTGCTGAATGACTGTTTACTGTGTATGCGCATTGACTCATCACTTGGAACTTATGTGGAGGAGTTTTTAATCATGAGGGAAGTCTATGGGGAGTCTCTTTAGCACTTGGGACTCTATTAAGCAAATTTGCGTGTGGACATTGTGAGGACCGTCCACATGATCTCCTATAGCCATAAATTACTCTTTTTTTGTTCAACCACTGGTGGTGTGTAATACATTCCATACATTCCCTAACCAATATGAAGTAAACAGTTCAATGCTGCAGAGTGTAATATGGTCCAAAAAGCAGAGGGTGCAGGGATAGGTTCAATGCAGACGAAGCAAGAAATACAGTACCAGCACACAAGACAATAAAATACAGACACCATGTGCTACAATTATGTCCTTGTGTTATGGCTCATTACCTGGCAGCCAACAGGTACCGGTATTGGCTTCCGTTTGGAGCAAGCTGTCACTACAGTGCACTCAATTTTTAAACTTTTATTTTCGCAGGAAGTCCTTCTGATGTAAACTCTCCTTTGCAAGAGGTAAAGCAGTGCCACATAAACATCTGCCAATCTACAAGTGTATCGGTAAGTGGCGAAATCAAGAAGGCTGAACAATGAGATACAAGCTAAAACTCAAACCATTTTTTGAATTAACACCTTAGACGTGTTAGCTGATTGAACTAATCTCAACTAGTTCAACTAAGTCAGCTAGAAAAATATTTATTTTTACAAGCGGCAACTTCTGGTGCCAAAAAGTGTTTCTCTATTAGCCAATTCAGGTTGGCTCCAAAGATCACCAACACTAGATTATCCTTACAGGAGAATGAAAACATTCACTCGAGCTAATTCAAGTTACTGAAGCAGAGTCAGTTACACCACAGCGGCAGTGTCTTTCAGAGCATTTTTAATGACATTTTGTGACAATATATATATGATTTATTTAGCATTTAATTACACTGCCAGCCTTTCCGCAAAGCCTCTGCTTTTCTTGAGTAAAATACTAGTTTTTAGTCATGTGGAGCTGATAACTTTCCATCGTCTCAGCCAAATATGCTCAATAAAATAAAGACTTCAAACTGAGTGGGTGACATGATAAAGCTGCAGCCACTTTTACATATACAATATGTATATTAGGATCTTGAGGTCTAATATATAAACATGAAAAAAAGTATCACATTCTCTTTTTAGTAAGTCAATAACGAAGATCAACACATTGTGTAATTAAAAAAAGAAATTCAAATAAATTCCACTTTTAAGTGGTCACATCATTTTTCTAGAACTGCAACCTAGATTCATTATAAACTGGCAAAACGTGTAGAAATGGATGCTCATTATCACTTCCCTTTGACTCCAAGGATCAATATAAATAGGCCACATTTTCTGCCTGGATAATGATATATTTAATGACCCCTCTCTGTGTCGTGCTTTTTTCCTTTCTGTTCAGCACATGTAACTAAACATACATGCACATTTTTCCTGCATGCACACAGGCAAATGAAACATAAGTAACAGAGGGAAAGTAAGCAATCTTATCAAAAGCATAATCCCACTAAACTGGCCCTACTGTATTTGTTTCATCAAATACATAACAGATGTCATCACGTGTGCACATTTAAGTGTATGTGTACCAGTGTGTTTGCCTGCATGGATGACTCTGGAGCTCTGTTCGTGCCTGAATGATGAATCATAGATTGTCAAGTACTGTTTTTAGGGCAGTTGTGACAGAGGGTTCAGGGTTACAGAGGAAGAACTGATGGATTATTTGGCTGTCGCTGACAGTAAATCAATACAACCCAAAACACACACACACACTAGTCCCTTTCCTCTATGAACAACATAAACACATGCATATCAGATGCACGATGGATGAATGCACTTTATAACCACATCAATCTGTCCATACAAAAACCTCGCTTTCTTGGGACCTTCTCAATTACTAAATACACACATATATAGGAGCAAGCACACGCACACACAGAGTTAGGGCTCAGGACCTCCTGAGGGTGCTGGTGGGCATGGTTGATTGACCCTGCCTCACCAATCTGCCCAGCTCTCTGCCAGAAAAATCAACCAATTAAAAGATGCAGACACCACAGCAGCACGAGTGGGAGGGGGGAGTGTGCTAACAGCAGCTGTGATGCTGAACTGGGAAGCTCTCCCTCACTCAACTTCTAAGTGAAGTAGTTCTGGTTGCCTTATTTACTTTGGTATCAGTGGACTGTGTGCACAAACAGAAACACCGGTGACAGATTTAATCTAAAATGACTTGATCACAGATGGCTTCAAATCAGCATGTTTAGGAATGTGCAATAGATATTTTTGCCAAAGAATTACTGCATATAGATCCATTTCTATCTGAAATCAGCAGGGAATTGTGGAGCTGAATCAATGCAACTCAAGCATGAGAAGAGAGTTACTCTAAGAGGAAGATGTTGTAGATGTGGCCAATCTAACCCTGATGGTGGATCAGTGCTGACTGAAAACCTCAGCCCACAGCTCTTTAGTTCACCTCATTTAATTCTACTTTGAACAGGTGTTACCAGTTTAACTGAATCTGAAGTGTAAATTCAAGTGTATCATGAAAAACAGAGAAAGGAAGACAGGAATGCTTGCATTTAATTAAACCGAGAAAAGAAAACCTCAGATAACGGCGATATTTTTGTCTTGGCCCCAAGAGCTTCAACAGGTTTGTTTCTCATATTTTTAAAAAATTTAATTAAATGCATAATTGTTTAGAAATTGCTTGTTTTAAAGCCCCAGAGATATTCACTTTGGTGCCATAAAAAGAGGAAAAGTAAGCAAATCTGTGCATTCGTGAGGATGGAACCAGGGAGCAAAGAGCAATTCAAACATCAAGCCTTTCCTACGTTCAATTCTTTGACTATTTATTTCAGCGCTAAATAAAATCCTCTGTTGAACAAGTTGGAGAAAGAAAAAAGAAGAAGAAAATGCAGAGAAACTCTGTGCCCCTGTGCCAACAATACAACTGAAAATTCAATTGTATGCAGCACCTCAAAAGAGTGAATGGCAGCTTGCACCTAAAATGTATGTGCAGCAGCCTACACTCAACAACTTAACCAAGAGACACTGCAGGAGATTGTTTGCCTTTGGCAATGTAGAAATGAGTACACAGCAAAGTTGGTCCTTCGGTATCTGCACCAAACATCATGCTGTCACCAGAAGACTGTCAGCCTCTCCTGCCTTCACCCTGACTGGCAGGCAGGCAGGAATCAGCCACAGAATAATATAGAGCTTATCTCTCTTTCTCTTAAACAATAAAGCACAAGTCTTACTTACATGTGTTGGGAGAACTCAGGTGCCTCATCGTTGACGTTTGCCATCCTAATCCGTACCGTAGTCGTGCCCGTGCGAGGAACCTCCCCCTTGTCAATGGCCATGACTACAAACTCATACAGATGATTAGGTCTCTCATAGTCTAAAGGTCCTGCGGGGAAGATTGTTCCGTGAGGGGAAATAGTGAAGTCTGGACTCAGGGTGTAATAGGTCAGCTCTGCATTCTCTTCCGAGTCACAGTCATTGGCCGAAACTAAAGATGAGAACACAGAGATGGAGAATAGAAAAAACAGAGTTCAGAAGGGCTAAACAAAGACGACAAAGGTTGGATTTACCACTGGTGATTTAGCTAGACTGACCGTACAGACTAGAAAACCAATTTTGTTAAATATCCACAAGAGGAAAGGATGGAAGCTGGATGGAAACTGTGTTTTCTTGCTTTCTCATTTTTTTTGACATATATGTATAACTTACATTTTCACGTATCTGCATATATGTTTGAGATTCAAGCAGTAGTCAGTTGTTTTGCTTTCCCCCCTTAATTTCTTCCTTTATACACAATAAAACTGAACAAGAAAGAAGATTTGTGTTTTGTTCATTACCAGCATGTGGTTAAAGCATCTTAATCATCTTAGTCGGTTTGTTTATGATCCTAAAAGGATTGTACTGCTACCTTCAGGTCTCTACAATGATATTCTCACTACCGGGTTCAGGTCAGGACTCTAGCTGGGCCACTGCAGGAACTTCACAGCATGTTCCCAAAGCTCCTCCTGTGTTTTCTTGTTGATATGCTTCAGGTCTTTAATTTGTTAAAATTAAATCTAGCTCCATTCTGAGACCCTGAAAAAGGTTTATTCAGGATTGCTCTATTTTTTCTGCAAGTTTTCAAGAAATACAACATAGCATATCAGCAGATGTCTGACTTTGTTCACCAGGTTTAGGAATTCAATAACCTTCAGAAGCAGGATGCATAAGATTTCGTCTGTGATGTTAAATATATATCACTGGATTATTTCAATATTTCATGTTTCAATTCATCAGTACAACACATAAAGAAAAAACTGCTGTGTGATTTAAAAGTTCTGTACTTCTATTGCTAATGGGAAAAAAATACAGTGAATCACTTTGGAGATGTACCTGAAACAACAAAATGTGGAAACCTTGAAAGGGCAGAAAAACTTTCTGAATACACTGTATATCCAAATGTAAAAATATGAGGACTTGCAGAAGATTTATTTCACAAATAAAAGTTGTACAAAAGCTAAAAGTTAAAAGCTAAAATCCTTTACTAAGTCTGCAGTATTAGTGCACACGTTTGTTGTGCAGCAGGAGCAGGTGCTTGTATATGTTGCTATTGCCCCAAGTTTGTATCTACTCCCTTAAAAATAAACGAGGACATACTGCCTGAGCTGTCCTGTGGAAACCAACACAGATAGTAACGTCACATCACTATGTTTTTTTTTTTTTTTTTTGATGAAAGTAGAAAATTCCATCAAAAATCTACTTATAACAAACTATCTTTAGCTAATGTAGTATATTGAATTAAGTCACCAAAGAAACCGTTTGTGCAGAACGAGTCCTCTAATTATTTAAAAGTTTTGTTTCTGGCATTTCATCCAAACCATATGCACATGATATCTCAATTCTCATGCTACACTATGTGTTCAAACTGTATTGAACACATAGTGTAGCATGTGTACCAGTGCCACAATTTTAAGCCACGGGAGTAAGTGTTATTTGCCCAGCATGCATTGAAAGGACTGTCATTTTGCAACATTTCTGCTTCCACATCACATATTGGGAATCCATGGAGCCAGGACTCGCCCGGCCACAAATTGACTGCCTTGCTAAAACTGAAAAGACCACCAGGGATTTGAATAAGCATATTTTACACTAACAAGAACATTCACCATCAAAAGCTCAATTCCCCAATTCACCTTACATTGCATTTGGCTCAAGGGCCCATACAGAAGTGCACGCACACATGCGTGCGCACACACATACACGTACATGAATAATAGATGCACACATACATAAAAACAATGCCACTGTTTGCTTCCACTAACAAACCATAATTCTTTATTGCTATAAAGCCTCGGGGAACTCTAACTAGCTTCAAATTAACAGTTTGAAGTGCGTTCAATTAACAAAATGCCTGCAAAACAAAGTATCTGGGTTCATTAAGGAGGTATATAAACTTTGTCAGTGTTTATTTGCATGATTAGTTTTACTTCATTATTTCAGCAGAGACATTTCGTATGTGAGTACACGAGATTAGCTGAATTTTCAAAGTGCTGTGGTGATATTCAAAATGTTTGTGGGCTACGGCCTTCAATGTGTCCTTATGTTGAACAAGCACTAAACTCAATGATATATTTGAGTTAAATATTTTTTTTTTAAAAAAGCCACAAAACACAAATGGGAAATGTGATGCTTTGGTACAGTTAAAGTAAATTTAACAATGAGAGTACTACAGGCAAAGAAAATCAGCCATGAGGTTCCATTTACACTATATTTTGCTATATTTTCCCATTAAGTTTGATATATTTGTCAATCATTTCAGTTTCATTTCATTACAAATGCACTATGACTTTGAAAGTGTAAAATCAAACTACCAAAGGCATTAAACTTGCTATCTGAGCAAAGTTTATGGATTCAGTTAAATGATGTCATACCACTAATATCACTAAGGCCACTGTTGAGAGAACGAGAAGAAGTCTGAAAAAAAAAAAAGGTCAAACGAGAAATCGCTTAATACATGAATGGGTCTTCGTATATACTTTCATTCTTATTACTTCACACACGCAGAAGTAAATAATAAAATAAACATTACACAAAAATTGTAAATACCTAGAGGTGCACTTTTCAGTTGCAAGCCAGATGAGTTTTCACTTACAGATGGCCCCAAATTTACCCCAAACACATATAGATTTAACACTAAATGGATGATTGTGTCACATTTTAGCATAGTCAGTATTCATCATTAGTGGTTTCTTGTGTTTTGTTTTATGTCAGATTGATTTCTAGGAATAATCTTTGATACACAGCTGAATCAAGTGTGGAAAAAAACATTTCTGTCCAGACAAATTCTACAATTCTTCTTCTTCTTATTGTTGTTAATATTATCCCTTTTACCAAAATGTTAGTCTTTTATTTAGATTTCTCTATGCTTTACAAGTTGGATAAAAATAAATGTGTGTTTTTCCTGCGCTACAGACCTGGTTACATACATTGACAGTCTTCTGAAGAAAAACTAAAACACAGCTGTTTTGCTTTTTGAGCAGCCTCTCATTCAGTGATGATGGGTTGAAAATGAACTGCAACACTAGTGTCGACCCAGAAGCCAATTGTGCGTGGTAGCCAAACACATGTCACATATGAGTCAATATTTAATTTACTAAGTAGAGATTTCTATTCTTCAGGACAACATTTAAGCATCTATTTATCAGTAAGTCCTCTGTAATCTTGAATCAGCATTGTTGCACTAGCATCGCTACACTGAGCCAGTTTAACAGGCCTCTATACATTCTTAGCTGCATCCCTCGTGTCTTTCTGGCATATTATGATTTTGTACAGAAGATGGAGACAGCGGGATCCTCAGATCTCTATAGAAAGCAAGATAATTGGCTTGCTTGGTACACTGTGCTGCAGTTGATTTCCAACTTGGCAAAGTACACATTTGTCCACTCTCACGATGGAAATGATTATGGGATTACTAGCACATGATTTAGCAAAACGATGCTGGATGCCCATTTCTCCCTGCTCATTTAATTTATACTATGCCTTTTAACCCACTTAATTAAGTGAAGGGGGAAAAATGTCTTTATTTCAGGAAGTTGGGCTGCTCAGTCTTAGATGTACTCAGAAGTGGATTGGGTAAAATTAATTGTATTAATTATACCATGTATTGGGGCAATTTTGTTCATTATTTTGGGAAAGCTACAATTTGTATGACACATTTTTCACCCCACTAAATTTAGGCAGCAATAGTCTATTTTTACGACTGAAAATTGCACAGGTCACATAGATGGTTTGCTATATCAAAATCCTGAAGCATTTTGAAATCACTGGAATCTGCAGGAATGTGATAACTGTTTTTGTGGGGTTTTTTTCCACTCACAGAAATATTGACAAGTGTTCAAACAAGCATGAAAATGGGTGGGAACACAGCAGCACAGCAGGAGGAAACTTCTCGCCTCCCTTGGTGCACCTGTTAATGGCAGCGAGCTAAGGGCCTGCTGCGTCTCTCCTACAGTGCGCACCTCACTCCCCCATTCACTCATTTACTTTCTCCATGTTCTCTAGAAATAAATAACATTTTTACTGTAAATAAATCTGAATTACTGTTAAGACCTTGGTCAGTGTAGCTCTACTGATCAAGTGCCTTGTTGGACTGAATTGCTCCAACGCTGAGCAGAAAACCGAAAATCAAATTTGTGGACTTCTTGCACACAAACACTGGTGATGTAGTAAAGTCGAGCAATGCTCCGTAGCTTCTCACTTTGTGTTTGTTTGCACTTTATTCATATACAGCATATTTTCATCATGTGACAAAATGCTGCAAAGCATTGCAAACTGGTGTGCTGCAAGGACACTCATCTCTCACTTGCTCACATTCAATATTGACAAAGCACATCTGCATGTCTAAAAGCATTAAAAATAAATAAATAAATAAATAAATAAAAACACTGTCTAAGTAATTCTCAAGCTCTGGTCCTGGGAGTTTCAGGGTTCTGTACATTTTCTGAGCTGAACTGCATGTTTTCTACACCACTCTTCCATTTTCAGGGTTACAGCTCCTAGTGCTCCTGCTGTATAATCACTGGGACCACCTTGGACATCTGTCACATGTGCTCCAGTTGTTGCCTCAGCCATTTTCTTGTGGGGCTCCTTCCCAACAGCCATAATATTTCATATAAAACTTGTGGTGATCTCAGGAAACTGGACAAGTGAAGCAGACAAGGAGAAAGTCGCATCCTCAAGAACCAGGAAAAAAAATTCAGCAATGATCTGACACAAGACCTAAAAGATCAGAAAGGGTGTCAGGGGAAATGTGATTATCAAGAAGCCATTCTTAAGGAACTAAAGCAGGGAGGAAAGGCTGAAGTAGGCCAGGTTACACAAGAACTAGACTGAAAGTCAGTGATAACTTATCTAATGAAGCGAAGAATCTAAATCTGACATTTTGGTTTAAAATGTCATCAATATGTACATGGAGGTCAGGAGAGAGGTACAGCAGTGAGTACAGCCATCTGTAAAACATGGTGGAGGCTGTGTCATGGTTTGGGGTTGCATTCCAGCCAGTGGTGCCGGGGGTCTCAGCTGCATGTGGGTAAGTAAATTAATCTGAAGACCAAAGTTGGGATTGCATTTGTCAAAATGTATTTTTAACAATGACTCAACTTTTTATTAGCTTTTAAAATTATATTTACACTCATAAATCAGCAGATGGAACAGGATTCTTTGGCCTGGATATCAGCCGGGGAGTGGCAAAATTTAAAAATTGCCCATTGCCTCAAGATGGCAAGTAAGCAACAGGTTAACAAATTAATATCATTATAACCCTTGAGACTGCATTTCAGTATGCTAGCTGGAAAACAGATTAAAGTTGTAAAGGCTATATTATTGTTTTAGTTACATATAAAATTCAGCTTATTTTCTCCAGGACAATGTTGCAAATTGAAGCATAGGAGCAAAATTTCCAAGCAATGTAAACAATTTTAACACCTCTTTTGTTTATTCATACAAAAACCATGTTTGCTGTTAACTTTCACCTGAAAACAAGTAACTTTTCTCAGAATACGGCATGATTTTACAGGTCTTAGCTGTTCTTAGATGTTTAGAAAAAACACTAAAACACACACAGTCTTGTGTTTGTTTGTTTTTTTCTTTAATATGAATTCAATCCAAAGTCTTTCCGCCTGCATTCACAGCTAATGGACATTTCGAAAACGGTGTCATACCTACAGTCATTTTCACACAGTTCTTGTAAGCAATTAAAATATACTTGCATTTTCATTCTTGCCCTGTTTAAAGTTTACCTGTTCAAAAAGCTAAAGATTGATCTGTTTAGAGCTATAAACAAACAGATGTCTAAGTTTTAATAAAAAAGCAATAATGTTTTAGAGGAGATAGTAAGTAACAGTCTCCGAGAGAAGACGGAAAAACTCTGTTGTCAGTTGTGTTGGCAGACTAAAAGTGTCACTGTGACATACCCACAACAGTTGGCATCACCATTTCTTCACAAAGAGATGAAACATAAGCGTTCCCTTTGGGTTATTACAGGAACGGAGAGGCTACAGCAGCTGCACTGATGAAAGTAGCGGTGATGCCGGTGCTGACAAGTACCTACTCTGTTTCCTGACCAGTCAAAATACATGAATGTTAAAGACGCGCAGGCACTCTTGTTTTGTTCTGAAAGCCGCTACAGCAAAGCTTCTCAAACATTTGCATATCACAGCTCCCACAGAGGCACGTGTTTGCCCACTGAGCTGCACCTGGCTTAAATTTAACTGGTAACACAAGAAGTAAAACACAGATTGTTATTTTTTTCTTTCACTTTTTTTCTTTTAAAAGTCACCAAATACAGGCACACATAATAAAGGCCCTTGCAATTCTGAGATTTTTTTGGAAATATTTAATTCAGCCCAGTTAAAAAATGCACAAACACCATTGCAGGATTTCTTTAATAACATTAAAGATTAATAACATTGTGATTTATGCATCAGAAATTACATAATCGGGAGCTGTTTATCGGTGAAGATGAATTAAAAAATAAGATGAACCTACTTCTGTAGGTCAGGGAAGGCAGTGCAATGTTAAATTTCCTTTGCATATGAGAAACTGATACAGAGTAGTAAGTTGAGCTTTAAATTAATAATGTGAATCTAAAAATAAAGAATGCACTCAGTGAAGCTGGTGGGCTATAAATGGTACTCAAACAGGTATTTTGAGACTTGTCTTACCTTGCAGCAGGGAGGTTGCTGTTGTCACAGTCTCTGGTACACCATCCTTGCTGTAAATTGACTGGAGGAACTCAGGAACGCAGTCGTTTTCATCAGTAATAACTACCCGTACCTGAGAGGGTGATGATGAGGGAAGAGGACAGAAAAAGAAGGAAAAAGAGGCTATGATTAAATTAATTTATGTGTTCAAATTGTTTCTGAACATTTAAACAGTCAATAACACAAACAGTTTTTACTTCTTGTACAGAATTCCCTGTTTTACTCACGACTGGTCAAATGTAACAAATGCTTATGCTCCTGTAAGCTCTTTTGTTCTTAACTGAACAAAAAAAAGAAAAGGAAAAGAATGCCTTGCACATCTTACATCTTCTCTAGTAGGCATCAGGCCAGTAAAATGTGTGTGGCATGTTAAATACTTCCAGGGAAAAAGTGCAAGTCAAGTCCTAAAGCAAGTTAGCATGTCCACATGAACTGGGTCAGACAGTTTGTTATTATTCGTGTATTTTCTGTTATTTATGTTGAAATTCCTTTCAAGCATTCTGGTAAAAAAAAAGACATTTATGAAATACAAAATAATACAACATAATTAAAACAATGAAGCATTTGCATTTCTAATCTCAGACTGCTTCTCTCTATGAACATGCAAAAGCTGCTCAGCCAATCAGCAGAAATGCTGCAGATTCAAAGTCATACTGGCACAGTGTCATGAAAATTTTAAATCTGGGATTACTACTTCAGGCACTGTCCAAAATTGGTTTTCTTTGCATTCAGAGTCATTTTCATGTGTGAGTAACCCAAATTAACCCCATCTCCAACCAAAAGGAAGCTTCATCTCAACCTCCTCCAAATCCATGCCCTGACCCTGATTCCTGTGGTTTATTGACCCCGCCACAGGGAAGAAGCTGCAAGTGAACTAGCGTTGTGGTCCCTCTTGTTGGTCAGTGGAGAGCGGAACCCCGCAGAGTTTCTTGTAAGCCCTGAGCTAACAAATGAGTAGTGTGCAAGGATGAATTTATTTAGCGTGAAAATGAAGGCGTTTGCTTTGCTAAGACACTGTAATACTGCTCAGTTTGTTTGGGATATAAAGGTAAACAAAGCTTCTCCTTCCAGATGTTGACTGCCTGCTTCAAGTCCAAGAGCAATAAATAGACATGGGCTGGCAGGCAAGCCTCTGACCCTCAGTCCCTCTTCTTTTTTTCCCCAAACAAAGCTGTACGTATACACACTCACCCTACAGACACAATCGCATACACACAGTGAGTGCTTTGTAAATACCACTGGTATTAAGTCCTGGTAGGTAAGATGAAATTCTGTAATATCAGTTAATCCTTCAGCAAAGATCAGCTGCAAAGCAATGAACAACAAAATAAAATCTGCCCATGTCAACTCCCTGAGGTGATTTGTGTGTGTTTGCCAATAACTGTCAACCTTTTTTTTTTGGGTGTTTCTATGTGTCTGTGTGTGCGTTTGCATGTCCTAATGAGCAAATCTATGCCCTAGCTGGACAGGAAATAGTGATAGTTGGGCAGGATATACAATGGTAGAGTATGTGTGCATACAAGGCTGAGGAAAGGCAAGATTGAATGAGAAGAGAGAGGAAGTCAGCTGTAATAAAGCAAGATGGGCTCAAACGCACGCACACGGGAATGTGCGCACGTGCACACACTTGGGAAGCTGCAGGCAGGTCTCAGGCTGGTTAGGTAACTAATGGTGCCGATGAGCTATCACTCCTGCAGGGAAAAACTTGGAAACTACCTGCAAATTAAAGTCATGCTCAGTGACTCCAGTGCACAAAAATACGGCACGTCTGTTTCCTATTTTGATAGAGGGCGGCAGATTTCTGAAAAGTAGAATAAAATCAAAAGCAGAAAAGAGGTGCGTTATTTGGCAGTTCTCTATGGAAAACAAATTAATAGGTGATTTTTTTAACCTGCTACTGGGAAACAAAAAAACTTCTATCATAAAGTTTTATACTTTATACACATGAAATTTTTTGACTAACAGATGCCTTTCTGTGGATAAGTATTTGAGTTGCTAGGCACTATTCTTGCAAGTACAGCACATGTCTGCAATCTCAGGACAGCTTCATACTTGTCTAAAATCAAACAGAAGGCTTACAACCAAAATGCCATCAGAATATGTTTATTTTGGCATGGTCACAAGTAGCTGTATGCCATTCGATTGGTTACTTATCTCAAGAGAACGTGTCTTAATTAATGCAAAATCCAATATGGGCCTTCCCGAGGCAGATGGCAGGGAGAAAGAGCAAGAGTATATTATGAACCTCTAAAATTGACATACTGCAGATGAATCCAGTGAGTTGGAGTTTATCACTGAGACCATGCCAGTCACTGCATGGTGACTCTCGTGATGAACTTTGGTTAGTTTTTGTCTGCATCTCTGTGATAAACTAAACAAACAGACACATAGTGACAGGTTAGTGAAAATATTTTCATTACACGTTCCACTATAATAAAAAGTGACAGTTACATTTAGCAGTCTGTAACACAAACCCTGAACTCGCCCTGAAACCGTTTGTCTGCCCTTTGCCATTTTAGCTGTGTTTTCACTTTTTTTCCCTCTTTCCACATGAGTGCATCCTTTGAAGATGCTGACTGCTGCATGTTTGCCAGTGTGGGGAGAGTCACTGTGGTATCACATCCAGACACACATTCAATGTCAACACCAAATTTCTCTCTTGTGCAGCACTTGACACAAATGAGCACATGAACATATGTGGTGTGATATGTGGTATACTACAATATACCCGGGTTTAAACAGATAAAGCATCAGATGAGTTGGGGTTTATGGTGACAGCCAGCATTTTGTCCCCCCTGAGAATGCACAAAATAGCTACTCCAAGTCTACTCCAAGTTTTGGATCAAAAATAATTGGCTTGTAATTGACAGCCACGATCACTAGATAGTGTTTGCAAATAACTTCATTTTATAACTCTGGAACTTTTGTTAAGTTTTTAAAAAATAATTCTGACAGCTGCTGTCAGTCAACAGTCAGCCACTCAGAGTCCCGCCTCCTTCCACTGTAAACACGCCCCTTTCATTTAATTGCAAGGTGTCACCAAGAGATGGCGCTTTCTTCAAAAAAAAAAAAAACTTTGACTGGGATAGTTAGCAAAAGAAGACTTCCTCGGTATTATTGTAAGAGCTTTACTTCATAATATAAAGAGTCCACTGTTTTAATTTGGCAAAATATATAAATAAAACTGAATTTATAAGAATTCACATTCTGTTGACAGCTTTATAAGAATTTTAATAAACCCATTTTAATTCACCCATTGTGATGGCCACACATAGTAAGCTCCACACCTCACCACTAGTTGCTTCACTTTAGTTTACTTTGCAGTCAATACTTTTTAAATAATTTTATTTTTTTTCCCATCACACCTTCCAATGTTTATATGGAGGCACACATATCAACACTGCAAGGTCAAATTTCAGTTTTATGTTATATTAATGCATCTTTCATGTGTCATATCAGTGGGTACAGTTGTTGGTGGTAATGCACCATTCTGTAGTTTGCCAACCGCCAATACAATTTTGAAGAAGAGGAAGAATTTCAGTGTCTTTTGTTTGTTTGAGGTTTTGTTAGTTGTTATTTTGAGTTTAGTTTATTGAGTTGACCTCTTTTATTTGGTCTGTCTGTTTAACTTTTTGGCTTTGTTAATTATCTTTCATATTTTTGGGTCAATAAAACCCCATTTTTGAATTAAACCTCTGTGTCCTCTATGCCTTCCTGCTTGGTCCATGACACCCATTAAATTATAAACATATATATATATATAGTTTGGCCATTCAGACATTTTACGCTGCAGACTGTTTTTTAGTAAACAGTTCTTCATTCATTCATTTCAATCTAATGAAACATAGAATTTCAAAGAAAACTGAAAACAGAAAAGTTAAAGTCCAGTAAGTCTCTGGATCGAGTGGATGTCTATCATAGTTTACTGATTAATGTAGTGCTATCCAACCTGGTTTTTTTTTTTTTGCTATTAGTGCCGTGGCACAGACAGAACTTTAGGGCTGCACATGTATATTAAACATACAAATACACGACCTCATTTAATGAATGACTTATCCTTCATTAATAGGTAGAGATAGAAGATATGTAAAACAGAATAAAGTTATACATTCAGCCTCCTTTTTTAATCCCTTTATAGTTTTTCAATAATAGGCTATTATCATACATTAGATAACCTATTGGATCTGGGGGGGAAGTTCAACTTCAGTCTGGTACATCACTGGGTTTGTAGTCCACTGACATAAACTCTGTTAAGACATAACATAGCATGTGCAAATTTGTCCTTGCAATGAAAAAAGTTCCTTCAGCAAATTCCTGGATCCAGATTTGAATGAAGTCAAGCCCCATTTATGGTTAAGCTATAAACAAATGATCATTTCACTACAAAAGCTCCAGATCCTTTAAAAAGAACAAAATATAATGAGAAGAGAACAAAGCCCACATTAAGTGGTCTTCAACAGTACTTGCTGTTTTTTAATCTTAAATTCAAATGCCTTAAGTAGCACAAGCAGAATTTTCCCTATATTGTTAACATGCTTTTGAAGAGCTTTTTAAAGTCTAACTGGAATGAAGTTTCCGCTTAACCCTGCTTTGTTAAAACATTAATGTTTAAACTACTATCAATCAGCACTGCCCTCAATATTGTCACAGGATGGTGCACGGGGGCCAGCGTACTGATTCAGAGTCCTGCTGTCTGTTTAACAAGTGAGATGGCAAAAAACATCCTGAAGTACCATGTAGATTATTGTCAGAAAAACACTGTCTGGAATAACCACACCTCAAAAAACAACTTAAGCTGTATGTATTGAGCCCTCCATTATCCAACTGTGATGTAAAGGGTGATAATGTAATTTTGTTCAGGAGGCAAGCGTAGATGAATTATAGCTCATATAAAGCACTGAGGATCTGTAAAAGGTTTACACTGTCAACAAGATTAGCCTACACAACACCAGTTTTCCACTGCTGATACAGACTGCTAAGCACTCAATACTGGCCAGGAAAATCCTTGTACTGATTACCATCACATAAAGCATTTCCGACAAAAATGTATGAGAGAAAATTCAAAGCAGTACCAACAATTTTTCTGTTAACGCTCCGTATCAAAAGGCATGCTCTGAGACATATTTCTAACTTCAAATGCCAGACAACAAGCCAAACTGTCTTAAAACGGAAATTGAATCAAATGTGGGCACATCACCAGCATTATGTTCACCATTTATCACACAAAGCATAGTTTCTGTCTGGCTCCGTTAAACTGCAGAGACAAAGAAGCGGCTGTTGCAGCGTCTAGAAGGCAAAGGCTTTTGAGTGCTGATCAAACTGAACACAGGGAGAGCTCTTGGGCAGGCATGGGGCTAAGAAGGCTGTGGTACAATACAAAACTACCTGCCATTTTCTTCCCTTTTTTCTTTCCAATGGTATTTTTCTTCTCGCTACAAATCCTCTCCTCTTCACTCACTCTTTTTCCTCGCTCTCCTTCTCCACACAGGCTTTTGTTGCTCTGTAGGCCAAAGAGGCCCAAAGTGGAGCAGTTTAGGACAGATTGGTTCAGCAGGACATCTTTTAGCCTGAGGCCAGAGTAATGATGGAAACCAGACCAGATGCATCAGCGCCTGCAGCGGTCAGCCGCTGTTCTGTCTCACTTCCTGACAACGTGAGGAAGTCATCGGGAATCCCAAAGCAGTCACTGCAGCCAGACAAATCTATTCGGGTTTTACAGGAAACAGTGTTCACAAAAACAGAGACATGTCTCTCAAGGTGAAGATAACTTTTTTGATAAATTCAGGTGGAGGCCATCCGCCCGTCTCTCAGTCCGTCCATCTGTACCCATTTTCTCCAAGTCGGGTTGAGGTGGGAGCAGACTAAACAGCGCATTGCAGATGCACTTCTTCCTTGCTACTATTGAAGTTTTTCCTGGGGAATGCCTAGGTGTTCCTGGGTCTCTTTCCAGTTGACCATTCCCAGAAAATTTCAAAGGGAGGCACCGAGGAGGGATCCTGAGCAGAAGTGTCTCAGCTGTCTCCTATTGAAACGCAGCGGCACAAACTCTTTCACAAACCCCCTTTAGATGTCTGAGCCTTCACCCCCATCTGTAAGGCTGAGCCCAGCCACCCACCTGCTGCTTTTATTCCCAACCTTATGCTTGTGGTCGTTACCCAGTATTAACGACCATAGTCAAAGGTTAGAACATACATCAACTGATAAATTCAAAAGCTTCACTTTCCAGATTGTGAGATCATGAGACAGTCTGGTATATAATCTACATTACTGCTGATGCTACATAAAGAAAAAAACCTTTAATTAAAAAAGGTGTGAATCAGGAAACATCGAAGCACACTACTAATTCAAGTGGAGCATTCACAATGATTACCATCTATGAAGCAACTGGGAATCGATAACTATGGCCACATTTTCACAGCACGAATCAAGTATTTCTGCTCAAGGATGCTTCTGACAGCTTATGAACATGTGTGATGATTTTGACTGTCTGCAAAAATATTACACAAATCACAATCACCACAATTCAACTGCTATCTTACAAACTATCAGTGCACACGGTATACAATTCTGGTGGCTGTGGCTTGTATATTAGCAGCTCAAAGAAAGCAATACCGTGTGAAGACAATTATTGATATTACATCATTTTTGACAGCAGATTTTTCCATTTTTTTAAATTAAATATTTATTGAAGTATTGTGTACAGACTTTCTAAGACTTGACAAGCAGATGTGAAATGCCTCCAATCTTCTGAGACCATGAAGTCAAGGGATTTGGCATCAAAAATGTGACTTTTTTTCTTGAAATTGACATCTCAAACTCACCAACATACACATACACAAACCCATATATATAAATACATATATAGACACAAACCTCGGCTGCACTGCTCATGCTCTCTATCCCCTCACTGGCTCGCACCAATAGCAAGTAGCGATGTTGGTCACTCTCGTAGTCAATAGGGCGCGTCAGGCTGATTTCACCAGTCTCTGCTGAGATGGAGAAGAGACTACTGGGATTGATAAGCAGACTGTAGCTGATTGGTTTCTTCTGGAAGGACACAGCAGGTGTTGCCAAGAAGCTGGAAAGACATGGAGAAAAAGAACATAGTTGACTTCATGTGCAAAACCTGCAAAATGATCAAGTAGATAAGCCGTTTGAAATAATGTATTCAAAATATGTGTTTTTTATGTTTGAGTGATGAATAGTTTTCCATAGATAAGGTGGCCCTTTTCCTAAAAACGCTAAGAGAGGTATTAGGAGACATACAGCTATAAAAATGCTAGTATTTGCCCCCTTCGTGATTTCTTAGTTCTTTGCATCTTTTTCACACTTACATATTTCAAATATTACAAGAAATTTAAATGTTAGACAAAGATAACCTGAGTAAATATAAAATGCAGTTTTTAAATTATTTCAGTGTATGAAGGGAAAATGCTACCCACATCATCCCACAATCTAAAGAAACTCAAGAACAGATGAGAAACCGAGTCACTTTCACTTCATCTATCAGTGAAAAAAAGGGTTACAGAGCCATTTCTAAGGCTTTGGGAGTCCAATGAACCACAATGAGAGCGGTTATCCACAAATGAGGAAAACTTGGAACATTGGTGAAGCTTTGCAAGAGTAACTGGGCTACCAAAATTACTCCAATAGTACATAGACGACTCAGAACAACATCTGCAGGCAGATGCAGAACTGCAGGCCTCATTTGCCTCAGTTAAGGTCAGTGTTCATGATTCAACAATGAGAAAGATACAAATATGGCTTCCTCGGAGAGTTCCAGTTAGAAAACCATTGCTTTGTCTGGACGTGGACAACTGGCTGTAATTAATGGAACCAAGAATTTTGCACTTTACCAAAAAACCCAGAAGGACAATTTAGCCATCAGTTTTAGTTTCAAAGCTCGACTGTATTCAGGTTATGCAGCAGGAGAATGATTTGAAACACTGAGGCAAGTCCAGCTTGCATGACTAAAAAGAATGAAACAAAATGAAGGTTTTGGCGTGACCTCGCCAAAGTCTGGACTTAAATTCCATTGAGGTGCTTTGGCATAACCTTACACAGGCCGTTCATGCTTGAAAACATTCCAGCATGGCTGAACTGAAACAATTCTGCAAAGAACAGTGAGCCAAAATTCCTCCATAATGATGTGAAAGACTCATTGCCAGTTATCACAAATGCTTGACTGCAGTTCTTGTAGCAAAGGGTGGAAACAACCAGTTATTAGGTTTAGGGGGTAATTACTTTTTCACACAGGGCCAGGTAGATTTTGATATCTTTCCCCCCCCTTCAATAAATGAAATCATTCAAAAACTGCATTTAGTATTTATTCAAACTATCTTTGAATATTATATGTTTGATGATCCGAAACATGTAAATGCAAAAAATGTGCCAAAAATCTGGAAACAGGCAATACTTTTTCACACCACGGTATTTATTATAAATGTGCTCATTTCCCCGATGAAGGAAGGAGGAAATATGTCAGTCCCAGTAAAGGTGGACCCTGAAGCCAAAACAAGGACATTAGTGCTAATTTGATCAATGAAAGTCAGAACATAAGCTCTGTGTGTGCTTGTTTTATTCTTGCCTTATAGAAAATAATCAGATAATAATCAGAATATGAAAATATGTTTCTATGAGTCTTTTTTAAGCGTATTAAAAATCAGAAACTGAAATCTTTTATTTCCAGTTGTATTTTTGATCCACTGTAGTTTAGAGTCATTTGGACTCTGTTAGATCCTGTCTGTCTCTCCCAGGTTGAAAGGGAAATGACTGAAGCGCCATCTTAAAGCCTGTCCACAGATGTTATATGGACTTGACACATTGGGCGTTTTTGGCAACTTTTTGTTAACAACAATGTAAATTTTAGACAAAAAAGAGAGTTTTGTCCATAACATTTTGAAATTATGGGAAGTATTGATCATGTTGTGATTGGTACAATGACAAGTTTAATGCTCACTGATGATGATAGATGATGGAAAAAGTTACAGCCCTATGTGGCACCAGAGAGAGCTTTCTGCTAAGAATGCGACTGCAAAAATGTCGATGACTACCTATTCTTACTGTGTATGCAAATAAATATTTAAAGGTAATCCTATTACTGTGCTACACATGCTAAAGGCTAAATGAGCCAGAGTATGGATTTAGTCTGTAAAACATGAGGATCTAAGATCACAGCCAATAAATAAATAAATAAAAGTGTACACATTAAATGCCCATCATGATTGTGTTGTTTTAGACACAAAGTAATAGTAATATTTTTCATCATGAATATTAATCATGGTAAAGTATAGTAAAAGGAAAACAGCAGATGTGTGTGTGTAGTCAATGTCATGTATATTGTTTCATGTAGATGTCCTGTAAGGGATTTCAGTGGATGAATGTGTGTAAACTCACGGTTGTCCTTCAGGGGTGTTTTCTGGTATTGCAATAGTGAAGGAGGCATTGGTAAACTGTGGTGGCCGGGGTCCAGCAACCACAGAGATGACAGCAGGAGCACTGCGGCTGCCCAGCCGGTCAGCAGCCACCACTGTCAGCAGGTATTCCCTGTCCCGCTGCAGGGGAAGGCCCGTAGTTCGTACCTGGCCAGTCTTCCTGTCCACTTCAAAACGACCATCACCACCTGCGGACGATTTGTTTGATCATATACAGAAGGGTAATACACCAAAGACAAGATAAGCAAATAAAGCAACACACAACAACAGAGATCATCCAGTGAAAAGGACCACAGGGCAAAACACTTTGTACAAAAGTTGCTTTCAAAAGTTGTCAGAAATATTTAAGTGCATGCTAAGCATTCACCAATAAAATAAGATGACTGGACAATCAGTATTCAAAGTTGCTGAGAGGAAAATGCAAAAACCACAGTGTTAAAATTCATGACCTGTATTCAGAATAACAGAATTCAGAAGACCTTGATCCAAAATATACTGCATTATTAGAAGTTAAACTTTGAGAGGTGGGATTGAGCATTTAAATTGAAAAGTTTAGCATAGATAGTAACATTAATATGTCTATGTTTTTTCTTATAATTTTTCAGTCAGTTTATTCCATGCATCCCCATGAGGAAAATTGAAAAATCATCTTTTTAAACAGATTCTAAAACAGGGACATGAAATCATTACAAAGCAGACAATAACAAAAGCAATTATTTTGCACAGTGGAAAAAAACCAGACAAGACACTGGAGAATTGTGTGCGCATAAAACACCAGCACTGCAGAGGGCAACAGCTCAAAGAGAGTGTATACTTGAATCTGCACCATACAGAACATTAAAAAAAAGCACTGATCAAAACAACAAAACATTTTAAATCAAGCAAATGATTTATGCAACTGAGACTTTTGTTTTATTAAAAACGCCAACACCAACAAATGTCTCTTTGTTCAAAGGTTTTGCATATAATTTGTCTACTTTTTTCAGTGTGATTAGTGAAAAGCCAAATGCTCTGCGGTTTGCTGTCTACTACGGAAATCCCTCATAGCTGTCAGCTATGGTGGCCTTGCGAGGTCAAATGCACTGCACCTTAAGAAAACTAGCAAATATAAAAACTGCAAAAGTACACAAAAACACAAGATTCATATAATAATGCAGTTATATGTTTGCTATTAGCTGCTTACTGTTAGCTTGTCACTTCCATAGCTCCTCCATCACATTATTGTCTCCCTGTTTTGTGATTTTTGTGACGCTGTAAACAGTCAACCTGCTTCTTTAACACACTATGCATGTAAAAAAAGAAGAAGCAATTTAACCTACCGTCGGACAAAAAGTACTCCACTTCACCATTGTTGCCTTCATCTCCATCCTCAGCAAAGAGCTTGTAGACCAGTGAACCTGCAGAGGCATCAGGGGAAACCACAGCAAGGTAGGGAGCAGGAACCATGCTCCATTCTGGGATGTTGTCATTTACATCCGTCACTGTTAACTCCACTCTGACCAAGTACCACTCTGGACCTAGAGAACAAGGAAAATAAGAAGGCAGTTTTAGTTGAAGTCAGATACTAGGTTTAAAATATGCAGTGGAGTATTTCCATACCAAGAAGCTCCCTGTAACGAACAAAGGGCAACAAGCATAAACATACATTTATATAATTTATTTGCCCTTGTTTCCTTGCAGTGCAATCTGAGTGTCTCAGCTGCATTTTGCACTCAGCTATGGTTGCGCATCCTCTACTGTCACTGTGTGTGTGTGTCTGTGTGTGAGAGAGGTAATGGGTAGCGATGGCCATGGAGAGGAACAGCAGAAGACAGACTGGAGAGAAGAAGAGTGTTTATGACAACTTATTATCCTGGTGTAAGTGTGATGACGCCTTCCAGGAAGTGTTAATTAATCTAAAACCAACCTCTGGGGCTGAAAAATTTGCCAAAAAATGCAGTACAATGAGTGACCACTTGAGGGTGACTCCAACAACAAGTCCATCTCCATAGACTCCCATGTTAAAATGCCCAACTTACAGTAACAGAATTAAAAGCATTTTTTATTTGGATACTGATAAAGTTTTGATTGTCAGATGAGCTAACATAGACGGCAGAACCAAGTAGCTGTCTGCTGGGTCTCACCTCCAGTGAACTGATCCTCTGGTTGTGGTGATTTTTAACAGAAGTATGTGACAAATAATCTAATTTGCTGTGGGGTACAAAGCATCCAAAAAGTATGTGCTTCAATTTTGGAGAGTGAAACCGAGCCTGTTACTTAGCACTAATTAGCAGGTAGCTGTGCCTGTGCATCACATGCAGTTTATGAACGCAGTTTGCAATGTTATTGATAGCTGAATGATTTAAAATGATCACATTGAGGCTCTCTCTCTCACATATGTACACGTATATATAAAACAAAAGAAGGGCAGCTGACCTCATTACCCATCTGTTAGCCTAGATAAAACACTAAAGACTAAACGTGAGAAACACACAAAAAGATGAATAATTGAGCATTATAAAATCTTTTCAGAGCTGGTCCCATTTTATTTCATTTTTTTGTTGGTTACATTTACATATTATGATTTACTTCTTTTAGGTTAATGTTTCATGTAGTCTTAAACCACGAAGGCACAGCCATTGGCTAGGTTCCTTCATTAGTATGTATTTATTTAGTTTATTTCTGTCTTGTGACTGCTGCTCTTTTCTTTCATAACCACTGAAAATCAGACATTCAGACTTCTGTTTTACCAACCACTAATAACTCTGACGGAAACACAGTTGTCTTTCCAATAAGTGCTGCAGACTAACTGGCTAAGTTCAAATTCAATCAATTTCACTTTATCAATTTGGACTATTGAGCGCCAAAAGTGCCAAAAATAAATTGATTAAATGATTCGTTATGTAACTAGAATCAGACATATATGCACAATTTATTAAATGTATAATTAAATGGCATTACTTAAAGTATGAATCATTTTATGTAAAAACACTAAAGTAAACTCATTATTAACTTAATTTAATAAGGTTCTTGTATATAGTCAGTAAGGAAGATCTGTGTTCACTGATCTGCTTTCTTGGTGTTAAGGTTGCTAGGTTATGCCCACTTTCTCACGCTGTTAAAATCTATTCTGTCATCATCAATCTAGCTCATTCATTTTCTTGCCCAACTTCTGCTGACCAGCATGTTGATAGACTTAATGGAAATCCAGAAGATTGACATCCAGAAATCATCAGCATATGTGTTTTTCAAAACAAACAAAAAAAGGTACAGATTAATCAGTAATACTTCATAATACTATAATATGACAGTCTCGAGGTAGCACTGATTTCTCTATATGTTGCTAAGAAAATGAGAAACAGGTGCATCTAATTATCAAAATATATGTAGACACATTTATGGACATGTAAGGAAAAAACAATAAATTTTTGTTATGACCACTTTGATTCTTCATCACAGCCTGAAATGTCTGAGACAAGCTTTCTTACAAGTTCTTAGTAGTCTTCAGGAAGAGTTCTCCAGGCTTCTTGAAGAACATTCAGAGATGCCTTTGGATGTTTCTGCCTTTTGTTTTGTTCTCTGTCATAATGACCTCATACGGCTTCAGAAATATTGAGGTCCAGGCTCTGCGGCGGCCAATCCATTGCTGTGTATCCAAGTATGCTTTTACTGCATTGAAGGGTGTTTGGTATCATCGTCATGTTGAAAAATGAAGCTGTCACCAAACAGATGGTTTTGGATGATTGATCAAAATCTGATGGCACTTTTTCTGTTCTCGTAATTCTTTCAATTTTGAAAAGCTCCCTAACACCACTAACCAAAATCAAGATCCAAACAATTCATTTCAATTTTATTTGTAATCATGACCAAGCCTCCAAAGCAGGCAGACTCTCACTGGTATACCTCTCTCCTGGCCTCCTCTGCAGATACTGGTGACAATTTGACACAAAAATGTCACAATTTGGGTTCATTACTCAATGAGACTTGTTGCCACTCATTTTCAGTCCTGTTCTTGTCTGATCTGGAATATCTCAGCCTTGTCTCTTGGCTTTATTTCCTTAATAGTGACTTCTTCATAGACACCCCACACTATTATAAACTATTTATATTGTACTTACAGTTATAATTAAGAGGTTTGAAGCTTATACATTTCAGATTGGTGTAACTAAGGCTTAAGCAAAAGCCATGTTCAGACACATAAATCAAACAAATAAATACAGAAATTATCTTCTTCAGTTACACTTTCTTATATTAAGCTATCATCTCCCTCTGTTCCCTTCTTGAATGTCCCATGTGAACAACAGACAATGGAAATGTAATCCAAAAGAAACTGCAGAGGCCATCTTCACATTTCAACTAGTAATCATAATCAGTGCTGTGCAATCTGCATCCACAGTAAACAGCAATCATAGTGACAGTGGCAAAACACAGTGAGGTCCCATACAGTCCTCATCAATACACCCACCCTTCCACCCACAAACGCACAGCACACATCAGTGCTAGCTGGTCACAGCAGGGAAGCAGAGGAGTAATTTCAGGGCTGGAGCCAAAGACTTGCTCTCATTTGTGTCAGCTTTGATACCTGCTGTAAAAAAAATTTCAAATTCCTATTTGGCGTCACAAAAACAAGTAGCGAGGTGAGAAAAGTCCTTTGCGCGTATGACTGTGCATAGAATAATGCAAAGTGGACAGACAGAAGATATAGAGAAAAAGACATTAAGATATAAATATATTTTCAGAACGAGAGGGTGTAATCAAGGAATATATAGAGCGCAGCAGGAAAAAGCAGCAAGAAAATAAGAGCCGAGTGTCGCATGAACAGGATTAAGAGTGAAGCGCAGAGACTGAAAAATGACCCTGCGGTTGTTATAGAAACAGCAGAACAACGAAAAGTGGAAGATGGAAGAATTAAGAAGAGACAGAAAAAAGAAAAGCACGAAAAAGCAATTGCATAAATCAGTGGCATTAGAGATGACGGGGGGTGCTACAAAGAAAAATATAAGAAGACATCAAAAGAAGACAGAAGAGCAGAATTAAGCAGCCATATCGCCCCCAAAAATATATACCATACCACTTGACTTTGTGGTTCAATCAGTGTATTTGTTGATAATCTCCCTCTCTTCCTTCGTCTTCGAGGCCATAACAGATTCAAAATTAATTGGAAAAAGGACAATGCAGCTTTGAGAAAAAGGGATAGCACATCCAAGACAATAAATCACCAAGCTAATATACAGAGCATTGTGCCAGAATGCATCTTACACATGCACACGCCTTTCTCACTAATAACAATCATCAGTGGATTAGTGGCTAAAGGAGAACCTTGGGAGATACAGCATGGTGCTATTGCCATCCCCATCACTAATGCATCTTAGTGGATCTAATGACATGTTGCAATCCCTAGAAACAGTGGGACCTGCAATTACTAACAGTGCCATAGAAGGCTTTTCCATGCCCACCAACCTAGTCCAAGCATTTCTAAATTTCATTCTGCCACAGTGCTTTCATCTAATCTTGTTCTCAGACCACATACAGAATATGTAGTCAATCACCCCCTAATGAAAAATGGTAGCTGTGTGTGTTTTTCTTCTGATCATAACACGACTCAATTAACATGAACCACAATCAGTAACTGTTGAACAAAAGTTGCAATTCCCTGCTGTAATGTCATGCAGCCCTTTTCACGATTTGACTTTTGAAGCTTAAAAAGGACAAAAAAAAAAAAACCCCAAAACAAAAAAACAGACAAATTGGCATAAAAAAGAAAAGGCAAAACAGCATCATTAGTGATGGCTTCATTAAAAAATGGACTCAAATTCATACTAATGTTATGTCTGTGGCAAGTTAAAGTTACTCCCACAATCACTTTATATTTACAGACAAAAAATACCAAAGCATAAAATCCCCGTGCTCTTATTTTCAAAGTTCGATCACTGCTAATGAGCACTGATTGCTATTCCCGCTTCCCTTTTGAGAGTGTGGACAGCTGTTGCGTCAGTCCGTGATATGATTCAGGTCAAGCTCCACCGATTGAGGACTTTTACGGTCGATTCACATATACAGATACTGATTTTACTGTGTAGTTAGCTGGTAGTCAGCAGGTTATTGTGTTTGTGGCACTGGAAACACGTTGCCAACTGGGAAGTTTCAGAATGTGCTCTGGTGGACAGACTATGGAACATCAGAACTCATAACACAATGAAAGGGTGGTTAAAATCATTTAAACTGTTCCTTACAAATGCCAATACTAATATATCAGCAACTAGCTAATATTGGTCAGGTGGGGCAAACTGAAGAGTTAAACTAGTTCATGTGCTGGAGCCGTGAGCTCACGTAGGCTAAAGAGCAGAACAAGAACTACCATCATTAGCTGCAGTCGAGAAACTCACTGCTCACAGTATTAATCTGTTATTACAATGAATAATGAATAAACATGAATACATGTATCCTGTCTTGCTTCTACTGTCTTTCATTCCCCTCCTCTCCAGAGTATACCTCCACCTCTAAAGGCTCTCTTCCACTTGCTCCCTATTCTATTTACAGACCACAATGTTGTCTGCAAACATTATAGTCCAAAGAGACTCTTGCCCTTTCTTCATCTGTTAACCTGACCATCATCATTACAAACAAGCAGAGCCAGTTCATAACGTAATCACACCCCAACTTAAACCATCTGTTACTCACAACCACACACGTCACCACTGTCTGTCTGTCCTCATACATGTCCTGCACCACCCTCACATACTACCACTACCACAGTTCCAAGATTGGCACCCAATCTTATGCTTTCACTAGATCTGCATGTTTTATTTGGCCAAGATTTTATACCAGATGACCTTCCTGATGCAACACTTCCCATTTATCCAAGGTTGGGACTAACACTAGAACTACACTGGTGTGTGCCTCCTACCCTGGATGAGTTATTTTCAAAAGAGGCAAATAATAAATTAACAAGTAACCTTGACAGCAGATCAAATGATGACATTATCTAACACTCTAAATATTCACAGATTTGGACTCTTCACCCTGTTCTGGCAGATTCTGGTACAAAGGACTAAGAAAAAATGTTTTAGTTCTTCCTATTATTGTTGAAAACAGATGATGAAGCATTCTCAGAGATGGCCATACAGATACCTTTGCAATACTGCTCCAATGCCTGCCATCATTGCAAAGACCAGGTGGCTTTTCGTTTAAAAACACTGGGTTGTAATAGGCTAATGAGTAGGCAGGTTTTGTTACTTCCTGATCTAGTAGATATAATGCCAACTGAATGTGGGCACTGTGAGAAAATAATTTTTCAGACTCACACCACAGTTTTCACTCTCTAAGTAAAGTGCTTGCAGTGTAGAGACTGGCTATTACTTAGATATAGAGCAGTACAGAAGGACTAGCAGGCAGAGGTGGAAAACATACGGCGAAATAAAAAAAAAGAAGGGATCACATTAAGATCTGCTTTATTTGAGGATGACCTGATCACTGAAATATGCCTTGATCAGCCTCAATACTCATCCTTGGAATCAACTTGGGACACTTCTGAAATTTCTGTTGGGAAATTGCTTTGCAGCGGGGTGCATTATGAAGTCAATTACATGAAAAAATTACACCAATTCACTGCAAAGCACATGTCTTCAGCACATCAACTTACCAAGGATAAACAGTACATCACGGGAACCAAACTGTCATAATAAAATGTGTCCAAAAGCCTTTAATATCTCTGTGAAACAAGAACACAGTTATGACTCATATGAAGCCTTAAAGTGCCAAGGTACAGCACCAGCCAGAGAGGCTTTTTTAAGTGGATATGAGGCAACTGATTAATCAGTTTAAGTCTATATGTAAATATGTTACATCACTACATAAATGAGTGAGCTTGGAGATGTCAGTATGAATGTGAAGGTACTTAATTTAACAGCCGAAGAATAAAAGAGAGCCCTCCTTTCTCGTCCGCACTCCTCCGGTGACCTCAATCAGCACCTTTCTAACTCTGCTACCTCATTTTCTCCGTATCCTTCTCCCCCTCCTGCTCTACATTATGCTGACAGTACTGATAGCATAATGTGGAGTTTATCCCTCCTCTCGCTCTCGCTTTCTCTCATTTTGTGCTAACATGCTGAACTAACTACTCCAGCCTTCAACCCACTGAAGAAAAGAGTTTTGGTATACCTGTGAGTGTGTGTCTGCACGCATGAGCGCTGTGCCTTCACATCTTTGAAAAAAAAAAGAGACAAATGGTGTAAGACAAAAAAATAGGCAAGAAAAAGGAAAGGAGAAACAGATTGAGAGAGACTAAGAAAGCAAGACAGAAAAAAACGAAGTAACTGAAAGGAAGGCCAGTTAATTAAATGTCCTCCGAGGATTACAAAAGGCTATTTGCTCTCACTGGTAACTGTTCCATCCATAATCTCCTTGAATGGAAAGCTGTTGCCATCTTAGTGACTTTTTACATTTTTGCACAAAAATGCCAATTAAAGCCAGGGATGAGAGACAGAGACAGAGCAAGACAGTGAGGAAAATCACGCTTTAGTTCTTACACTAATTGCAAATGATACAAATGGTTAGCCAATAGTTTCGCTGTTTATTCTTCCAGCAAAGCTACTCATAATTGAAAATCTTCACACTGCCAATACTGAGCTCAAACAAATGCACACACGAGCTTGCACGAACACTTAGAGTGACTACACATTCAGAGAAGTGCAACAGCTAATTTGAAAACCAATGCTATTATCTAATGCTGGCCAATGTCAATTGGAATCAATATCACAGTTAATTTTCATATTTACATCAATAAAAATAGATTAAAAATATGTTGCTGGACTAATGTTCTGGCAATTGATCACAGTTTACAACCCAGTGAAAACTTCCCCTGAACTCTATAAATGGCACTTTAGCATCTTTGAACTTACTGATTTAGTTTTATGGCTTTACTTTAATAAATTTACTGGTTAGGTTTAGTCTCGCTGATTTTATCAGCAATGTGCATCCAAGGAAACATCTGTTCTGATAAATCCACACTTCCTCCTCAGTGACCAAAATCTGAAAGAAATATATAAAGGCAAAGAAAACGCCAAGACTGAACTGAAACCGAAACACATTAACGCATTTATCTAACCTAAATATAAGTACAATTGCAAACATTATACACAGATTCTTATAACAAATGTATGGCTTTGTTACCTATGGAGAGTGATAAACATGTATATAAGGGGGGACATAATTATCTTCTTATGCATTCTGATATCATCAAAATCCAGGTCAAGACTTTCTCTTCATCTACTAACAAATGTATTTGTCAAATTTCATTTTGGGAAACTGTTTGCCAAAGAGTCTTTACCTTCTTTCAACCTGCATAAACATGATCCACCAGTAGCATATGGGCTATATACGGACTACAAACAGATAATTGAAATCTTATCCTCTTCCTTTAGATTCTGGACATTCATATGCAGACATCTGTTCATAGAGATTATCCATCCTGTGGTCAAATTGTTTTTCAGGTTACTGAAGAAATAATTGGTGTTCATTACCCACAGCGAGGCCAATGTAAAGATATTTGTCACACACTATAGAGAGGCCATTGTTTTTTTGAATAAATCCCTGTGCTGGATGAGGTCTCACTACTTCAGAGAGGTCTGAAAGGTTACGCTCAGAGCCTTTTTGGGGCAGGATAACCTGACCGAGTCTTCTATTTCAAGTCTCATTTTATGCCACTGTAGAGTTCTTAAAGATGGCTCGGCTGCTCATTACCTAATTTAACAGATAGTACGGAACATCACAGTGTCTCTTTACCTGGACCTAAGGGTAAAGTTAAAAGGTGATATAAATAAAACTTGCTGCAAAAGGATACACTTTGGAACTGACAACCATACCATCTGTAACATGTATTCTCATCTATGGTCTTCATACATTCAGCTTTTGTATAATTAATGCATTCTTATTTTACATTTCACACCTGAAAGGTTACTGCTGCATGAGTGAAGAGCTTTTCTCACTATAGTTCCATAACAAACCATAAATCAAATTAAGTTAGTTAAAGAGTTCAAAGGGTTGTTTCAATGAATTTTCCATTAAGTACACAAGCTTAGCATTATCCTCCCAAAGCCAATAATTGGTCAATCCCTTCCTGAGATTACTCTACTTACCATCTGGATCTAAGACTGTCTTACCAACTGTGATACCAGCTATTGTTTACAACCTACTCTCTATTGCTCCAGTTAGAAGGGATTAGTCTTGATACCTCAGGTGACGCAAACCTCGGAGCACAATAGGAAGACCATGTGTCCCCTATTTAACAATCTACTAATTAGCCTACTAAATCCTTTAATTAACTTAAGGGCAGACACGTTCAAGCCAAAACACTGGATGTGTGCAGATGTTTGTGTGTGTTTAAGCGTCAGAGCTCGATTTACAGTTCAGCTGAGGTAATGTCTGTGATCTTTGGCTTTATTAAGTCCTATTAAGGTGCACTGGGATTCAGAAGGTATTACAACCTTCAGCCTCTTGTCTCTCTTGCAGCTTGCCTTTGCCTCACCATTTAGCACAAAAAATGGACTGATATCAAAGTCACTGCATTTATTCGGTAAAAGTTTAAGCAACAGCTGTTCAGACAGAGCCAAGTGCTCGGAGGAAAGCTTGCTAATGCAGTTGCCGTCGGTCCCAAACACACAGCTCAAGCCTCATGTTATCCCAGTTATTTTTGCTAAAAGCAAAATGTCAGCTGACAGAGAAAATCTTAACCCTAGCCTTAAACCAAAGCAGTGTCTTTTTCCTTACCCCAGAGCTTACTTAATCAAAATTTTGCGTTTTTGTTTGTACAGTTTCTTGAAAATGAATGTCCTTTTTTTTTTTCTAAAATGGAAACATAATTATGAGAGTAAGAGAATTAAAAAAAATTCAGAGGTAAGCTTTTGCTAAAAGTTTGGTTATAACAGCAGTAACTGGAGCAGTTGGTACTTTCAACTGAAATTAACAAAAAGCAGGGACAATTTATAGCACATCTCTGGAATTCTGTCCGTGTCTTTTGAATTTGTGTGTTTTGGGGGTGATTTCCATGTAAGGGTATTGTGAGATCTGTGCTATTTTCTATTGTTTTTGTGATAACTTTGTCCTTCTCTGCAGCAGGGGCTCCGCACGGATTGTATAAAAGATGGATGTAACTTCCAGGTCTGAAAAGTGAAGCCAATCTGCAGGTGCCCTAAACCTGCATTCTTTTCCATGGCCACCAGGGGGCAATACTTGTGGGGGCGAGAAGATTTTCAGCCCTATAGAAGTCTAGTGGATTTGTGATTGAAAGTCATTAGCGAGTGAGTGTAAAATTTCACAGTCTAATTTGCACCTTGTTTGCCAAATCGTGGTTTCAAAAACTACAGTGGAAATGCCTGCCTTGAGGCTTCAAAAGGGAACTTGTCATGTCACAACAGCTGCTTTCATCTTTGATCCTTTTATTGGACGGACAAGAGCACAAACATGAAAATTAGCCAACAGATTAGTTGCTTTTGACACTGCCCCCTGCTGACAGCAAACGGCTTCTTTAGGGCGGTCTACAAGTCTTTTTGCAGGCTCCGTCAAAAGTATGCCACAGAGGTACATTTGATTGTATGTTGGTCCCATGTGGAGCCAGTGCCTTATTGTTTTTATTGCTCCTCTTCCTCTCTATCTGGAAGCTTTAGCTTCTGTGTGATACTCTTTTGTACCTCATTACCTTAATGTTTAACAGAATTAGCTATAAAATACTTTTTGGCCTGAACATCTTTTCCTGCATTTTAATTCACCTATCAAAAACTTTATTTATTCATTCATGTTTTAGCTTTTTTATGTGTTGATGGCAACAAAATCAAAAGAAGCAGATATTTAATTTCAAATCAATCCTAAGTCCTTGACCCCCAATCGAGAGGTTTGTAAAGTCAATGCCGAGTCTCACTGACACTGTTCTGCAGGATGTGGTGGCCCAACACCTTACTAAGTGACTGAACGGGAGAATCAACTGCTGTCATCAACCTAATCTATCATTTCCCTTGAAGACACACCATAAAGTCAGTAAATGAGTTTTCAAGCCCCTAAGCAACTTAATTTATATCTGAAGTACTGCTATTTCAGCAGACAAGGTTTTAATATAGCTTGGCCCTACTGCAGAACTTCAGTCAAAGACAATGCATGTCCTCTGCTCGCCATCACTCAACACAAACCTGCTTCCCAGTTGTCACTAAATCAACCATTTCATTAAACAGACCTGCCTTGGATCCATGCACAGCAGAGACCAAAACAAAAACAAGTACTTTCTTTTTTGCTTTTGTTTTTGTCTGAATTCCGACGTCAATAAAGACTTGCCATTATCCATTTTCTTTAGTTTGTCCGGGAAACGTCGAGATGTTCCCAGAACAGCTGACGGAAATTATCTCTCCAATGTGTCCTGTTTCGGCCTCCTGCAGGTAGGACATGCACAGAACTCCAAACCCAGAAGGCACCTAGGAGGCATCCTAGTCAGATGCCCAAACCATCTCAACTGGCTCCTTTCAATGTGAAGGAGTACCAGCTCTACTCTGAGCCCCTCTCAGATGGCTGAACTTCTCACCCTCTCTCTAAAGCAGAGCCCAGAATAAAAAACAGAATTCAATTTCAATGGGCAGTCTGAAAAGTTTCCACAGGATAATCCACTGAGCATAATTTATAAATTTGACAGGTAATATATTATTTTCCCCTACATATCCTGTAGTCATCAGCAAAAGAGACGAGCGGTTTCATCTATACAATCTGTAGCAGTCTTCGAGCATGTAGCCTAATTAATCTGAAAGCTGTTAAAGCAAATGAATTTTAAATGAAAACAAATTGGGCAATTACTATTCATTTTTCCTACAAATAAGTCTTTGTCATGCCAACAGTTAACTATTACATCTAATACACTATTACAAGGTATTGATCATTTCACTGATAAATCAATTAATTGCTCAACTAATACAATCACAGAAATAATAAAATGATTATTATAAATTTACACAGAGAGCTAAAAGAGCAGCTCCCACCCAAAGGTTTCCAATTAATTACACATAACAAACTGCAGAAAAACACAAAAAATATGAATTTATTATCAAAGTACTTGCCAGCTAATCCATTTATGAACTCACCATTGCAAGTCCATTTTGTCTGGAGATAATTTTGTGTTTTTCTCTGTAAATTAAGAGTGGAAATCAAGATGCTGCATGGATCATGTGGATTCCAATTAAAATGGCAACAGAAGACTTCTGATAGCCACGAGTTATACAGACATTATAATCCATCCCTCCATCTGTCTTCCTGGTTCACCATGTGTGGCTGTAGACTTTTTGTTTTTTGGTCTTTGGGCAAAGCGAGAGAACAGAAATTGGGAGGACGAGCTACATATTTCCATATTCTCTCTCTTCTGCACTGGTTCTTCTGTCAAGTTCTCTCTGCTGATTACAGAAAATGGGAGTTAATCGTTTCATCTCTCATCTACACTCAGTTCCAGCAGTTGCAGAAGGCTAGTGGAGGGGGCCGGGAGTCTCACAGATAATGAGAGATAAAACCATGATGGATCTGGCAACCCACTTGTTTGGGCTCACTGGGAATGGCAGTTGAAAGCGTACTCTATGAAAATATGGACTCCAGTCCAAAACCTTGAGGCTGGCTTAGTTCCATCTGTGAGAAAAATAAATGGAGAGGGAGAGCAGAGGAAAGAATAGCAGAAAAAGGAAGAAAAACTGGGAGACAGCTCAAGTGAGAAAAAAACAGAAAGCAAATGAATGTGGGTTTATTCACTTATAAATGTTCAAAAAAGGCGCTACATCAGCTTTCCCAAGACCATCTCTATGATTCTGACAAAATTACGAGTATTGAGTGACAAAACATTTTGCATACATGCATTTAAAAAAAGAAAAAAAAGATCACATCCTACCCCTAACTTTAAACTGAGGCTACTGTTTTATTTGTGAGTTCTGTGAGGTCATCGCAGGATAAGCAACTGACTGAACATAGCACACTGACGTTTTTATTTTGCAGATAAGTACCTTATGATTAATTGATGTAAACTGTTTCATAGTCTTGCACCACCACTTATTCAATGAGGGAGCGATAGTGAGATCGCGCACCTTGTTTCGAATTATATGAGCCTGGTGAAAGGTCATCAGTTGTACTCAGTTTGATAAACTAGGCAACATCCTCTGCCTACTACTGTAGGTGTCATCTCAGTCAGCTGTGATCGTTCCACCCTGCTGAATGGAAGTAACAAGCAGTGTATTCCAAGTTAGAAAAGCAACAAAATTCTACATTTGGATGCTAGAGTGATGATGGAGCTGTAAGTTTGAAACCCATCTTTCAACTTAACTTTCATTTTGTCACAACGTTTACCTTCATTTTCACAGGTTATTTGATGTTACAAAGTGTCAACAACATTTACCACTGCGGTCGCTATGCGCACTACTTCACACGCACTCTTCCAGCGCTGAAAAAAGATGACAATATGAATGTTCCAAAAAAACTGCAGTTCCTCACATGGCCACTTGCTACTCTAAAAGTTATCAATCCCCATAGATTTCCATGTTAAAATATATTGCCTGGTACAAAAAATCATTTTGATGTATATAGCTAAGTTTTGAGTTTTTTTTTCTTTCCATTGCTACTGCTAGATTTCTGCTTGCCTTTATCTTCATTAATCAAAGTTGCCAAATGGGTGTTCTCAATGAAGGTTTTGGTGCCCAACGAAACATTTTCAAGTAATCAAAATAATATGGCTTACGTGATTAATTGTACTTCGAACAGCCCATCCAAAAAGTATTATTTTGGTGAGTGAAATTTTGTGCAATGCAGTTTGGTAATAGCTGATAATATAGCACCCTACACTGCTGGCCCACAGACTCCAGTTTTACTCCAAAGACTTTTTCATGACAGAGGTGCAAAATGCAAACATTAGGCTTTCAAAACAGATTTTCACAAATTATTGGGAGATGTCAAAACATTCAATGATCTCTTAGTCATTTCTGTCTTGGTCTCTGCTAAATAACAACTCTACCAGAGGGTAGAGGAGGGCACCTACTGAGGAGATGTATGGGATTAAATGTTATTAAATGAGCTGGTGACATTTAAGTCAGATGGAGCAGGCCTTCAGTGTGAGATGAAAGTTTGGCTAAATTTACGAAATTTGGTTTTGGTCCACCAACGTTCTCAGTCAGACAGCAGAGAAATGGAGCTGACTGGTTAAGCTTAACTAGTTATAGCTTAACTATGTAATCAATTATCTCATTTATCTATTATCCTTTGTATGAAAGTTTACTACTAGTGTAGATTTTAACATTTATGCACTTATCGTAAAATTTTCCTGCCCAGTGACTGCAGGTATAAGTCAGTTTTATATAGCTTAGCTGAGACCCCATGTTGTGTTGGTGCACAGTCGCGGCTAAAAAAACTAAAAGTGTGTCATTAAGCGCAGTAGGGGTGGGGGTGGAGAGAGCACCTTTGAGTGAAACGCCACGACTCCTCTCCTCATTTTATACAGCCCCATAATGCCAACAAACAGCACAGCATGAAAAGCTGCTAAACGGATTATTAAACGGATTATTAACGAGCAAGCGTGAGAGGATTAGTCATGTTGCTTTGAAGTCAATCTGAGGAAGGAGAAATTGACTTGGAACACACTACATTTCCCTTCTCTCCCTCACCTTTTTCTTTCTATCCCTTTTCTATTTTTGAGTAAATGAAGGGGGTTGGGGGGAGGGATAGTTCAGTGACAAACCCACACCTTGGCAGTAGACCTATAGATACTTGAGCTATGTAGACAAACCAACACTCCTTCTTCAACACTTGAAATGTGGAAAAGTGGGAGGTATTCATTATCGGTAAAGCACCCTCTCTATATAGTTCAATTTCTAGTTCTATTAATTATGCTGCTTTACAGAGGTGGCAAGACTATTCAAATCAAGACTGTACAGACTGAACAAAGTATTTATTCATCGGTTCCTTTACTAAGGAAAATGTTGGGTTCAGCATACATAGTTCTGTTTTTATCTTGCATTTTCATAAGAAATGCAACATATTTACCTCTGTCCTCTACCTCTATTTACCTCATCTCCAGACAACTAGACAAATGTTATCTTTCTAGCACCTAGCAACAAACAAAGAAAAATATTTTCCTCGTTTTAATTTTAGCTGTTCCTCTAGTTTGCAAAGTTCGTCCCTCTAGTTTGCAGTTTGGGTCCAATCCAGTCAGTCAGTGCCAAAATTATCCAAAAACATGTTTGAGAATCCTTTCAAATGATCCATTTCTTTTATTCTGTCTTATTTCAGCTGTAACTGTGTAAGAAAAAACAAATGACAAGATGACTTGAGAAGTTGAAAAACACATTGTTGGTGAATTTTGTTGCTGCAGGCTTCAAAGTGTCATCTCCCTCCTCACAAAGAGGTGACCATACCAGACGCCAGGATTTCATCTGCTTTGTTAAGGTCTCTTAGCAGCATCTGAGCGAGTGGGAGTGAAATCTGCACTATCCACATGCTCTGCAGCCTTAAACAAATAAGGCCATTATCCAGCCGAGCTGTATGTGAATGACCGCATCAGTTACACTGGACATTTAACTCAAACTTTTTTTTCCGCTGTCACCTCCTTAGTACAAAGACTGTGTAATGTCTGACTGACCTCATGTTGGCCAGAGAATTCACAGCAAGCGAGTGGGCATCATGTGTCCCGTGTTCTACTTCTGCTGTATTTATAGTATTGAGAACATATCTGAGAAAATCTGCTAGATTTGAGAAAAGGCTACTTCGATAAAAGTGCAGACCTTATCCTCCAGACAGTGTCCAGAGTTCAAGTGGGAAAAACAATTTAAGTCTCATGCGCTGCCTCAAAATGTTATCCACATAACTTTGGTCCTCTGTCCCATTGGTATTATTTATTTATTTGGTGGTGGGGGTGATTTTAATCATAACTGTGTGTGTTTGTGTAAGTGCATGCGCTCATCCATTCACAGGTGACTTTGTGTGTCTGAATGAATCATGTGAAACTGATTAATCTGTCAGGTAAATATCACATTTCTGTGATTTTTGGGTTGTTTTGGGGTCATTTCTGACTCAAAATGATAAGCTGGTTATCAAATTCTGCGACTGCCTGATAAAAACTGATCATTTTAATAAAGTGTTTTGGAGCAGGAAGGCACTAAAAAAATCTCAAACAAGGAGTCCCACTGTTTCACCATCATTTCCCTAAGAAAAGTGATCTAACTGCATAATGTTGCCCTGAAGCAACAAAGTAAAAAATGCTGTTTTAGTAAATAAATTAAATCAAAATCAGCCAAATAAACTTTTTGGGATATTCATATTTTTAAGTAGATATTTTTCATAATAGCTATTTCAGGTTAAATATGTGTAAAAATAAGATTAGTCTTAAAAAAAGAAAAGAAAATCAGTCGTGTGAATGTGATTCCTGAAATGAGTGCTCGTCAGATGTCAAACCATCTTCAACTCTTAATTTTATTCAACAATTATGCTTCTGGTGTTATTAAATAATACATTTAAAAAAGAGACAGTATAATAACCAAAAATGTGGTTTGCCACAGAGGGTTAAGGAATCCAGAACATTTGTGGACTTCTTTTTTTGCCCATTATCCAGCTAATGAGTTATGAGGTCACAATATATCACAAGTAGTTCTAGCTCAGTATGCCTTTTCTTTTTCTCTCTTCTGTTCAGGGTGAAGGTATATAAGAATATAATCCTCTCTAACCATGATTTTCAAGCATATCCTTGTCACTAATTAGAAGCACATTTTAATTATTTTTTTCCACAAAGCCCTGTTCTCATTATTCTAACATTGACGCTAATAAGCACTTTGAGGTTACTGAGTGTGTATTTGCCATGTTTGTGCGTGTTTCAGGAGCAATTTCTAGTGTTTGTAGGTCATCCTAATCTACCCTGAAGCCTCAGGGCTCCATGTTGACTGTATCAGTCTGAGGGGAGCCCAGTAAACCAAGGTAAGCACACTTAGAAGGGTTACTGCATGCCATTCAACCTCTCACTGACGTTTAAAATACCTAAAAGCACGAGTAAACACCAAGTGACCCACAGACGATCCCATCCAAACCATCCAATAAAGATTATTTATCACACCACAACATTTGCTTAAGAAATCTAATATATAAAATATGAAGCACCTGCACACTGTTCCAAAACATAGTAATGTCAAAGTATCTTACTGTAATTGTTTACAGTTTTGTACTGTCTTTCTAGGATATCATTCAATTTACATAAGCAGACTGTGATCTTACATGTCAAAGGTAAAATAACATAACATCCCTGTAAATATAGTAAAACACAATTTACTTGTTTTTTAAATTTTTTTTGTACATATGCATATTTAGATCGTAAAAATACGATCTAAATATGCAACAGCTAGTTCTCTCCCATCATGCCTTGGGACATGTGCTGCTGTTTAGATGTTCTTGTTTTATTGTTTATGGTTAGTTACTTTTAACTGTTATCTTGAATGTTGTGTTTACGCCGTGGTGCAGAGTCACTGACAGTTTTTGTTTTGTAGAGGGAGTGCTGTACCATGAGTGACTTCTGTTCTGCTGTTGTTGAACCTTGAGTCACATGGAAGCACCAGAAAGTGTTTAAATAAAGAGCTCCCCCTACCAGCTTGGGGTTGAATAACAAGCTCAATCTCTCTCTGTGAGGTTCTCGGTTAAGATTTCTTTGCATGCCACAATGTGCTAATTATATATTTTTTCAAAATAAATGTAGAGGTAGTAATTGCAATTAATATAAATCTCAAAGTATTCACAACATTCCTGAACAGAAATAGGCCTCTGCACCTGGGGTGAGGGTGTGGCCATGAAAACAATGTGATATGCCATTGGATGTTGGGACACATAATAACATGACGCTAAGCATCGGCCAAAGAATGTGAAGTAACAACAACAAGGGCGCGGGTATGGCTGCGACCGTAGGAAAGAATCGTGCATTTTACAGTTCTGTTCTGTTCTTCTAGAATATCATTAAAGTTAGGTAAATAGACTGTGACTTCACATTTCAAATGTAAATTAACGTTAAATCACTGTAATGTAATGAAACATAATTGTCATGATTATTAAATGTATCTGTCTGTACATATGCATATTTTGATTGTTAAAATACATTCACAAATGTATCATGATTCCACAAATATCTGTCCGTTATTTGAAAGATTGAACTGTTGAATTCAAATGTAATGCTATAGTAAAGTATATAACATGATCTCTATAAGCTTGTGTTACATCACATAAGTATTATTATCACTGCTAGTTAGGGCGATCGTGGCTCAAGAGTTGGCAGTTCACCTTGTGATCAGAAGGTTGCCGGTTCGAGCCCTGGCTCCAACACTCTCGGTCGTTGTGTCCGTGGTCAAGACTCTTCACCTACTGGCGATGGCCAGAGGGGCCGATGGTGCGATACGGCAGCCTCGCCTCTGTCAGTCTGTCCCAGAGCATGCAATCCATTATTAGTTAAACCAACTGTTAACTGTATATTTCTGGACATTTACATATTATGATTCATATTGCCACATTCATTGACCTTGTTTATAGGTAATTTCATTGTTTGATCATGTTACAATGTTCCTAATTTAATGTCTAAAAGCACTTGGAAAAGGCAGAATCCCATGTAACATTAGCCCAACAAACTCTGTTTTCACTACTGAAAATGACCGTATTTTTATGGGACAGTTATTTTCTGTTATTTTACGGTCGTATTTTGGCGCCCCAGCTGCTGGAATATTACCGTTTTTTTGAGATGTTTTCTTTTCCTATTTATAGATGATTTCACTGTTTAATGACATTAACATGTTCCTAATTTAATGTTTAGCGGCACTTGAAAAAGGCGAGATCCCATGTCAAATTAGCGCAACTAATTGTATTTTCATTACTGGAAATAACCGTATTTTTATGCGGGAGTTATTTTCTGTAATTATACGGTCGTATTTTGGCGCCCCAGCTGCCGGAATATCACCGTTTTTTCAAGAAGCTTTTTCTAACAGTGCAGTTAAATATAAATTAATGTTTATCTCATTATATAACAATAGACTTTCTGTTCTTCTAATTTGTATCTGACCTGCAACCAGTGCAGATTTCTATGAACATCATAACAGTGTATATATTATGTTGCATACCTTAATACAAATGCACATAAACACATTTGAATTTCCTGCAACTCCAATAAGTATTCTTTAAGGCTTTTACAACGTGACACTGGCAAACTATTCAGGCACTGTTTCAAAAAGAAACGTTAAAAGTATTGGGGGGAAAAGAGATTTAAAATGTATTTTCGGGGCATCTAAACATGAAACACGACCTTAGACCACTTATGCACTACAGTAGGTTCTAATGTTCATTATGTAAAATGATGACTCACAGCGGATATATAAAGTTAAAACTAAAAAGGTAAAGACACTGATAGTGACAATATGACAATATTCTGCACAATTAGTTTAGGCATAACATTTTCCCAACAACAACCAGTCATTTATTGTTATGATTCCTAGTGTTTGTAGAAGTACAATATAAGGTAACCATCAGCTATGAGGCTCCTCTCCTGTGTAACTAGCTCCCAGCTTGATTTGTGGATAGAGGCATCATCTCTACTTTTAAGATTTGACTTGAAATTTTTCTATTTTATAAAGCTTATAGTTATAGCTGGATCAGGTGATCTTGAACCTTCTCTTAGTTCATCTAGCCTCAAGCTGGGAGACCTCAAACATTACACTGCGCCCCTCGCCTCTTTGCTCTTTTCTCTCCCCGTGTGTTGTGTATTAACTGCTGTCATTACTTTTGTCTGCTCTCCTCTAAGTTTGTCTTTTGTTCTTTTTGTTGTTTGTCTCACTTTCCTTTCCGCTCTCACCCCAACTGCTGGCACCAGATGGCCGGTCCTCCCTGAGCTTTGTTCTGCGTTAGGTCTCCTCCTGTAAAAAGCAAAGTGCTGCTTACAGGGGATCCTTGGGGCTCTCTCACTTTGTAGAGTCTTTACCTTACAATATACAGAACCTTGAAATGACTGTTAAACTTTCACTTTAAAATATAAATTGAAAGTATTTTTTTATTGTGAACCTATTTTTCCTAACAAAACCAAATATCACATATTAATATATACTGTATGTTTACATATTAAAAAATAATCTTTAAATATATAAGCGTGAGATGAAATGAGAAAAACGAGTCTTACAGTATGTGTGAAATTATTTCAGGGAATGGATTAACTATGTTTCCAGAACCAGGTTACGTATCCAATTAACCCACTGTATCAGATGTCTCAGCGCTTGAAGAAGGTCAGGCTTTGTTTACACTCGTTAGTCCGTTTTGGCTTGGAGTTGATTTTATTACTCATCACTCACTGAGTGTTAGATGGAGGCGCGTCTTAAAGCCTTCTCGCAGCACCGAATTCTCAAAAAAGGTTCCGTCCGCCGCTGACGGAGATTAAAGCACTTGACTATTGTGTCTACCTGGCACATCTGAAAGTGGATAACCGAGACTCAAGTCCACTTCAGCTTAGCTCACCCTGCTGTGATCCAAGATTAGCCACCTTGCAGAGTTAAGACTATTTTAGAATTTAACCCACTTAACCCCGGGCTAACCGGCACTGAAGAAGGGGGCTTATTTAGCAGCCTTAAGCCAAACAGAGAGACCGTGCTGCGAATTTACAATGTGACTGGTGCTGACAGGGTAAAGCGCCCTCAGTATTTAGTATCCTTTTTTCTGATGCTGACTCCTATCTTCAGCATGCTATGATCCTGCTTTTGCCTCCAGCTTTGACATCCTCACAGAGACTACAGGGATCTATGTCTCCATTCCCACAGTATCTGCCTAGAATAGATGTGCTGTGTCATAGCATCAGCATCACTCAAATCATGAAACTTGTTTTATTATAAACATCTACATCCATGTCAGTGGGTCTATCTGCCTCTCCATCTGCATGGTTTGGAGCAATTTTATGTTTGTGTCCCACTCATCTCTGCAGAGTGATGTGAAATGGCAAGTCGTCAGACCGACACTCCGCTGTGGGCGATGAGTATCTGTCATCATGGAGGAACCCTCAGTGTGTGTGTGTTGTTTGTGTGTTTTGCCAAGGAATGCTTGTTTGTGGGAGCGTACATGAATTTGTGTAAATTTAAGTGGATGTGAGGACAACAGGGTTCAGTTTTATCCAACAAAGCTTAAGTGCAAACTATAACTGCTGGCACAGCTGGCACCCTCGAGTGCACCCAAACACACACACATGCACGCACACAGAGCAAAGTATACCAAAGCAGCTGGTGTACACAGGCACAGTCTCTAACTAGTTCATCCATATTTATGACTGCAACAACGCAATACATTTAAATACAAAGCCAACAACTTATTCAAAGAATGAAATCCATCTTGCTTAAACTGCACATTTGTGCAGGTTCTCTTACCAAACTTCTATAAGTCATGGCCCAAACTAAACCTACTCACAAAACAGCTTTCTGCATTCATATTTAAAGAACAATCAATA